>NC_054407.1:6705416-7307500 GCF_017976425.1 Toxotes jaculatrix
TTGACAACAGAGGCTTTGCTCAGTGGATCCACACGGTAAAGCCCCACACCCAGACACACTGGCTGAGTCAGTTTAGCCCTGAACTCGTGCAGCTGGGTGATGGTGAGCTCCACAGCACTGAATGTGATGTTGCCTTTCTCAAAATTGACCGTCACTGCTATTCGGCTGCTCTGCAGGTTTTCAGAGAGAGCTTTTTTCCGACCGTTATGGTAAGCAAACAGCTTGCCTTTTCCATCGTGTGTTAGGCTCCAGGACACTGCGTTGTTTCCAAAGGCACTGCTGTTCTTGCTCTTGCGTTGGATGCTCCTGTAGGAGACGGCGATGTCCCAGTATCCCTCAGCCTCCAGCTCCCAGGTGTGGATACCAAAGGAGAAGCAGCGCATGGAGAGGATCTGCGGGGCTTCATCGAAGCGTTTGTTACTGATAGGATAATCCAGCTTGGTTTTCACTCTCTCCACTGTTCGGAGGTCAGTGGAGACTCCAAGGAAAGGACTGGCAGTGTCCAGGTCCAGATTGAAAGCTCCTGAGAGACAGACAGAGTGCCTCAGTAATTGCTGTGGTGTCTGTGCAAACACATGTGCTATGTCCTTCATATCACATATTTTCTGGGCATTTTCAGAATACCTAAGACTGTAACATAACAATACGTGTGTTGAAATGCACTCCAGCAAGTAGAGTGGAGTAATCAGATAGACATGTAAACATTTAATCTAGGTGTCTGATCAGTCTCTGTCATGTGTTCAGGTGCCTCATCTCAAGTTATAAAGGGAAAAATGGTGATTAAAAGTGTAATGATGCTGAAATAATAGTGGAAGTCTGACGATGGTGAAGCAGACTAAACTTCTACTGGTGCTCTCGTATTTGATTACTGCAGATGAGATGGAGAAGCTAAATCCAGAGTTGGACATGCCGGAGAGTCCAAGCAGCCAGAAACTAACTTGAGTTCATCCTCAACTATTGGTGCAACTTAGTTGGTTCTCCCCAACATTTTCAAATCTTTGATTATATCATCTCCATCAGGCTAGTCAGTGTACTCCAGTACAAACACACAGTACTTCTCTCTGACTACCTTTAACATTTCCATTCTGACCCCTTGTTTTCAACAGATCAGTTTTTCATACCTTCATCATCCGCCTCTAGAAGTGTGTTGCTTGTCGTTGGATGCTCAACCAAGAATTCTAGGAACAGATTTTAAACAAATAACAGTGATTTAAATGCCCCATATAAAAAGTTACTATTTAACTCCTGTGGTTTGAGACATTGTCACTTGTCTTGAAAAAATTTTTGGGTTAGATAAAATACAAGTTCTGAACCTTATTTTCTTTTATATCTTCCTCCTTTTATATCTTTTATATCTTCCTCCATCTATTTATATGTTTTATAAATCACATGACATCTTACCTGCGATGGTGGAATAGATCTGATGCACACGGCTGTGCTGCTTTTCCAGTGCTTCTGTTAGTGTCTGGTTTTCCACAGAGTAGGTGTAGGCTGGTGGGAAACAAAGGCAAACTTCGCTGAGAGCATGTTTGCACACACACACACACACATATACAGTGGGTACGGAAAGTATTCAGACCCCCTTAAATTTTTCACTCTTTGTTATATTGCATATATTTGCTAAAATCATTTAAGTTCATTTTTTTTCTCTCATTAATGTACACACAGCACCCCATGTTGACAGAGAAACATGACATTTTTGCAGATTTATTAAAAAAGAAAAACTGAAATCACACGGCCATAAGTATTCAGACCCTTTGCTGTGACCCTCATATATTTAACTCGGGTACTGTCCATTTCTTCTGATCATCCTTGAGATGGTTCTACACCTTCATTGGAGTCCAGCTGTGTTTGATTACACTGATTGGACTTGATTAGGAAGGTCACACACCTGTCTGTATAAGACCTTACAGCTCACAGTGCATGTCAGAGCAAATGAGAATCATGAGGCCAAAGGAACTACCTGAAGAGCTCAGAGACAGAATTGTGGCAAGGCACAGATCTGGCCAAAGTTACAAAAAAATTCTGCTGCACTTAAGGTTCCTAAGAGCACAGTGGCCTCCATAATCCTTAAATGGAAGACGTTTGGGACGTTTGGGAGAACCCTTACTAGAGCTGGCTGTCCGGCCAAACTGAGCAATCGGGGGAAAAGAGCCTTGGTGAGAGAGGTGAAGAAGAACCCAAAGATCACTGTGGCTGAGCTCCAGAGATGCAGTCGGGAGATGGGAGAAAGTTCTAGAAAGTCAACCATCACTGCAGCCCTCCACCAGTCGGGGGCTGAAGGTTCACCTTCCAACAAGACAATGACCCTAAGCACACAGCTAAAATAATGAAGGAGTGGCTTCAGGACAACTCTGTGACTGTTCTTGAATGGCCCAGCCAGAGCCCTGACTTAAACCCAAATGAGCATCTCTGGAGAGACCTGAAAATGGCGGTCCACCAACGTTCACCATCCAGAACTGGAGAGGATCTGCAAGGAGGAATGGCAGAGCATCCCCAAATCCAGGTGCGAAAAACTTGTTGCATCATTCCCAAAAAAAACTCATGGCTATATTAGCTCAAAAGGGTGCTTCTACTAAATACTGAGCAAAGGGTCTGAATACTTATGGCCGTGTGATGTTTCCGTTTTTCTTTTTTAATAAATCTGCAAAAATGTCAACAATTTCGTGTTTCTCTGTCAACATGGGGTGCTGTGTGTACATTAATGAGAGAAAAAAATGAACTTAAATGATTTTAGCAAATGGCTGCAATATAACAGAGTGAAAAATAATTTAAGGGGGTCTGAATACTTTCCGTACCCACTGTATATATGTTATGTCCTGGCTACTGACATTTTTTAAAAGCTGATTCTCTTACCATAATACAGAACTATAAACCACAGGGAGAGCAGCACCACTGTGACACTGTTGAGGCAGTTGGCATTTTGCACTTTCAGTTTCTGTTGCAAAGAAAATACTTGTTTAATACGAAAACTGTACAAATGTAAATCCTTTCAAATCCCAGATATTGAGAGTTTAGTAAACAGGCCTCACTTCACGTTTGATCTCTTCTTTCAGGTGTCTCAGTGAGTCATTGGATTCTGTGATCTGCTTCTTAAGCATTGTGAAGCGCTGGTCCATGTAGTCCTGTTAAATGCACAATATCACCTTTAATCACCCCTTCACATTCAGTTTTATCCTTTTATTTTCCCATAATTAGCTTTGAGTTGCAAAACGAGGCGTTGAATGAATGACATGGGGTGGGGAGGGATTCTCAGGGACCTGAAAATCCTGTTTCTCCGCAGCACTATCAGCGATAGGAGTTTCCCTCCTCTGTATTTACAAGAAACTGTTGCTAGCACCACCTTTTTTTTGTAAATGTCAAGATTTTTTTTCTGTCTTGTATGCAGTGTTATTCAAACTTACAGTCAGGTTTCTCCGTAGGACAGTAGAGGCCTCGGTGGCAAGGTTGTTCTGTTTGCTCTCCAGGGCGCACAAGTTACAGATGTAGCGCCTGGATGTGTTGCAGTAGTACCTTAGCACCTCGTCCTCGTGCTGTGGGCACTTCCTCTCTTGGAGGTCACCCAGAGGCCTGACCACAGGGTGGCCTGTGAACACTGGAATCTCCAGGTGGTCCTTCACGTGCTCTTTGCACATTGACACCTCACACTTAAGACACGTTTTTATGGCTGGGACTTTTTTCTCCAGGCAGAAGTTGCAGTACACATTTTTTGTCTGCTCCTCCTATACAAAAATCAGACGCAGGGGATGTGGGGAAGGGTGTGTTAGGACACTTTTAAGGTCTATGTGTAATGATAAAATAAATTGTGGGTAACAATATGAAAAAAGGCAAGTAGCAGGTACCTTCCTCCTCTTGTTCTCCCTGAAGTCCTCTGCAATGTTAGCCAGTGAGTAGTTCTTCTGTACCTTGATGACCTGTCCAAAATAAGTCCTACAGTCAGGGCAGCGGAAGGGAATGTCTGAGGAGTGATCCATCATGTTTTCCAGACAGCTCATACACATGCTGTGTCCACAGGGCAGCTGCCGAGGATCCTTGAAGATGTCCTGGCACACTGTGCACATTAGCATTTCCTCAAGGCGGGTTTGCTCTGCACCTTCCATCCTCGAGCCCTCTCCTCCAAAGAGTGCAGGGGAACAGAGAAACAGCAGACCAGAGGGAGTTAACTGCAGAGTTAGAGCAGCACTCAGCTGCTGTCTTTATAAACACCTCCTATTTCATTTGTTTAGAATAACTCATGAGCCTTAGCATGATGGGAGATAATCAGTAAAAGCTATCCTACCTTTAAAGTCAAAGCCAAGTATTGTTTGTCTTCTGCCGTCCGTACGCACATTTCTAAAAGTGAAACCACTGTTGAATTTATGTTGGTACTTCCTGATGGGGCGGGGTCTCAGAGGGGGAAATACGGGATTACGTCATCAAAACTACTATTACTACGTAATAGAAAAATAGATAGTATTTCTTAAAACCGCCGTATTTATTTTTTTTTTATGTATTTATTTATGGGAATAAGTAAAAGAAAACACCTGTTCAGTTATTTTGGTTGATAATTTTGACACAGCTGTAGTTATTCGCATTAATAATCCCACTGGGCTTTAAAATGGTCAGCGCTTTTGACCCTTAACCTCTCAACGAGTGATAAAAAATTTGCGTCTAAAATCTCAGCCCCTCTTCTCCAAGTCCTGAGTCAGCTATAAAATAAAAACGTTTTTTTACCTACTTCCTGTTTCCGTTGTCCATCGTGTTTAAATGTCCAAAAAATGTGCTCGGAAATCTCATAATCCTGACATTTAGACGTTTGCTTTAGTATCACACGTTTATAGTTTATAGAGGTGTTGTCTGTTTGTTTCCATGGTAACGGTACAAACCGGAAGTGCTAATAGCTAATCTAACATGACTTTGCATGCATTCGTTCACCAGCGATAAACCCGAACCGTGCGGTAAACTCCTTGGTCAGATTATCTAACATGGCGGTTTTATTGACGGTTCATAAACTGTAAAACGCTAGTAAGCTACCAACTCTGCAGGTATACATGTTAATAAGTAATCAACAAAGGGTAATTAACCGTCAGCTCCGCAGTTATTCAAGTTAAGGGAAATGAGCTTCTTAAAGTAACAAGTCACATGAAGATGTCTAGGAGCTGTTTTCCAGACCGTCAGAGGTCAGACAGTTTATTAGACTGTCTTCCTGATGGACTGAAAAGGTCTCTCATTCTGGAGAAGGACAAATGGCTGTCAAACGGATTTTTCACAATCTGGCAACCCAATAGTTGCCGTTGGTTTGCAAGTGACCTATATAGCCTCAATAAATGTTTTAATAACAATTAATTAAGAGTCCAAGTTTAAAAAGGATACTTTATTAGAAAGCAGGACCCTTCCTCCATACTAAACATAGTGTTTAGGGTTCACACCCTGAACACAACAAATCCACAAGAAAAATGTTTTCTAGTATTATAAGTTTAAAAAGAGGAAAACAGACATTTGTCAATGTAAAGTATGCATCAAGGAATATAAAAGTTTTTTAAGTATCTAAAAAGAGAACATAGGATAACATTTGTTTGACCATATGTCTGCTTACTATAGTATAATTATTATTCCAAAGTGTTTTAACGTTGAAACCAGACTGATGATAAAGTCAGGATGGCTACTAGATTATGGGAGGAAAGAAGTCTACATACATTCAATAACCATAATATGAACACAAAGCCAAACACTTGTTCAGGAGAGACATGAGTGAAAAGTTTACAAAACAAAACATATAAAGAATACAGACATCAAAAACAGACATAAGTGAGAGAACTTCATATGTAACTTTGACACAGGAAACGCTGCCAGGTGATGATTTTGTATTTTGCCCAAGCAAACAACAAAAGAACAGCAGATATGTCATTCATCAGGGCCATATAATTTTAATGATGCATTCAGAATCAGAATCATTTACGGGACACATCTATCACCTAACAGCAATAGAGAATTTCGGCACGTACATAGTATGACTGGTTATCTGCACAAGGAGGGGGAATTCCTTAAAGACTGATCATGCATTTCCCAAAAGGTGTGACGCTTTTTAGAATGACACCTTCTCAGAAGGAAGTTGCCGAGTAAAACCTTTACATACTAGTCTCCCTATTGGTCCACAAGCACAAGAAGTACAGTAAGAAACAAGAAACAAAAGAAAAATAAGACAAAAACATCAGTAGTATACATTTCTAAAAAAAAAAAAAAAACTTCTGCCATCAAACTGCAACTTTGATTATTTCCTTTTAAACATAAACCTTTCTGAAATGGCACTTTTGCTGGAATTAATCTCAGTCTATTTCTCTCATAGCTTTGTCTCCAAAAGCAAGTCAGTGTTTTCAGTCTGAGGTAGAAAATGGTGGAACCAACACAACCAGCCACTGATGGCTGTTTTCCTACACCTACAAGCCAGCAATCATCCTAAATGAAGGGACAAAGACTCCACACTGGTTCAGTCTGTGTTTCTCCAGGTTTCTCATGATCCTGAACATCTTCCCACACGTAGCGCAGCTGAAAGGCTTTTCTCCTGTGTGAAACCTCAAGTGTGCTTTCAGATTGTCTCGCAGACGGAAGCTTTTGCCGCACTGCGCGCAGTTGTGCGGCCTCTCCCCCGTGTGGAATCTCAAGTGTCGACGGAGGCTCTTCCTCAGCGCAAACGTCTTCGAGCACACTGAACATGAGTATGGTTTTTCTCCGGTGTGGAAGCGCTCGTGCCGTCGGAGAATCTTTCTGCGTTTGAACGTTTTTCCACAGATGCTGCAAGCGTATCCATCGTAGGTGTGGGTGGCGACCTTTTGGAGACGCCAAACACCGTTTCCACATGGAGTGTAACAACAGAGGCGATGGCCCGTGTGAAGACCTTGGTGGTGACGGAGGTCTTTTGGCAGACGCCAACCGGTTTTGCGGTTAGCAGCATCATCCTGAAGATGAATCCCTGAATCAGGCACTCTGAGTACGTTGACCAGTTGTACTACACAGGGACGCAACAGCTTTTGATCTAGCGAGGTCAGTTTCAGTTTCATGTGGAGATTGTTCTTCGCCTCCTTTGGCATGTGGATCCGTTCCCAAACCCCAACCTGCACAGGAGTGACGGCTCCATCAGACGGGGACGGACTGTAGGCGGTGCCTTTAGCGGTGCTGACACAGGCTTGCTGAGGCTCAGCTTCAACAGGCTTCTTTAAAGTGTCATGTTTGGGAGCTGGTGACTCCGGCTTAAGGATCAACGGGCAAACAAACTTCACCTTCTTCTCAGAGGTGATGTCACTTGTGTCGGGCTGGACCACGAGAGGCTTTTGTTGAGTTGGAGAGCTCTGCGTAGATCCATGGCTCAATGTCTCTGCACAGACTGAAAAACATTAGTAGCATTTTAAGTATATTGTACATTCCCACCACCCTTTCCTCATTCAGCTTCAACATCCCTCCATGTTTTTCCAGTCTTATCTCTGTAATACGGTATCAGATCACCAACAAGTCCTAAGTTTAATATTTATAATAAAAATCTCATTAACCAATTCTCTGTCATCAAATAACAGGGAAGGAGAAGACACCTGTTTGTTGATATTGTAGTTCCCCACAGCTGCCACTAGGTGTTAGTAAAAAGTCATATTTTACAGACGGCTCCTTTAATTGGAAGAATTTGAGACACTGATGTCTGTGCACAAACTTCAAATCCAAGTATGTGCTTTAGTATTTCTTTATGTGTAATCTGTAGTTTATCCTTCCACATTTTTGCATCGCCTGTCTAGGGCAGAGGTATGTACGCCTGTCTGTGGTATGACAAAATCTCAAGAGTTGACATGACAATCAACTCTTGAGATCGAAGACCTAACAGATATGTAGATACTGGACTGAATAATTACGTATTTATAAAATGAAAAGTGTGGTTCAACCTAACTGCCTGTGAGTGTGGTACTACTTGTTTAATCTGTATTCAGCAATTCAAATCCTCCACAGATAAAAACCCAAATTAAGTCTGATTTGCATAATTTGTCTCTGTTCATGCCTCTGGACTGTCAGTGTGTTTCAGCCAACTCACTGCCATGGCTTTTTTTTTCTCTTACCATGCAAAACAACTTCTGTTTGGGCCTCACTATTCGCTGGAGACTCTGTTTCAAGGACGCTCAACTCCACCATATCCACAGTCTCTTCCAAAACCTGGTTAAAGTAGAAACATTAAAATCCTTTAAAAACAACAACAACAAAAAAAAAAAACCCAATATGACACAAAGTACTGCTCTAAGAACACAACAGCCTATGGTGACATGCAGACACAAAGCTGCTCACGGTTTCACTCGGCCTGTTGCTCTTTATTCACGGGTGATTTGCACCCCTGAAAACTCTCACTGACCTGTTCCTTGAGAGGCGACCATTCAGGGTCAACATGCCCATTATCTCCAGCCAGGAGGATTTCTGGTGGAATGAGCTGCCCCTCCACCACCGCCACCTCCTCCTTGCACTCCCTCAGGCATTCACCCTCTGAGAGGAAAGGGGGACCTGTGGAGCAGAGGAGGGAGGGGTTAAAACAGAGGCACACATACATTCCATTGCACTGGATTTACGATGGGGAACACCCTGCAGGAGTTCAGTGCAGCAGTGTATGCATCAGCCAAATGCATCAAGCTTAATGTGTGTGTTAATTGCATTGACCATGTTTCTGGTTTTATCGTGTAATTAAAGCACTAGTCTGAACTCTCCTCGTGCCCCTATCCCTGCAGCCAAACCGTGGACGTAAACAGGAAGTCGTAGCATTTAAAGCTCCAAAAAACACACACCAGAAAGCTCCAACAGCGGATCAACACCCTCGTCCACTTGCACGCCGATGCTGCGTTTTGTGTCCGCAATCGACAGACTATCCAGTGTCTCCAATATGACATTTTCCGTTTTGTGCTCGGTGCGGCCCACATCCACAGCCGAGGCTCGGTATCTGCTCTCGAACAGTTTGGTTAACTCCACCGTGGCCGCTTTAACCAGCGCCCCCAGCACCGACTCCACCTGCGCTTGGAGATTCACGACGTCCACGGACATTTTGGGACGCTCCGACTGCGCAGAAGTTTGTGCAAAAAAAAAAAAAAAAAAAGACAATGCAACGGCAATCCAAAATTAGCTGTGATCTTTATTTACCAACGACAGCCACATGGCTTTGCAGAAAGAAGGGGCGGACCTCATGCGTGCGCATGCGCGTGGTACTGAAGGGGGGGGCAGCCAGTTAAAATACAACAGGAGAGGGGCGGAGCAAAAAGATGAGAGGAAGCGACACTGTGAGCAGTTGTGCTCAATAGCTTAGCATAGTAGCATTTAAGCATAATTATTTTAAATATATATTATATCATATATATAGTATAGCTAAATACTGTTTCAGTAAAAATGAAGAAATGAAGTTAAACTACCACCAGGGGGTGCTAAAACCTGTTTTTCTGCCACATAATGTCCTTAAATGCATATAAACGTCTTTGGGACTGTTTTGTACCCAGCTCTGTTTCCCATTTAACCTTTACTACACCTTTATTTGTTAAGAAAATCCCAGACTAATAGGTCAGCAAAATCATTATTACATTAAGATATTTTCGTAGTTAGATTTCACAAACACACACACGCACCTTTGAAAAACTCTACAGTAGTGGGGTTTCTGTCCAAGCTGTCATTTATTTAAGACTTCACAGTAAGTTAAATTTCTCTTGTTACAAAAATAGAATATGGCTGTTGTTATATTTCATCATCGTAGAAAACATCCATATGATGTACAGCACTTTCAGTGTACAACATTACATTGATTTCACAGAGTAGGCTGGTGATTTTTAAGACCCGTCAGAAAAGCCTGCTAGCACCCTTGGATCTGACTTCACTTGTCTCAAAACTGGGGTGACCAAAAAATATATATATATGTGAACACAAATAAAACACATTCAAACTGCAACAGACTCCACAGATGGACTCAGACATAATGCATACAACATTGCAACCCCTCCAGTACTTTGGAAAATAAAAACTTTAATAATATAAAAATCAATAGCAGTAGATGGCAAGGTTTTGAAAGAAATTCTTTTTTTATTGTACCAGACAGTGTTACATGTGGGAATAAAGGTACTGTGGGATCTTATAAAGTATTTTTTTTTACATGGAGGATTAGTGAATATGTAGGGGAAAGGGATAAATGAGTAATGGAATATTGTACTGGTGAGATGCAGAAAGAGGATGATGAAAAGATGAGATATCAAAATGAACTGATGAGTTCAACATAAGAACCAGTTAAAAAAGACGTTTTGACAGAGTTAATGATGTTGACTCTTGAAACTGCATTGGTCAGACTTAAAGAGAAAATGATGACTTAATGATTTAATAATCATCGTCGTCGTCATCATCATCGTCGTCATCATCATCATCATCATCATCGTCGTCGTCATCGTCGTCATCGTCGTCATCATCATCGTCATCATCGTCGTCGTCATCATCGTCGTCATCATCATCATCATCGTCATCGTCGTCATCATCATCGTCGTCGTCATCATCGTCATCGTCGTCATCATCATCATCGTCATCATCATCATCGTCATCATCATCGTCGTCGTCGTCGTCATCATCATCGTCATCATCAGGATCGATTTCACCTGACAGAGCATCCTCAATCCAGTCCTCAAGCTCATCTACAGATGGCAAGTCCTCACCATCATCCATGTCCATCCACACGCTGTCAGCCTGCAGAGCGATGAAGGACAAATGGACTGAAACAAACTGACTTCTAGTAGCACTATAGAGCAATGTTTTCACAAGTGGGCCTCCGTTTTTTTTTTGTGGTTTTTTTTGCATCATGCACAGGACACACAGGCACTGTGCTTGCAAAATAACCCACAGGGTATCTTTAAAGTTTCTAAGAATGGTTGCCACACCAAATGTATGGGTCCCCACTGAGTCCCAAAAGCTCAGTGAACCAACTACACTGGGATACTACCTGCCCCGGGTTTTTTGTGAGTCAGTCAAATTGTAGCAGTCAGCTCTATAAGACAAGGCCTCAAGGTTGGGTAGAAGGCATGGGGCCTTACCATTTCAGCTTGTAATTGAAATTAACAAACTTGTTCTTTATTAAACTAGCTAGTCTGAAGCCTTCAGGGCTCCTGATGTACTGGGGCATCAGGGGCAGTTGTCCACTCTACCTGTAAAGTACCCAAGGCATTACTCACATCATCAGTATCGACAACGCCAATCTGTGGAGAGGACAGGTCAATGCCAAAAGTCTTCTCCCAGTGTGGCAAAAGCTGCAGGGGAAGCAAAGAAAAATGCATTTAGCAGTCAATGTCCATAAAGTGCACATGAAGAATATCTTTCATTATGCTTTACACACGTCATCATTACATCTCAGTTCAGTTCAGTTTAACCTCTCCAAGTCTTTCTGGTTACTACCATGTACATTGCACTGCGTTATTTTATTACCAGGGGGAAGTCATCAGGGTCAATCCAAACAATGCTGAGGTCAGGGTTGTCTGTGTTATCCTTGGCAACTTGTTTCAGGATCTCCAGGAACTCAAAACCGTCTGAGGAGAGGAGAAGAAGACCTCAGTGAAACTTAAAGTAAACTATCATAGAGGTGCTTCTACAGGGTGGCAATGGGTAATGGTTAACTGGTATATTTGCTTATCATCATGTCGTCACCATGACATTCTAGATTTGCCATTTTTGACTGGTTGTCAGTAGTGTTTCTATATTCAGTGCACAGTTCCTTTACCTGGGTCAGCCTCCTCTGCAAAGGCAATGATGTGTTCATCATCAACATCGTCCGCCTACGGAAAGAGTGAAGAAAAACTGAACCTACTGTGACAATCTTGTTGAAGTTACAGTTTACAATTTCAGGAAATCCATTAATTGTTCTGGAGTTGTGATCAAATCAAAGCATAGTCCAACGAATTCATCCATGTTTAGTGTTGGGGGTTTCTTACCCAGATCTCGTACATGTTGTGTGGTTGCATCTTCCTCAGGGTTGGTCTTGAAAAGCAGAGATCAATTAAGTTTTCTGCATTTTGCTGTCAATTCTGGAAGGATAAACTTTTAAATCATGAGCTCAATTGAGCTTAGCACTAGCAGGATTTACCTGTCATTATCTTCAATGAATTTCACCAGCTCATCCTCAGAGTAAGGCTTTCCAGGGATGACCACTGGATCATCAATGAAGGGTTCATAGAAGTCAACCTCATTAAGCTTCAGCTCCAGAGCCTTGGCAATCTACAACATCATAAAGAACCATGATGATGTTATTGGTTTAAAACAGACAAACAAACAACAATAACAAAAAAAAAAAAACCTACTGTATTGGTCTTGAGTCATTTTGACTGTCTGCTGAAGAGAATTTATGAATTTTAACCGAGGAGGATTTACAATACAGCAGTTTGGAATGAGGTTTGAAAATCATGACACCATACTGTAGCAGAATATGGAGTCTGCTTGGATCCTAAAAAGGACTATATCAACTACAGTATTCAAAGTGGTCTTACAAGACATGACTGGTTGGGGCTAGCTGGTTAGCATTTTAACGTCAGTAAAAGAAAACAAGTGATTGAAGTAGATGCAAAACAAGAGTTTTAGCATTGCTTTCTACCACTGAAGTCAGCTCATAGACAGTAAACAAATGAAACCTGATGCTGAACTCATAATATTTCTTCTACACTTGTGAGTAAACAGCTGTTAATATTTTATTTATTATTTTATTTATTTATAATAATGTTTTAGTCAGATAACATACCATGATTACTCACCTTGGGACTGAATGTGGCAAAGAACTTGACGTGGGGGTGGAACTCCTCTGCAGCATCGGCAAAAGCCTCAAAATCTGAAATTTTACAGGCAACCATCAAGTTGTTTCAGTAGATCAGCCCCTGTATGAAATGTCTAAGAATGCAGACTTGTTGTTCTCATCATTACTGTTGCTCTCTGTGTGCTCACTTAAACTCACTTAAAAAATCAAAACAGCAGTAAATCAAGCAATATGAGCCCTATCTCTGTTGCACTTGCTTTATACATTATGAGCAATTACATTGAAAAGCACCTGTAAAAAAGAGATTGCAACAGGTTATCATGCCATCACAGTACAGATTCTTACGTTCTGACTTGTGACTCTTAAAGTAGCCCACCAGTTTGATGTCCTCTTCGATGTTTTCGAAGCCTTTCAGTTCCTTACTATTGTCAATGATTTCCACTGGGTCCTCAAGAACCTATGAAAGAGATTGAGGGGCATGGCGGAGTAAAGGGGAAGACAATAAAGATGAAGGTGAAAGAAAATATTAAGCCAAAATAAGATTCTGTGTGTCATCTGCATAGAAAGCAAATGGGTAGAGAGTTTTTTGTTTGTTTGTTTTTCTTTTTTCTGAAATAAGGCAGACTATTAACTGGGAGATTATATCCTCACGAACATCATAGATGAACTCCACAAGAGTGTCTGCTGCAAGCTCGCCATCATATTCTATGACCTCATCCTCTGTGAAGATGAAGATGCTGTCGGACTCCTCAAGGCCTGGGGAAACAAAGAGGGCATATTGAGTATTTGACCTCAAGCCCTCAAGCGGTGCAAAGTGTCAGACTTGTTTATTTGTGGCCTCCTTTCAGCATCTTTTATTTGTCATATGTAAGAACAGGAAACATCATATGAAGACATCCCACTGAGAGCCACATGATCTCTTTCTGGACAGGAAATTCAGAATATTAGCCATTTCAGATTAATTGTGAAGTGGCTGACATTGTGATGCTGGTCTGTTTTTCCCATATTTAGCTATGTCACCAAGTGTCTGCAGCTCTATTTACCTAATTTCTTGGCAACAGCTTTGTCGTGCTTTGCATCAATGAGACCAACTCCAACATCCTCATCATCAAACTCATCCAGGACCTGGGCGGCAAGCTGTAAAAGAAAGGCACTGTCATATAAATGAAGACATGCTTCTGATTTGTCAAACAGAAATACACGGCTGCGTGAGTGTGTATCTAATGTGTTTGAAAGCTTTCTAGACTGATATTACACCTTTTTGACAAAGTTGTCTCACTCAGTCGTTTCATTACCATAAAAGCCTGCTTTTCAGAGCGCTGCTTGTGCACTTTCTAAATCTGTATGAAACTTGAACCTCATGACTGACAGTCAGATCTACCAATGGCAGCGGCACATTCATAGCCTGGCTGCATTGAGGAAGTGGTTTGAGGGTCGTCTCAGTGTGTTTGGAGGGTAAAAAGTACACACACACGCACACACTCACACATGGGTGCACACTGGTGTCGGAGAGCTTGAGCAGCTGCTTTTACTGGCATAAATAGTTCGACTAACCAGGCTGTCTTGCATTTTGTTGTGCAGATAATTCTTGGAATTTCTTTTTACTTGATTGGAGTCGCAGATGGGTGGGGCAGAGTAAAGCAGCTCACAGTTTTGTAGCTTAGCAGCTGGTAAGTTGCAAAATATATACAAGTATGCACGATTAAAATGATGTTCATTTTATAAAAAAACATAATCTTTAAGTACGTTACTTTGGTTTTACTGTGATTTAAACTTTTATTTTTGCATTGGAACATATTTTGTTGCAGACCCCACCCTTTTGGCATTTCAGTAAGCTAAAATAAACTTTTAAAGGGCAAGTGATTAAGGTGAGCAAGGCTTGATACTATCCAAGCAACTGAAGGAGGATACATTTGTGGATATATTGTAATAAACAGATACGCAACAAGCACTGGTGTTACCTGTTAAATTGTCGTGTACATGCGCATTAATAAAACTGATTACATTATATTTAAACTTTTCAGAGAATCTATTTTCTATCCACTTTCTCACCTTCATAAAACTATTTTTTCTGCATATACTGTATGTTGGATATAATACGATATAATGTGTTAGAGATTGTTCTTCTTTATGTGTATGTGTTTGAATATGTAATATTCATACCTTCCTTTTGATCAATTTAATATGAAAATGATTTCATATCTTTGTATCTGCGTGTCTTCCAAATATAAAACATGCAAAGTTGTCTTTGGACCTTGCTGTTCAGAATGTGTGTCTGCAGTAATGTGCCTGATATCATTACTCCAGAGTAACTGAACCCACCCGACTAACATGTAAAGTTAAACCCGCAGCCTCATTATATGGGATGGGATTTCACAGCTTGATTTCTGCATGTTTTCCACGTACACAACATTGCAGATTTCACTGCAACTGTGCACTATCATTTTTAAATACTCTCTTTGTACTCTTTGTACTTCTTTTAAAGGACAGTTCATTTCATTTTGCCAAAATGCCCAAGGAGCAAACATATACATCCATGTGAACCCATCTATAATAATATATATCATGTTTTCATGGGCAGTGAGCGAATGCACAGTATAGCTAGTCTGGAATGTGCAGGCTCACTAATCTAAATGGAAACACATTCCTAACACACAGACCCAGTGACAGGGTTACAAATCAGTTTTCTCTTACCGAGGGAGAAACCACTTAAGACCTCCTCACTCTCATCATGTCACATTTCATTTGATTTGACATTTCATTGAAATCCTGAGCCCTCTGCTGTTGTCTGTTACTAATAATAAAACCTCATCAAATGTAAATCATAATACATTCATAAGGAGAAACACAAGCCTTCAGGGAGCTCAACCCACCACAAAAGCAGCTTGTGATAAATATAGAAGCCACACCAGCACCAGGGACTATTTTGGCGAGGTGGCAGCGATGCCGAGCGCTCTGGGATCCGCTGACAAGTACAGTACTGCAAGTGTCAATCACAGCGCAGAGCTGAGGCGGCACTACTGGAGCCAGAACCTCCACTGCTGGCCTCCGGCCCTGAGACGGAACCCCAACGTCCCCATACAGAGACACCAGAGGCTGTTGAGATGATGTGATATGTTAAGAGGAGCAGCCTCCTTCTCCCTCTCTCACTAATTTGGTTATTAATCTTTTACTTTCTATTATTATCCATAACTATAAATATTCCTCTCACTTCCTCCCCTTTCATTTTATTTATTGACATTAAATAACAAGATAGAGCCATAATTTGTTGATTGCTTGATGTCACTTTAAAATTTTGTTGTGCGAAGTTCCTCCATTTTAATATGCTGATAAATAAATCTTGAAAAAATTTTATTAAATTTGTGTTTGCATATAATTAAAGTATGACTGCAGCTGTCACTAATAAGTCAGAGAAAGAGCTTGAAAATTTTCTAGGGACTGACCACTAATTATTTAGGGTTCAGTGCCGCCCCCCTGGCTGATGCTCAAATCTGTTTTAGGATTTGATTGTAATTGCCAAGATGGGTTTTTTTTCCTGGTGTATTTTTGCATCAGTTCTAAAAGGAGCCTTCAGCAGATCCTGCAGCTTTCTTCAAAATATAATAATGCATCAAGTGCATATGTTTGCAGCCTTTGTTCTGTACAGTGGCCATGCCAAATGCCATAAATTGATGTTGTAACACGATTCAATATATATATTCCATAAATCAGTCATCACTCTTATCATGTTTTTATAGACCTGCACCTCTATGCGCACACATACACTAAATGGTATTTCTTCAAATGATGTATTCTGTCTAAAATGTCTGAAAATGAATAAAGTCTGCATTGAATGTGATGGCTCGGATTTTCAAAGACGTCCACATGTTGTTAACATCAGCTGAAACTTTCATTTTGGTTGGTCCATTTTAAAATGACCACCCAGAAGAAAACACCTGGACAACAAGGACAAGAAATACGAATACCTTTTCCTGGAAAATGTGATGTAGGCGTGTGTGACATTTGATACACAACAATTTTCTAATATAATTTGAGACCCAACTTTGGTCAGCTGTGGTTTGACGTACTTGTGAGCTGAAGCTTTGTGCTGAAGGGTGATGTCATGTCTTTCTGTGAGGAATGTGGTGAAACTGCTGAGTATCCAGCCTGTGAGAGTCCTACGGTGTGAGAGGCATGCTGATGGAGGTGTGTTAAGTGGATCAGCTCCTGCGCACACACGCACGCGCACACAAACACATCGTACGCATTGCCAGAATGAATGATATCTTGGGTCCTCACAGCTCAGCTTTTTGCCTCGGTGGACAACACTGACGACACACCACAGGCTTGTGACACATTTTTGGGACCTCACTTATCAGCATTTCTGAATCCAGCAAGGCTATTTTCCACCTCACAGCATCACTTTACCATGACAACACCTCCTGTTGTTCAATTTTACATTTAACACATTTCAGATCTTGCAAAAAAATATAACTCTATGCCAAATATTCCCTCCATTTTTCTTGTAGCCACGCAGCAACACTGTTTTTACATTTCTTTTTTTTTTTTGTCTTAAGCTTACATGTCAAATTAAAGTCCCTCAAGCAGTACACTGTCACACAATCCACACCTGCATGAATTAAAATATGTGCAACCAAACTGATTTTAAAAAATTACAATTTTAAAGCTACTAGAACCTCCATCAAAACTCTGAAGAACAACCCAAGGTTTACGGTTGTGTGATGTTTCTGTGTGCTGTATCCAGTTCTAGTTATATACTGCTTCTTCATCAGTATTCTATCCTCCTTATTCTATCCACATCTCCCATCTCAACCCACCTCAAGGGCCAACTCCTCAATCTCAAACTGTCTCTGGGCGACGCGGCTGGATCCGGGATGGTCGTGGTAGTACACCACCATGACATCGTACTTCTTCATCACAGACTTATAGTTCTTGATGTTGAGGTCGTGGACGCGGTCCTTGCCATCATACTCTGGGAAGTCCAGGCTCTCCTTGCCCAATGAAAAGCCCCCAAAGGACAGCAAAACTGCTACAAGCACCCAGGTCCACTTCATGGCTCTTCTCTAAGACAATGCAGATGCACTTGAAGTTACAGAAAGTAAACAAAGGGGGAGAAAAAAACAAAATAGTTTGGTGAAAGTATGAAGAACCCCTTCCAATCCGCGTCACCCAGAAGAGAGCAAGACCAACTCCTGCATCCACCTTATTAAAAACCCCACATGGGCAACTGGCTGTGGGGCACAGGGTGCAAGAGGGGTTGGGCTAAGTTTGACATAGGTGATAGTGTGTGTCTATGTGGGGTGTAACTGAGCATGGGAAAGATGAGGTGGGGGCCATTATGGTTGCTGCGGTGACAGCTTTGTGTGTAGGTGTGTGTACGTGAGTGTGTGTTACAGACCTGTCAAAGTGGGTGGAGTGAGGTGATGAGGACCAACCTTCTGTCCTTCTCTCTCCATCCCAACTGGGGACTGGGGAAGACAGTGATGGAAATGGATGGAGATGGTTCATGTGCAAGGAATAAAGAGATAAAGGAGGATGGTGTGTGTGTGCGTGAGTCAGGGGGTCTGATAACAGTTGCTTGAAAGTCTGTCTGCTTCACACCAAATGAAGGAGTGATATGATGGATTTAGAGGCGGCTGCAAATATGAGGGACTCTTTTCCCATATTAAGTGTAGATGGAGGCTTGGATCCCAGCTAAAAATACTGGATGTAGGACAGAGAAGTACATATCAGGAGGGGGTGCTGGTGTCTAATTTGCTGCTGCTGGCACCGTCGCAGCGCTAGAATGTGGAGCTGGGTCACTCGGGGACATGGAGAAGAGGGAGCAGAGAGGAGAGGGCGGTGCACCTGCTGAGGATTCAGAGTGCATAGGTGTCACTTAGCCCTGACTCAAGAAGAAAGTGAAACATAGAGTTTTACAGAGTTTAGAGTCTTAAAATCTTTGAGTCTGAGCCTGATACAGTACACGTGTGTCCTGTGCAATGTGTGCATGTACGCTTGAGATGATCGCATGAGATATTACTTTACAAATTGAAAGGGAAGAGGTAAGCTATAAATAAATGCAGGCTGCGTGGTATCGTAATACTTCTTCAGACTCCTAACACACCCCAACACACACACGTACGCGTCACACCCCTCTTTTCTGTGGCAAGGCACGCAGGCCTAGAGTACTAAAGGTGGAAAGATTTTGTTTGAAGGGAAGAGTCAAAGATGCACTGACTGTGACTGTGTGTGTGTGTGTATGGTGATGGTGTCAGTGACTGTGAAAGTTAAGCTGCGTGGCTTACTGTGTTACTGTAAACATCTAATAAAATGGTATGAGATAGAGGCTTAAAATGAAGGGGCAGTGTTTTAAATGAGTTTCATTTACATTTCTCATGTTGTGACAGTACGTCCTCCAATACGGCTTCCATAACATTTTTCAGTCAGCAGATCTGCATTCAAAAAGAAATGAGAAAAACTTTTTAGTCAGTTTATGCATGTGTGACTTAAATGCTAAGAGCAACTAAATGTGTTGTGTCCAGATACTCCAGATCATTATTGGATGCTTTTCAGTTTTTGCAGGTTTTACAAATCAGATATTGTATTGTGAAATCTCACTATTCCCATTAGATTCATCTGGTGACATGTGGGTCCACTCTCATTAAAAGTAAACATAGTCTCGTAGACCAGGAAAATTCTACTGATGACTAAGTGATGTGATGAACCAAACAATGCATAATATAAAGTTTGACTTCAATGAAATCCTTTTAACCTGCTTCCAGGGCGTCGAGGTTAGAGTGACCTTACCCTGGTTATTTCAGAGTACTGTGGCATGTTTTTTTATTCTTTTTTTAAACATTGAAAGGCCCATTTTTTTTGCGTGTGTAGAGGTCAGCTGCTCGTCCTCTGATGTGATACTGGTTTCTAATATAGGTGGACAGCCTACAGGCTTGTCCATGAGAAGGAACTCATCCAGTTTCCGTCCCATTACAGTTTGTCCTCAGCAGTTACCTCTCCTGGTCAGTAGATGACGCTCTCTGCTTAAAACTGTGTCCAAAACCCTAACAGAGTTATGAGTCTTTGAGCCCTGTGAGATGTTATAATCAGCTTAGGTGCTGGAAACTTTAGGAAAGTTTCATGGACTGTTGAAAACTTACATACAAGGGTTTGATACTTTACACTAGTCTACTATGCATGCTACTTTCATTGTCAGTTTGTCAGTGTTTTGGATGTTCTTTTTATATGTAGCTTATAAAATCCACCATATGAATAATATGATAACATTAAATCTCCTAAACTGTATAATATAATATAATATAATATAATATAATATAATATAATATAATATAATATAATATAATATAAAGGATATTAATTCACTCTGTCCATTTTGTAATGTCAGTCAGTTCAGAGGGTGACCTGAGGGGGGCGGGGTTATTCAGCTGCTTCCCTGTGGGCGGGGCTAAAGAGGTTACTGTTTCATAACGTATGGTCGGAGATCCGTATAGATTGTATGTAATTTCTGGATGAATAAAATCGACATCGTTGGCCTACAGGAGGTGCAGAGAGCGGACACAGCCTACAGACAGACTCTGAGTGTCAGAGTTAGTTTGTACATACTCATAAAACGCGGTCTGAGGTAAGACTTGTCAATGTCAGCCAGTGTTTATGGGTCAGTGTTGTAGCTTGAACAGAGAAAAGCGCCGCTGCTTTCCAGTCACAGGGGACTGAAGCTGAGCTGATCCTGTCAGCTGATGAAGGACAGATAACAGAGCGAAGATAGCATCAAACTGCTCTCTGTCAGTTACACAGACATGTAATGAGAGTAGTGCAGTAATTCGGTGCATGTTTTCACAGATGGCCTCAGCTGTGGCGAACAGAGCAATAGGAGCCATTGTTGGATCAGCTGTTGCAGATGCAGCAGGTAATAATAATAAAAGTTTGTCATACTGTAGTGTTAGATCATATGCTATGTTGTCAGTAAGATGCCTTTAAGTCAAAATGAGTTTTCTTGTTCTACCCTGTGTTTAAAATACAATAAAACCATTAAACCACAATTTTCACTTTTCAGCTCAGGTTCTACTTTTTTTTGATATAATTAAGTCTTTGCCCTTAAAAACAATAGCAGTGTTTGGACATCTTCTAACACCTTTACCACAAATATACACAGTTTTCATCACAGCCACCCATCGCAGAAGTAAAGTGATCTTATGATTTGACCCTACAGCGCAGCCTCTCCACTGGGTGTATGACCTCCAGAAGCTGCAGGGGATTCTGGCTCAGGATCCAAACCCTGAATTCCGGTCTGAGTCGGCCAACCCGTTCTACAGGAGGCAGACGGGCCAGCAGAGCTGCTATGGAGACCAGGCGTATGTTTTGCTGGAGTCCCTGTCTGAATGTGGAGGTAGGCGTGTTTCTTCACCACAGATTCATGTCAGGTGCAGGCTGGTTCTGATTGTCTCTCAGTGGAAGGTAACAGCATAGTAAACTGTATATCTGACCACAATCCCCAGGCCCTAAAGCTTTCTGTAGGCTCTAACAAATTATTACAAACATATGTTTTCACAGTTAGAGTTGTGTGCTCGTCTTTGTCTAAGCTGTCTGACTGATTGGACCAGGTCTACATGCTGACGATCTGAAGCAGCGCACTCTAAAATTCTTTGGGCCTGGATCAGAGTATGACACACCCGTCAACGATCCTTACAGAGAGAGAGGAGGTAAGAAACCAATCCACTATGTTGCACTGTTTTTGATAAAGAATCCATTCACCTTTTCCACGTACTAAGGTGGGAATGCTGGTGGTACTTTTTCTGTATAATAAAAGGCCCAAGACCACAGCTGCCCATCGAGGGACCATGGAGACATGCAAGTTTAAAGAGCTTCCTGAAGAATGTGGATGCAGGCAAAGAGGAGACAGGTAAAGCCCTGGTACTGAATCACTGTTACAACAATGCCTTGTAGCTGTGGCATTATGATCAGAAACACTTCTAACCAGTGTGTTTTCCCCAGGATGTGAGAACGACTGTCAGATTGATGGAGTAGCCAAACTGGCTCCTGTAGTGGCTTTTTATGCAGGAAAGCCTGACATGCTGGAAAAGGTTGAGCAGGCCACTCGTGTCACACAGAACAATGACGCATGTGTGGCAGAGACTCTGGCAGCAGCAAGGTCAGTGTGTGTTTCTAATAAATTGATTCACTCTTTTATATTTTCACTTAGCTGATCCACTGGGATTTTAATCATATCTAAGAAGTTAGAATGTGATTGTCCTGTCTAAGCTTTATATCATCAATCCTCCAAATAAACTCTTTAAAAGTAGTTATTGTTTGCTTCATTATTTATGGTAATGTAGAGTAAGCTGCACGTACAGTCCCTAATGTTCTGTGCTAAGCAACATTGCTGCATATCACGGACATAATATTAGCTGGTTCATGGGGTTCAGTATTTCACATGTGGTAAATGAAATCTGGTTCAGTGCAACCTTGAGACTGTAATTTTAAGATACTAATTAAAAATGTCAAGTGTGCAGAATACACTGGTTAAATTAGAAACCAACATGTAGGGAGAGAACAAAACCAAGTATTGAGTGCAGATGGGATCCACACTAAGATTAAGAGATATTATTGATTGTAAATTGACTTATTTTCCAGGTTCCTGGAGCATTTCATCTTGAATGGTCCTGATCCAAAAGCCTTGGACACAGTGCTCGATCAGCTCAGTGACACAAACAGAAAACAGCCCCAGGACCTGGACAAAGCAGTCATTGGTATGTGAGGCCTGCAGCATAGTTGCCTCAATACATTACAGTCATGGGACTGAGTCATGGGATTAAAGGATTTACCCTTCCTCATTTTCCTTCTCCCCCATTTTTTGTTTCTCTTTTAGTAGGCCTATACTAAATGGTCAAAATGTGTAATAATTTAACAGTACTTTAACCCGGTCAGTTTTCTGAATTCCTCAGTCTGAAGTCAAAGGAACATGCACAAATGTATGTTTAATATAAGTTCATATTTTCTTTCTTTTCTGCCTGATTTCAGGGCACATTCATCAGGTGAAGGAGAATTTATCCAGGACTCCTCAGGAGATAATCCCCTCTGTGTTTCCAAACACTTGAGGTATCCTCACACAGCTTGTTTTAACCTCTTTCACCGTTACATCATACTACCTGTATCTCAGGTAGCTGTCTTTTAATATGTCAAATATTGAGACAGCCTGTTAAAATACCTTCATGTCATTTACATCAGGTTCTGGTTTTCTTTCAGGTTTGCCGGGTGCGTTCCAAGCAGCGCTGCATGGAGTCCTGACAGCCAAGCAGTATGAGCAGGCTATCAGAGATACCATGAGCTGTGGGGGATGCACCTGCAGCCGAGGATCCTTCATTGGGGCATGTCTTGGGGCTCAGGTAAGACTGTGTGCTAATCTTACGTTTGTCGTATTCAGCGGTATACCAGTACTGGTTTATAAAATGCGACATTTTAATTCTCCTAGGTTGGACTCGAGGGAATTCCATCTTCCTGGATATCCAGAACCCTGCAATATGACTCAGTTTTGGCACATGCTGAGAAGATAACCAAACACCACCAGTAGTTTCCTGGCAGTGTATTTATCTGCTATCTGAAGTGGCTAAGAACATCATGAAGAACTGTTGAGCTTTTACAGAACAGTGAATGAAGGTTCTTGTCTAAACTGCTGGACGGCAGGAGCCAGATGTTTTTGTCTCTGTTTAAGTTAAACATGTTGGTTCAGATGTACTTAACGTGAGTCTATCTGCAATAAAGTTATTCAAAAAATATATTATGGAGAACTTTTTATTCTTTACTGATTGGGACTGAACTATATGTAGCCTGTGTCAACCAGTGATAGTTAACAGAGATTTGACCATGTTTCTGATGAAGAAGTATGCAGTTCTAGATTACATCCAGCAGATCAGAAATTGTATCTACTGTCCATACATTTCAGGGTTGGTCTGTGAACGAGAGGCGGCTTGCTTTGTTTTATTATGTGCACATAGTAATTAAAATATTTTTGCCAAATTTATCATCGTCTTATGGGGATGATCACAACCAGCACTTTGTGAAAAGGGTTGGATTAATTCATTGGGAGGCCCCGGGCCCATGGCAAGGTTTGGGGCCCTATTAATACCATGTTCCTCGCACTCTCTTTGCATCGTGTATGTGTCCTGTTGCCTTTAAGTCCCGCCCCAGGTTTGCTGTGTCCTTTTATTTGTAATAATGCGATTAAATGTTGTGGTGCCTTAGTGATGCAGGTTCTTATATTCACAATCAAATATCCACGAACAAACTGCCACACACTGAACCTGGAGCCTTGAAACCCCTGTTAGTAATACAGCTTTGCTTGAACAGTCACAAGATCGGAACATAGTCAGCATTCATAGCTGGTATGACAGGTGAGTGATGTACTGTTTGAGAGTCGTCTGCATGAACCCCTGTGTTAAGGGCCATGAATAGACTGATGTAAGAGTAAGACCCATGGCAATGTAAATTGTTGATAATTATGTTGTCATTTTATTGTCTTCTATGCGTTTTTGACTGTAGCTGAACTGATTTATTGTTTATTGTTTGTTAATTATATACTTTCCTGTAATAATTTTAAATCCTGAAATACCCCGTATGCGAACACAGGCTATAGTACAGCCACGACAAGAAGATTGTCCCTCACAGCCACCGTAGTTACGTCGGACTGCAGACTTGTGTAGCACTTGGGAGTCAAACAGAAACATGGCCGGTAAAGGAGGAAAACAGAGTCGCCCGGGTCCTGGTCTTTCAGGCCGAAAAGGTGCAGGTGAACAGGAGGAAGAGGAGCAGCCGCTGCAGGCCGTTTTAGTCGCTGACAGCTTCAACCGGAGGTTTTTCCCGGTGACCAAAGACCAGCCGCGGGTAGGCACCGAGCTAAGCTAACTGGGATGCTAATGGTAGCTAACATCTGCCCATGCTGTAAACAGTGACAGAGCCTCACTGATGCTGATGAAATCACTTCATTGTAGCTGAACATGCAAAATGAAAACGCTTGATTGAGGCGCTGTGTTGTTGGTTTTGTTGTTATAGTTAATGAGGAGCTATTTTCAGCTTCCATCGTGTACAGTTACTTTACTCCGATTGCTAACGTCATCTGTCACATTTTCACTGATGAAGGCTTTGCTGCCGCTGGGTAATATTGCCATGATCGACTACACCCTGGAGTTCCTCACATCCACTGGGGTGCAGGAAACATTTGTCTTCTGCTGCTGGATGGCCAGTAAAATCAAGGATCACTTACTGTAAGTTTCTCTAAAACTGTGTGAGGAGCTTCTTCGGTGCAAATTGTCAGTGAAGTTGTCAGTGAAAGATTCTGACCAGACTCTGTGTCACTGTGACAGAAAGTCAAAGTGGTGTCGACCCACCTCTCCGAACACAGTCCACATCATCACCTCAGACCTGTACCGCTCCCTGGGGGATGTGCTCAGGGACGTCGATGCAAAGAACCTTGTGCGCTCAGACTTTGTGTTGGTGTATGGAGATGTGGTGTCGAATATCGATGTCAGCCAGGCACTGCAAGAGCACAGGTAAGAGATACTCTAAGTCTTTTTATATAGTTTGGAGAAATTGTAATGATAGTGCTGCCCAGGACTAACTTGCTCTCATCCAAAATATTTGTTCTATGCGTTATATTTGTTGTACACAGGCATCGTCGAAAGGCAGAGAAGAACATCTCAGTGATGACAATGATCTTTAAGGAATCATCACCAGGTCACAAGTCTCGCTGTGAGGAAGATGATGTCATTGTCGCTATGGACAGCAAGAGCCAGCGGATTTTACACTACCAGAAGACACAAGGGCTGAAGAAGCTACAGTTTCCCATGGTAACAGGCCGTTTCTGTAGAGGTGTGTCACATTTTTAACACAGTTTGGCTTTGGATTGATGAGTGACAGCTGCTCCTGTTTGTGTTTTGCAGAACATTTTCCACAGTGGAAGTGATGAGTTTGAAATCAGACACGACCTCCTTGACTGCCACATCAGTATTTGCTCTCCACAGGTCATTTTAGAAACAGACATTTGAATTGTTAAATTCATGTTTGTTGTCTGTGGTAACATGGGTTTTTCCTCATTTTCCAGGTTGCCGAGCTCTTCACTGACAATTTTGACTACCAAACAAGAAATGACTTTGTCAGAGGGATCTTGGTCAATGAAGAGGTATTTCACAGCCATTTCGGACTTTGGAAATTGGAAAGTTGGACTCTAAGCTGCTGTTTGGGGAAACAAAAGCCATAATTTATTTTGTTTCTTCAGATCTTGGGAAACCAGATACACATGCACGTCACCAAGGACGGTTACGGTGTCAGAGTGTCCAACTTGCTCATGTATGATTCGGTATCATCGGACCTCGTGCGGCGGTGGGTCTACCCTCTCACCCCTGAGGCTAACTTCACGGACCAGGAGGGACGGAGCTGCACGTACTCTCGCCACAATGTTTACAGAGGGTCCGGAGTCAGCCTGGGCCACGGCAGCCAGATGGAGGAGAACGTTCTCATTGGCTGTGACACCAGCATCGGTGCTAACTGTCACATTTCTAACAGTGTCATCGGTAACAATTGCACCATAGGTGAGTTCACTGGACAGCACTATTACACACTATTAAAAAGTAGAACCTTGTTTTTGAAAATAAGTGTGATTAATATTCCTCTCATTTTATTGTAACAGGTGACAATGTAATCCTGAAGCATGCCTACATCTGGAACAATGTTCACGTTGCCAGTAACGTGGTGATCAGCCAGTCTGTGGTCTGTGACAAGGCTGAGGTTAAAGAAGGTGTGACGCTTAATAAACAGTGTGTCCTGGCATATAACGTAAGTATTGTCATTATTTATTCCTCATTTTAAGTGTCTGTGTTACAAAAATGTGATTGTAATCCTGAGCTATCCAGTGTAGTGGACGAAATAGATGTGACACTTGTCCACATAGTATTTTATATAGTTTAATGTGTGGAAACAGTGACATAAATTGACATAAATTAATGAAAAATTTGTTCGTACACTAGAAATATGTCAGCAGCTTTTGAAAAAGTGTTTTGAGAAAGCACATAGGAATTTTAAGTGCTATTTATGAGGACCTCTGGTGGTGAGATAAGACACTTTGTGGATAAAGTCCTTGTATTTCTCTTTCCATCACTTTGTTTGTACCGAGATGATTTCCCAGCATCCAATCTTCAACAGTGGCACCAGATATAATAAAGTAATATCTTCAGATGTTGATTTGCCTGTGAACTGTTTTCCAGGTGGTGATTGGACCAAACGTCTCCCTACCAGAGGGCACTGTGGTGTCCATGCACCACCCAGAGGAGGAGGAAGAGGATGATGATGAATTCCTCAGCGATGATGCGGAGGTTGGTCAAAGTAAAGACAAAACCAAACAGAAAGGTGTGTATTGACAAATTCATAAGTTGTTAAACTACTTAAATGTTTCTTGTAGTGGCTCACACTTGGTATTTTCATCTGTCCCCCAGTTTTCAACCCAGCAGAGGTTGGAGCAGAGGGGCAAGGCTACATCTGGAAGGCCAGCAGCCTGGACGATACAGAGGATGAGGAGTTGGCTCAGTGTCTCTGGGGTAGGACAGAACCCTTGAGTTTGTAAAACTGGCGTTTCCCATGATGCTGTAGTCCGGGTCCAAGCAGCCTGTGATTTATTTCTTGTTCACCAGGCTTGGTGTTGAACCCTGATCCTGAGAGTGAAAGTGAGGACAGCGAACCCGATGGTCCAGACGATCCAGTGATCCCCTCTCCTGAGATGGACGATGTCAAAGGTGAGAAGGGACAAAATGTTTAACTTACCTGCCTGTGGAACCACAAGGCTGCTCTCTACTGTCCAAAGAGACAAAACACCAACAACAAGACCAGAATCAACATTCTCTGCCTCAGTTCTGACTTAACTTCACAGGAATTTGCTCATGTTTCCAGTGGAAATGAGAAGTATTACACACAAGGGCTGCAATAATAAATAAATAGTTTCATTAGTTTTGTCTGGATAATGTCAGAAAATAGTGAAAATTGCCCTTGTAAACTTTCCTGAGCCTCAGGTGATATCTTCAGATTGCTTGTTTTGTCTGACCAATAGTCCTACATCCAGTGAGACTCATAGTACAATGATTTAAAACAGAGAAGGGCAGCAGTTTGTCTTTAAATTCCTAATAATTTCTTAGGGCGTTTTCTGCTGAGAACAATGTAAGTTGTAACTAATTATAGGGAATTATGAGCGACTGTAACATAGAGTCTTTCAGTCAGTGCACAACAGATCGTGGGAACATGGGAAAAAGAGAAATTTGTCTAAAGGCATCATTCAAAATAAATGTAAAATAAAGTTTCCTGTAGCTAATGAATATTCACTGAGGATTAGATTACATAGTTCTAAGATACACTCCATGAAAAATGTAAAAATTATTAGGAAATAAGGAGCCATTGATCTGTTGATGTTTAGTTTTCCAGATGGAGGTGCTGGGGACTCTGCAGAGAGGCTTGGAGGAAAACATCAGCTGTGACAATCTGGTACTCGAGATCAACTCTCTCAAGTATGCCTACAATATCAGTCTGAAGGAGGTGATGCAGATTCTGACCAGAGTGGTTCTGGAGTACCCTTTTCAGCAGCATGGCCCTCAGCTCACCGCATCAAAATACGTTACTACGCTCGAGCCGGTGAATAAACTACCAAATTTCTGTTATTTTTTTTTTTTTAAATAGGACATTTATATAACTAAATATAAGTTTTGTCTTTTGTCTTTGTCCTCCTCTCAGCTATTGAAAAATTGGGCACCAGTGTTTAAGAACTATGTGAAGAGAGCACAGGACCATCTGGACTGTCTCTCTGCCTTTGAAGAGCACTTCCTGGAGCAGGAGAGCCACTGGGCTGCCATGGTCAAGGTGAGGGTCACTACCACCTACAGTCAGTAATCTGCTGACTCTTATGAAGATCAAACTCAGGTTACAAGAAAATATAGTGGCCATGAAACATAACCAACAATGTAATTCTGCAGTTTACTCTGCCTGGTGCTGAAGATGCTGTGGGATGTTTTTTTTTCCCTCCCTTCCAGGTCCTGATGAGCATGTACCAGCTGGAGATACTGGAGGAAGAGATGATACTACGCTGGTTCTCCCAGGGAGCCACCACCGACAAGAGCAGACAGCTCCGCAAGAACCAGGGGGTAAGTACAGGGTTAACTGGCTCACACAGGACGTAGGGCTTCACGCCACGCCACGTCATTATACAACAAAGGGTTAAAGTGATCAGTTGATGTGGTAAGCAATCTGAGTAAAAGTGGAACAGTGTTATGTTACCAGCTGGTCCCAGTGGGTTATCATTTTGGAAAGGAAAAACACAGAGTTATTCCTAAACACACAGGGAACATTGTTGAACGCAGGTATGTAGAACAAATGGGCACCACTGTAGTGATACAGTGATTTATATGAACTATAACCTTGTTTATAAAAGAGGATAGATCCACTTACCTAAGCTTTTCAGCAGCATTGTGTTTAACTCCTAACAGCCTGAACAGTGTATTGGTATTTGTGCATTTTTTAATTCATCAATGATCAGTTCAACCCTGCTTTTTAACAGTTAGCGTCTAGTCATTCATACCACAGCCATGAGAATGTGTAAACATTCACTGTAACTGCAGTGGTTCTATTAGACCTCCCTGGAGCTCCCGTTTCCTCCTCTCTCCATCACCATTTTTTATGGTTTAAAAAAAAAAAAAAAAAAAATTCTGACAGCTCTGTTTTCCACCAACAGCTGCAGAAGTTCATCCAGTGGCTGGAGGAGGCTGAGGAGTCTTCAGAGGAGGAAGGGGAATAATAAGAAAAGACAAAGGAAAACTGTTGTGTGGAAAAAAGGGATTCGGGCAGTTAGTTTTACCCTCTACAGCAGCTTTCTGCCGCCACGGATCTGCTCTGTACAGTTGAAGCTGTCATACAATACATTTGTAACTCATGGAGCCGATTGATCGGGCTGTGTGCTACGAATGTCACTTTTTAAATAAAGAAGAAAGACTCTCAGACTGCTTGGAAATATGTTTAAATATCATTTGACTCACTTTTTTTGTCAACAACATAAAATATTTCACTCAAGATAAAACTGCTGATACAAGGTTTGCAGAGATTTTTATTATTATTATTATATGTAGTGTTTAGCTCAGTTTTTTAATTTATAAACTAAACACTAATGACAGGCCATAAAACAATACAGGAAAAACATGATTTCAGAGGTAGAAGATTAGCAACTAAATTGATATGTTCATAATCACAGTAAATTTCAATTTCACGCCATCCCATCCTGTCTGGACAAACTGACTGGCATCCTGGACTGTTAATTATTTCTCTGATCACATTTACAGTAAATGCCTTAAAGTAAAGTAAGAGCAAAAGAATATCAAAAGCTTGATTAGATTTTTGACATGATGTAACTCAAACAGAATTTTGCTTTAATGTAAGATTATTAAAAAATATACTGTCATTACAAAAATAAAATTTTCCCTTGATAAAGTAGCTGTGAAGTTTTGACTTATAAGTTAATAAATCACAGGAGGTAAAATACTCTGCATTTAATGCACACTCTTCTGAGTTGTTCCATCTGTAACCTTTGTGACACAGTGACTAAAGAAATAATGTCGACTGCTTTAGGCCTGTCTTGTAGTCTTTGTCAGACTACACTGCTTTTTTCTATTTTGCAAAATGTCATGCTTTCAGTTTTGTTCTTATGCTCATACGTTTTTTTATTTCACAAATGTGTTACAAAGCCAAAGTTGTTGTGTTTTACCCCTCACATTCACTGTAGTTATGATATGACAAGGAAATACCTGGCAGTGGTGAAATAATCCTAAATGTGCAACTGAATTATCTAAACTTCAGGACTGTGCTGTGGAACCTGTAAAGCTGAGTTGACAAAACACCTGAGGCAGTTTTGGGAACTGCAAAGCCTACTTTGATCTGTCATCCTGTTTTGCAACTAAATTATAAATAACCCCGGCTAGAACAGAGGCTCCTGTGAGGCCAGTAACAACAGTCAGTGTCTTCCACATGCTGGCTGAACTCTCGTGTCTGTCCATAAAGCTCTTGTAGTCACTGGGCACCAGGATGTACTTGCGGCCATCCTGTGGGGCTTGCAGCCTCATCACCTGGCCTCCCTCTAGCACCACCTCCCCAAACCCAGTCAGGATGCTCCCCACCCGCAGAAGCTCCTCGCTCTCCTCCATTGCCACAGGTTTCTCCCCACTGAGGCCCTGCAACACTATGTTCACGAAGCCCTCCTCTGCATGTTTTAATTTGTGGTAAACCCTCTCCAGGTAGCCCCCAGAGGCCTCCAGAGGGTTCTGCACCTTCACATACAAGTCATTGATGTAGGCTCCAGGGCTGACCAGGCTGAAGGGCACACAGTTGCTGGTCTCTTTCCTATTCATCGCCCGAGAATTCCTGGAAAATGAATTAAGCTGTTATTAACATGCTAGTAGACTGACAGAGAGACATTTTTGGTGTGTTCTCGAGGCTTATGTACCATGTCCTGGTGAGAGTGTTCCAGTATTTCCAGTGTTCCTGCACAGCTGTCTTCTGAATCACACCAAAGCATCGTGGGACATACTGGCTGGCCAGAGGCTCCCCTTCTGCCAGAACCAGGCCTTCAATCAGACATGAGAAAAACTTACAATTAGCTTTTAGACTGACCCCATTCACTAAAATGCTAATTATTTAAATAAGTTTGTACCTTCTACAGCAACATACTGAAGGCGCTTGTGGGGAGATGCTTTCAGTACTTGGACCAGATGTTGGTCTGGTTTGAAAAAGGGTATTTCCTTTAAAACAAAAGGAGAAGAATGATTTAGATCATTATAAAAGCAGAGCTGTCTTTAACGTTTATGGGACTTGGGCAATGATGTACTTGCCTTCAGCTTCTGCAACTCTTTCTTCTTTTCCTGGTATAAATGATAAAACAGGCCAGAGAAGGCAAAGCTGGACCCGATACCGATCACAACCAGCGGGTTAACAGGGAAGTCACTCATCGTGTCTGTGGAGAGGCAGTCAGTCAGTGCTGTGCGGCCAAACACATGCCAAACTGCACCACTGCACAAAGTCATTATCAGTGTAGGAGTACGACGCATGTTTTTGGAGAATAATTAGATTAAGAACAGATGGGAAAAAAAGACTCACCTGTAAAAACTAGCAGGTAGAACTGTAACACATCTGTAGTTTGGTTCCGTAAATCGAAAACAAAAGCTTTAATTTGGTTTTCATTTCCTCGTTTGCCCACGTCGCGTCATGTTTCATCAGCCAATAGTAAATAAGCAGATTTTTTTTTTTTTTTTTTTTGCCTTTGAGCACTTTAACCACCAGGCGGCAGCAGCGTCCCTTAATAAATGACTTGCACATAGAAATAAGTCATGGAGGAAACTACCTGAGGCTACCTGAGCTTTCCCTTTGCTTTTTGTTATTAAGCTCATGCTCACCTAAATCCTGTGCTGGAAGAAGTACTCATATCATTCCATTTACAGTAAGCAGCAATTTACTCAAGTATAAAAGACATCACTGTAAAAATGCCCCTGTGACAAGTTAAAGCCCTGAATTAAAATTTTACTTTAAAAAGTCAAAGAACAAAAGTTTTAACAATGAAATATACTTAGCTGATAAAGTATAAATGAATGAATAAGAAAACAGATTAGAGTAAAATAAACAGATTGTTTTCACTCGAATTCTAAAGGTCTGAGGTCAGTCTATCCAGTATTTCACAACACAGAAGAAAAATCCCCCAAAAAACATGTAAAATCATTTTGTATAGCAGAATGATTTGTTCATGATTCTTCTCAGATTTATCTTGTGACTCCCTGGATACATGTAGATCACGTAAATACACTCAGCTCTGCAGCAGCTAACCCTGATCATGTTTTTACCAAACGTTGCTTTGATCAACATTCTCCAACGTAATATAGCTATGATTCATAAAGTAAAGCATCACAGGTTTTACCAGCTTCCTTTCTCTCGCTCTCTCTCTCTCTCTCTCTCTCTCTCTCTCTCTCTCTCTCTCTCTCTCTCTCTCTCTCTCTGTACTGAATAGCACACAAAGATCTGGCCAGCAGTATTTGACTGTGAATATACACGTTTTAAATATGTGGTCATATATTCCCCTGTCATCTGAGTGCTGCCGTCATTCATAGTTTCCAGACCTTATTTTCTTCTGATCGTGAATAGAATTGTTGAAAACTGAAGATGTATCTGCACTACTGGAACGACAGATTACTGTGAAGTATATCTCTGCTGGCCTATTCAGTTTCACAGATAGCAGTGAATCTTCAGGGGCATCTCATACAACTTTTATATTGTTCAATTCAATGAGCAGAGGAGGGAGGAACCTCTAAAGGCCTCAGCGCTCCCTTTATTATAATTGCTATGCTCGTCCTGATTCAGGTTTCTTCAGTCCTCTTCAATGCGTGTGTCCTTGACTGCTTACTGACAGCAAAAATAGCTTTATTCAGTTCAGTTCAAAGAAATTACATCGGTTTTCTTACCGAACACCGTTTACTCAAACATACGCAGTCTTGGTGCAACATCTGCAAACCTGCATGGAACAAACCTCCATGATGACACTGACAACACTGATGGTCTCACATGTCTGTAGGGCAGCATGGAAACAGTTCACCGGCCAACTTACCTGCTTAGAAAGCAGCTCTGAAGCAGAACTGCTTTGTCTGTGTGGGAAGGCAGTGGCTTTGCAAGAGGATTGATCCAAAGAAGAACAATAAATTAGGACAAAATGAAACATCTGCCTTAATCTACTCTCTGGCAAATGAATAGTTGTTATTCTTATTTCAGCAGCAAAAAATGTCCCAGAATCCTCCTTTCTGGCTCTAAATTCTCTCATATTTATTATAAAGCTGCACACACCCTTTGGCCTTTCCCCTCGCTGATGAGTGAGAGTGGAGAAAAGACACACTGCTTAAGAGGAACAGGCCTGGGTGCTCACGCCAAACTATTTCTCTCTACTATTTCTCTACTGTATGAGACGGTGCAGAGTGGTTGGCAGAGGAGCTGTAGGTGTAGCTATCCAGTAATAATAGCTGGTTAATACAAATGCCTCCATTTATGTCTGGTCCGTCAGAAGTCCATGACATTAAGTGATAAATCCAGTTCATGTGTGCATGCAGGGAACTATTGCAAGAACAAATCCTCACTGTTGGGTGTAAACTGTCTACCTGCAGTCTTTTTGACTTTCAAGTTTCCACTTCAGAAGATGAATGACATGGAGGAAAAAATCCAACATTTAAATGGTCTGTAGAACACCTTCAACGCCCACAGCACCATCCAACAACCAAAAACAAAGCTGTTTTTCTTAGTTCCTGAAAAGATGACATTTTTGTGATTTCAAGGCTGACAAAATGAAATAGTATTCCTCCTCTCATTGTTTTATCAGGATTTATGGACAGTCTCATCAGGGTATTAAAGCAGACACACACCGACACTGTGCACACAAAAAGATTTACATTACCTTCGGGCTCCCTGCTGGGAAGATAATTTCACTCTCTGATCTTCATTTTGCTTTGATGAGTTTGATGCATCTTTGTAATCACTATCATTGCCTCCATTAAAAATATCTAGGCTGTTGACTGACATCTTGAAGGTCAATTCAGACTCTTATAACAGCATCTCAATGAAATGAGCCTCCACAGGCTGCTTGTGAGGAGGCAGAGGTATGTTAGAGCATGTGTGTGTGAGGCAAGAATTTATGTAGCAATTACTGATGATAAATAATTCCCACATTCATTTTGAAAAATTAATACTTCAGTTACGGTAATTGAGGTCCTTGTAGCTTCTGATTAGCATCATATTTCACCCTGTTTGTCTTCTTCTGCAGATCTTGTGTTGCTTTGAGGTGCGATAAGATGTCCCTGATTTTACAGAGAAACAAGTTTCTGCTGAAGAAAAGAGGTAAATACAAATAATCTCAACTTCTTCACAAGCAAAGATCATATTTATGACAGGGGCTCATGGGAAATGAGTGTTATTTTGAGACACAGAGACAACAGAACACCACTACCAACTTACACAAGAGAATGGTAAACACTGATGATGTCAAATGTTCACAGTAATAATATCTAAATATCACAACAGAGAAGCTAATGAATTCATTCTGAAATACAAGATTGGCACCATCACAGACTATGTTAACAAAAAAGCTTTTTAATAGATTAACGAGGAAGAGAGTCTGCATACGAATCAGAAACCTTTAAAAACATTGTCATATAAAGGCCTCAGAAAAGCTGGATGAGCTCAAGAAACTCAAAATGGAAAGAAGCTTTCTGTGTCTCCTGAAATTCCATGAGATTTATTCTGCCGAACTCAAAAGCCCAAACATTTGACTTTCATCCCAGAGGAAGGTTATTCTGACATCCATTAAAGCTTTCATAAGCCTCGGTGAGTCACCCACTGATAGCAAAACCAGACCGGTAAAACATATGGGAAGAGAACATGGTGCCACCGGAGGAGGCAACGCATGGAAAACAAAGACCGATTCTGTGTATTGTTATCAGGTTAGAAGTAAACGACATAATCCTCATCTCTTCACAGTCTGCACACTGGTGCACGATGACAGAGCAACCATCTGACCAGAGGCAGACACACACAAGCTGCATGTTTTTCACTTGCGTTGTTCCAGAAATTCTACAGAGAGCAGCCATTTTTTCAGCATGTCCACACTGTTTTTGACTAATCACAAGCTTTTATCTCTCTATTCTCCACAGCTTGCTCCAGTCTCTTCATGTACATACATACACTAAGCATCACTCGGTGAGTATTCTCAGTAACATTATCTTATCAGCAGTGTGTCAGCTATGGCCAGCTCCATATCTGGGAACCAAACTGAGAACTAGATTTTTATTGCATGTAACTCGACAGTTCGTCCAAATGTCTATATGGTTTTCCATATGGTCTGAACCTGTAAATTTAAAAAGACTGTGTTAATGGTCCTAGTGTGTACTTTGTTGGACTGTGAATGTTAAGTCAGAGTGAAGTAAAGCCGATGACCTTATCTATAGCTACACTATCTATGTTCAGACCGCATCAGAGAGCTGTCAACTCAGCTTCTTTGCAATATTAATGGATTTGATTTGTTGCAATTATTTATTGTATTATATTTTAAGACAATAGGCTGTGTGTGTGTAGGACACAGACGGAAGATAAATTAAAGGAAAAACCAACATCAGGAAGGGATTTCTTCACATCCTTTTCATCAAACCATTCAGTGAACTCTCATATTCTTTATGGAAGCATCTGCTTTCCTCATGTCCTGATCCAGGTTCTTTTCTCTTTTCTCTGAAAGTCCTCAAAGGTTTCATATTTGTTGTTCTCAGTAAAGGAGCAGTGGTGGAAGAAGTAGTCAGATCCTTTGCCTAAAAAAAGTACCAGTGCAAAATTGTAAATAAATATTAATAATGAATAAATATTGACAAGATAAATCTGCAGGATCCTGAGACGATTAATTAGGTAAAAAAAATCCTGATATACAAATATTTATAGATTTTTTTGACTTTAAGCTTTTATGTTCATTAAATATTGTATAATTTTACCCATTTGGACATAGAACATTCAAATGAAATCACCTGAGAAGAGGAACTGGTCACAACTCGTGGTCTGAATCATCGTCTCAAACTTTGTTAACAAGCCACAAAGGCTGGGAAACACTGGTTTAATCTTTAACTATGCATTGTATTTAAGGTGCTTATCATATTTTTTTATGCAAATTCCAAACCGAGAAGGCAACACAAGACTTTTGTGTCACAATACATGATAAAAAAAAAATTGTTCATGATTAATACTAGGCTAAACAAAGTGGTACAAAGGGCCAGCCATGGATTTACACAGTAGTTCCTTCTTCCTTTGTAGCAGCGTGTTTACGCCCTCGTCTACTGACGTTCACAGATGATGTTTCATTGGTTACTTGTTGGTTGTTCAAGGTAAAGCCCGAGTGGGAGGAGGAGGATTTCAGGAGCGGAGCAATTCACCTCAGTCAGAGCGTAAGAACGCACGGAGTCAGAAAAGGGACCCAGAGAAACCTGCGGCGGATTATCACTAGATTTCACCTCTTTTGCTTTTAACTGTTGTGTTTATCTCTTGCTTTATTTTTATTTTTTTAACGAATCCACTACTTTAACGGATATGTTGGTAGAAGTTTCAAAGGGAACTTTCCTCCTCCTCTCCTGCATGTTGCTGGAACCCGTGAGTATATTTAAACACACTGACTTTTCTCATGACATTAGTTTGGGCTCGTTTTCAAGTATGCAACAGTAGCTCGGTTAAGCTGTCCATGTAAAGTTGAGCACGTATATTGTCCTAGTAGTGAGTTGCCTACAAGTGTCCTATAAGTTGATGCGCACACTAAGGGTCCCCAAAACCAGTTTTGGATGCGGGTCGCACCAACGTGGTCCCGTGAGGAGCTCAGTCAACGTTTGGCTGGACACACGTTGACTGAGCATGTGGATGGACAGAGAAGCTGTGGAGAGAGGGATTTAATTAGTGATGGTTTGATAAGGGTTTTGCCATGGTGGTTTTTGTTATTCAAGACATTTAAGAACAACTAACAATTTAACTTGAGCTTAGCCCGGCCCCCAAACTTTTTAAAGTCACGAATCCCTTAGACTTCCTCCAGCATCATCACATTTGTCCCCATATGCGCAGCCTCTTGTCCTCTTTACCTCTGCCTTCTGTGTCAATCTCCTCAGTAACTCAGGCACCACAGGCACAACCAGTAGCTTCTTAAATGACATTTGGCACCAAACAAAACAGTGGGGCCAGACTGTGATTGTTTTCCAGTGACATTCATGTGTTTTATGTCCTCGATGATCTCTTTTCATGACTAAGGTTAAGGTGAATTGCCCACAGAAGCCACGAGGTGCTCGTGGGTCTCCCAACAGGACACCATGGCAACGGCCTCCTTCGTCTGTCTCTGTACTCTCTGGTCTCCAGTGTCTTTATCCAGAGCTATCTCCTGTAGAGAAGCATGTATGATTCATGCTGGAATTCAGTTGGAGGTCACATCCTTTTCAGTAACATGCTGGCTTTTACATCTGCATTTGTGCATGCTTACAAACTGTTTCTGTATCTCGGTGATAAAAATCCAGTGAGGGAAATGATGGGAAGGGTTGTGCTTGTGGGGGAAATTAAAAGGGATCATGATGATGGTCGTGATGATGGAGTGCAGGAAGTTTTCTCCTGATACTCCAACTTGCACCGCTGAAGGCAGCACTGATCCATCACTGACAACATATTCCCCGATCATAGTCCAGAGAGGTGCACCATAGGTGAAGTAACACAGGATGTACTGCGTAGCATGAGGAGTGACATAAATCATTATCTAAATGGGGGAGTCACCTTGTGTGGTGGGGGGTAGAGGCTGGAGTTATATGGGCTCATTTTGTGGCTAACAATAGCCACATACTACTGGTCTGATTAATGCCCACAGAGAGGAGACTCATCCACCTAAGTAAGAGCAATAAATCTTTTGGTCCTGCAGAGGGTCTGTTTATCCCCTCATGGATTCAGCTTCATGTGGAAGCAGTTCATGTCTGAAGATTCCCTCTAGTTTCAAAACATGCAAATCTAAGAAATATGACAGTTGAATCACCGCTAAAAGATTGATTTTGCATCTGCCAAGCATGTCAGGTGGAGAGATTAATGGTAGCCCTGGTCAGATAATCTCAGGAAGACCCCAGTGAAGACGATAGATGTGTTTACCTTGATTTGTGAAACATTGTTGAAAGAGCACAGGCAGTGGATGTAGCAACTCTGGATATAACAATGATTCAGATTCAGGGAAATAACTCAGGAGATGATGAAAAGTTCAAATAGCCTGAGTCTAACAGGCAAACAATAACAGTCAGAGAGTGGGTAAAACTCAGGAAGTAAAAAACAAACAAACTACAAGGTAAAGTCATAAACTATGGAATCAAGCACAAGGAGAATTGTGGAAAGAGATGAACACACCAGGGAGTAAGGAAACCAGGGGAGTATAAACACACAGATAGATGATGGCAAAACCAGGGGCAGGTAAGTAATTTGAAGCAGGTGTGGATGATCAAGGGGGGCGAGGGCGACACAAGGGCAGGAAATGAAATGACAAGAGAAGTGAGTCTGAGCCAGACAAATGATCTGTGACTGATGCTGTTTACTATGTCCGTGTGACCCTAAGAGACACAGAAAACATGTGTGACGTGTTCCCTTCACAGGTGTTTTCAATGCCGAATCAGATGTGTGACATGAGGAGGGAGATAGAAAAGGAGAGAGACTTGTGTGAGGCTCAGATCCAGAACAGAACAACAGGTATGTCTTTTTTTTTTGTTGTTTATTATCTCAGCTGCACATTCTGTCTCATTGTAATTTTCTAAATTCACAAGTGGAGCACTGATCAAAGTGACACAACAAGCTCCAAAGACAACAGAAGCTGTTCGAACCTCCCCTCTGGCTTTACATTACACCCTGCATGGTTGAACACTGCTTTCCACCTAAAGACAGCCTCTTGTCACATGTGCTCAGGTTCAGTGCCAAAGTAAACTTTCAAATTGATCACATTTTATTTACACTTGATGCTATGCTATTATAAGATAAATACAGCAGTGAGGGTGCAATAATGAAACACAGGTAGCTGATTTGTTGTTTCACTTTGTTGTTGATGAGGCTTACATTACATGTTGCTCAGTGGGCCGTTGCATACTCACAGCATGCAATGGCACAATTATGTTCTACACAAAGATAATTGTGCCTCATTTAGCCGCTGGTACCTGTGTGTGTCACTGAAACCTTGCTGATTCTAACTGCAGGCATCGGGAGACTGTTTACTTTCACACACTATAAAAGTCATTAAACACTCATTATCTTTTTCATTTAGATATCACTTTGCTTGTTATAGATTCCATCAGTTGTAAATGCTGTTAAAACCTCAGGTTGTTGTTGCAGATATCACTTGGCAAACTGATTTTTCATAGTGCTGAAGCAGGTGTGGCTTCAAAAAGTGCTGTGACCTGATTCGGCGTCCTGAGACCAAACACACTTTGGAAAGTCGCAGTGATCTGTTGAATTCAAATAACAGCGTGTAACGAAGGTCTGGGAGCTGTTTTATTAGTCATGGTGGCAGCGTGTTAACTCAGGTCATCTGCTCTAATGATGCCCGGGCTGTAACGACAGCTGACCTGAGCTTACACGTTTTGGCTGCCATGGGAACGTCAGCTCTCCACCTTCACTTTAATCAGGCTGCTGTTTGTCACTGGAATCGATTAATGTTACAACAGTTTGAAACACTTTCTGTTTCCGTCAGATTTTGTGTTTCATTCCTGTTCCCTTTTATTTTATTGTACTTCCATGTTCGACTAACAGAAATAAGTCTTTTTTTTGTTGTCCCCCCCTCTCTCTCGGGCTCTCTTTCTCTATGCCAGGCTGCAATGGTACGTGGGACAAGATCACCTGCTGGCCCAGTGCCGACATCGGAAAGGTGGTTACCATCCCTTGCCCCAAATATCTCTTCGACTTCTCCAGGGATGTCCTTACACGTAAGAATCAAGTTCACAAAATAGGTTGTTATTGTGTGGCTATACAGGGTGAGAACTGATTTGAATTTTAAACCAACGCAAGCGACTACTATAATGTGTTTGTTTGTGTGATGGTCAGCAGTCTCATAAGACGTTTAGTCCATGTTAACCCCTCAGTGAGAAATACTGACATACTTAAAATAATAGTAAAAAATAAAAACAAATAGTAAAATAAATAATAGTCCGCTGTTGAGAAGGGAAATGCAAAAAACGGAAAGGTAAGTGAGTTTAAACTGCATAAGGTAATATATGTCATTGTTTCAGTGCCACCAAGTGGCCAAAATGTATGTTTAATGTCTCAGGGTTTTACTGAAACTCATCTACTCAACTGTCAAACATAAAGCATAGTCTTGAAACACAATTGTGTAAATACATCTTATTTGAAATAGGAAATAGGCATATTACATCTCCCTCTCCTTAATTTTGACAGACCAGGCTCAAACAGCATCTCAATATTACACAAAGTATTACTACACATCATGTCAGTCCTGTAGACCTTTATGCTTGAGTCTGTGATTAACTTGGTAGGTAGTTATGTAACTGGAGGTAGTTGTGTATGAGATATTTAAAAGAATGGCTGACATGCTGCTCATCTTGATCCTTCCTTACCCTCTCCTTTGTTTTTGTTGCCTGCTGTTGAATCTATGTTGGTATCATCATGCTCCACATCTGAGACCAAGAACAGGAATCATGAAGTAACTCATAACCATGATGTCATTCTCACCCATGATCACCTGTTGTTTTTAGCTTTCCTGACACCCCATCTGACATATCACAAAAAATACAGTAAAACTCAAAACACATGGCAAGGCTGAGTCACAGGAGATAAACAGCTTCCCATCCTGGCACTATCCGCCCATTAAAGACACATTCTGTTTATTTGTTCTCCTTTTATCTATGGGAAGCCTCACGGGGAAGTAGTGCTAATTATGTATAAGAGAAACCACTTTGCTGTGTGTTTGTACAGTTGTTCCTGAGATTATTCCCCTCTGACTTTCCCGTATATATATCTCCATTTGTCATTAATTACCACACTGTCTCCTCAGTGTAATTAGGCTGTAAGAGTTGATGGAGTTGTTTATTTGTATTCAGCTGGCAGAAAGGCCTCAATATCAACTTGGAACCTTGAGAAATGTTCTTCTACTGGCGCTGAAGCAGATTGAATTTAGTTTATAAAACCACTGGTATGGTCCTTTAAAGCAGCACCAATCAAATCAGTAATATTTAAAATGGATCAAATAACTGCTAAATGTGCACAGAGTGTCAGTCATAATAATGAAGCCACAGAGAATATAGCAAATTTAAAGTTCCCCTGAGCATTTTAGCATCTTTCAGTTCATTTTTTTCTTTTGCTTTTCCAGCCTGCAGCTCTACTGTTTTGGTTCACTTTCACCAAATAACAAAGTGCTAGTGAAAATAGTGTAGCATTTGGCAGCTAAAGAGTCAGATAGTTCCCTCAGGAGTTTGTGGAGGCCAAAAAAGAGCTAAAAAAAAACAAAAGAAATGTTAGACTTAGATTCATGAGGTGGACCAGAACAACAACTTTAAATAAACACTAATGCTGCTGTGTATCTGCTGGATTTATAAATAGGCAACTGTGTGCTAACGGGTTTGTCATTGACTTAAAATGTAATAAGTCATTGTTGTGTTCACAGCTTGTTTCTGCTGCCACTTGTTTCAGTGAACAAAAAATCAGCCATTACAGGTCTATATTAGCCATGAATCAAATGAGTATATTGTGTGTCAGCTGTAGTTGGTCAATTTGACATTTCCCGTCAGCTCTACAGAGTTTTGTAGCTTTTTAGCATTGTTTTGATTTTATGGCCACATACTCTCAAAGCTCTTACAAACCTTGTTTCAGGACGTGGCCAGCAGCTGTTTCCAGCAAAAAACTCTGATAATCTAAGCACATACTACTGAGCCCACATGGAGTGGCAGGCAGACAAGGTTAATGACTGGCTTCTGTCGTGCTGTAGGATTTACCACAATCAGCAGCTAAAGAGACAGATATTTTTGTCAGTGGTTGTTGGAGATGGAAACAGAACTAAACAGAGAGTGAATATTGTACTTAACATACATTGATCAAGATGCCAGAAACGTGATTCTCAATGAATACTCTCAATGTTGCTTTGCATTAGCTCTATGTGTACAATAACAGTTTCACAAGCTCAACCCATTGCTGCCCCACTGCCTTTTCTGTGCTTTGAACAAGTGCAAAGTTACAGATTTCAGCTGTAAGTGATCTCAGTGCTTTTACATTCGACCTGTGTGCCTCTGCAGACACGGTGGAGGGGTTTTCCGCCCCTGTAATCAAGCCAGTATTTCCCCATCATATTCAGGACGTGAGAGAAACTCATACCAAAGATTTATCATCAGCATGCGAAGGCTCCATGTGGAGAAAAGGGGTTTTCTGGGAGCCTGTGATGTGACCCAGATGGGAGATAGTGTGACCTGACAGAGGAGAGCTCTCTGGGGTAAAAGAGTGCGACAGATGAAGAATCACCAGATTTGTGGGGTCAGAGGTAGAAGAGGTATGTTTTTGACATGTCAAAGGTTCAAAGGATCAACAGGCCCCCACTGGTCAGGGACCAGCATGAAGCGAAGAGGCCTTAAAAGAAAGAGGGGGGGACTGTAAGTGACCTGTGCTGCATTGATGTGTGTGATCAGCAGATCAGTGCAGGTCTCTGCTGGTTAAACCTGCTCTGCTCTCCGGTCATGTAAGGGGGGACTTAATTAAGGGATGATAAACGGTCGGGGGAGTCTGTGCATTGTAAATCACTGCTGAGGACAAGTAGGAACCTTGTATCTTCAAACGTGAACATTATAGGAACTGAGAAAAACAGCCTTATTTGTGTACTAGCTTGACGGCTGTGGTTTTTTCAGTTTATTCATTGTATATAGGTCTCAGGACATTGAGAGGGTTAGAGAAACATGATGTATAGAACATGATTTGTCCTTTTTGTGAATATATATATGGGTTCTCAAAAAGTCAGTTTAGCTTCTTTTCAAATGCATTCACTGTCAGTAACAGTTGTGAAACACTCAAGGTGTTGACACATCTTGAGCCATTCATTTTCTAAGCCTCACACACACAAAAAAACAAGCATTACGAAACACGGCGCCACAGAGATTCAGGGGCCAAGTCATAAATTTAGTTGCGATAGAGTTCGCCATTCTCATGAACTCTTTACCTAGTAGGTCTAACACAAACACACAGTCATTCATCTCTTTTAAGGGCGACTCGCCCTCTCTGCAGGCTCCGAGTGACAGAGTGCCTGTCTGTCAATGGTTTCACATACATGCCATAATATTCAGCTGAGCTAAAGCTATCCATTGCATGCTAATATAAATCTTCCTCTGAGATATAATTAGGAAGGATAAAGCATTTGACTGTTCAACACTGACAGAATAGCCAAGATAAAAAAAAGCCTGGAAATCAAAACGATGATGGGGTGATTAACTTATTTGAGCTCTCCTCGTTGTCGTGCACGACACTGAAAATCCTTGCAGTCATGTTTTGGGGGATGATGAAAGCATTCTTCTGGCAATCCCTCAAACAAGTCAAATCCAGTGGTGGCATGGGCTGAAACAGCAGGGGCTTATCGCTGCCTTTGTGTCTTGTCATGTTGTTTGAGGAAGCTAAGCCTCCATCTTCTCTGCAATACGCCACTCAGGTATTTGTGAGCTGACCAGATTTTAATGCCAAATGCATTCGAACAGTTTGGATTGTTGGTCATTTCCCAACACAGTGGTGATTTGATAGTGGCTGTGGAGCGATATGGTTGGGAAATGCGAGGAATGTCCTACATTTCGATTTCTACAGCGGCATTCAGCTCACGGATTAATTTGTCGCCAACACACGCAGCTTCCTTTCTTATATTTGCAGAAAAGGACATGAGGAAACGCTACAAATAAACATTACACAACAAGGAACTGAAAAAAAAAATCACAGAAATATCAATCTGTGCTTCTGCTGCTGTACAGGATTAGATATGCTTCATGAACATTGTAAGAAGGGTTTTTAGTCTAATTAATGATTAGTGCCTCATCTGAATAGTGTTGCATTTACTTGCTGTTTAGGAAAAATTCTACCTTAGTATAAAAGTCTGAAAACTGCTGTTCTGTAACTCTAAATTTTGTCCAATATCTGCATATCCACCTTCTGAATTCAGTAAGTATGACCTCCAAATTAAATGGGTTTTCAAAGGATGTGATTTGGATACAGCACTTGAACTTAATGAAGTACTTGTGTGCACTCAAGTCCATTCCCCGCCTGAATCCTTCACTTTGTTTTTTTGTTTCTTTTGTTTCTTTGATTTTTGCATTTATTGACAGATATTAGACACAGACAAGAAACAAGGGCAGAGTGAGGGGTATGACACTGAACAAAAGTCAGAGACCAGAAACATTTCTGTTTAATGATATGCTTTTTAACCATGAGGCCACCAGGAAGTCCCAAAATATTTCACCTGTTTATGTTTTGTACTGAAACAGCTCTCAAAACACAGAGCAATTTACTCCAGCCAATTTCTTAAAAAGCATGGGACACATAACAAAAAACATCAATAATCTGATTTTGATGTTCTTAAGTGACAGAAATATTAAATGATTCTAACAATAATTTTCCTTTTTTGTAAACTGTGCTTATTGGGCTACTGAGATGTAGCTCTATATAAAATCATTCAAGGAAGCGAGTGAGACAAGACAAGAAAACATAAATCCATTCACGTAATTATTCATTTTTTTGTTTCTGAATCTATTCACTCAGTCTTTTCTATTTGTTCCTCTCTACTCCAGTGAGCCTAAGTCTACTATACTGGACTAAGCTCATGCCCATTGCTCTACTGATCTCTAGTTTATTGTACTCTGCTATTCAGAGCTATTGGCAGCTGAACTATATATACCATACAAAGCTCTATTCAACTTTATTCTACACTTAAGAACTCTACTGAGCTCTAGAAAGCTGAGCTCTAACCTACTCTCCTGGACTCCATGTTGTACTACTACTACTACTGAACCCTACTGCACTATACTAAATTCTTCTCTACTGAGCTATACAAAGCTCTGCTCTCTACTGAGCTCTGGTCTGCTGTACTGTAGTGTACTCTAGAGATCTCTAGTCTTCTGTACTTTACTATACAGATCTCTGTTCCTCTAATCTCCTCTATGATCGTCAGTCAAATGCACTTGGACCTTTCACTTCTGCCCCCGTAGGCAGGCCAGAGTAAAAATATCCCCCTGCTCATCTGCTGGTCTCCTGGTGTGTGTGTGTGCAGTCTGACAGTAATCAAGAAACAGATGGAGGCAAATACACATGGGAACTGTCCCGGCATCTCTGAGCCGAAGGGACGACTGATCCCCTTCAGTCATTCCTTCCATTTCCTTTTAGTGTTTGGGAGTATTCCAGTGAGACACATACATCTCAGTGTGGCATAATTAAGTATGAGTAAATGAAAGGGAAGTTTTGCCTTGCAGCTCATACAGTTTCCCTCACAACACACATACACACACACACATACACACAACATTGTAACGCATTATTTATAATTGAAACCCATTGAAGCTGCCACAGCAATGAACTATATTCTTGTAAGACTAATATTGACTATTCCCTCTGTCCCTCTGCTCATTAGGTAACCTGTCAAAGACCTGCACTGAGGGCGGTTGGACCCCGATCAGCTTGGACTCCTACATAATGGACTGTGGATACAATCCCAACAGCACCGTGGATGATAATACGGTGGGTATGGCAACCAGTTTGAAACTTAGTCCAGATGAACTATTTTCAGTTAGTGTAACTGAATCTGTTTTTTGCAGGGAGTATTCTATGACGCTATCAAAGTGGGTTACACCATTGGTCACAGCGTGTCGCTCATTTCTCTGACGATCGCCATCATCATACTGTGTCTCTTTCGGTAAGGAGATCCATCAAAATACCACTTAATGTCCCTGTGTTAAGACAATCAAACACCTTTCCCCATCATTTAGAATGATAAAACCCTGCTGATCTCTCATTTCACACCATGCTTCCTGCATTTTATGGAGGTTTTACAGTATTTATCACGCAGTAATGTCACTCTGCCAGATTTTGAAGGACAAGTCGTCCAAATTTGACATTATCTGTTACTGCAACATTTCTCAAACAAATCAGTCAACTGCAAGCAGCCATAAAATCAAACCACTTAGACAGGCTGTTGTTCACAGTGTGCTCCCTTTTGACCTTCAGTCCTGGGGTTGCAGAGAGAAAGTGTGTGTGTCAAGAATCAAGAATCAAGAATCAAGAATCTTTATTGTCATTATGCAAGGCACAATGAAATTTTGTACAGCAGCTCTTTGGCACAAATAGTAACATAAAAGGCATATTTAAAATCTATCTAAATAAGTATAAAATAGAATAAAATATAAAATAAAATAGGGATAAAGAATATGGTGAACAGTGCAACAATATATAAAGTGACTGGTATGAATATGGATATATGGGTCAGAGTACAGCTTATTTCTGACTTATTTCTGACGTGTGTGTGTGTGCCTGTGTGTCTGTGTCTGTGCGCATGCATTGTGGCATGACACAGCACGGATCATTACTATAGGTTTAAGTGGCCGGTGTGTGTGGCTTCCAATAAACAACCCACTCTATTCAGTTTGGTGTGTTTGCATTTGGACTGTTTGTGTGCTAAACAACATGAAATGCCAATGGTTTGGACTCTAGAGCCGAGACACAGGATGTGAACAGCATTTGCTGTTTATGTTCAGCTGCAGACGCGGTGTTCAGGCAGCTGGTTGATGTTGTGTGTCATCGCACCCATCCTTCTGGGATGATTCGTCTGATGGGTTTACACAATTCACCCCCGATCATGTACTCACCAGGAAGGCATTTGTTTGAAAACACCCAGAAGAGAGAATTTACATCAGTAACATTCTCTATGTGGAAAACCCTGATTTGTTCTCGTTTAGCTCTGTGCTGAATGTCAAGTCAGAGTTTTTCACATTTGATTTCTGCCTGATAAATATATGTTTCACTGAAAAATTACACCCATATAAAGTATGAAACAGATACAGATCGCTTGACATTTAGATAACAGCACTGTAGGAGCACATTACGAGGCAACAGTCATGTACAGTAAGTGCTTATGATGACCACTCTCCTCAGCTAAAATCCACATTCTTTCTGTGAATGTTTGCTCCCATAAATTAAGTCAGTGAAGTTTCTGGTGAATATTTTCTTGATATTTATTTCGATCGCATGCTTTGGTGCCATAAACACTCACTTCATCAGATGATTTTCAGGATAGGTCATGTAAACAGCTCATTCAGGGTCTTTAATCAGAGGGAATTCATTAAGAGAATAATGCGTGTTGCTTTTGCTTCTTGATTTAAATCATGTAACAGTTTATTTGTCTGTTTTTACAGGAAGCTGCACTGCACAAGAAACTACATCCACATGCATCTCTTTGTGTCTTTCATACTGAAAGCTGTGGCTGTTTTCATCAAGGACGTGGTTCTGTATGATGTTGGGGAGACAGAAAATTGCCAGTCATCTGTGAGTGCCCTGTACACTCCCCTCTCTCTCTCTCTCTCTCTCTCTCTCTCTCTCTCTCTCTCTCTCTCTCTCTCTCTCTCTCTCTGTGCTGCTGAATGTACCCGCCTCGCTCGCCAACATGTCCATTTTATTAGCGAAGCCGTACAGTTTATTGATTTTCTTCCCTGCATAATCAAAAGTCCTTCGTCGTAGATCAAGTTAACTTGTCCATCTGATGTACGAGCTGCAGTCGGCTGTAAGATTTTGTCCTTAGCTGAAGCATCTGTGTAATTATTCATGCAGACTTTACTGACTTTAAAGCTTTGTCTCAGAGTTTACTCAGTGTACAAGTGCTCAAGTGGTTCTGGGCGTAGCAGTGTTTGCCAAGTCCCTTCCACTCCTAGGACGAGGTTTCCCCATTCATCTATCCAGCAGGATGCTGTGAGAGTTCCTGTTTGCCATATATAAACCTGAATTACAGACAGCTTTGTCAATAAATCACCTTCAGAGTTTTGATAGCCAGTTTTGTTCCGACAACATGATCATAATGACAATATCAGAAGTGCTAATGTAAGATAAGGAGTTAAATAAACTCCTGGATTTGGTACAGTTTCACATAATGAGGCTATTTTCTTTTTACTTGATTGATCAAGTCACCAGCGTCATGGGTGTTTTCTCAGATCTTGCTCCAGCTGAATCCACAGCTTTATTACCAGAGAGGATTAGATCAGCAGACTGTAAATCACTTGCTTTACTATCTCTAAGTGCTGATCGTTAATGGCTGAATTCAGATATTTCCTCTTCAGGGTACACAGATTGTCCTGGTCCAAACACAGCTGCTAACTCTCCCAGCCAAACTAAAAGAAAAAAGTTTATAGAAAGCAACATATTACAAAATCACATTTGTAAGAAATCCCTTAAACTCCACCACCAGCAACAAATCCTTATTTATTTACTTTTTCAATAAGAAAATGTTTTTTAGTTCTTAGCGGCCTTTATTGAACACCATTTCCCATAAGCCTTAGACCATCACAGGAATGTCTTCAGCTCAGCAGGGAGAGGCCCAAACCATGTAAACATTTTTTGATTGTAGAGATTACAACTAAAAGTTGGAAGAGAGAACAGTGTTGGTTGTTATGGATATAGAAGAAATCAGTTTACACTGATGCAAGTAACGAATGCTTCTGAGGTGTTAAATTTTCCACAAATTAGCTAAAATGAGCTATTAGCTGCTACTGAACATCTATGTGTGATGTTACACCTACTAAGCTGCCAACAACAACATCATATAACCATTAATATGAATCTCAAATACACTTTGATTGCAGATTTAATTAGTGTATAGCCAATTAGTATAATCAGCATAATCATAACCCAAGTAGAATTTTCTTTAATTATATTATGCTGATATTAACTGTGATAATGACGGTCTCCTCACTGCTGCTTTTGATGAATGACTTGCCAAGTCTAACAGAATGATTTCCTCATGAGTCAGTCATCAATACTAATTTCACAGTCATTTAGTAGGAACATTCCCTGTGTAGCCTCATCCACTGGCAACAAGATTTGTCTTCATCATTTGACTTGTAGTAGAGTGATGAACTGGCAATGCAATAAGTCATTAACATTCTGGTTGTTTTGTAGGTGGGCTGCAAGGCAGTGGTGGTCTTCTTCCAGTATGCGATCATGGCGAGTTTCTTCTGGCTGCTGGTGGAGGGCCTCTATCTCCACGCTCTGTTAGCCGTCTCCTTCTTCTCTGAGAGGAAGTACTTCTGGTGGTACATCCTGATTGGTTGGGGTACGTGCTGGCTGCTATGCCATATGTTGATGAATACAGATAGCTCACACAAGCTCAAGGACATTTTATTCCTCCATTTGTCTGAAGTGTCAGCTAGAAATCATCAAATGCAATCATCGGGCGACCTGACCTGTTTGTTTTGTCTTTACCGCAACAGCCACAACATACATGATCATATGTAAATGAATTTATAAGTGTGGTTTTATACATGCAGTAGCTGCGGGAAAATGCTGTGCCCTTCCATCTGCATGTGAATGAGCCCTGCTGCCAGTTTCAGATTAGCAGCAGCAGGCAGCTGCCGCTCTGCTCCTGTTGTTATAATTCAGTCTAAGAGTCCTGCCATGGTTTTGGTGCTTTGGATAGGAAAAAAAGCTCTTTTAACAAATTCATGCATCTAAGGCACATGTAATATATGAATAAAATGAATTTCTTTGAGAGCTAAAAGATAGACAGACAATGTAGACTTGAACTTTTAATATTTTTAGATAGATAGATAGATAGATAGATGCTCTCCATTATGCATGCTCTTTTGAGCTTTCATCGCTCTTGGACCGATGTTGCTCCACCACTCTGTACATCTCAGTGTTGCTGGCTTTCATCCTGTTTGTAAGGGTTCACCAGACAAAAACTCCTGCATACATACAGTGGGGTCCAGAAGTATGAGACCACTTTCCCATTCAAGTGAATGAATGTTCACACGGAAGATTTGGCTGATCCCTTTAGTGCATTCATCTTAACAGTATTTTAGCCCAACACTTTCATCTTTCAAATACTTCTTTTGGCCCTTTGGTCCTAAGATTCCATTGCTATTTGCATTTGAGATACATTCAGCAACCTTTCCCCAAATTTCTGATGTTCTTTTTCCCATCACACCAATAAAGTAACTCTATATTTAGGCCTGAAATGTTGTGTCTGCCAGCAGGAAAATGGAAACAAGTGTGTGACTTTCCTGCAGATACCCTGGATGAGCCAATATTGGCACAGAGCAAATACGTCAGTGAGTCCTGTTAAAAACGATAAGCATACCCAAAATGCAATATTACTTTAGCTATAAAATCATCCAAAAGATTAACAGTGTACACACACTCACTGTCGTATTTGGTTGTTTGTTTGAACACAGCGGACATAATTGATAGTTTCTCTCTGTGAAATAGAGATTGTTTTAATGCTGAAATAACTTGCAAACTCTATGTGTCTTGTTCGTAGGGGCTCCCACCATCTTTATCTTGGCATGGGTCATTACAAAGGCTTATTTAAATGATCCAGGGTGAGTTAATCATTTGTCTTTGCTTTAATCGTTTTGATTAAACTTATCTTAACAAGATTCAGTTGAGACTGAAATGGGTTAATTTCAGGGCTTTCCCCTGGGCAGGAAGACATATGACTGCAAATGGAAATGCTCATTTACTCAAAGAAATAACATCTAGGTTAGTGTGATGATTAATAGCTGGTCTTAGTGGAGGTCTGTGGTGAACTATTAATCAACAACATGCAGGAAAAGAAAAAAAGAGCAGAGTGTTTCATGGTTATACTACCTTGCAAAGCCAAAATGCAGTAACTTCAAATTTGTTTAAAATTAGTTAAGGTCAGACTTTTTAAAATGTGTTTTACCATATAGAATTATAGAATAATAATAGAAATTATTGTGTAAATTATGTGTTAGTCATATGTAATTTTCTTTAAAAGAGAAACAAAACAAAAGCACTGGCTTGATGGTCTACTGACTCAAGAACCCTCCAGACAGCTAAAGCAAGAGAGCTAACCTACGTTTTCCAAACTTTCTGCTGTGATTGATGTGAATAATTCAGCATGGTATAGCACATAAATGTGCCAGTAGCTAAACCCCATCACGGAGTAAAGAAAAACACCAGTGAAATTAGTCCTTATAAAAGTCTAACGTTAGTTTAGCAGATTAGCACCCCAGCCTCAGGATTTAATGTGGTTAAGCTACTTTAAAATCACACTTTAAATGTATTACATTATAAATTCATTTATTATGCTAGTTCATTGCTTCAAATGGGCAAGAGAAGAAGAGAAAGAGCCCTAAGGTGGACTGCAGTATTTTTTTCCTCTTAAGAAGAAGCTTTGTAAGGATTCATGTTTTTTGTTTTGTTTTTTTTTAACTGAGGCATTAAAACGTTTACGCAGCAAAATAGCCTCAGAATTTAACACCTTTTTCTCAACTTCTTTCTCGTCAGTTGCTGTTCAACTCCATTCAATTGTGGTTTATTTTTTTATTTTATGAGAAATGTTTTATTCTGACTTTCTTATCTCTTCTGACAGATGCTGGGAGACAATCGAGGACAGTCCATGGTGGATCATCAAAACACCTATTTTAGTCACCATACTTGTGAGTCACAGTGCCATATTTCATTTACATTTCTGCAGGTCTGTGTAATGCAATCACATTTACTAGTCTGTTACTTTTTTGGCAGGTGAACTTTTTCCTTTTCATTTGTGTAATCCGGATTTTGCGACAGAAGATGAATTGCCCCGACATTGGAAGAAAGGAATCAAACCAGTACTCGTAGGTTTTCACTTCAAAATGTCAACATCTTTGTAAGAGCATAGGTCACAGTCATCTCTTATCAGGTTACTTGTTATCAGTTATTTTTCTGCCATTATGTTTTTGGTAGTGAGCAATAATAGCTGTTGCATAGTGACAAGTTGAGCCTCGTCTCTAGCTTTTGGGGCATTTAAGAAGTGCGACCACAAGCCTTGTCCTCACTTAACCATTTTTCTACTTTTTCAGGAGACTGGCTAAATCCACGCTGTTGTTGATACCTCTCTTTGGAATCAACTACATCATTTTTGCCTTCATTCCTGAGGACATACACCCTCAAATCAGGATGGTGTTTGATCTTATTCTAGGGTCATTTCAGGTAACGTTGCATAACAGTACACAAGGTGTTAGGCAGCCTGTCAGGACTTTCCAAATGTCAGACAGAAGCAGTAAAACTTCCTAATGAATTATGGGATTTGGTGTACCTAATCCTTCTTTTGACTTTTACAGGACTGCCATCTTGTGTCTGGTGACACAAATATGACACTAGATAGAAAGCTAAAGTGAAAGTCCTTTCAGCAAAGTTACATGAAAACAGCATGGTAGCATGAAATCAGGTTGTCTGACTAAGCAAATGAATGGTTTGTGGAGCTGACATGTTTAATTTTGCATGGTTGAATAATGAGGTTGTTGATTTACTGAGTATTAAATTGAATGCAAACGCTGAGAGCCAAGTGAAACTATGGAAACCTAGCAATGGAAAAGTATTCTTAATTTATAACCGTTTTAGCTCAGAATGATATCTCCTGGGAAAAGTTCCCAGAGATTTAAATGATGAACCTCCTGTCTGAGCTTGAAGTTGGTCATAATCTTACCGTCATTATTCATGCACAAACATTTTGAGTGTTTCCCCAGCTGTACTATCACACTGGTTTTTCTTTTCAACAACCACTCTTATCGGACGGTACATTTTATCTGCCTCTCTCTTCAACAGGGGTTTCTTGTTGCAGTTTTGTACTGCTTTTTGAATGGAGAGGTAAGTAAATTCAAACAAAAACTGTGCTTGAAGATGTTTACCATCCTTCTAGGTCATTAAATCTCATTTTACCTCCCCCTCTGGTGTGTCACACCCTCTTAAATCCCCCTCTTCATGCTGTTTGTCTACCTCCTTGTCTCTCTCGCAGGTACAGTCGGAGATTAAGCGTAAGTGGCGCAGATGGTTGCTGCAGAGGTTCCTGGGTGCTAACACTAAGTACCAGCAGCCCTCCATAGGCAGCAACGGCAATAACTTCAGCACCCAGATTACCATGTTGACCAAATGCAGCCCTAGTACACGCCGGGCATCAGGGTGTCAGGAGCACCTCTCTGCCATCTGAAACCCAAGCTAACTGCCCTCTCTGATTTTTATCATTATGTACTAAATGTGTGGCTCACATGCAATTGGTTGCTGAAGGCCAATGTGACATTTTAGTACCGAAGCTAATATTTGTTCATTGTTCAAAAATGACAAGCAGTCAATGTTTTTCATGCCAGGGTGGAAAGGTATCTATAACCACTAAGGAAACACTCCACTTGTTCAATGAATGGGTTAAAAATGTATCTGTACATGAAGAATTAACAGCTAAACTGTTACACTAAAAAAGAAACAGTGTCATTTACAAAGACAATTTTAAGTTTCGGTGGCTTTGATCAGGGAGCTACTCCCATTGTACTGACTGACTGACTCACTGGCAGGTAGTCTGATATTTACATAAAGATCTGTGTCACACTGACGTACTACAGTATAATGCTCTGGTGAGGTTACGTGAGTCGACCTAAACTGACTATTGAGAAGTTGTTAAAAATCAATTGTCAGAATAACATTAACTAAATCTCTGAATACAGCAGGGAAAGAGATCTTCATGATCACAGTGTCAGTTAAAAGGAAATGGGACTCTTGGCCAGCGTTTTCCATCTAATGTTAAGCAATAGATGGATTGAGCCAGAGACGAGCTGCGTCCTATAAGAAACAAGATGTTTATGAAAAGGGTGTGTTACACAAGAGGACTCCAAGCACTTAACCTAATGGCCATGTTGCTTAAGGGACCAGTGGCAACAACATTAATGATTGTGTCAGGCTGTCATGAACAGCAGTCACAGAGGAGGAATCTATAGCATAAGCAGCGTATACACTGGATGTTCCTATCCTGTGTATGACAGTTTTATACAGGGCATACACTCTGCTGAATTACTGCCGGTTAACATTCCAGGGGAGAGACTAAAGCTCCTGCTTGTGAAATTTATCTCAGATTACAAAGGCTTTTAGTTTTGTCTGAGTGCACACTTGTTTTACAGATATTCGTTTTTGCCGTTTCTGTATTCTGTGTGTAGTATTGGTATGTATTATTAGTCCACAATACACAACATTGTGAGTTAATATGTGGCAATAACAATTAACTTCCATTGACTGGACTGCATGGACAATTCATTTCATTGGATTGATTGTTAGTTCTCTATTCGATTCGATTCTACACTGACAGGTTAAATATATATGTTGTATCGTATTGTTTTTAGCCATGCCAGCAGTGTTACTTTATGGATGGTGTCAATTTGTTGGCACATCACTTTGGTCCAGACTGAAATATCTTAGTGTTGTATATATTGCCATGAAATTTTGTACAGACATTCAAGATTCCTAGTAGATGAATCCCATTGACTTTGGTGATCCCCCGACTTTTTCTCTTGTGCTCGATGAAGTTCACATTTGTGGTTTTGAGGGAGAGCTCAGATATTCATTAGACATTCATGTTCCAAACCTGGATGAACTGTGATAACTATGGTTATGGATTTTATTTAGAGCCATGATCAGGTGACAAATTCATTTTGTCCAGGACTTATTTGACGAAACACCTTCAAAACTAATGACATTCTCATCAGCCTCAGCTGTACTTTGTGTTTAGTGCTAATTAGAAAATGCTAGCATGGCAAGCATACCAACATATAATATTATACATACATCATTATCTTTGTGAGCATGTTAGCATGCTGATGTCAGCATTAAATGGAAAGCACAGCCTCACAGAGCTGAAGCCACCTTCTAATCAGAAAAGATATTTTCCTACGTTCAGGCAGTGGCAGGGCCACATTTCATGTGGTAGTCATGTTGGAGTTCAGTGTTTACTTTAGTTCCCCCTCTTGCTCTTGTTGTACCAGTGTGTGTAAAACTGAAACTGAACTGAACCTAACTGAAAGTACCTCAGACTAAGTGTCATACACAGCTATTGTATATAATGTGAAACTGTAAAAATGGCTGATGAATTGGTTTATGGCGTCTTTTATGGTGATGACTTCTAGTGCTCAGGTGTCAACTGGAAATTGATGTTTACATTTAAAAAAGTATGCTTCTCCCTTAAGCTATTTGCATAATGTCAATAACGTTGATGAAGTGTCTTTTACTTGTTGCCATGTAAAGTTTGTGTAGATACTGTGCACTGGATAGTATATGGAATCAGCTGTAAATATGTTATTGAACAAAATGTCAGATGAAGATGAATAAAACCATTTGCACTGTGATCTGGCCTTTTGTGCCGTTCCAAATGGAAGTGAGAGTTGTCACTGAAAGCAACACAGTCAACCTTTATCTTTATTTCTGTTTAAATAAAGCAAACAGGAAGTAAAGAAAATTTATGAAACAATATAACAAAAACAGATGTACAAATCAACATTTTAGCTTTTTATAAAAGAAATTTGGTGTGATATGACCTGCCTTTTTTTACCTCACTCCTCTCAGACTTAGCATGTATCTGTCTCCCCCTGCTGTAAAACACGAGATAAAACTATTTGATGCTGATTTCATAACCCTTTCTCAGAGAATAATTCAAGTGTTGTCCTGAAACAATCTGTACCCTAAGCTAATTTTGAGCCAATGTCCTTAATGAGTACACTCATTTACTTCAATGCTAATGTTACATCACTGACCACATGGCAACAACAGATCAGCTCAGTTATAACTTTGTGAGACGCAGAGTGTTGAGACGCACTGGAAGAATGGTGGATCCCTCTGCATAGCTAATCTCTCGCAAAATCCCGTTCCAGCACTTCTCGGCCTCATCATATCTGTGGGAAAGATGAATACGTTAGTGTTTGGTGCCCCATACCATCATGAGATAGCATGCAGTAATAATAAATGTAATATGTCTTTGTCATTGATCCATAGTATTATAGTCATAGTACTCAATAGTATTAATAGTATAGAGAAAGAATGGAAAAGCATAGGAAATACATTTTTTGAGTCCCTGTATCTGCTTACAACTATGTTCTGGTGTGTTAATTTTTAAATGTTTGTATACTGTTTACAAAATTACAGTGTTAACCAGGTAATTTAGTGAACTGTTACCTCCAGATGTCACTCATCTCTGTTGGGACGGGCTCCTCACTGGTTTCACTGGGCATCATGGCAAAACCTCCTAGAGCATACAGGAAGCCTCCCAAAGAGATTAGATTGAGTGAGCTGCGCTCCTGAGGGAACTCTGTGAACTCAGACCACCTGGAGAAAAAAAGGACAATAACAACACATACGGGGAAGTGATGATGTTGTTAAATAAGCGGCTATATTACTGTTTGATACCCACAGTAGTAAAACTAGTGCTATTTTATGACCTAATGATCTGCTATTCACGCTCAGTGAGTCATTTCACTAATGTGGACAGATGCTTCACCTCATAACGATGAGATAAAGTGGGTCATATAAAAAAACAGTTCTCTCACTTGTTGGTGGCAATGTCATAGACCTCCGCAGAGCTGGTGAGACCTGCATCTGTGACCCCTGTCACCACGAAAATCTGGTCTTTGTGAACTGTGATACCAAACAGGGAGCGAGCCGTCTTCAGAGGAGCCAGGTCCTTCCACTCAAACTTAGTGGGATTGTAGACGCAGACTCTTCTCATGCATTTCCTGCATAAAAACATATAATACAGTTTGTTAAAGGGGCACTCTGCTGATTTTATTCATGAAGTTCAGTTTACTTGTCACTGTGAGAACTACTCAGCCTGTCAGTTGTGTATTGCTTCATGTGGGATTTTTTTTTCTTTCTTTCTTTTTTCTTTCTTTTTTTTTGACGTCATCTAATGATGTTGTGTTGTGTTTTTGGTTCTTCACCAAAACTAGGGACTAAAAATACAGATATCTGGACCTCCTCTGCTTTTATTCAGACTGTTCTACTCTTTTCTTTTAAATATTTTTCTTCACCATCCACCACCAACTTCATGGAAGTGCCATGCTGACTGGTTTAGTTTCAAAATATCCAAAGTGATACTTGCTGTTACAAAATCAGTAACAGATTAGAACAAACTATTGTAACTTAAGTTTTTCTTTTGCAACATGATATCACTGTCATCAGCTGTATATTTCTGTAGGTATTGAATGGGAAACGTCAAACAATTTTCATATCACCAAATGGACCCACAGCACCCACTGTGTAAAAATACACTCCTGATATATAACTAAACTGTAAAATATCAGGTTATAGTTCAAGTTATATACTATCTGAAGTACCACATACTTGCTCTCAGACTTTCCTCCAATTACGTAGACAAGACCTTTGTGTGATACAGTTCCATGGCCATATACTTCATAAGGCAAAGGGTCCGATTCCCCCCATTTGAATGACCTGTGTACAGAAACATATATACAGTTAATGCATAAAACATAATGGCATAACGTTATGAACAGTGGCTCTACAGGTGATAAAGGTGATTCTAAAGACTCACAAAACAATTATAATAAAGCTGATGGAAATGCTCAGGAATTCAAGAGGCCACAAAGAAAAATATTTATCTCCAAATGGTGATTTTTCAGATAAATATATTATATGTACTAAAATAAAACAGAGTGAATGACAAAATATTCCTTAATGGGTTGAAAAATTTCAAAAATCCAATGAATTTGCAATGAATGCATTGTGACCATTGCTGTATATTGTAGTTTTATACTTAATGGCTGTTTTATATTTTGAATGTACTAGCTTGATTAGTTATCTATATATGTTTCCAGAAACCATACCCTTTCAAAAGGTGAGAGTGTTTTGAATAAGAAATGGCTACACAATGATCACATCAGTCTCAAAGTTTAAATTAAATTTCGTGCCTATACTCACTGTCTGTCATAGATCATGACTGAATCCAGGGCGTGCTCGCCTTCCTTCAGTTCCCTTCCTCCCACAACAAAGATGGAGTTCTCGACTTCTGTCATCCCAAACAGACAGCGAGGGTTGGGTTGTGAGGGCATCCCTAACCATTCTGAACTCACTGGGTCAAACTGTGGATGAAGAGAATGATGTGTGAGGAGTGACAGGCACAAGAAATCAATCAAGGCAAAGAATTTTTTTAGATGCATGTCAAAGTGAGCTTTACAAGAAGAAATCGTAAGAAAAGCAAATGTTTTGAGATCTTTCATTTAATGATCATCATGATTGATTCACTACCTGTAGGAAGTAAGAGCTGAACGGCTCATCTTTATCATTCTCATTGTAGAGAAGTCCTCCGACAACAAACACCTGGTTCTGCTTGGTGACCAGGCTGCAGTGGTTTTTGGGGATTTCTGTGGATTCTGACACCACGAAGCATTCGTTTCCTGCTGGGTCGTAGGCCACAGTCCCTGTGTCACTTATCATAAGTATCAGGTCCATCTCAAACATCCCAAAACGTGGATTGTTGTTGAGTATACCCGGCAGGTACTCTTCCTCATCGTCATCCTCTTCGTCTTCATTTTCTTCTCCCCCCTTTGCCTCATCCCCGCTGAGCTTCTTGGGCTTTGGGAGACGCCCTTTGTGAGCATCCTTGACGAGATCCAACTCCTTCTTGATTTCCTGGCTGAACCGTATGTACTGGTGGCGCTCCACTTTTTCTTTGAAGTAATCCAAAGGTATGAGCCTAAAACGCACACAGTGCAACAGCTCTGGCAGGTCCTTAACCCGGTTTGTCTCGTCGTGTTTGACCCAGTCCATCAGAGATTCAAACACCAGCTCCTCATGCTCAACATTGAGGGCGTCTGAGGTGATGATGATTGCCAGCTCACTTGGACTCAGCTGCAGGAATTCCTGGTCCCTGACAACTACCTGGTAGCGTTCACAGATGAACTCTCTAGCAATCAGGGTTAGCCTGGGACAATCCAGAAGCAGCCCCAGTCTGAAGATAGCCAAGCAGTTTCCCAGCACCAGCTTCTCTTGGAGGTAGGACACACACACAGAAAAGATGGAGGGGATCTGGTACATGTTAGCGACCATAAAGATATCCTGGACATTCTGCTCTGTCAGATTAATGTCGGAGGTGTATAAGTAGCGCAGAATCATACCCATAACACCTGGCTCCACATCTCTGAGGACAATCTCACGCTTCTTGCTCTCTTCCAGATCAGACAGAAACATGGCCTTGAAGAAGGGGCTGCTAGCTGCCAAAACCAAGCGGTGGCAGGGGAACTCCTTGTCTTGGATTTTGAGGACACAATCCACAAACTTGTCATTCTCCAACAGGTCGCACAGTCCATCCTGAAGGAGGGTCTGCTGGTACATCCGAGGCTGCTGTACCGGGTCTATAGTCATGGCGGCCATTTTGTTCTGTCGCCTGGTCCTGGTTGGGTTTCGTGGGCACCCTACTTACTCCCCACAACAGAGCAGGACTGTCAGCCTCTCGCAGGGCTGCTCAGATTGCTGTGGATAGTCTCCACGGGTTGGTGGGCTGGTGGCTGCAGCTGTCTGTGGCTGTCAGTCACTGTGTAAGTCACGGGTATTTATAGATAGGACCCTCACAAAGCTGAGGAATCCATTTTGGTGGACAGGAAACAAGACCTATCCACTCCCACACCACACAGACCCTCACAAACAGCTGAATGACTAAACACAAGGGGTGATGGCATGTTAAATCCAGTAGAACAACTCACCAGGCAGCATGGCTGGATCTGATTACTTTGACATTTTGACACACTTTTACTAAGTTGAATTTCCTATGTAATCTAATACTGTCTTGACTGGTACTTCTGCTGGTGTATAGGCATCAGTAGAGGTACATTGTATACTGCACTCTTTATAGGCAACAGTGGTTTTTGGGCGGCTAGCAGGTTACATAATAAACCTTACCTGAGTCTCATGTTTTAGAAAGAACATGAAGACACTGAGCATGAGAGCAACACTTAAACATATTATTTATTCAAAGAATTGTTTATTCACAGTATTCCCACAAACCTTCCTCAAGTTACAAACAGAACAAGTGACACACTTCACTATACATATACGACATCACTTGACAAAGTTTTTCCTGATTATTAATCAACAGGTGATACACTCCATATAGGCTACAGTTATTGTTGCTTCCTTATTGGGTCACCTCAGTCATGTCCTTATGTTTAAAAGTACATATAAAACTTTTTTTTTTTTTTTGGTCAAAAAAGGATGCAATTCTGTTTAGTTAAACATGACTCAAACACTAGTTAAAAGAAAAGTCAATTTTAAATTTCAAAATGGCAAAGTTTTAAAAATTACAAGAAAGATGTAAACAATTTTTAAAAGAAAATCAACATAGATGCATAATTTTTTATCATTATATAAGCAGTTAGAATACAACTTAAACATTAAAATTTATTTATTCACAGTTCCAGAGGTACGAGCTGAGAGTTGAACAAATGCTGGCACCTACTGGTTGAAAATGACACTTGTAAGCGAGTGTGTTCAGGGACAAACCACAGATGTACAATAAAAGGAGAAAGGGAAGACCAAAGAGGACCTTGGGTCAAATTTGGTCCCTTTTCTAAAAATCAAAATGAAAGCAAAACTGATTAACTGACATGATGGAGTGAAGAAAAGAATTTGTGGAAGATTTAATCTGCTACTATCATTCAAACAAACAAACAAGCAATATTGTAAAGTAAAAGTTTTTGTTAATCCTATTTCTTTAGCATGTAATTTAAGTGTGCTCCTTGATTTATTTGAAGGACATGATGAGACCATGCAAAATAAGGACATGTCAAAGTGTAAATCATTTTCTGATCAAACAATACTTTTAAGTATTGTATCTGTGCCCATGATTTTGTGTTTCCTGACAGGTGAAGAATTTAGAAAATGAAAACACCTCAGTGGATGGGTCATGGGTTACTGGGTCTTCAATGTTTGTTTTGATCATAGTAATGTAATGTGGGTGTTGATGGCAGTCATTGATCAGCTTTGGTCAAACTGGGCCATCTTGTGGTCATAGACGACAATGTCTCTCTATGAGATACTGTATCAGCAAGGTCATAATTAACTCCATTTCCATCTGTTTAAACAAAATGAAGCTGTTAAATGTTTAAAGGCAGACCATGCTCAGCCGTTAAAGCAAACAACAACATATCTATTTTAATTTCCTCTGCACACAGCCACGAAACAAACTCACAGGAGAAGTGTCACTTCTGGATTAAAAACAAAACTTTATTTCAAGTCAAACTTCAAAGGCTTTTGAATAAAAACCTTACAATAAAGAAAGGCGTTCCAATCTGCATTCCCCACTACCTGCTGCACTTAAGACACACAACAGGTTTTGGTGACAGACAGGATAAAGACTGACCCATATTCCCTGGTGGGCCTGTTGCCTTTCATATCGAACTGAGGACCTGGATCATGTGGAAAGAGGGAGGAGAAAGATATCCTGAAATGTCACATCTACAGTAACCTCCTGTAGATGGTACAGTAGTGTGAGCTGTCGTTCTCTGAACAGTTGAAGTACATTCACTTTTTCAGCACTTAAAGAGTTTGCATACATTCTCAAACAACATTAAAATAGACTTGTATGTTTACCTTGTGACAGTAGAACAAATATACTTTACAATCAGCAGCAAGCAATGTGGAGGATCTCCACAGCACCCTTTGTTTACTTTCTTCATTCCACACACACAAGTTTTTTTTTTTCAAGTTTTAACCCTCTCAGTGTGGTTAAATATTATAATGATTAGGATCTAAGGCGTAGAGAGTAAAACTGAGACACCACCTGACTAAACATAATCCTGTTGACAATGATTAAAAGGAGGCATGTCCAAATTTGAGAAAAAACAGAAGTGAACCCAGGAGACAACCAAACAGAGCACAGTGGTTGTTTCTTTACAATACTGTATGTCAGTGTACATACATAAAGGCAGGCCTATAATTTTCTGAACAATTTCTTGTTTGGATAAAATACAAATAAAAAATGCGCCATCAGTGGGTTTGTGCCAGAGGACGTGACGATTATCTACAGCAAGTGCACTTGGGGATATTTCACAGTTCAAAACATTGCTTTGCTTCTGACCAACAAAAGCCAAAAAACACAGGCTCCTGAACAATGTAGGTGCTGACTGGCTGTTACAGTCTGTTTCAGTTACAGTTCACAAGGCCATGGTTGGAACAATGTGAGGGGGCTGTCGACCATGAAGTCTGTGAAACTCTGTCTGTTTCTCTCTGTTTATTCTGCTTTTTCTTTGCCGCCATCGACTGGCTTCGTCGGCTGCAGATCCTCCAGCAGGGCTTGTTGTCGCTCCCTCTCCTTCACCAGCTGCACGCCACAGTAGGTCACAAGCAACACTGAGAGGGAGGACAGAGGGAAACCTGGAAAATAAAAAGAGGGAAAAAAGAGGAAGTTGAAGAGATGAATAAGAGAAACTAAGAACTGAAAGGTATGACGTTCAAGGAATGCAGCTTTCTTTGTGCCGTGCCATGAGCAGATGTTCAACTGCAGACAATCCAGTGAACAACCTCTTTCATTCTAGAGCAACAAGAAAAAAAGCAACAAAATGAACGCTAAAGTCATGTGATCTCTGGAGAATGGCACCCCGTGAGATTCTGTTGCTTTTGATGTCTGTCTCTGTTGTTCACGCTTTGACTGGAAGTGACAGGAAAGCCTTGGTTTCATTTTATATAATATACCCTTGTTATTCCCTACCTTTGAAAATCAGTCTCCTGCCCACCAGCTTGGCAAAATCCAAACTGTTAAGGGAGAGAACGTTGTAGAGAACGATGGCCCAGAAGTTGGCAGCATTGAAGACACCACGAATCCTACGTGACATAGCTTCACCCATGGCACCCTAGAAACAGAAGACACAGGAATACATTCAAGGAATTAGGTATAAAATTAAATGTAACAAAGTGCCATATACCTACTGCTTCCTACCTGAATGTTATTATTTTCCTCACCTCAATGTTAGAAAACGGTGGAAGGGAGAAGAACTTAGCCACCCACAGCTCAAAGTTGAGGCCAAAGCAGTTGAAAAAGGACCAGATGTAAACCAGTTCACACGGGCCCAGCCACAGGGTGGTGATAGCGAAGGTGCAGAAGGTTGCTAAGAGTTCTTTGAAGATTTTATCATGATCCCCTCCAATATAGTCATAAACATACCTGAAATATTACAACTCACATTTAATGCAATGAAGAATTGAAATAATCTTTTATATAATGGGTTCTGTCATTTAAACCCATGAATTTAAATCCAGACACTCACTTGCACAGCCAGTCGTTGATGCCTCTGTCAAAGTGCCTGAAAAAGACAGAAAGTTTGCATGTAAATCTTTTTTTTACACAATTTCAAGGTTCTGCATGGTCAAGAAGGAAACTACACAATTTGTTGAAATTGTGCACAACTAGTGCAGGCCACACGTACGTCTCAGCGAAGACATAGAGCATGGTGATACACTTGGGGGGCTGAGGAGGGTCCAGGTGGTCGAGTGTAGCCACAGTGTTGATGACACCAAACATCACAGCTGATTTCACCCAGTCATAAACCAGGTTGGAATAAGCCAGGCCAGCTGCAAAAGCACATAGAGAAACAAGGCAAGTTTACATTAATGGTAGTTCTTATAGAACATCAACATATCAACTTCTATTAGTGGTAGATTTTTATGATTGATAAATCGCATAATGCTTACACTGTACAATCACATGGAGGGAAGATTAGATATTAGCCTTTAATGTCTGGATGTCAGTAGAATAACCAATAATGACCACAGCTACATGAATACAGTGCAGAAAGCCTGTAATAAATTTGTATTTTCTTTGCAGTTTTATTTATTTGTTTAAATATGGGTTGGAAATTATCATCAAAGCATCAGTACCAGTAGTACCAGACCCCTTATTATTACATATATCTAACTTACCCAGACACCAGTCAGACAGCCTGTTGACCAGCTTCATGTCACTGGGGATTGTCAGGATGTACAGATAGTGGAAGAAGACATCCACCACCAGAATAATTCCCAGGTGCAACAAAGCCTTGGTGGTGATGTTCCACATCTCCCTCTCTTTGCGGGTCAGCTGGGTGTTGTTCGCCTTTTGAGAGAAAAACATTCAGTTTTGTGAACAAGCCATCTCTGTTTTTGGGACATTATAGGACCATCCCAGAATGTTGTACATTGTAATTGGAATAATAGTCATTTATTTTCTGTCTCAGTCCATGGTTTTCAAATTGAGTTATAGTGACACATCAGCGTTGTACATATTTGCATCAGCTGTCCTAAACTGACACTGCATGTGGGTGTCACATGAGCCTTCAGAAGCTTTCTCATGCAATGTGCAACTGTGAGTGATGGCTTAACAACTACTGTCAAATCTGAGAGGGCTTCTCACTTTTCACTTTTACTAATTTGTCCTCCAGTCAGTCACCACATTTAGTTTACTCTTCAAATCCTCACCTGGGCATGATACCTGTCGAAAGTCATGATAGGTCCAAAGAAGAAGAAGGGGAGGTAGAAGTTGTACCTCAGCAGGTCAGAGAATGTGTAGTTGCCGTCCTTCTTTTCACAGTTCTCTAAAGCAAAGCTCATACAGCGCATGATGCTGAAGCCACAGCCTCCATAGAACAGGATGTCTTGTAGGTTGAAGGAACCAGTCACCAAGGATTCCTAAATCAGTCAGAGTTGGACTTATTATGAACCCCAGATATCATCCTTTTGCATATGGACAACAATACCTTTAGATTGCCCAGTGTTTGAAGAAGAATGTAACAACAGCTGCACCCTACTCTCAATCAAATATTATTATTATTATTACTATTACTATTACAATAGGGGTTGAACCTGGAGGATCCCACTCACCTGCCAGGAGTTATAGGGTTCCAGCTTGATGGAGGCCAGTGTGGTCAGGCCAGCAGCAAAGCACATCCATTTCTTCTTGACCAGAGCAACACTGTAGATTATGATGCAGTGAGACAGGACCAGAGCCATGAAGGTCCAGCCCATTGTGACCAGGACTGCCAAACCACCGTACACCCCAAAGATCAAGGATCTGTGCTGTGGGTAAAGAGGGGCCAGCATTAGTGTGATGCAATGACTACTGTACTATTCATAATTCAATGCAACACACATGAAGAGTGGTGTTAGTACAATAACACTGTTGCATCTACAACAATGGATATACTTTAGGATGGAAAGATTTAATTGTGGGGGGAAAAAAACAAATACACTGTCCAGATATCAATGGTCTGAATTAAACACATGACAAATGTTAACAAAATTCACAAGTTTATTAATGTTACCTTACATCCATCTATACCAATCTTCATTGTAAGCATGAAACAAGACAGAAAACATGTTTAAAACATAAGGAACTGTTTTAAATATGTCAAAATATTCACAGGAAAGAATCACAGGTAAACTCAATAAAAACCATCACAGTCTAACAGAATGCCACTCATGCTCATGCACCAAGTCAATCATTTGTTAGAGCTTGAGGTACAAATATTAAAAAATATTTTTGTTTAGTAGAATAGAATAGAATAGAATAGAATAGAATAGAATAGAATAGAATAGAATTGCATAGAATTGCCTGTACAGCTCAAGGAGTATTGACCACTGTTAGCTTTGCATTCAATGTGTTTTTAACACATACCAATTGAAATCTGATGTATAGTGTTGATTGGAGTAAAGCTTGGGTTCATTCACAAGTGCAAGCATACATATAAACACACACATATCTATACATACAGAATACATACAAACATATACAAAGGAGACATGCAATTATACCTGTATGGAGTCAGAATACAGTGCTATGTCATGGACATTCACTCTCTCTCTTTCTGTTTCTACAACACACGCATGCACGCACCTTTGGAGCTATTAGGGTGAATATCTTGGCAAAGATCACGTGACCGGTGAGAGCAAAAAGGATATGATTGCGGAATGTAGAGAACCACATCATCCATTCGAAGTCCGCAACATCCTGTGGAAAAGGAAGACATTTTACTTACACAACACAAGCACTCTGTTTTGACATTCTGCATCAGTAAATCCAACTACAGAACACAGTGAGATACATATAAGGATTGTATTTAGGCAACTCACCATTTTCCTGCCAAAGTAATGCCATCCTGGTTTCACACTTTCTTTGAAGGCCTTTCTGTTTACATTCTCTAAAAAGGAAAAATAAGAGATAATCAGAAAACAACATGTAAGAAATTGTGCATTGGAAATAGTGTTTAATCTATCAAGATTTCACCTCATGTAAACACTTGACATTTTTTAAAATAATGTTCCTGAGAAAAAGGTCCTGTATGACTCGAAAATCGAAACAGCTTTGGTGCAATTGTTGGATTATTCACAGTGAATTTAAGGTGTGAGAGCACACTCAGTCCATTTGATAATATCAAATATTACATAATGTACTCATTTCTATTTTTGAGGCTGACATCTTCACTCATACAGTCATAATCTGGTTGCAGGAGATTAGTTTACTGCATAACCTGAACGTAACTCTAACGCGGAAATGATCAAAATAACAAGAAGAAGAAAAAAATAAGCATGATAATAATCTGAGTCACAGCAATGCTGTTGAGACATTCAGTACACAGGAACAAATGCGATTAGCACGAGGCCCCACAGCAGCTCCTCCAGCTTTGCCTGATAACACTAATGGCCATGAAAAAGGATATCAAAATGTGAGGGTCAGCCGGGGAAAGCCTCTTACTTCTGGGAACACAGCCAGACTTCTATTACCAGTATACAGTGCTACTGTAGAACGCAGCCCTGAGCGGTAATGCCCACAGATAGAGCAGCCATAAATGACCATTTTAAGACACAGAGAGTAAATACTAAAAGAAAAAAGACTCAGCACAAAATAATGACTGACATGACGCTGCCCCGGCCAATCTGACAGCACAGACTGTGGCAGACAGTACCATGCACCAGATTACACTGAGTCCATTCAGATCAGTGTGTGAAGAGGCTAGTTTTGGCATTTTAGAGTCTGAATACATGCAGACATTTAGCACAACTTCAGGTTAAAAGGTCTGGGGATTAGCTGGCTCAGTGTAACTGATTCTTAAAATGAAATATTTCCATCAGGAAAATAATTAGAAAGTAATTGGACCATCTTCAAATTGTCTTTGTATTAATAGGAACATGCAGGAATTCCTTAGGGTGGAGGGGCCCCTTTTAATCTGCTAAATTAACTTTGTTCTACACAGCTTCGGGTGAATTAGAGCAATGTTTTAAGGAGAGAGCTTTTATCATTATGCTAATTTTAATCATAAATTCACATTTTTACATGTAAATGATTTTTCAATGAGATTTATTTGAATTGAGCTGGTATGGCTCTGGAGCAACTGCTGAAAAGTGTCCATTCACTTTAGCTCCAATACATATGAATAGATTTCACTGAACTTCAGTAAACCTCTTGCACTGTGCTGTTGATTTTTTTGAGTTATGCTGACAGAGTGCGTGTGCTTTGGACCTCTCTCGACACGCTGTGCACTCACCACTTGAAGCTTCAAATATCCAACTGCCTGCCCATATCAAGGCCATGGCGAGTACAGCTGTGTAGAGATACAGCTCATATCTGGGGAGGGCAGCCTTGATCCCCATGGTGAATCTGTACACAGGGAGCCTGACGGGTTGAAAAGCAATCAGCCACAAAAAATTAGACCTTACGGAAGGCAAACAGTATGACCATGAATAAAAATAGACAAATTGAAAGCTGGTGACAAAACGTTTTTAAAACGTGAGCAAGGAGTTCACTTAGGTTTATTGAGCCAATGCTTTTCAGATGCTGATTATTTATTGATTACTTTGAAGGAAATTGTTAAATTGTCGTTAGGCCTGAGGCATCAGTATGAACACACACACACACACACGCACACTACTGTATTACTGTGGATTGTTTAGTCATCAGCACCATTCATGTAGAAAAACAGTCTTATGTCTTTATTTAAACAAAAAATAAAAAATAAAAAGATCATGGTGACTAAATGTAATACTCCATGTGTCAACACATATCAACACAGGTTCTTCATGTCAGGTACAGGCCAAGGTGTTTTAACGAAGTGACATTTTACTAACAAGCCTTTAGGATCGACAGGCCAGTGACTTAAATAGGACTGCAGAGCTCTGGCTCCTCGGAATCAGCATCGTCAGCTGCGCAACCCTACCTCTTCTTCCTATTATAGCTCTTGCAGTTGGTCTGCTGTACAGCAGGGCAGCTGCAGTGCTATGTGATCTGAGAGGCGCTGGGGACTCACTTCACAGAATAATTAGCACAGACTGGAATGACCAAGAATGGTGCATCAGAGTAAGAAAACCAATAGACAGTTACTTTCCAGTGGAGAATAGCGCACTTGTACCTAGTTGAGTGTCAGGCTCACGTCGCTCACTCAGAGCTGAAGTTAAAGGAGTTGGACTAACAATTCCTTCCCCATGCCAAGATGTAACCATGGCTGAGAAGGACCCCAGCAAGGCGTCCTGCATACAAATCCAGATCCACTGTTTTCACTGCTGCATATGCACAAAGAGCCGAAAACACACAGGCCTTTTGCATTGATCTGTGGTTACTTATGTCTATAACCCTATGCACAAATAAAAGAGATTTGTTTTTTTACTAACCTTGTATCCGCTTCACACTGTCAAGAAGAGGGCGGCAGTGTTTTCAGCCCGACTCTTCAACACAGACAATAAATAAAAGAAAAGAAGTGGGTGCCGGTGGTTGCAGCAGTTTTTCTAATTCATCCGTCTTGTGGGGGGCTTGCCGCTGCCGCTGCCTGCGATCACCAGCCTCGGCCAGTCGGGATGTTGCGGACTCAAACGAAAGGAGGAGGAGGAGGAGGGGGATATATTTATCCTTCACTACCGCACCGCAGTGAGGGGTGGTCCACACCGAGCCCATCAGACCTTACTGGATCGCGAAAGCACTCTGGGACAATGGTTAAAAATGAGGAGGAAAGCAAGTGCATGGATCGGTAATCATCGATCATACCTCTGGTGATTCACCAATCAAAACTATAATGTGGTAGGCTTGAAAATATAATAAGTTAGGCATGAAAATATTACAGTGTACTAAAATGAATATGACTTCAAGTTTATAATATCAAACGCCGCTGTAAGTGCTTCTAAGTTTGTGTTTTTATGTTGTAGTAGCCTATGAAAATATGAGAATATACCACAATTTTATTTATTTTCATTTATTATTTTCATTTATTTTTATTTATTAGAGTCATGCTTTTTTTCAGTGTTTCCCATAATGACATGAATTCATTAGAAGCAGCTCTGTGAGCCAAGGAACCATCCACTTCAAAACTGAGTGGTGCGACTAAATACAAATGCAGGCGGTGTACTGTAATCATGAAGAGTATCCTTGAAGCATTTTCCTAATTTAGACACTAGGTGGCGCTCTCGACTTTTTAAAAATTGTCCACCAACCAACGGTGAAAGAACACGCACCAAGGGTTTTGGATTAACACAAAGTATTTGCTTGGATTCTTAAAAGGACTGTTGTTTGCCCAGGAACATGTAAAAGCCATAGCAATGTTCCGCCAAATACAGTTACATAAAGTGTATTATGTTTGACTGTATTCTTTTTATGCTAATAATAAAAAACTATAATTTGTTGCATGCGGCCAACAGTAATTACAGAGCAAAAGAAGCTTGAGAAAGCCGCGTCCAGCCAGCTGCATGGGTTGAGCAATGTAGTGTGGCGAGTTTGTGCTGCCTGCCTGAGAGAATCCATCACAGAAACAAACCGCCCCCTCCCACTCCGAGTGCCCCCGCTTCAGATGCAACTCAAAATACATAAAGCCTCCATGTTGCACAGGGAATGTAGGGCCAGCAGATATGAACCGTTTGCCTAGAAGTGTTAGCTAACTTCAACGCTGAACAACTTTGCGTTTGATACATGTTTTTGGGCAAGAACAATTCTCCGACGGGCTTCCTGGGGTTTTCAACGCTGTTCCAGACACGGCCTCACATTTTGGATGATCGCAGCTTCACAGCTAACTCGCTAACTCAAGCTACTTGCTAACTTCAGCTAGTTAGCAATTCAACGGCGGTTGTTTTTGTTTTGTTTTTTTTTAAGCCACACATGCTCACGGTGTTGCCCACAAAATACTTGTTTGCAGCGATGATATTTTGCGGAGAGCTATAAATGACAGCCATTCACTGGCTTCCATTCACCACCGTGCTAGCTGGCTGGCTACCCCCGCTGCCCCAAACACTTCGCCACGGACAGTTGCCTGGCTTTGTGGGCTAGCTGGTCATCCTCATCTTAAACAGCTAGCTAATAGTAGCTAGCAAACCAAGCAGGCGCGCTAGTACGAATAACATTGTGGGAAACAAAAGAGGAATAAACACCCGTCTCAATGGACCACATGTCCATCATAACCCAAGTTTCCAACCCAAAGGAGGAGGAAATAATATCTTTTAACCAGGAAAAAGGTAAGCATAACTCGGTTAACGGTAGATAACTAATGCTAGCTGGCTAACTACTTTTTTCGACTGACGTTAGCGTTTAGCTCGCGCTCGCTAGCTGCTCTTGTAGATGAAGACACCGGTTGTCTGTTGTGATTGTCGTATAAACCACGGAAACATAACTAGCGTTAAATAAGGAACTCTTAGTAAGCAACAAGTTTATCAGAGGCCCGAATAAGTTATCGAAGTGTCTTAACGTTTGTTTGCTGCGCCTTCAGTATGAACAGCACTCCGGTGTCAAGATGTGTGGTTTAATCCCGTTAACGTTGGCTGAATTAACATTCACACATTTGTTGTCAAACAGTAGATGTCCTTGTTAAGCCTTTTATTCATTCTAAGTTTACGTTACTGTGTTTAATAATTTTCTTTTGTGGTCTGGTCGTATAACTGGACTAAATGATTTGACAGGTGTTTCACGTTATGAATCACGACCACAAGAATCTGAAAAGTTACCATGGTTTGGTCTGAGAGGTAGCAAAGTGTGTGTTTTTTTATAAGACGAAGTACGTGGACAGAGGAGTACTATTTGCTCTCAGTAAAATTGGATATAAAATATCAAGTGAGTCAACAGCATTTTACTTAAGACGTGAAACTGGTAAAGCCATCACAGCTTTGACCATCTTGTAGGATGGACAGATTTACACTGCTATGAGTTTATCTACTTTTGCCTGTGGTGCAAACAGTGAAGCTGTCTTATTACAGATGAAGGCTGTTTGATAATTATCTGTTTTGTGTGTTAACCAGTGAAATTCACAACCAGTTAAGGTCGTGTGGCTTAAAAATTGATTCATATTTCTGGTACAATAATATTTTTGACTTTCACTCAAGGGGGATTTCAGGGTTAAATGGTAGTACATGCCTTCATTTTCACTTTACACTCCATCTGTCATTGCTCTCTATTTATTTCTTTGTTCACACTTCAGCATGATCTGCAGAGGAGGTCAAATCTCTCCTTCAAGACCATAGCAGCTAATGTTCATTCCTTCCCATTCCTCAGGCTGCTCTGGCACTTTCCGGGTCACCCAGGCTCATGGGATGTCTATCAGTATCGCTTCTCAAACCTCACTTGTCAGTCCATTAGTAATATGAGAACATAAGTCTTTCAAGCATAACAATGCATTCTCCTCTGAGGGTGCAAAAGTATCCCTGGGCAAGTACCATGGAGTCTGTGTGACTTGAACACATGTGGGCGTCATGGGAGATTATCATTGTAGGTATGTGGGAGTTAAGGGAGAATTTCATTGCAGTGTATGGCAGAAAAATATGCAGATTCTACTGCAGACATACACTCTTTACAAACTGACTGATATTATGTTTCAGTAAAAATATTATCAAGATGCTGTCATTTTGCCTGAAATGTTGGGCTTGTGATTTGTGTATAGATTATTTGTTTTAATGGTTAATTGAAAGATTGACAATTTAATTGATAGTTTTATATACCAAGAAAGTAAGTGTGCAGTCAAATATTTGTATTGTTTTTTTGGGTTCAGATTCTATTGTGTATTGCTAGCTAAGAGCACACTGCCGTCTTATCACTTTAATCTAGGTTAAGTATCAGTAAATTAAAAAATTAAAGGTGTTTTATTAAGTAATAACAATTTAGCACATCTCAGTCACAGACAATAGGCCTGCTTGTGAAGCCATGTTAGTGGTGTACCTGGTGTCAATTTCACGCTGGTATTATTTAGTATGATTTCAAATTGTTTACCAACAAAAGAGTTTGAGTGGCACCTCACACAGTGCCACAGTGGCTGCAACATGAAAGTCATACCTGATGTTTGCTTGAGTAAGACTTGTCTGTTATGCAGGACACAGTTGAGTAAGAGGGCAGTGATGTTGCCGTTTGTTTCCTATGTTTTGCATTTTCTCTTAAGAATGAGTCATACAGAATTCCCCCCTTGGGGCTAAGTCAAATATTACAATTATAGGAATTGTATGGCCTTGTCCTTTCTCCCATGTGTTCTTAACATTTTGAAAACAGCAGGGTTTGAGCGTGATGGGCATAGTCATGGGCTGTGATTATGACCAGGAATTTGAAAAGATCCACCATTTATTTTGTATTTAACATTTTTACAGGTGTAATATTTCAATTCATTCTGTCTCTATCAGCGTATACAGCAGGATTCTTGGCCATGTTCCCCAAGTTTAATACACAGTCAACCAATGATTTGACTGTCCCATATCTATTGCAAATCACATAGCATGTAGCCCATTACAGCAGCTGGCCCAGAGGAATTTAACAGGTAGTCTTCCATTGCTTGAACAGGCTCCAAACTGTCTGGACCAAAATTGACCACCTTTGCTCTCAGTGTTCCTTTACTGGCTATCTTACGACATGTGCCTGCCTTTCAAACTGGTTTGGCTGCCAAGCAGCAGCCTAAATATAGACTCACTGCCCTGTTGGCCAGGGCACCACTGACCTCGAGGCCAAGTATAACTACTTGCAAAGATGACAATGATACTTTTCTTCATTCTCGCAGTCATACTTGGCTTTAGTTTCAGGGGAAAAAAAACACAAAAACTTTCAAAATAAGGTTGTTGGACTTAGTGGGTCTGTTTTCCTGTTGGATTTTTGGACTGTGTTGATGAAGGGGGGTTTCATCTATTTAAAGTCACCACCCTACTGAGACTGTAGCACTAGGACCTTAATGCATCTGTTAGATGAATGGGTGCCTCTTACATGATCCATTTACCCTTTTGATAAATACTCTTCTGCAGTCATTGAATCCAAGACCTTCCTGAAGATTGATTTATGTGTAGTGGTATTCAGTTAGCACTGCTGCTGCTTCCATGACAGTCATAGTAATTTCAGGCACACAGGTTTTGTCAGTAATTTAAAAAAAAAAACTTCATAAACAAATTCACCATTAAGAATATTTTTTTAAACTTCTGATTTGCTGTTGTTGTCTATTTCACTAATTAACAAGGAAATCAGATTTTTAAAAAATGCAGTAATATTATACATTACATGCTTTATTATTGAAGGCCTTGTTGTACTTTTGATCATGACTGATGGGGTGGCATGGTAGTTCAGTAGTTAGCTGAATCCACAGGCCAGCTTGGGCCTTTCTACACAGAGTTTGCATCTTCACCTTGTGATACATGCAGGTTACATAAATTGGTTGAGATCTATATGAACATGAGTTTTAATGGTTGTCTGTCTGTGTCTGACCTGTTGGGCAACATATCAAGAGTATACCTTCCCTAAGATAGTTTCTTGGCACCTGCGTGGGATAAGCAGGTATAGAAAATGAATGAATGGAAGTATAGAATAGTTCCTTTCAGTTTATAGCCTGCTAAGAAATGTATATATTTTTACATATCGTTTCATCATCCAATTTAGAAGAAGCAGCTTTTATTAATGGGGCTGTTGCAAGTTTTAGTTGTCTATGGTTTGTAATTGAATCAAAAGATCTGTCATTCAGTTTGGAGCAAAAGCAGGTTCTGATCTTTTATTTTGGATTCTGGGTGGTCTTTTGTGTACATTTGTATTATACATATTGTGCCTTTTAAAGTTATTCTAATTGTAATTGGTTGTGGAGACAGAGATCCATCCATAGTGGAGTCAAGAGTTTATCTGCAGAGAGCTTTCTCAGACATTCCTGAAACTTGTGAACGTGTTTTGTTTTCGGTGATTAAAAGTGGTTGCTTGTATTGCTGTGTCTGGCAACAACTGTTGTCCTGTACAGTCTGTAGATTATTCTGTTAAGCTTGATGCATGACTCTTTTAAAACCAACCCTTTTCCAGGCTATTAATAAAAAAAACAACAACAAAAGTTTGTCATTTGGTCCTGTTCCATTATCTCCATATCTTTGTACACCTTTTCTTAGTGTGCAGATATGCCCTTGTAATGTCGTTAGGAGGCTTAGTTCCATCATTTTGACATTGCATTACATTTTTTTGTACATTAAGGAGTAAAGTCACTAGCCTTCGTTAGATTACCTTATTTACTATTGACTTATACACGCGGAAAGAACTTTGTAGTATTGTTTCAGACCAATGCTCAGTGCACCACGTAGACCAAATAGAAAGTTTTAAGATTGCACTACACTGCTTACAGTAGGCAGTGTGGGAGTGATTAAGCATCTTACTGTACTGAACTAACCCTTTGTCCAAAGCTATATGATGTGTCAACAACCATATAACTACCCATGAATCTAGGACGCAACAACACTCCTCAGCTAGAGAGACAAGTGACTGAGCCTCTGGACACTTTTCTTGTTCAAACCCCTGCTGAAAGCCGTTGTCACACCTGCTGATTAATAATTTATAGTCTGTTTTTATGTGGACAACCAAGTCATGGGTATACTTTACCTCAAAAGCATAACACCAAGAGGAACAGCACTGGGAATATTTTTGCTGTGCCTAGTACAAGGTTGTTTGTACAATGAAACTTAGGATTGTTTTGTGGGAGAGATATGAATAAAGTTACTGAACTTTGACTTGCAGCTTTGTTCGTTTAACTGAGTTTACCCTCTCATTTGTGAATTACTACCCTCCACCCACCCCCAGGTGAGTGATGTGTTTGAGGCCCAGTTCCGCTCCGTGCATGACTCGGTAGTCCCCAGTAGTTTTCTGAGGGTCTTTGTGCAGGAAATAAATACAGCATGTGGTTGTAGTGATGAGTCACAGGAAGCTGACAACCGACTCACTGTCCCAGTTTTACAGTAATGCAGACCTGAAATGACAAGACCAAGTCCAGTTTAATAAAAAAAGAAATTGTGTGGTGCCAATTAGGTTATTTTTAGTTTTCAACCAAGCTGACTGTAGCAGATATGATCATCGCACTGTGTTGCTGTCTAACTAAAGCTGGAGGATCACAGAGAGCAATTTGGTTAATTTTCCTCTGGGGTTATTTCAGAATTCCTGAAAGAAAGTGTTCTATAGTTTCATGCTCTGTTGATATCTCTAAACAAATCTCTAAATCAAGTTTATTACTTTGGTATTTGGTGGTTGTTGCAGCGTTGTGTAAAAGTTTGGTATTTTCCAGTGGACTGGGGCAGATGGTGGCCTTTTTATACTCTGGAAAAACAAGGCAGTTGCAGGAATTTTTTAAGCATCCTGTTTCATTCCAGGTCTCAACAATGTGAACGTTTTGCTTGCTTTAGCAAAAAAGGATAGATATGAGCGAACTGTAAAATGTATTTACGAGTGCGCATGCGAATATATAATATTACAAAATTCAGCCCAAGCACCATTTGTTTTTTCCCCTGCAAAAGAAGTTGATAACACAACAACTACAATGATGTGGTCACTGTGCTGAACCAGTGTTGTCCAATGGAAAAAAATATCATGTGATTCACCCTAATGTCTCCTATTAATTAAGAAAAAACCCATAATTTGATAATCTGTCATTTCGCCTCTAAAGTTCTTTTGCTCCTCTGGAAAAAAGAAAGTGTCAAGTCCTGCATTCCTCTTCTCTGTTAGTACCTGCACAATGCCCCTTTTTGTTTTGGACACTAAGAAGATGGGATAGGGTTTTCCTGAGGGATGTCTTTTGGATTACTTACAATATGAACTGAAGAGCTGTGTCTTGTGTGCACATACAAAAGAGATGGGTATGGCCTTGTCAGTTTCACTTTGTTCTCCAAAAAAGCTGTTTATTTGGCTTATTACTTCTTTAAGAACTTTTTTACTCACAATCACTGCAGAATGTTTTTGTTAAATATTGCAATAAATGAACTATAACTTAGCAAAAAATAACACCAGTAACAACCAGATACAGCTTCAGTCACATTACTGTATTATCACTGCTTGACGGACCAGTTCCATGTGTTCAGGTTTTGAGTTACTTTAAATAGTAACCGAACGTTTTAATGCTATTTCCTTGTTGAGGGATGCATATTTTACTTGTCTTGGGGTGAAGGAGCTTGTGTCACTGATAAAATGAGGTCTAAATACTCAGCACAGCATGCCCTCACTCGAAAGGCAGCAATTAATGTGACTGGAAGCCAGTGATAGAGGGAAATGACAGGGAAATCAGGGATTGCAGAAAGTGTTTCATGTAGCTGTGACATGCCGTGACTCTGTCAGTGTCTGCCTAATCTTACGAGTATTTATAGCTGTAGAATATAGAATTGAAGTAATCTTTTTCAACCAAATTGTGTGGTAACGCCACATTATGCTCTTGCGTGACATGATATCAGGCTCAGACTGCTCTTGTGGCCTCAGAGTACTATGATACGCAGGAATGTTTTGTTGGAAAAACACTTGACAAAGCTGGAGTGATGTAAAAAATCACTCTTAAATGTATTTGTTAGGTCTGTCTTAAGTTTGTTCTAAATCAGACAGTGAACTAGCTCATTTTTAAGACAAGTTATTTGATGTATTTTCTTCAGGCACAGTGTTTCCTGTGATTAATGTGTGGCGGGTATTTGTTTAAGGCCAGGAGAACAAAGTGGCACAAGATCAAGATGCCAAAAGACATGACATAATGCTATTTGCTCTTCACTGGTCTTTGGTTGCAAAAGCATTCTGGTTGTGTGAGCTGACGGGGGGTGGGGGGGGGGGGGGGGGGGGACTAATGGGTGGAGAGGAATGCAGCCTTGTATAGGCTCTGCAGAGTCTGAGGGCCTTCCACCTCCTCCCGCCCCTCGTCTCTTGTGCATGTCCAGGCTGCTTCAGTCACTCACCTGCCAGCTGAAACATGGAAGGGAAACGTAAGCAGGCGTTCAAAATGGAGACTCCTAGGCCAATCAGGCGACAGGAGCCACGGCAGGGCAAAAAGGAGGAGGGAGGAGCATGCAGCTTCCAACTTGTCACTATTAATAAAAGCTCAGTGTCTGATTTAGGCCCTGCTCCGTAGTCCTGGAATGAGAAGCGATTTTCAATCAGAGCAGAGCATGCTCTGAACTGTCACTACGTGTGACTGATGAAGTCACCCGGCCAGCTGAGTTATTTTCTGATCAGTGCTTCTGCCGGGCCTGGTCAACAAAACCGACACTAATGCCATTTAATCACACTGTCAAGGTCTTACCTTTTGTTGTGAGTCAGTGTAGCTCACATCACTGTGGTCACTAGGAGAATCGTAATGGCCACGTAACATTTTGTTCCCGGTTATTCAGGCAGCATCTACGGCTCAGCATGCAAATAACCAAACATAAACGCTTCCCAACTTAAGCCTGCTCCATTTTTTACAACAGAACATCGATTTGCATAACCACTTGTTCACCCTTCGCTCTCCCACCCCCTACTCCTTGTTTTGACAGCGTCCCAGTCGAACAGCAGCCTAAAGAAGCAGAGGAGCCGGAGCATCTTCAGCACATTCTTCTGCTGCTTCCGCAACTACAATGTGGAGCCACCAGCCACCAACACCAGCTCCCTGCCTCCACCTGTTGAGGAGAACGGATCACCTCCCAAGGTGAGCTGCTGCATCACTGCAAGCTAAACCTCCTGTTTTGGACCTGTAAACTCTAACAGGAATATTTCTGCCTGCTCATGTTTTGAAGTCATAAATTGTCTGTTTTTGTGAATAGTGTTTTCTCTTTGTTTTTCTTTATATCTGTGGACCTTTTTTTTTTCTTGTCTCTCTTTTTGTTCTCCTTCCTACCCCTCACCCTATTTTGTATGTGCGTGTCTATCTCTGGTGTTGTAGTGTGACCAGGTCGAGGTCATCCCTGTCCCTAGTGTATGTATTGCCTTTTTTCTTTTCCTTTGCATGCAGGCTGAGTGGGCTGGTGCTGGCACATCCTGTCTGTGTGGGCTCCAGTGCTCCTCAGAGGGCTTTAGCTCTGCTACCGTACTGCAGTTCATTTTCAGCCCGTCGTAGCACTGGCTGTGTGGAAGGTGCATTTGCACCTATGGGTTTAAATGGTGCCTCAGTGCCTGACCTGCATGAGTGACACTTGGTGGTTTGTATGCTTTCCAAAATACTGTGACACTAACTGTCTAATAAGTGCAAAACTGTTTCTATTAATTGCCTCAGGAGCTTCCACGCAAGAAGTAAATCCATTTATTTTGCTACTTATCCGCTGAATAATGATAGTGAGAGTTAAGCTCCACAGTAGCTCCCAGTCTTTAGGTTTTCACCCTCAGCTAAGGGGGAAAGCTGATTGGAAAAAGATCCTGTCACTCAAGGAAGAAATTAGATGTGATCTGGTCAAATCATCCATCATTGACCATATGAGGTTCAACTCCTCAGATCCATCAAATGTGAATGAATGAACATTTTTAATAGAGCACTTTGTCTGTATTGAGGCATGGTTCCTACACGACTTCATCATGTCCACACTTGAATTTGAAATTTATTGGCATTTTGAAACAGTTTCAGTGATTTCAGTGAAACTAAGACTGTTAGACTGCAGCAGCAGCTAACCTTGGCATGGCCTTTGTCTGTGAGAATCTGTACAATTTTATTTAATCTCCACAGATTTGAGAAAAATCTAAGGAGATTTAAGATTAAGAATGTAAGAAAGCATTAATTTGTAGGTGTCTGGATCAGGAGACTGTCCGGTGATGAAGAATCCAATAGGGTGACATTTTGAAGCTAAGAGTCCATTAAACACATCACTTCAGACATGGCTGTATCTCACCTGCATTGTTTCCCATGGAGATGCTCTTCCTAACTTGGTGTTGGCTTCTCTGCTCTGCCTTACACATTAATTTATGCAAAGTATATATCTATATATGCATCTCTTTTTCGCTGTCTCTCTGTTATAATCACTGTCTGTCTATATATCTGACATTATATGTCTTGTCCTCCCAACAGCCACCAGCCAAATACCTCCTACCAGAGATGAAAATATCTGACTATGGCAAAAAGTGCGTGGTGATTGACTTGGATGAAACGCTCGTCCACAGCTCATTCAAGGTAAGAAGAGGCTAAAGCTCAAATTGAGGTTTACTATTGATGTTCTGCACAGTTGTGCATTGTCGCCTGTCAATGTGAGCGTGAGCTGCCTTCTGTGTTAGAAAGATACAGTCACCAGCTGGCTAGGCCATTTAAACCTTTACTAAAACAAGGCAGCACTAAAGCAGTTTGTAAATAGAAAAAGAAAATCGTAGCTCTCACTACCCTGAAAATGAAAGTAATTCACCTGGGTATTTACCTAAATTGTTGACATTATCTCATCAGAGCTCAGCCAATAACATGCAGGAAGTTAAAGTTGTGTTAGATGCATCAGGTCACTATGTAAACAAAGCCAGAAGAGGTGCAGGTGGCGGAGCATGTGCTGTAGTAAGAGGATATTACAGTCCTGATTGTGCCTTTAGAATAAAACCAGGATAATAGTTGACTGAAGGCTGACTGATGTTGGCAACCAGCTACAGTTAATGTAATTTATTCTTATATTTATTCTTTACTGTATAAAAATTGTCAGACTAGTGTGACCATTTTGCTCCTTAAGAGAAACTTTTTTTTTTTCTTTTTAAACCTCAATTCCTCCTCCCTCTGTCCAGTTCCGGACTGAGGACGAAAGACTCGTCGTCTGCTGTGTTAGATTACTGGAGAGGTTACAGTGGAAAGGGGAACAACCCGGAGGGATTTGTTTTGGCACAAGAGGCTGATGATCTTCTTCCTGACAATCTGTGAATTGTAGTTTTTGTGTTACTGGCAGGACCTCTGCTGGTCTGTTGTGGTACTACGCCAACAGCTTTATTATTAGTAGTAGTAATAATAACAACAATAATAATTATATTCTATTATGTTGTGTTTCTTCTCACAGCCCATCAGCAATGCTGATTTTATTGTTCCAGTGGAGATCGATGGTACCGTTCATCAGGTACTGTACACACAGCAGAAAAATATTTTTAAGTTTATGAAAGTTACCTTTTTATTAGGAGCTAGAGCACCATTTTGTTCCTATGCGAAGATCCTGAAGAGAATGGCTGTGATCCAGTTCAAGTAATCCAGGATAGGCTGTGTGTATCCTGTTTGGCCTATTCATGATTACTTGCACTGGGTGGCAGCTGCTGGGCCAGAGAAGGGACAAAAGAGTGGATGACATATAAACTGTGAGTGGGAATGATGTCTTTTAAAAATGGTGGTTATTATGTGTGTGTAGCAGGAATTTTTCTCAAGCTGTTGTTGTAGTGCATAACATGTTCTAATAACGCTGTCAGGTACACTTTGAAAAGTATAGTAAATGATGCTCCTTACAAAACATGTGCTTCCTGTGTTTGTCTGACACTCCTCTTAAACCATGGATGTTGGTTTTTCTCTAATCTAGCCTAAAATCTGTGGTGTGTCTTGTAGGTGTATGTGCTGAAACGACCCCACGTGGACGAGTTTCTTCAAAAGATGGGAGAGCTATTTGAATGTGTGCTGTTTACAGCCAGTCTTGCCAAGGTGTGTTTAGACACGGACATGCTTTCTGTTCTGATGCGTGTTTTGGTAACAAGCCAGTGACACCCACGGGACTATGAACATCTTCTGTTTCCTTGCTCTGGTCTGTACTTGTATCTGTATCTGGTCTGATCTGCTCTTGCTGTCTGAATTTTCACACTCCATCCATCTGCATCTTTTGCATCTTAGCCAATACAGCATGGGTAAGTTTAATGAAATAGATATAACCATGTTCAGGGTTTTTTTTTTTTTTTTTAATAGTATGAACACATTCCACATTCCTCGTGCTGAGTTAGGTGTCAGTGGTGCTTGTTGTGTCATAGAGTAGTGTTTCCTGAGGCCTCTTCCCTGTCAGGTAAACACAGCTGTGAAGGATAACCTGCTCTGCTTCCTTTTGGAATAATAGTGTAGCATTTAGTTTTTTGCAAGCTGTTCTCTTAGTGTTCTAGTTGAGGCATTTGACCACAAAGATTGGCTTTGAAATATGTCTTTACAATGACCAACAATCAGATTGCTTTATTATATGCGTTGTTCCAGTTGGCAGTAAAACTCTAGACATATGTGTTATTTGTGAAACATTTTCCTTTGTTTGATTTGGGCAGTATGCAGACCCTGTGGCAGACCTGCTGGACCAGTGGGGCGTGTTTCGAGCACGACTCTTTAGAGAATCCTGTGTTTTTCACAGAGGAAACTATGTCAAAGACCTCAGCCGGCTCGGACGAGAGCTCAGCAATGTCATCATTGTCGACAATTCACCTGCCTCTTACATTTTCCACCCAGAAAATGCTGTAAGTTCCCAAACCACTAAGAAAACACAGTAAGAAGTTACTTCTGTTATACTGAGAATTTGCCTTGTCACTGAGGAGTCATTGGCTCCTGTTGGTTGTTACCTTAGTGTAGTCCATCATCTCAAATAAAGTTGTACTTCTCCTAATTTTACCCAATACTTCGGTTTTTCATAATAAATTATTTTATTTGGAGTTCTGTACCCATGTTTGAGTTCAGTGGAAATTTGGGAAACAAAGTCTTAGCTGATATTAAACAAAAAACTATCTGGATGTGGTTTCCCCATCTCCCCAGGTCCCAGTCCAGTCCTGGTTTGACGACATGAATGACACAGAACTCCTGGACCTGCTGCCTTTCTTTGAGGGACTCAGCAAAGAAGATGAGGTTTATGGAGTCCTGCAGAATCTGAGAAGCAGGTAGCAGGACACACCACAGCGCCACCCATGCTCTCCATCCTCCTCTCTTTCGATCTGTGTCCCTTTCTACAACCACATCTCTCAGACTCAGGCAGATCCTCCCACACGCGCCCTTCTTGTCTCTGGCCCAAGGGGATGCCTTGGAGTCTCACTGTGGAAACCTTAATCCTGTCTTTGCTCTCATCTCCTGGTGACTGGCTGCCTTCCGTGTGCCATCAGAAAAAAAAAACAAACACTTAATATCCCAGGAGCACTGTGTCTCACAAAAAAACACACCAGAAAGTGTACAGAGCGTCCTAAGATGGTAATATGGGGGACAGAATGCTAAGAGAAATGAACTCTGGTCTTTATTTTCAAACCAACAAAGTTTTACTATTCGGTGAAGTGCTTATTTTAAAACCAAAAAAACAAAAAAAAACAAAACATCTTTTTGTCTGAACCTTCTTTTGTGGTACCACACAAAAGTCTGAAAAGATTTTGTCCTCGTATTGTTGCTATGCAGGCAGTTTCTGGTAGTAGAAAGGACTGTGATTCTCTTTTCTTACTGAATGAAGTGCCTTGTGTGAATGTTGTTTATATGGGGAGATATTTTGTACATGGCATATTTCCAGAGTACTTCAGTCTTTTCACACACAATATGCTTTAAAGTGGACACAGAAGTATCTTTATACAAAAGTTTTACTTAAGTCTTTTTTTTTTTTTTTGATCATCAAACGCTGGGTAAATGTCTCCGTATTATTCTTTTTTTCACAAGTATGCTTGTGCCATTATATAGATGTGACTTTGTTTCTTTCTGCTTTCATTATACGTAGAAATAGTTCATTTGTTTTAGGCAGCGGAGTACGTTTGCAATTTGCGTTTGATAGTTTTGATCTGAAAGCTCAGATAAAATTGTGCCATTTGTTTTCCTGTCTCCCACATTACTCTCCCTCTTATCTCATTTTATTATTTGCCAAATACGGAAATGACTTTTTAACAGGCTTCATATCTTTAACAGGGGTTCAGCTCTTAACTGTTAAACCATTAGTACTAAGTATAGCATTATAGGTTTTATTCTTTTGACAAATAGATGTCACATTCATTTGTATATTTTTTAATGTTATAAGGTCCTTGTTTGTCAAGTCATGCTTATCAGACAGCTAGCTTTTAGCTCACTTGTCTTCTTTCTTTTTTTCTTTTTTGGCACGCTGTTAAGTGGCGCAGGGCCCGCCCTTAGGGGGATTATCTTTCTCAAGACTAGTACACAGTTGCAAAGGTATCCTTTTTGTTTTTTCATATGGTCTGGGATCTCACTTTAAATGGGTCGAGTGCCATGTTTTTATTTTTTTCATGAGTTTAGTGTCTTTAGCGTTAATAGGATAGTGTCAGATTGAGTCTGGACAGTGTTGAAATCACACCATTCTCTCCTGATTTACATACGGTGAAGGCTTGGCCCCGTCCAGCCCTGGTGTAAAACCAGTGGAGACGACGTGTGGTGTTTACCTTCCCAGACTCTTTTTAAACTGCTCTTCACCTCAGTGCCTACCTTTTGAGAGGAGCCACGCAAACCGAATGCTGCAACATTAGCTACCATGGCAATAAACCTTTTTTGGGGGAGTTTCCATCCTAAGTGTTTGGTTTGGGTGTCTAGAGCACTTGACGAGACTAGCCAGGATAGGTTTGTTGACAGTAAAGCTGGCCTGGTCATCACAGTGACTTTCTGTGTTCATGAACCTTCAAACATTTATGTTTCACATTATTTGATCCAAAAACTGGACAAAGAATTTGGTCTTTTAGTCACTTTAGAATAAAATGAAAATTATTAGAATGTCAAAAGGATTTTTTTTTTTTTTTTTTTAATTAACGTACTGAACCGACTTGAATGTTGCTTGGTCTATTTCAGCAACAGCAGCCAAACGACTTTGTATAGTGAACTACATTGCCATAGTCATCAGCTTTTGTTGTGGAAGAAAGTTTTGAAAAAAAAAAAAAAAAAAGGACGCCTTCCAAACCTGCAGATGGGTGCTCAGTCCTGGCCCATCCAGATAGCCCCCCCCACCCTCCACATTAGGGGCCAGCTCTAAATGAAACTACTGGGCCACTGCAAATGGGCTGTGAAGAACCACATCATGGCATTGATGCCTTACTGCCTGTGGAGGCACGAAGCAATGTTTCTTCATTAATTCCAAGGTTACATCTACACGTTTTAGCATTGTCTCACTAGCATTTTCTTATGGAGTGTGAAAATGGCTCGGCCATATATGTGGACCGTATATGGTCAGGTGAATTAACATTGTGAAACAATAAAATGAAGCAATGAAGCATGAAAAAGCTCTGTCGTGCCATCTAGGGATTGTACGCCTCAACAAACCTCATTTGCTTTATTGCTTGGTTTATGGGTCATGATGTTATGGTAAAAAAGACCTACACTACTTCATAATTTCCACCATTTTTTTTTTCCAGTTGAAAGGCTGCTGCTCCTTCAGGCGTATTAAAACATTTTCTTTCTTTTGCATAAGCATTTGTGTTGGTGATGAGTGCTCTGCTCATGATGATGGTTTCAGTGCAATGTCCTTTTCTAAGAAGTGTTTGGTCCACTCCTCTCAACCTCTCGATGATTACCTTTCTCTGAAAATGTTGTTTGTATCATTGTGATATTTTTCTACCTACCTTTTGTCAGTATTTGGTTTGAAAAGTTGCATATTACTCATTGTATCCAGCTTTTTGTTCCTCTTTCTTTCAGATCTGTAATGTCCCTCTCTCTCTTGCCTTTGGTAAGAGTTCTCAGTCAGGTCTCGTCTTTCCTATCAGGGGACGTGTGTGTGCATGTGAGTCTTTACAGTTTTTCTTTGTGTTTCACCTCACTCATAATCACACATTCATCATTTTGTATTGATTGAACACCAAAGTTCTATAACACTTGAGTTCAAGTTATGTTCACTGTGCTTGCTTTTTTTTTTTTTTTTTTTTGGGGATGAGGTTCTTCACTTTTTGTTCTTGTTGGCGTACTTTGTTGGCCGCGTGCGTGTTGTCATCCTGAGCATCTTTTTTTTTTTCTTTCCTTCTTTCCATAATAAAAGGCTTCATTGAAACAATTTTGTCATGTCTATTTTGTTTTTTCAAATGTCTGATAGGGAACATGAATTAAGGCCAAAGATCATCACTTCAGACTGGTGTGATTGAGGTTTCACTGTTTCTCTGCACCTGACATGAAACTTCAAAAGTCATGAGGGAGAATGTTACTGTGTTCTGTTACTATATTCTGCAGTCCACGTCTTTATTTTGCCATTGTTTTATGTCACAATAAAGCACATTTTTATGGAGAAATGCTGCTTGTCTTCTATCAGCAGACCAATGGCAAACAAACTTTTATTTTATTTAACCTTTTTATGACAAACTAACTCACATCTATAATATTTTTTTTGCTACTCAAGTGCTGAGGGAACAAGCTATAAACACAAAACCAACCAAACCAAAATATATAATACATACAAGCAGTCATGTAATCCATTGCTTATATATTTCTAGTAGCTGTCTTGTACTTAAGACATGAAATAACTTTTCATTAGTTAAAGGATTTAATGCTTCAACAATGAGCTATAAGCCATGAGCTCTGCATCTACAGTATGTGTATCACATCCCTGACCTCTTAACTGACACTCTGTGTACCAAGGGTGTGTCCATTCAAAGTTCACACACTTGTGTGGACAGGCTCAAGTAGCACTACACAGCTGTATTCTTCCACTTGGTACAACTGGGTGAGAAGCCAAAAAATTATTATTAAGGTTTATCTTAACAATCTTATATGACTACAGGTGCAAAGTTTATCCATGCAGGAACACTGCTTTATTCAAAGTGCTGAAAAAACAGACTGAGACAGGTGTTTGTAGTTATTGTTTTTTATCTTCATCCTGATTTATAAAAAGATAAAGAAGCAGTCATGATGATGTTACATGAAAAATGGTCATACTTGATGACTAAACTTACTGATGAAGACAAAGCATGTAGTTTTTATGTTGGTAAATGGTCATTTGAATAGAAAGATTTAAATAGACAATACATTAACCGACCAGAAATGAGGGACACAAGCTGAAAAAAAAAAAAAATCAGTGCCATCGCAAACTGAACATGGTATAATACTAATGCAACTCATAGAAACCAATTAAAACACTCTGTATAGTGTCAATCATCTGTATAGTGTCAATCACCTGGAGGTTTGCTATGAAGTCTAGCAAACCTCGTGTGTATGTACAGTATCAGCATGTGTATACTCACCTCCCACAACAACACCAGATTGAGAACTTTAGTTCTCAATCTTTTATACTTGAGAATCTTTAGTTCTCAAGTATAAAATTTTATTAAAAACAGCTAAGACATGACTGTGTAGTGGAAGGTCCTAGTGTCCTGCGGAGGCACATGCCAGTCAGTGACGTCTCACTCAGCATCGACGACCATGACGTGCACAAAGAGCCTGGCAGAGGGCAGAAGGTCTCCGTTCTTACTGAGCAGAGGCACGTGTCTGTATCCTGTGTGGGAGCACAAAGTGGCTGCAGTCAGTGATGAGAAAAAGGAGAATACGAAGAGCTCTTTGTGCAGAGTGTGAATCAAGTTCTCTATGCTCAACCAGAGAGGGAAGAGTTCATGTCTCTGTTCGTTTATGAAGTGTGGAAACAAAGAACTGTCAGTGGATCTTAAATCACTGGGTTAGAGCAAGTAAAGAAAAAAGGCGCTGATAAATACAGAAAATATCCACAGCCATTTGATGAACTCACCCATTTTTAAGCTGTTGAGTGGAAGTGTGTACTGTCCGACAAACTCATTATCGGATGTGGAGTCGTGGTCTTCCACAACGAAGCGCACTAGTGCCAGATCTGGCACGTACACATCAAACTGGAAGTTTTCATTCCACTCAGGGTTAAACCCTAAACCAAAACACAGAGATGTGATTTTCACGTTTCACATTTGTTCTGCATCATTCATTTCTCTTCAGCACATTACAAGACTTTTACAATTTGTAATCTTTAACCTGCTTCCTCTACTTCAAAGCCTTCCCACGTTTCCCAGAATGCATTCTGACAACCCCCAGAGGCTGTGACACTGGTTGTATGCAGCTGTGGTTTGACTTGTTCACAGAAATATACACAGTGGAAGGAGAGCGGGATTTTTATCCCATCAGCAAGAAACAACAGTCTTACAACTAACGCAAAATATAAAACAAAGAAATGAAATGTACCGTTGTTTTCAACAGGATGGGTTTCTTTCTCAGCGACATCAGCCGGCACTCCGTACACCTCCACTTTAACCAGCGGGTCCACTATGGAGGATTTCTTCTCGTTCACTTTTGGGAGCTGCTGGGCTGATATGATCTAGCGACGTGTGGAGACACATCACATCGGATTAAAGAGATCCTTTACAATATGAACTCCTTCCCGAGGAACAGGACTTTGAACAGAGCGCTACAGCAAATGCTTTGGGTTAGTGCCAGAGTCTGTGGTCACAGTCCTCACCATGACGTGGAGCGTCTTATGCTTCAGCCAGTCTCCTCGGGTCAGAGTGATGGGGTCAAACTCTGTGGCTATGTCCCTCATGTAGGCAGGTTTCAGGATGTAGCCGCTCTTTCCGTTAACCAGGAATCTGCCCTGGTTCACATCCATGTCATTGCAGGTCGTCTGGAAGTTTAGTGCCACTGAAAAGGAATCATTAAGATGATTGATAGTGACCTATAAAACTAAGCGCTTTTCATTACTTCAGCTTTCCCCTTAGCGACTGCTGTGTTATCAGACTAAACTGTGCATGTGATAGTTTGTAATCCCCTGCTTGTGTCAGTAACAGGTACCAATTTGGCAGCCGGCGTTCCACAAAGGCACTGGGTTGTAGTTGGATGAGTCCGTCCTGGTGCCTGCTGGATAGATGCGGCTCAGCTTGTCCACATTATGACGGATGAAGGCAGTCGCTGAAGAAAGCACATCAAGAATCACACATCAAGCTTGACACTAAAACGCACAGGTGAATTAAACCTGAGGTCTTCCTCACCCGACTCCTCTGCCAGATCCATGGCCTTTCCCTCCTTGAAGGACGACATCTCGTAGAAGCTCAGGTTTTCTCTGGCGTCGTCAAAGCCGTTGAAGTGGACGCTCTTACAGTAGATCACCATGTCTGACAGCTCTTTCGCTAGTTTCAGCTTCTTTTTCTTCTACACATGAAACAGAATTCAGAGGTAAATAAAAATTGGCTAATGCATTCATTCATTTCCTCCCACTTGATGATGTAACCCACCTCGCTTTCCTCTTCCTCTTTCTGTTCATCCTCGTCATTTGAATCTTCCTCCTCCGTCACGTCGGTGTCATCAGCTGCTGCTGCCTCAGAGGCAAAAACGGACTCCAGTTTGTTTAACCTCTTCCCTTTGATCAGGAACTTCCCCTTTAATTCCTGGATATCACACAAACAAGGGCACACAGGCACGTAAGTGACTGGTATCCTTCCATCAAGGGACAGAAATATAATCTACCCATAGATGAGGGAGAACTCCACCTCTGGAGATGGGAATTTTGTGGGCATGCCATCCCCCAGGGGAGCGGTAACGAGTGCACTGCCCAGGATGGAGCTCATGTGGCGGGCCATGACTTCCTGCTGCTCCACACTGCAGTGGTTCTCCAAGGAAAGGATCACAGGATAATCGGACGTCTGAGGATGACCAGACAAAAGGCAAAAAACAGAAGAAGAGTCTTATAGGAAACTATACAATAACATAAGGTATACTACAGGATCCAACACTATTACACACACCTTGAAGGCGTACTCCTTGATGGCTTTGATCGCATCTTTGAAGAGGATCTTAGAGGTGAGTGTGTAGCCATGGTAGATCACTGGCTCATCGTCTGATCCGTCCCAGCAGTCCAGCTCTACGCAGCGGCAGCCTTTCAGCAGAGCCCTGAGAGAGTCGCAAGCAGCGTTAGTGACTAAATATCTGTCCTAACAAACAGATCTGTGAAGCTGCCACTGTCAGGTCACTGTCAGTGTAATGCTGGTGTTCAAGGACAGATTCTTATGAGGTTGGATGAAAGCTGTTACCTGACATAAGCCTCTGTGCTGCTGGGCCCTTTGAGCTGATCCTCCATGAGGTAGGTGTTGTGTGAGGAGGAGATGAAGTAGTGGTTGAGGGGATGGCTCATGTCCTGGTACACTTCCTTGTGATCTGGATTTAAGATCAAAGCCTCTGGATGATGCAGGTACATGAGGAAGCCGTCTTTGGACAGCAGCTTCTTCTCCTTGACTGAAAGAACATAAGTGTGTTCAACAATAACCTGCGGATCATTTATCCGTGGACAAAGTATGTGAGGGTCACATTATGCGGTCTCCCTTAAGAGGATCGGACAAAAGATCCTTGTTGAAAAGACTACAGATGAATAACCTGAAACAGTATCTCGGGTATTTTCTGCTACCTCTCACTTAAATAGGAGTGAAAGAGCTTGGTAAACCCTGACTTCAACATGTCCTTGGTTGTCAATTAGAACCACAGGATACAGTACATACAATGTGCACTTCACTCTGATTTCATGAGAGATTTCACCAAATCCTCTGTAGAAAGAAAATGACTTAAGAAATGTTTACTCAAGAAAGAATGAGTTGAGAAATGAGTTAACCAGAAATCTGGTTAACTTAGTACACGCAAATACAGCTGAGGTAAATGTATGCAAAACAGTTATGTAATACATTACTTATCTCCACAAGCACAAACTCACTGAGTAAGTGGTTAACAGTGCAAACTGCATGTATTTTAAATTCACCTTGTAGGTTAATATTAATAGGCTCTAGTTGCTGCCTCAGAGGCGCATCAGCCTCGTTACACATTATCACTTCTTGTTTCGTCTACAGTTGTGTCTATTTAATCGACAGTTACTCAACAGTGCGGTACACCGGCATCAACCCGGGCCCCTCCCACAGAGCAGTAACATGACCTCCTTTTGGTCAAATGTTTTCCTCTCAGCAACTTTTTCAGTTTGCTGCAAAGCTCATTTTATGAATACATAGAGGGAGACAAGTTATTGCTCTGTGGTTTGGATCTCACTTCATTTTAAAGTGGCATCCAGCAACCATAAATCCTAGTACTGAGTGACTGTTAAAAATTATATCTGAAGTGTCACTCTTAAATACCAAAAATCCAAAATATTCAAAAAATGTTTGGGAAATGGAGGAAACCATTCGTAAAAGATATTGGATAACAACTATGTAGACGAAAGTCATACTGCCCTGCTGGATTCCAGTTTTACCAGCTACTGCTCCATCACACCATGGAGTAACAACCTGAAACAAAAGCATGTGATTTAAGAGAAGGTACTGACCATTTTCATCCGGCTCATACTTCTGGATGATCTTGTGTGCGTCTGCCAGTGTTGCTTTCTCTCTCTGTTCTTTTATCAGGAAGTCCACCAGGTTCTCAGGACTCATGAAGCCTGTGGTCTTAGCGTACACTCCGTAGATCACGCCAATTTCCTCTCGATGGGTCAACAGGTCATAGAAATGTTCGATCTCCTCTCCAGCCAGGTGTCCAGAGTTTGATTTGTCACATTTCTACATGATGGAAACACACACACATTACCTAAATTCGCTGGGGGCATAACATAAAACTCTCAATCAATGGACGTTTCAATCTTCTTTTAAACAGCAGTGTTTTTGTAGCTTCCATCTACAATTTTCATCATTAGCGAGCATTAAAAAGCTCTGAGGGCATCACCTTGAAGAGCATCTCTGCGTAGTCGTCTTCCACTTCAATGTTGATCAGACGGAGGAAGTTCTTAACCTCGGACTGGCTCAGTTTATCATCTTTGTTCTTGTCTGCTTTCATCAGACAGGTGTAGATCCAGCTGAACAGTTTTTAATGTAAGGAACTGGATATGTTTCATTTCAAACAGAGGGTCACTCCTATCTCGTGGGCCCTTGTGGTGAATGACAATTGATATCACATACATCAAGGTGTGCAGCAGGTGTGGCAGGAGTTCCTAAACCACAGACACTGTTATGATAAAAGTTTTTAACCACCAATAATTCAAATGGGAACAGTAAGACCTACAGTCAGCAGCCATGTTAGTAGTATAACTTATACTATCATGACAAGGATACTGCTCTGTCTTCTGCTGGCAGCTGAGGTTGTTTATTTTGGAGATGATTTTCTCCAGGCTGGTGACCCACTGCTTGGCCTCTTCCTCCGAGCTGGCGATGAGATCCAGGTTCTTGCGGCGGCCCTTGAAAATGATGGAAAAGCAGCGTCCCTCCACCTGCTCCTCTGTGTACTTCCTCAACCCTTCTGACTGGCGGCCCATTCTCACCGCTGAGATATCATCGAGTGAGACTGAAGACAAGACAATAATTCAAATATTAAATAAAAATAAAGGAATCCCCCCGCCACAGGACCGATAAAGTGTGTCTTGTTCTGCTAAAAAAGCTGCTCCTCCTTTGTGCTCTTGGTATCTTCAGGCATCACAGACCAGCCTGCTTGGTAAACATAAGCCTCCTGTTTGCAGTTTACTGACGTCACATTACAAAATTGAACATGGCTGTTTTCAAACAGCTGCCTTTTACTGATGTTTGAAGTCACTAACGTGCAGCTTTAAGGGTTGAATGTTATCACACAAACAGACAGCAATAAACACATCTTTATTATAGTTATCTGACTGTGACTGCATGAGAACTGTTTATGGATGTAATCCAAGCAGAAAATATAACTAGAGCTATTTTAAACCACTCCTCCACAAACTATAAAAAAATCACTATCTCTACAAACACACCCACAAAACATATCACTGCTATCATGAGCAACCTAGTCCTGTATGATAATACCAAGGTCTTTCAGGCAGAAATAATCTTTTATAGCTGTATGATCACTCCTCCGCTTTTATAATCCACAAAGGAAAAATTTACCCAACCTGAGAAAAGAGATCATAGATGGTTTTTGTTGTGTCAACACTGAAAACACATGCGTTGAATGTCATTAGATAATAACTGTAAGAAAAAGTAAAAGTGAAGAGGAGGTGTGAGACATGTCCACCCCAACACCAGACAGATACGTGCATACGAGCGTTGCTGGCGGATCTCACACACATGTGGGTGGGATGCTGGGACAGCACTCACAGGTCTGGTTAGTCTTGAAGGTTTTCTTGGATTCGTGCCACATTGTCTTGCAGTCCTCCTGGAGCCTGAAGTAGCGGGTCTTCTTCCAGGATGGGGAACGGACCTTGAGAAGATCTCCCCCCTGCAGAAGGAACTGGAGGTCCAGATCGCCCTCCATACCTGAGAGAAGCCAGGGAGCAGAGAGTAAAATTCAGCTGATAACACAGTGGATTTCTGCAGACCTACTTTTTTACACACTCCTTATGTTAGTTGACTCAAAACATAAACTCAGCTCTGCTGTCTCTTTCTAAACTTGTATTCATCTTAAAGAATGAACATCCAAAACCACAAGCTTAGCATATAACCAAGGCAGAGTGATTAAGAGCCCTATAGCTTTTAAAGTTTCATAGCTTTGCACGTTAAAGGCAACCTGAGATCCACACTCTGGCAACAAAGCATGTACTGTAGTCTGACCCCGGATAACCCCGTAGGTCTCATCAGGTATCAGGTATCGTTTAAATAACTGCAGTGCAGCCTACCTAGGAGCTTTACGTTCGTTTGTATCACCTTCTGGCTTCTGGCATGTTGGAGTAATTCCTCAGATCTGCTGAGTTTAGCTTGTCTTTGCAGACATGTCATGATGTCCTCAGGAGCTGAAACGCTACCAGACTGTTCACAAAGGCGCTGAGACCGAGCAGTGTGTGAAGGGGCGTGTATCAGCCAGCCTCAAAGTTCACTTCTCACTTCCACCAGGACTCGGTTTAGGCGGCCAGCTGACAGCCAGACACGTAGTTCAGCTACCGCCCTGCTTGTAACGTGTCCATGCCAGAGCAAGACGGTTCAAGACTGCCGCCCGGTTAATGAAGACTGTTGGTATTATAAAGTCATTTCATAAGATATTTCGGGAAAACGAGCTGACTCGTTTTGAAGACAGTGACAGCATCTTTGAAGACGCCCAAATAACCCGTAGTTACCTTTAGATAAACCACGCAGATAAGCCAATAAACTGACTTTAGTTTACGTTAGCTGTTAGATAAAGAATAATATTAAATAATAAATAATAATGATTAGCTAAATCACAGTTTACAGACATTAAAGTTTGTTTAAAGGTTAAAGAAAATACTATAAACGGCTAAAGTGTGGCGGGGCGAATTCATTTAATTAACATAACCTGATAAGTAAATAGAACAAACAGTACGTTTAATGAGATAATGTACGACATAACACTACAACCTGCATTTGTTTTTTTTTTTTTGTTTTTTTTTTATGGAATTGTTGCCTTTCTGGCTCCATCTAGTGGTGATATCGCGATACTGCTGTGTGTGCAGTGATTTAAAACAACTTGACCAGACTTATTAAAAAAACAAAAAACAACAAACTTATAGGTGTTGGCAGACAGGTCAACAGACACACTGGCAGCCGAGAACAGAGAAATACGAGCCCATTTAGCGCCTCTCGGTAACGTTGCTTGCAGTAGGAGTTTGTTTTTCTTCTCTGGTTAACCAGAGCCTGTGGGCTGGTTTGGTTTGGCAACACTTGTTTCTGCTTTCAGCAAGGTGAAACTAGGCTGCATGACAGGGGCCACACCTTTTGGCGGACTATAAACACATGAAATTCTCCAGGTGCTCTTATTCGCACAGGTATTGCTCGATAAAGTAAATTTCCACAGTTAGTGAAGAGACACCACGTTGTTGTTGGCAGCAGTGTAAATGAAAGAAAACGGAGTAAAAGCCGCTCCAATTTGCTCACCTGTCATTCTGGCCAAAGAATTACTCAGTGAATTATTTAAAAAAATAAATTAAAATAAAACAGCTTCCAGAAATGCAACAAGTGCTTTCATTTGCACAATTAAACAGAAATATAAAATGTCCTACCGTTTTTTTTCTTTTCGATCCCATTCGTTTCCATCCTTTCTGAACTGGTTCTCTGCTTCACGTAGTCAAGTTTTTGTTTTTCTTTTTGTTTTTTTTCCTCGTTTCACTTGATGCGCCGTTTCACCTAAAGTTGCTCCTTCTTTCCATGAGCGCGAGCAGACGAGAAAACTTTGGATCTGGGATGGTTGACTCGAGTACAGCAGGACAAAACACCAAAGGCGGCGGCAGAGGTGGGTTTCTCCTGGCAGTCTGAATGGTGCTCTCCTGCGGGCTCCAACACCGGTTTGACAACCCTGCCATTCAAGCTTCGCTGCTGATGTCACAGCAGGGTAGGTTACACCTCAACACCAGCCTTTGCCATCAGGCATGGGTCTAATTAACATACTGTTTGGCTTTATATCCAGCATTTAAAGCGTGCCACATTATTAGCTGGTCACCTGCGCACCTTTAGTCAAAGTGAAAAATGCTTTTTTAATCCATGCCTTTTATAATCCTGTTGTCTGTACACAGGACTCTAGAGGAAACTCTAGATTTGGGAGGGAACGATCACCTGAGAAGCACCTATGAGCCTCAAGGTACTGTAATCAGGTTTTATAAGTAATATTTATAGTGTGGAAATTTCCTATCAGCTCATGTCCATAGTCAACTTCTGCTAATTTTCATGTGGACACCTGTTCCTCATTTGAACAAAAGGTAAACATCAAGATGAATAGCAGAGCTGGCTCACTGCCAGTCGACATAGTTGACTGTGAGCTTGAGCATATTGGTTACATTGAAAGGGAAAGATGAAGTGTTTTGCTTTCCTTTTCATGTGCAGCTTAGCCTTGGCAGGAAAATACCACTGCAATCACTTGTGCATAGGAGCTCCTGTGGCTCTCAGCACTTCCCTTTCAGTCCTGGCTTACCCCCAGCGCACTGTCAGCATCAGGATGAGCGAGCTTTAATGCAACATCAAGGGCAGAGCTTCCGGGAAAAGGTTGACCACGTCTAAAACCCACGAGGTACAGGGAAAAATGGGAAGGGAAACAGAGTGCAGTATGGCCTTTAGATCTGAATCAGTGCCATATCTGAAAATACAAGACCTGTGCCTTATTAAATGCACACAGAGCTGTCATTACAGATGTATATTTTATTAACTTTAGCTATTCCCAGAAACAAGAACACATGATCTTTATCCCAGCTTCACATTTCATATACTATGCACACCTTTCAAGTGGAAAAAAACATAAATCATCGGTTAGTACAGAAATATTTTATCTGAAACAAAGGTGTAAAGAACTAAGTTTCATTAAGAAACCATGGAACCAACCAATTGAGAGTGACTTGTATCATTAATTCTAAACACTGTAAATAGAAATTGTGAGACTTTTCTTGTTGCTGAAGTCTGTGTCTTTGCTCACTGTCTGTACCTGTAGAACAAGCTAGAACAAGCCCCGCTGTTTCCTCACATACCACTGATACCAGCCATAGTTTTGGAGGTTTTCCCCAAACATGCTCATGTATCAGAGCACTGTTTCAGTGACATAAATAATGCAGATTACAAAGAACAGTTTCAAAAGAGGAATTTAGACAAAGAACAAAGAATACAAATCAATAAGTAAACAACTGCCTTGTGTCATAGTTTTTTACTTTATTACATTTAGTTATGAATAGCACAGTGTGTTGAGTTTTCATTCCTCTGTTTTTGATTCAACTTCTTGTGAAGAGTGGACTGGCATTAACATAAAACATTATGACATGGATATTACCTAACCAGAGATCTCAAAGGCCAACAAATATTCCCTAAACATGTACTGTACTGATCATGTTCTATACTTAAAGTACAAGTGCTTGTACTTCACTTGGGTTTTACTTTACATTATATAAATCATTTAAAATCGGTACCACCATTTACAACATGTAAAGTACTGCTTTCATGTCAATGCACTGATATTAATGGTCCAAAAATCTAATAATCCAACACTAAGGGACCATTATGCATAATGATTACGTTAACATTTATTCCTAGGTGCAATCATGAATTTATACGTGTACTGTGGCAGTTTTATTGTGCAGTACTGCTGCTTTTACTTTTTTAAATACAGAATTTCACTGTACTGAGCAAGAAATCATGCAAGCAAAAAACACAAGAGACACACTCTAGTGGAAAAAAATAGCTCCCTCTACCGGATGTACTGAAAACAATTTTACAGGTGCGGAATGTAAGAATAAAATAATGAATATCTCTGTTTTAACGCTAAATTACCTCAACTAACCAGAGTACCACTGTCCATTGACTATTACTTATATCAGTAGGCTGTCTGTTTCCAAGTGTTTCGGGTTTTAATTTTCGGATTTTAAGCAGCCTTTGCCACACTCAAGATGGCGGTACCGTCGTACTTCCTCTTGGGTTGTTACGTAAATTGGTGCGTCAGTCGCGCGTAAAGTTGTGTTGACAGGAGCGGCAGGAGTTGTCAGCGGAACAGCAGCAGCAAACATCACCGGAGCTGAATGGAGTAATCACAAAGATATCATTACAGACAGCGTCTTATTTAGAAGTATTGTTTACACCGTTCAAACAGCGACGCCATGGCAGACGACCAGTCCTCTCAATCCTGGTCAATCGACAAGGATGACTACGAACTCAATGAAGTGATAGGTGAGTAGCTTAGCTTGCTAATGTTAGCACACTAGCTTGTCTTTACAGCGGTGTTGGCACTAGCCAACTAGCATCGCACGTCTGTAGCTAACAGAAGGCCAGTTACAAGCCGTTGCTACATTGCCGGAAGGCCAATAGCTCAGCAGAGTTTCGCTTAAGCTAGGCCAAATTAATTAACTGCTTCTGCTAGTTGGCGAGCTAAAGCGAGATAGCTTCTTCTTAAGTCAGCACGAAGCTAAACGGGTAGCTAACGAAAGTTAGCCTACAGTGCGTGAAGATTCGTCAGTTGTTGGAGTGGGAGGTGGTCTTTTGTCCAGGTGTGATACGGCTTAAGGTGAACTACTCATAGTTTGCACAAGTTCAGGTAATATGACTAATGCCTTTGAACAAGAGGGTTGGTATGATGTGTCTGATCAGTTAAATGAGGATTGATGCGGCACATTACGGTACTGTACTGTGTATTACTCTAAATGACTTTATTCCCTAGTTCTAGAAACTAGTTTCTAGTCAAATTGTCATTCTTTGAAAGCTGTCTTCAAAAGGTCAGAGGCTTTATCTTGGTGAGGATTTCACTCTTAATTCTGTTCTCCTCAGGGAGCGGTGCCACTGCAGTTGTCCAGGCAGCATACTGCAGGCCGAGAAATGAGAAGGTGGCCATCAAACGAATCAACCTGGAAAAGTGTCAGACTAGTATGGATGAGCTCCTGGTAAGAAACCATAGCAAAATGGGGGCCTGCATCTGCAGTCCAGATGTTCTTAACGTGTGTGTCTGTTTGCTGGGAGTGTGGTGGGATGGTGAGGTCAGATCAGTCAAAGACTGATCAAAAGCTTCGTACCACAACCACCACTGAGTAGGAGAGCTGGGTAAAATCAATAAGACCATAATAAAGACAAATTAACTGGGAATAAATAGCATGTTCCTTTTCAAAGATGTTTTTCTTAATAAGCACAGGAATATTTGTGTTTTATTCACATAATTTTACTTTTGAATGTTGATATTTAAATGGGACACTGCTGTGAGATGAGATTAAAGTCAGTCTCCTACGCTCTTCATCTCTGTGTTATGTAGCTCTTTACAATCAGTCTATGTGCTGGAATCTGCCAGTCAGGTGGATAAATGAAAAAAATGTGGATAAATAATTAAAATATTGATTTTAAATATTCCAAATGTTATTATATTCAGAATCTTGTAAGTTTGAGAAAGCCTCTGAGTATGATATACCGTAAAAGTGTGGGGGGAAATCACAGAATGGCTTTCCATGACATCTGTAAGCAGTGGGCATGCAGGATTGTGTGTGTGTGCTTGTGTGTGTCTGTGTGTGTGTTAATATATATGTGTCAGTCATTTCCTTCTCATCTTGGGCCAATTATTGATTTTCAAGGAAAGGATATTGACATTTATGCTATGTGAAGTGAATATTTCTCTGTATTGCTCTATCGTCAAGGACTTCCTACTGCTTACCTACCTGCTGCTTATATAATATATTAAGGTCTTGAATTCACCTATGTCTGTCATCTAGATTAAAAGTGTCTTGGCTTAGTGACCAAGTAGTGATGTAACCCATGTTACTCTGCTGTCTGAAGTCAGAGGCACTGTGTATTCCTGATTTAGGTTTTGGCCATCTTAACAGTGAGGTTTTGACTGTGGGCAGTGAGTAATAGCAGGGACTGGGTTGTTTCATTCAAGCCACACTTGAATGGAGTAAGATTTCATTAAAAGGAAATTCAGTTTGAAAGATCAAATCCTCATATGACCTTTTATCCCATGTTTCTTCTCTGTGCAGAAAGAGATCCAGGCTATGAGTCAGTGCCACCATCCAAACATTGTGTCTTACTATACCTCCTTTGTGGTGAAGGATGAACTGTGGCTAGTGATGAAGTTGCTCAGTGGTGGTAAGTTCTGTAAAGACTAAAAGAAACTTTTCCTCTGACGTGACTTGCTCTTGGCTTACTCTTATCTTCACCTTGACTTTGAATTGACTTTCTATGTCTTGACTTTCTGTACCTTCCTTGCCTTGTCTCAAATAAGACCAGGTTTGAACATGAGCTGCATGTTTGGATTAACTGGGGAGCCATGTGGCATATTCTGGCCAGGTAGTAGGCTGCATTGTTTTTGTTGCCTTGCAATTCTGGGATATTTAGTTTGGTATGTTTTTCTCTACATTCTACCTATTTCATTCTGAAAACCACAGTAAGGCTGTGTATGCAACATTAAAAGTTCAAAGTGGGAAGGAAGTTTAAATGGAGTGGGAGATGTTACAATATCAGCTAGATCATGCCACAGAAATTGTTGCTAAAAAAGAACGCAACTGTCTCAATGTGGAAGTACTTTGAGTATTAACTCAAACACTTGAGTCTACATTCATGTGCTGAACTACAGTATTAGTCCTGATTTAAAGTATTTTGTAATTACTAGAAATTATTTAATAAGCCATTAAATGTGGCTGGTAGATTTATTGTTGGGTTTTTTTGTGTTTGTGTGAAATATGTTTTTCTGGATAAGCATTTAAGGAGTATTTTGACGTTTTGGGAAACAAGCGCATTTCCTCTCTTGCTGCTTGTTAGATGACAAGATTGATACGACTCTCATACCTGTATGCTTAGTATGAAGCCACAGCCAGCATCTGAGTATCTTCGCTTAGCATAAAAACTGGAAACAGAAAGAAACAGCTAGCCTGGCTCTGTCCGAGGGTAACAGAATCTGCTTCCTTGCACTTAATGCTCACTTATTAACACATTACACCTTGTTACTTCAATCTATACAAAAACGAAGTGTAAGTGCAGTGTGGTATTATGGTTTGGTGATGACAAGAACTGTTCCTGTCTTACAGCTTTTTTCCAGTGTACCCAATGGGAAGTAGTTTATAGGTTGGTAACATGGTGTTTGTTTATGTTCTGTGAGGACTTAAAGTTCTATGAAAATCCTCCCACTTCAAAAGCGTATTTTGTAAAATATTTTCTCTGGATATTTGAACTTCAGTGCATCAACTTTTTTGACACTTTTTTGCAACCTGTGAATGCAGGATCCTTTGAAGTAGCAGTTTTTCACTTTGACCGTTCACTAACAGTGGACATATCCATTCCTAGACAAGTACATACATACTTTATTTTATTTTATTTTATTATACTATACTATTTCATTATATTGCAATATATTGTGCCACAATACTGTAATATAATTAGCAGGTTATTCTTAAATTCATGTGGAGCACCTGACCTCCTGAAGCTTAGGAGGTCAGGTGCTGCTGTTGGTGCACTCTGCGGAGTTGTGGCTGGCTGTGTTTTATGGTGTTATAAAGCAGGACACGACTCTGCTGGTTTTGTTTACAGTACAAACCACTACCAGATAAATGCGGCTCAGTGTGCCTTCAACTACTTGCCAAACTGGAGATTCTGTCTGTGTACTCTCAGCATGCCTTATAACAAGCCTCTGCCTCTGTCTCAGGCTCTGTGTTGGACATCATCAAACATATCATATCTCGTGGTGAGCACAAGACGGGAGTGCTGGATGAGGCCAGCATCGCCACCATCCTGAAAGAAGTCTTGGAGGGGCTGGAGTACCTTCACAAAAACGGGCAGATCCATCGGTGAGTTACAGTGATGTGTCACCAGGCTGGACAACAATGTCTTATCACCATACACTGGGCACTTTGAATCCTTGTATCCACTGTCTTCAACCAGACACTCTCACGCAGACGCTGGGCCTTTCGCCTCTCCACATGAGCGTGCAGTTTAAACAGGACCTCGCTCCTTCAATATTTAATACACTGAAAATGCATAATTGAGGAGGCTTGTTTTACATAAAAGTTCCTCCCAGGAACACCGTGAAGCACGGCTGAGAAGAAAGGCCTCTCTGTATCCTCTGTGTCCTCTTAAGTCAAATTGTTTCTGATTAACAGACTGTCCATTCACTCTCATGTCTCTTGAAGGGGTTTATTTAGTCTCATCTCTCTCTTTATTTCGAAAGGTGGATTGTTATATTTGCAGAGAAATTGAAATGCATCTGGTGTTACAGTCAGTGTGTGTGGACTGTATTTCCGTAGACAGACAGAGCAGCTGCTGATTGAGCTCAGATGCTGTGGCTAACTCACTTACGCCTAATCATGGCAGGGAGGGAGGGCTGGGCCCAAGTTAATCCACTTCGGTTCTATGTGCATAGTTTGCTCTCAATGTATGCAAACAGAATTCAGGTGGAGTAAAGCGAAGCAGATCAAAGGTACAGCTTTAACATGTTTGTGTGCAATAGTAAAGAATGTTTGTTCATTTGGGGAGTCAGTCTGCACAGCCAAGCCACTCCTCTGTTGATGCAGTCGCTGACTTGTGATATCTTAATTGTACATGATCGTTTAATCCTCCTCCTCTTCATGCACAGGGATCTAAAGGCTGGAAATATTCTTCTTGGGGAAGATGGCTCAGTGCAAATTGCTGGTACAGTGTTTTCCCTACGTCCACTGTGGTTGTACAAGTTCAGATGATACGTAGTTAAATTCTGTAGAGTGTTTCTGTCCAGATTTATTTTACATTTTGATACCTAATCAGAATGAACAAAGGAGGCCTTCATTGCACTACAAAAACTAATTTGTTTCAATCTGTTACAACTAATTTAATCTGTTCTTCTCTTTATTCTTTCTCTGTTTCATACGCTCACAATTACACTCACACACACACACACCCTAGATTTTGGTGTGAGTGCCTTTCTAGCAGCAGGAGGAGACATGACTAGGAACAAGGTTAGGAAGACATTTGTGGGGACACCGTGCTGGATGGCCCCGGAGGTCATGGAGCAGGTATGAGGCTTATTTTGTAGATGGCCCCTTCCACTGCCTCTGCTTTTCTCTCTGTGATGCCTCATAACTGGGGAAACAAAAGGAAGACTGGAGAGCTTTGTTCACTTGGTTCTGGTTTTAATCCACAGGTCCGCGGCTATGACTTCAAAGCAGACATCTGGAGTTTCGGGATAACAGCCATTGAACTTGCCACAGGGGCAGCACCATATCACAAATACCCACCAATGAAGGTAGCTGTCTGTGCACGTACTGTATTTATTTTCTTGATTTCACTAGATAAAAAAACACTTTGAACAGTTCAAAACAAAACAAGCTGAGACTCTTTTAGAGCTCTGTAGCCTGCTGCAGTTACTGGAGCACAACAAAAGAATGCTGATAACGAACACGAGTTTTGTCATCTATTTGTTTGTTCAGCTGCTTCCTCAGAGTAGCTTTGATAAAGATGCTTTCCATTTTTATTTAATAGTTTATATTATATCTGTTTGCTGACTGCAGCTAATCTTTGCATGTCTGTAGGTGCTGATGTTGACTTTGCAGAATGACCCTCCCTGTCTGGAGACGGGGATCACAGATAAGGAAATGGTGAAGAAGTACGGCAAATCCTTCAGGAAGATGCTCTCCCTGTGTTTACAGAAAGATCCTGAAAAAAGGTCAGTTAGTCCCTAAACCATTCCAGATTAAAGTTGTGTTTGTTTTGCTTTTGCTTTCCGATTCCTGGATTGTATAATGAATGTATCTCCTTCCTTTTTAGGCCAACTGCTGCTGAGTTGCTGAAGCACAAATTCTTCACAAAAGCCAAGGTGAGCCCTGCATCACTGAAAAAAAAATAAACTGAAAATATTTCTGCATGTTTCAGAGAGAACCATTATAGATCCTGTAAGAAATGTTTGTTTTTCTGTCACAGAACAACGAGTACTTGCAGGAGAGGCTTCTACAGAAAGGCCCAACAATAACCGAGCGATCAAAAAAGGTCATTAATAAAGCACTGTCAATATACAACATTGTGTTGCTGTGCACTGGTGTGTTGTCTTGTCCAGGGTGTGTCCCAGTCTCTTGTTAATGCATGCTGGGATACGTTTGTAACTACGTGTGTAACTCTGAAAAGATTTACCAAGAACACATAATCGAGTAATTTTTAGGTTTTACATGTTTTTAATTAGGTTTTTTTTTTTATGCATTGTGTAGGTGCGTCGTGTGCCTGGCTCCAGTGGCCGTCTCCACAAGACAGAGGACGGTGGTTGGGAGTGGAGCGATGATGAGCTGGACGAGGAGAGCGAGGAGGGCAAAGCTGCTGTGGCAGCTCTGCGGGTGAGACTCTGCATGCCTGCCTCTTCCAAGAGTCAATCCCGTTTACTTTATAAGGCCACCATGCTGTACAATCTCAGTGCGCACAGTATCCTTTTGACCAGCAGATGGTGCTGTTGGATCACAGGCCAGTGTAGTTTAGGTTACTCAGCTAAATCAACTAAGAAGCATCTAATTCTCAAACTTGACCTGCCCCAGAAACAGATTGTCTTTTTTTATATTATATTATATTATATTATATTATATTATATTATATTATATTATATTATATTATATTCCATGTTGCATCAGGCTTGTTGTAAAAGATGAGGATTAAAGAATTGTAATAATTTTCACATGCTTTTGGGCTCGGGTAAACAGTTATTTTGTTAAAAATAGTGAAAAAAAGGTGCAGAATTTAAATAAAAACAGTGCAAATGTGAGTGTTAAACATAAAAGGAACCGTTATTGAATTGAGGTTTCATGGCTTGCAAATCCAAAGGGGGGAAAAGAGCTTTCAAGTAGCCAAACCGCCATTACCAATACGTTTCCTGTGTGTGTTCACACTCAATTCATGTCTGGGTTGTGGGATTTTACTGTCTCGTTATCTTAACCGTGATTTCAGTTAAGCCTTGTGTTTAATGTCACCTACCTTGTGTCAAATTCTTTCAATCCTACAATACTCCATCGGTCCATACATCTGGGGCATAAAAGGAGAATTGCATGTTTTTAATCCTGACAATCTGTCATGTCCATTCTGCAGTCACCCAGAGTGAAGGACGGGTCCCAGAATATGGAGGTGAGTCTATTTGTAGTGGACATGACCTGAAAATCTTGATTTATCATCATGCCTTGACAGAGCGATCTGCATGACTGTCTTATGTATGTCTATTTCTTTTCTTTTTGTTCCATTCATGTAAAAGTGAAAAACACCTGCTGATTTATTTGCAAATTCGTGTGTCTTAGCTTTTTCCGCCAGCAGATGGCTCCACAGGACACCTGCAGCCGCCCAGTGCAGCACATGAGAGCCCTGTGAATGTGGGTCAGACAGGAGAGGATGTTCCAACTCCACAGGCTCCCACTCAAACAGCGAGTCCTTCACATGCACCCGCTGCTCAGGTGAAAACAAACACAGAGACTGATTTGTTAGCTTAGGCCAGTGCAGAGGTGTTCTTTACAAACAGGACTGCTGCACAGTCTTTTCATTCACAATCATTACTGTTGCCGTTGCAGCAACCAGCTGCAGCCAGTGTTCCCATCAGCCTCGTCCTGAGACTGAGGAATCCCAAGAAGGAACTCAATGACATCCGTTTTGAGTTCATGTCTGGCAGAGGTAGGAGAGATCACCTAGCTTTTTCTTTTTGCTATTTGCTGTTTTTCTATGTGCTGTTATGCCCCAGTCTCATGTCTTTCTATTTTTCTGCTTTCCTCTCTGTGTCTCCTCCCAGACTCTGCTGACGGAGTTTCTCAGGAGTTGGTTTCAGCCGGGCTGGTGGATGGGAGGGACTTAGTCATTGGTGAGCTGGAGAAAGAGCACTGTATGATGGGATACTTTATTATTTATGAAGTCAGTTCACTGCTTTGATTTACATTTATTTCTCTATAGTATAAAACCTTTGCAGATATTTGAAACTTGCCTGGGATAACTCAGTGTTGTCTTCTGGGTTTCTGACTTCATAGCATCTAAACACAAAGTTCATAGTGTTAGATGGAATTGATCATTTATCTCAAGCAAGTGTCAGGTCATTGTATGTAAACATTTCATGCCTAAAAAAAACTAAAATGTGTTTGAAAAAGGTGTTAAGTATATATGATTTGTTATAAATGTGTTACAGCTTGCAAAACCACAGGGATATATGATGTAAACACATCCAGTTTATGATTTTATAGTGTGCACATGGCTCCAGGACCAGTTATTTCCTGTTACCAGCGCTGGTCATGAGGGGAGATTACATGACTTTTTGTAATCTCCTCTCACATTAGTTGGTCATCTGATGTAGTTCTCTCACTTCCTTTTATCTTCTGTCTAGTTGCTGCCAATTTGCAAAAGATTGTTGATGATCCTCATAGTAACAAAAATTTGACCTTTAAACTGGTGAGTACACAGACATAACCATTTATTATTATCCCATGGATTCTGTTCACTCATGTTTCGTATATATTGTACAGGTTTTATTGTGGCCAATTTTTGGATCATATATATATATTTTTTTTAATGGTGTTGCTCCCTGTTTTCCAGGCATCCGGTGTGGAGGAGTCTGAAATTCCCGATGATGTTAAACTCATTGGATTTGCTCAGCTCAGCATCAGTTAAGTCAAGCAGAGCCATCAAAAAAGGACAGAAAATAATGGTATTGCACAGCTGCATTGTAGTCAATTCCAAGAAACCACTACTGCCAAAGAAAGGAGGAAGAGTATGATGATGAGACATGAAGCTGGCAGGAGTGTGACACTACTGCAGGATGCATGAGGACCACATTGAGAGGAGGCTCAGTTCATCACAGGAATCACACTTGAAACGTTTACAGTGCGCTTATACAGTAAATGGGAGAACAGATGCAATCAACTAAATGAACTCCTAATTTCTTTTTCTTTTTCTTCCTCTTCATACATAAGCACAATCCAAACCATCTCCTGCCAGTACTGGAAGTGATTGCCTTTTTTCTTTTCTTTCTTGTGCCACAAAACTCACAAGAGTGTCGTGCCACCTTTACATGGCACTTTATGCTACACTGAAATTGAAAAGTGTAAATTCAGCCTTAGTTCGTCAAATCTTTTCAATTTTACCAGTGTGATTGGTAAAAAAATTAAGTCTGTGTGATTATTTGGTGTATTCTATGTACGCCTATGTAGTAAATCTAAAATATATATATATATATATCCCCCTTAATGCTGATACAAATATCTTATCAACACACTGCAGCATAGTTTTAATTTACCTGATTGATTTTTACTTAAAAATGATCAGATTACTTTATAAGGCAGCCCAAGGCAGTGCGATGAATTCTCTCCTCCACAGTATCAGTGTCCGGTGGTTTTGTTAAAACATAACCGACGTGTTTATGCTTTGACTTCACTTCTGAAATCATTCAGATATACACAAATCAGCTGTAACTGCTCTGTCTCAGAACTGTAGTTACGATGCTTTGTCAGATGGCGTTTTGCTGAGGTATTAATGACAGGCTTATTTTCACAGGTTGAGACTTTCCTAATATTCTTGTACTATGCAATAGTTATTTTCTTCTCGCCGTATGTGATCACTAGTTGCAAATAATATTTCTCTTGGGTTGAATAAAACCACTTTTTGTGCTTGCACCTCAGAAGGAGTTCATAAAGAGTCAACCAGCAAAACAGGCAGCTTTAAGAACCTGCAGTGAGGATTTATCTTTATTTTCACATGCATATTGATTAAGTTAAAACTTGCACCAACCGACAAGACACGGGTAATTGCCTTTTTCTATGTCCCCCCTGTAAGATCTGACTTACCCTGTTTACAATTATCAATACAACAGCTGGGAAGAATCTTGAATGCTGGCGACGAGTGTTGAGCCAGAGGCAGCTTGTGTTACAGGATGACTGCTAATGAACTTCTGTGGAGGTGTGCACGCTCAAAAATGGAAAATGTTCTACCAACGTGAAATAAAGCTTAAAGGGGCAGTTCACCCAAAAAGCAAAACTAGGCGTTGTTACTTGCCTCAGTGGCATTTAGCCATGCACATAGGTTTCGTCTTAATTGTCAAGAGTTTGAGGTATTTGCCTCTGAGATTTCTGCCTCCACCCCAATGCAATTTCATTTTTAACCACACTAGCTTCATATCTTTGGGGATGGCAGTGTCGGTGGGTCCGCCATTGTGGTCCACATAGAAATAAAACCAAAGTTATTGGATTTATTATAATGATTTTTTTAACTTATATTCACAGTCCCTAAAGGATAAATCCTCCTGACTTAGGTGATTCTGACTTATCATCTAGCTCTATCATCAGGTCAAACGTTTTCTTCATTCAACACTTTGGTTTATGACCAAATACCTGAAGCTAATGACATTCCCAATAACCTCAGCTGTACTTTGTGCTCAGTTCTAATTAGGAAATACTAAAACATAAAAACTTGTAAATATGCTAAACATTATACCCACTTAAACATCAACATGTTCACAATTGTCATTGTGAGCACTTTAGCATGTAGTTCAAAGCACTGCTGTGCTAAAGCATGGCCAAAAGCATGGCGGTAGAATAGACTTGCTGGTGCTCACATTGCTGAAATTTACATTTGGAAAAAAGTCAGAAATAACATTTACTTCCAGAAACAGTGTCCCTGTTAATCCGGTTAAGTCACAGAACCCAGTGTGAAGAGTTTTCATTCATAGCTCCTAATGATAGTGTGTTTGACTGATTATCCAAAAGAGGCACTGTTTGGAAAGGAACGTTACTGCTGAATTTTTAGCTGTGCTAGCAGCATGGCTCTATGGGTGGTGAGATCAAGACTTCACCTTTAGTGTCACCATGACTTTGATTCATGCCATGGATTTTGGTACAGATAGATATTCATATCCACCTCAGCATGAATCCTAATGACTTTGGTCGTTGCCTGACTTTTAACCTAGAGACCAAATGCTTGCTAAACTTAGCCTTAGGTGAACTTTGTGGCACGTGTTAGCATGCTAAAAGAGTAAACAATGACAAAGGAGAACATCATTACACCTGCTAAACATCCGCATGTTAGCATTGCCACTGTGAACAATTCAGCATGCTGACACTGGCATTTTGCTACAGCAGTTTAAGAACAGCTAGCACGGCTGTAGACTTTTTTTTTTTTTTTTTTAACTTAAATGTGAGTTTTCAGTGCTGTGAACACCACAAACAAAGTCCCCTTCATCTCCACTGGGATGAGGGGCAGCGGGAATCTCAGCAAATAAAATCAAAACTGACAACATGGCTGTATACCACTAGAGGTAACTTTTTCATATAGCGGGTGAAGTAACCCTTTAAACGTCTCCAGAAGCCAGTTATTACTTTACTTGTTTTTTGTTACTAGGCAAGTTGTTTTCACAGTACTGTAATCTCTTTGCTTTATAAACACTCACCAACAAATCACTGTCATCACTCCTAGTGTAGCCGTATGGTTGTTTTGTACCACGTACAAAGGGCTGTGATAATAGCTCCTAGTTCAGGTACTGATGTAAATGGTGTATGTAAAGAAGTTGTAAATGTACGTATGATGGCAACTCCATGCACTGTCACCCCAACAGGTTTGTATGTAATGATGTAGATGCATTGACTGTTTAAATGTACATGTCAGATAAGAGGAACATTTTACTTGTAAATAATGATTGAGGCAAACAGACAGAGACTCATGTTCAGCACATAGAGTTAAATTTGTTTTGTAGCGTTTTCCACTGTCGGCCTTTGTTAGAGCATCACTAATCATGTTCAAATTATTTGTTCAATTGGCACCTTATTGATATGTTAACATGCGTATTTTTGGAAGTACATGGGGCTTGTAATCACGGACACTGTTGATGTCATGAAATTCAGTTTTCCTCATTGAAACTTGTCCAAGTCTAATGGATAAAATGCCATTTTAACAAGACAGATGGCACAGGTTACACTTCTCTCTCTCCCAGTGTATTTATGTGTGTGATTTTGGTGATAAAATGATTGATCGTCAAAGACTCTGAGCTGAAAGTCTGTTGACTTTCTAAATTTCTTTCCCTTCCTTTGTTTGCTCATCAGAAAATCATCATTCTGCCTCTTTGTGGTAGCACTGAATGATTAGTATTAATTTAATCAGATGATTGGCAAGCACATTTTTCTTTTTTTAAGCTTTTTTCTTTCTTTTTTTTTTACAGATCATTACATATATTTTTCAATATGATTCATCATAATATGTGTACATCCACAAATATGTAATTTGAAGTGGAATATTTGTGATAACATTCAAAAGAGATTCCTTGACAAATTATATACCTTTATTGGAAAATGTCAACACATGCAAAATAATTTGTAGAAGCTGAATAAAGTCACATGATGGATTTCAATGAAGGAAGACAATGTTTGTAATGTGTCAGTTTTCATTGTTTTTCCACTTTTCCTCGTCAAGCATTAGCAGACAAAGTTTACATCTGGCCCAGAGATATGTGTTATTGTCTGAAGTGAGGTGGTTATGAAACATAAACCTAAAAAACCCATGATTTTATGGTCACCCACTCTAAAATTTCGGTATGGCCACAGGAGATTCACCAAGCTACCAGTTGTCCATGTGCTAATATTTGTCTTGCTTGCTTGCGTGTCTCCAAATTTTTATGTTTACACAGTGTCCCAGTTTATAGTTGGAGCTGCAGGAGGATACAGAATTAACTCCACACTATTAGGTAAGACGTCTTTGTAATATTTTTGTCTACTTCTTTTTATTACAAACATGGAATTGTCCTGTCCTGTTAGAACTTTTTTGTTCTAGATTTGCAGTGATTGTGGTGTTTAAATTCTGTGTGTAACTATTAAATGAATTGGGGTCACCAAAAGGTCCTTTACCTCCTGTATGAGCCAGATGTTTGAGTGCTATATTTGGTCATATCTACCTACTCAAATTTAGTTTACCTACGTGCATCTGACTGCATTGTTCTTGTGTTACTTTACATAATGAGTTGATGCAAAACGAGTTTGATTACAGTGAATTTAGGAAAATTGCTACATGATTGACCTAAACTGAGCTATCAACATTGTTATCAGACTCTGAACTTCCAAATTTAAATCACCAACTTTCTGGTGCCAAATCTCCAAACTATAATTTGCATCGAATTGCACAAAAATTACACATTTAACCCAAATACCATGGCTGTAAAATATTTAGTGTGAGTCAAAATTTCCTTGGCCTTGAGTCTTTTTTGTCCAAACATGTTGTAGGACATGCTCAATTGTCTGTCTAAACTCTCTGTCAATACCATTCTGTTGGAAAAATAAAATAGCGATAGAGAATGTAGTTCTGGTTTGCTGTTGAGAAAGTGTAACATATCTCTTTAGAACTGAGAACCGCAGGGCTGATCATGTACAGTAGCAGTGGAAGAGAGCAAAATAATATCAGTACATGTGCTTGAGCTGCAGTTCACAAACTAGTCTGGAAATGTAAATACAGTTCAACCAGGGGGAGAGTGCACCAGAGGACTTTGCACTATCATCACATCAGTTCAGTTTTATCTACTTCTTACATACAAAAGTGTGGCAGCAAAATCAAAATCAAACTAAATAATTTGTTCAAAATTCAACCATAAATATTTGATTTGACAAGCTCGCACACAAAAAATATTTCAGATCATTTGTAACCTCCAGATGCACTTTAACAGCTTCTTATCAGTCTGAAAACAAGCCAGCATAGTTTTATGATTGGCTAACTGACAGTCATTTCAGCCTTGACTTTCCACTTACTGTGGAAGTTACAAATTTACATGTTGGTTTCATGTTTAACAGATATCTGTCCACATTCATAGTTTTCTCTTACTTTCCATGGGGGCAATCATCTGTTGAGCCCTACTGTGTAATGTAGGCTTGATGTGATGCGACAAAACACACATGGTGGAATTTAGAAATTGAAATTAGTTTGTTCACTTTTTTAATTAATTTGACAAACTGAGGTTTTAGCTTACTTGTTTTCAAGAATTTCTGGTACAGCTTTACTTACTGCCAAGGTGCATGAAAAGGGGAAAACAACTGAGAAGGTCAAAACCCCAGCAACACATGTAGCATGAAGAAAATCCTTACTGTGAGATTAACCAAATGCTTCAGCTTGTGGCCTTCATCCAGGGTCATCACACTGTGTCAGGGACGAGGTAGAGTCTACGGTCAGGTCAACATGGACAGGACTCAAAAAGCTAAAATATGTCAGAGAACAAGTTGTATTTTTCCTTTAAAAACATTGTGTGAAGTCCTCTGCAGATTTAAGCAGGACAAGACTGTTTTAATGTTGTTTACAGCATACAGTAAGACTCTGCTAAATGCGTCACTACAGTTATGATGACTCCATATCATATGACAGGTTCACCTTTTATGTAAGAGTACTGACAGTCTAGGTTTGGTAAGTCAGCATATTGTAAAAGTTCTTTCTTGGAGAGATAAGCCATATTATAGTACACTGTCTGCAAAGAATCATCACTTTAACAACACACTGTCGTGGTTTTATCAGTAGCTGTGCTGGCAATAGCAAATCATGTTGAGTTAAAACACCCTTCAAAAATGTATTTACTTTTGATGATGTGCAAGATGATCAAATGTAATATGACCATTTTGGGGGAAAAAAACTGTGGGTGAATGCTGTTGATTAATGAATGCTGATGTAAATTTTATTCTGGGCATCAGGCCAAAGCACGGAGATGTTAGGGAGATGTTACACAAAGAAAGGTACAAGAATGACATTTCTGGTTAAATAATTCTAAGACTAGCTCTTTCTACAGAATGAAATAATAATTTAAATGCTGTCTCAGCCTTCCTGAAATATACAGTCCAGGGTTTAAACATTAATGGGCATTGTTTAAAGGTCATCCTCCAGCAGCATCTCTGAACTGGAACTCCCCGAACATGGCTGATTTTGGAGAGATCCTCCGGACTATAGGAGAGTTTGGATTATTTCAGAAGGTCACCCTTTTTGCTCTTTGCTTCCCAAATGTTATTCTTCCTTTTCACTTTGCCAGTGTATTTTTTATCCAGTCAGATCCAGAGCGACACTGTAACACAGACTGGATCCTCAGAGCTGATCCTAACCTGACCACAAATGAGCAGCTGAATCTGACTCTGCCCCAGGACAAGGATGGGACCTTCAGCAGGTGTCGCATGTTTGTCCCTGTGGACTGGGACATCGATGCCATCAAGGAGTATGGACTCAATGAGACCACAGGGTGCCAGAATGGATGGGTGTACTACAACAGTCTGTATGAGGCCACCATAGTCACTGATGTAAGTGATAGATCTGTCTTATGGTAATATCTAATAGAAATAATAAATATTACCCTTTATTAATAATTTGGTTTAATGTTTCTACAGTTTGATCTAGTCTGTGACCAGGCTAATTTGGTGGAAGTGGCACAAGCAGTGCTGATGGCTGGCATTCTTGTCGGTTGTCTCTTATTTGGACCCTTTGCAGAATCGTAAGTGTTCATGAAATGGTACAAAATATGCATCTTGATGCCGTATCATCTTGTTGAGTGAAAGTCCATCACAAAATCACAACTGAGAAAATGAATTGTTTTATCTTTGTCAGGTTTGGTCGTAAACGAGCGGCTCAGATTCCTGTCGTTGTGATGTTCATATTTACTATAACAACTGGATTATGTCCCAACTTCTACTTATATTTGGCATCCCAGTTCATGGTGGGAATTGGCTATGGAGGTTATCGACTTAATGGCGTTATATTGGGTACGATGTATTCCATCATTTTACTTTTGAAAACATAAGGATTTTTTTGGTTGTTGTTGAGCCAGATATTTAATTCTTAATTTATAAAGCAAAATTACAAGCTTCATAACAGTATTTTCCTCTTGTCTTCATCAACGACCACAATGGAATTAAATCTTTTAATTAAATAAAAATCAGTTTATCAAACATTTACTTTATCAACTAATTGGGGATTGATGATTGGCTCCATAATCCTTGGCAGGAGTATACTCTAAATAGTAGATTGATAAATTTAAGGTTAACTCACTGATTTCTCATTTCTAGCCACTGAGTGGATCGGGGTGTCCAAACGATCATGGGGAGCATGTGTGACTCAGTTATTTGGTGCAGTTGGACAGTGCGTCCTCGCTGGTATGATCTACTTCATCAGAGACTGGAGACTGGCCCAACTTATCACAGCAGCCCCATTTGCAGTGATTGCTATTTACATATGGTGTGTAATAACTCTTTTCATTACCCTCTAGTGTTTCAACAGTAAATTACACATCATTTGTAAGTGTCACTGTCCATGTTCCTATCAGGTTTATTCCAGAGTCAGCCAGGTGGTTGTTAGACAGAGGAAGGACAGAAGAGGCCAAACAGCTGATTGTCAAAGTGGCAGCCATCAACAAACGCACTGTTCCAGACTCTCTGCTGGAAAAGGTACAGACCCATCACATGACAAACATTCTGCCATTATATCAAGTCTTTTTCTGATAACAGCCAACACACGGTGTATATTTACAGTAAAAAAAAAAATTAAATAAAACTGTATAATATAATGAACACCAGTACTGCATAATGAATGCTAGTACCTACAGTAGACTGTGTCTTGATTCATCCGCAACACTGCAATATACTGGACTGTACAGGACTACAGAAAGTTATTTACAACAGAAGAACTGAATGGCTTACATATACAGTTAACAGTATAGCAGTGTTCATCGCCTCTCTGACAGTGTGAACAGAAAGACTTTTGCACGGTTGTTGGATTACATGATTTGCTAACATATGCAATGTTAGCATGATGCTGTGTCCACCTGCTGTGCATTACAGATTGTTGTGAAAGAAACAGAGAAAAAGGGAGGCATAATAATTCTTATCCAATCACCTGTGCTTAGGAAGTATTTCTTTACCATAATTTTGGCATGGTAAGTTACACTTTACAATAAATAACAACTCTACAATTTGTTTGTAATGTTCAATTCTTTCTCTTTTTGTGACTAATCCTTGTTTCCCCTCAGGTTCTCATTGAACGTTACCTATTATTGCCTGTCATTCAATGTGGGAAATTTTGGCTTGGACATCTTCCTGACACAGGCCATGTTTGGTCTGAGTGAACTACCAGCTCACATACTTTGCATCTGGCTGTTAGAGGCACTGGGGAGAAAAGTGTCCCTGATGTCGACTCTTCTGATTGGAGGATTCTTGTGCGTCTTAATCCTGGCTGTCCCCCAAAGTAAAGCATTTCATTTCTGTTTTTACTGCATAGTCCCATCAGCACTGATACAGAAATGTCAGCCTAAAATATCCCGGCAACATGGATTGCAATGAAATTTTAGTGCAGACATTCATGTTCATGAGACAAATTGTAGTAACTTCAGTATAAAGGACAGGGTTTACTTGAAACAGAGAGGGTTAAGACGCCACAATTGCTCAAATGGGGATGACATTGCACACTTTTGGACAGTTTCTCCTTAAATTTGTGGCATTGCATTCATTTGTATACAATGACGTAAAAAGTTAAAAATCCTGTTTTGAAAGTTAAATTGTTGGATGTAGCTACTGTTTGATAATGCCGCACACACTAACTGTAAAGCAAATGACATCATCATTAGCTTTAATGGCTGACTTTTGACTGTCAGCTTTGGTGATCCTATGACCTTTAATATATACCATGGTTTATACCTGCAAAACGAATCATATGTTAGTATGCTAACCCACCAGACTAGATGAACAGGATAAGCACCATACCTCCTAAACATCATCATGTTAGCATTGTCAGTAGGTATGACTTTTACTTTTCCTGACACTCTATTGTTCTGTTTAAGGTAATGCAGTTGCTGTTACCACCTTGGCAACCTCAGGACGTTTTTTCATAAACTGGGCAGGATCCGTATGCAATGTGTATGTTCAGGAGCTGTTTCCAACATCTTTTCGGTAAGCTGGTATTTTCCATCTCACTGTAGTGAATATTGTGAATTGTACAGCGAAAGTAGTCTTTCAGATTCTGCCAAGCCATGTTGGCTTATGTCTGAAACTCAGAGTGACAGGACTTGTTTCTGACTGGTTGTGACATCACTAAGGGGCACCAATTTGTTTGCTTGTAGCTTGATGTTTGTTTATGTTTGTTCATTTTTAGTCAAGGTTAAATATTAGACTTGATTACTATTTTTTGACTTATTTTAGTCAACGGAGGTACTAAATGTGATCAAACAGTATGTGGGCCAGCCCAGCAGCTGATTGACCTACATATGATCACAACAATCCTGTTCTCTGAGCTGACACCAGCTCCAGTTTTAACTGACACGTTCATTTAAATGTTCAGCTCATCAACTGTTGCAGTCAGTTTGGTCTAACATACAGAGGAAACAACTCAAACTACTGAGGAACCTTTAGTACATTTAATTAAGTTAGAATGATATACTTTTAAGGTAGCAGGCTGTGCATGTCTGAGATCTGTACGCTCCTGTTTCAGGCAAACAGCCTCGGGTTTGGGCTCCACTGCAAGCAGAGCTGGTGGCTTGCTGTCTCCGTTGCTTAACATGTTGGCCATATACCACTGGTCCATACCCATCATAGTCTTCAGCAGCCTTACTCTGGTCAGTGGAGCTCTGAGCTTCCTGCTTCCTGAGACCAGGAGAAAAGAACTTCCCGATTCAACCCATGAGGCAGAGGGCAACAGGTAAGCAAGATGCATGCTAACTCTCCATTAGTATCGCCAAATGATGGCTGAATTGTTTTTATCATCATGTTTAAAAACAAATGAAATAACCTCTTTCTTTTGGGATCAAGGAATGCCAAACAACACTAAATTTGTGTCTGTAGGTTTGAGACAAAAAAATGCAAACAAAACACATTGCAGAAAAGGTATCATAGCAAAACAGCCCACAGTATTATACAAACAGACTGAACTAACATAGGCTACTCATTCTCCCACAGAAGTAAGGTGGCCATGAGGATCCAAAGTGCATCAAGCATACCTCCACAAGGCAAATCAACTCGAATGTAATCTGAATACTTCTGTTACTGACTCTCCTGTATGTTGTTGCTCTGTCTGTCCACTTCGATCCATAGTCAAGCAACTACTGCCATTACATTTGCATGTAATTTGCTGTAGATATTCATTGTCCTCGTAATAAAATCCTAACATTTTGGTGACTCCCCTGAGCTTTAGAGCCACCATATTTCTACTTGTACACAAGAAATATTGAATTCCAATTAGGAGTCTGACATGGCACTTACTCAATACTTTCATTCTTTCCATTCCGGACCCTCCAAATCTACTGAGCTAATAGTTCTGGAAGGAACTGGGCACATTTATGTCCACAAGGTAGCCAGCTCTTTTAATTTTAATGACATGTCACCCATGTCTTTACCTCTTGTGCCACCTTCTGGACAAACTTTATGTTTTTAGCCACTCTCCAAAGTGTTAAAAGTACCAGTCATCAGTCTGTGGAGGGTATGCACATGCTGTCACTGCCTGACACAAACATGCAACAATCAACAAAACAAAACAAAACAAAACCAGACAAACAAAAAAACATCTTAAACACTGCAACTAATACTAAAACCCAACAGATCACCTGTCAACCAACAATCGAAAACCTAATAGGAATCAGTAGGCCTCAAGAGATTTTAAATGCTTATCATTAACCTCCATTGTACTGGGGTATAATGGAGGTTAATGATAGGCAGAAGTCTTAGTGGCAGCAATCTGAAACATCTGCAAATTAAATGCAAATGCAATGTAAATATTTTTTTTTTCTGATTTTGAGGTTATCAACCCTTAAAATGTAACTTCTTTTCAAAACTCTCCTCGGTCAGGCATTCAGTGACATGAACAATGCACAGAAGCCAACTCGCAAATTTCAGATGTTAGCATTTATGCATGTGCAAGCAAGAAGCAAAACAGTAGTGCAGATTTAAAAGTTTTTCATTTTCTGCTCAGCATTTTTAAACACAAAACAGAATATGGCTGGATGTTTATTGTTTAGTTGTACATGCAGAGCACCTGTGCAGATTATATTTTCTATTAATAATCTGAACTGAAGAAGACCCTTGAATGAGAGATTATGTATTTTCCTGTCCAGCAGAGGGAGAATACCCATTTGTACACTGCAATATATTACACACACACACACACACACACACACACCCACACACATACATATATTTGTGGCACTAATGTTTTCTACACTTGTTTCCTTTACTAAAGCTATTACTAGATCCATTTCTTTGCTGCTTAGGTTACAGGTATTTAATGACACATTACACATGGATGAAAAACACACAGTGAAAGTTTGAGTTGACCCCACTGTATACATGTTGCACACACAAAACACAGCGTTGGGGTGACCACATTAGGCTTTATTTGGACTTCATGTTTACACATTTGGTTCTTTTATGTTTGTCAGTCGATGTGTAAGTAACTATAGTATACTTCATGTTCATGTTGTGTATGTGTGATTCTTGTGTGGTTGAATGTGGGGCATTTATGTGTGATGCTTGGAGAAGACATGTCTGCATGTTTTATCCCCTGAACAAACTACAGTAATTACAACATAACATGATGTAAAAAAGTTTTTTGAACCAGTCAAATGGCTTTGTCCTTTCTATTTTAGCACCTTTAATGTAAATAATGTGACTTTGTGAGGAGAGAAAGAGACAGAGACAGAGACAGAGAGAGAGAGAGAGAGAGAGAGAGAGAGAGAGAGAGAGAGAGAGAGAGAGAAAGGGAGCTTCATTTCTGTAAACTGAAAATTAATACAAAATAAAAACAAAATGAAGCATAGAATTTGTTTCGTACACATTCAGTAATCATACACATCTCCTCTGGGGTACTTATGAGTGTCTTTGGTTGGAGGTGCTGACCATGGATTTAGAACAAATAGAACAACCAATTTACAAATGATATTGAAAGCCTATGTTTTTTGTGTCTGTGTGTGCTGCACCTTCGTGGATTCTTTTGGCTTTTGTAAATTCATTTTCACCAATTCAAACACGATATGTAGCTATCTCAGTGCCTTACATTCATCATTCATACTGATAATGATCACAGAGGTTTGTTGATGCCTCTGCATGTTTATGTGTACACTGAAGGAACATCCTTCTTTCATTCTACGGACTCTAATTCTATGGTGTAGAGCGTTAAAGTTCCTCACTAGCATATCCAGCGGATAAAGCGGTCTAAGAACGAGGGTGTGCTCAGTATGTTGTAGTCATCTCCTCTAAAGATGGCTGACATATCCCCTAGTGACACCTTGCGCAGCACGTCTTCATCTGTGTCCCTTCCCATGGCAATCACCGTGGGAACGCCCTCTGCTCGTCTCATGGCAGTTATACCCTCATCCAGCTGCTCGCTGGCTGTGATGCCATCAGTAATGAACACAAAGGCCACCTCAGCATTGCGACGAGTCTTGCGTTCTCCCCTCTACAAACACAATATGCAATGTTAAAGGAATGTATGGGATATTTTACAAAACACAATTATTCTCTTTCTTCCAACACTTCAGACAAGAGGATGGATACCACTGTGTTAATATGGAGCTTAAGCTTGGAGGCAGCTAGTTTAGCATAAAGATGGAAACAGGGATAAAAGAGCTCATAAAACCACAAACTGTAATTTTACTTCAGTTTGTGAATAGATGAATCAAATTAAATACAAAGTGTTAATTAAAGGTGTCGATAGGTGTATTTTTGAACTATGGACAGAACCAGGCTAGCTGTTTTTACATGATTCCAATCTTTACACTAAATTAAACTAATCCCCTCCAGCTATAAGCTTAGCATAAAGACAGAAAACTAGCTTCTGGGAAGTCCCTGTGTCTGGCTAAGAAGTAGTCCCGCATGTAATCCCCCCAGAAAACCTCAGCTTTAAATTTAAGTATTTGTGTGGTTTAATTTGAGAGTTTTAGAGTCACTGGTTGGATGATGTGTAAGTTTTGGACAGAGCCAGGCCTAGCTGTTTCCCTCTGTTTCCAGTATTCATGCTGAGCTAAGCTAGTCACCTACTGACTGAACTGTGTGTGTTTGTTATACCTGTAAAATCACCACATTGTTGACAGCATGGATGATGGCACTGCCCAGAGCAGACGAGGAGTCCATGTAGGTCACGGTTGCCAGTGAATCAGAGATCATTGTGATATTGTGTGTGAGAGCAAACTCCACCCTCTGTTCTGTAGGGCTGCCGTACTGCACCAGAGCCAGGCGGGCATTCCTCTCGTCTGACGGGCCGTTGGCCAAGTTGAGTCGGCTAGCCACCATCTCGATGAACTCCTTAGCCTTACGATGGTTCTCAAGTCCCATCCTCTCAGAACCATCCAACATGAACACCACATCCACTGGCCGCCGAACACAGCTAGCCACAGCAGGCTCTGGAACAGACACACATACATAGTTTTAATGTTTCAGATGTTTTAAATCAAACATGATGGTCACTGAGATACAGCTGGAACACAGATGCTCAGTGGTCAAAACCAACAAAAATATTATTTCACATGCTATACTTCCATACATGCCAATTGCAGTCCAGCTGTCTGACATACTCTAAACCTCCTCAGATCACTAGTGGCCTCATCAAGAAAGCACTTTTAGTTTGCTCTACCGTTTTATTATCTCAAGACAACATTACAAAAACAAGAACACATTCCATCTTATACAAAACAACATACTTCACATCAGCGAGTTGCAGTCACAGAGCTACCATGATAACATAATATTTGGTTAATGCCACTCCGTAGTCATTTTCCTCTAGTCATCCTACTTTACAAGCCAAGCCACATGCAAAAAAAAAAAAAAACATGCACCAATCAATGGCCTAATATAGAATAGTTCCTTCATTGTCAGTGCCAAGTCAATTAACCAAATATCCACATACACCAACCTCTGACTCATATACATTATACTGTAACGTCTATAAAACCAGATTTTTTCCACATGAAATGGCCTTTTCATCAACACGAATCATTCACAGAAAAAAAAAGTAAAGGCCGTAACCATGGATGTGTGCAAAACAGCAAAAAAAAAAAAAGTCATCAGAGTGATTCAGCGAGCTCACTGTTCACAGTGGAAATTAGGCTTCAACAAAAAGCCACTGTGCACCATACAAGAGCAACATGAATGGCTCTACAGAGGAATCTGCCTCCAACAAATGGATGACATCCGCTTTCCATACGAATGGAAAATGTTCCTCCACTAAGGTGGAAGACATGATATGTGTCATATTACTAACAGACATACTGTTCTTTGAGACAGCGCCACTTATGTATGTTAATCCAGAAATATTCTATGATTAGAGGGCGCATCATGAATCCACATTTTGAATTTTGGCCCATCATATACAGTAATTATACATAAGGCTGCTGTGAAATGTTATGACAGGGCTAGCTTCATATCATGCGATTCTTTTGCATCGGCCCAGGTGAATATTGCACCCACAGAGCTAAAACAAATGCCCACAGTTTTAATAAAATATATTCTATGTCCAGCAGTAAGCTTATTAGTCATTGGCATCCACATTGGCGAGGTAGCGTGATTAGCATATTAGCATTAGCAGAGTCCTATGGCTTTCTCTGGGTCTCCCATAATGTCTCCATAGACATATTTGAAGGAGTCGACGAACAGCTTGGTCCACTGCTGCCTGTCCACTCCCTGGGCGAGTTTGGCTCTCTCGGCTGTGTACACCATGGTTGCCACGCCAACCCCATACTGCTGCTCGCTCAGGCCGTTCAGCAGGCTGGCCACGCCCTCCAAAGAGGTGGGGACCAATGAGGGGCTGCCTTCCTCAGCCAGTGGCTTCCAGGGGGGAGGGGCTTGCCCCACAGTGACGCCCCCTCCTGCAACAAGTGGGCGGAATAACATTGTGGGCGGGGTCCCACAGATACGACGCAGCAACACAGATGTCGACGTGCGCCGAGTTGCATGAAAAGGCAAGTTTGGTCTTGTCTCTTGGTTTTATAGTCATATTAATTGATTGTTCCACAGCAAAACAGGGGTAAATGTACAATAGATATATTGACCTCAGCTGGAGGTACAATACATCTAATCCTTAACATAGATTAAGGCGTCAGTATGCTTCAAACATATGGACACATATAAAGGCAAAAATGTTTTTACCTGCAATTACAGAGAGGGATGAGATGCGATGAATTGTACAAAAGGGGAAAACAGAGCAGACTTTCAGACAGTCTTTTCTCATTAGTGTGTTACACTTGGCTGTGCACAGGAAAAAGTGATGTTGTTGTGTGAAGCATGTAAAAACAGATCCTCTGAGAGAGAACCTGTACACTTTCTCACCTCCACATGCCCACATACCTGGCCAAATGCCACGTGACACGAACATGCTTGTCAGATTGCCATTTTCAGAAAGTTCTGTTCCACTTTCTGATATCAGACAGATGTTCACAATGACTGACAGTCCAACAAGCACTTTGTTTAAAGGATGCTGACGCCTTAATAGTGCTGGTTATCCAGGCCTAAATGTTGTTCATCATGCATAAACTCTGTAGAGGACACAAACAAAGCCAAAGCTTATTGGAGGCATAATGTTTCAAACTCTTACCTGATTTACATGGGAGATCAGGGCATACAATGATAGGATCTGAAACCAAAGACAGAGACAGAATGTCAGAGAATAGAGTCAAAAACCAAAACAACTTTTCACAACCAATCTGAACATAATGTGTGTTTCTGTGTAGAGTGTACCTGGGCAGAGCACGGTCTCAATTTTGTCGATGAACTCCTCGGCCACCAGGTCAGCAAAGCGCCTCATGCCCAGCACCCTGCCATCTTTCTGACAGGCGATGCTCTTCAGACTCTCATTCTCCTCAATCTGGTCGAACATGTCTCCGATACCGATGGCACTCACATCAACACTGGGATCACTGCTCACATACACCAGTACACACAAATACAAGCAATGAGATATAACTTTTATCTTCTCCACAAATGCTAATTCTAAATCCCAAAAGTGTCGGGCACCTGCAGAGGTAGGTGAGCAGCGAGTCGTCATCTCTTGGGTCGAAGCGTCCATCAGTGATGACAACTACAGTGACGTTGGCTTTGGCTCTGCGGCTGTCCCTGATCAGGTTGTCATAGGCGTACTTCAGGGCAGATGGAGTCCATGTTCCTCCAGCAATCCACTCCAAACGCTTCACTGCATCCTGAACAGAGGAGAACGCAGCATGTGAGTGATGTGTATGTGCAGCTGTGCCTGATGTGATGTGAGTACTAAATGTGGACACAGAGGAGGGAAACAGATGTTGGGTTAAGTGTTATTCTGTATTTTTCTTACTGTCAACAATTTCCACGAAAAGACCAAAGCTCATAATGTGTTTGTCCGTCTCTCAATACTTATATACTCAACACCCCCTGCCCTGTCTGTGGCACTCAGTCCCAAGCCCTTTGATTCCTACTGAAGACATAAATCGTTAAAAACAGGATACAAATAAGTCGTTTAACTGTCAACAAATGACAAAGTAGCCATAAAACATTTGGGTACTGTAGTCTCTAGCAAATGTTGCTCAAACAGGAATAAATAGAACTTTTGTTGGAAATCAACATCAGACTTTGACAGTAATTGTAGGTAGAATCAAATCATTGGTTTGGTTAGTTTGGTAAGAATAAGATGGAATATCAGCAGTTATCCTTAAAAGTGGGTCTACCATTTGGTGCCTCCCAGATTCGCTGTTTTGGTAAATGTCAAAAATTTATTGAGTGTGACGAGCAAATATGTGACTGTGATGACTTCCATCTGCCTTATGTGTGCAGACAGCACATGTGATCTGATCAGACTTGATTAATTATGAAACATCTGGACAAAAGAGACTAAGGAACAGTCTGTGCTACACTCTAAAAATAAACTTCAAAGCTGTTTGTGTATGTTTGTTTCTACTTGTGTTTCAGACCTTGAAAGCAGACAGCGAGTCGATCTTTGGGTCATCGAGGCGTATGGCCTGGAACGTTCCACTGTGACTGTACTGAACAACACCCACTCTTGTGCCTGGGAACACAAGCAACTGTGTTTACACATGTTTAAGCTGGCTGCTCTTTTGTTTTTGATGTCTGCACAGACTGATCATACAAATTCTGACATCACGTAAAAAGAAAGGAACACATGTATGAACACATATTTGCATGTGTACCTGTCTCTGATTGGGGATCTTTGGCAAGAGATCCGAGTCTGTTGATGGTGTTGATGACAAAGTTCTTCTCCAGGGTGAAGTTGGTGAGACCCACTGACTCTGAGCTGTCAATCACAAACACAATGTCCAAGGGTCCGCAGCGTTTCTCACAGTCTGCAAACAAAAACACAGACTTTGATGATCTGACAGCCATCAGACATCAGGGTGTGTTTGGATCATGAATGGCAAAGCTGTGCTGGCTAAACTCACCACAGCAGCCACAAGTCTCCCTGATGTAGTTCATGACATCACATTCCTGCAAACAAAAGAAGAAAAAGAAAGAAAAAGAAAAGAACACAGCATTATATCCATTGTATCCTCTGTGGGTTTATGTTGGCCAGTGATAAAATAGTGGTTGTATTAGATGCTCTTACAGTAAGGCCGGGATCTCCCTCAGGGCCTGGATCTCCCTGTAGAGTAAGAGAAAGCACAAAATCACATCCTGATTTTGACAGGTTGCCTCATCTCCACTAAAAGAACATGTATGTGCAGGTTTTGTGTACTTACATCACGCCCAAGCTCTCCCCTTGGTCCTCTCAGACCAGGTTCTCCCTGAGGCCCTGGCTCGCCCTATGTTAAGCAAAGAAATCATAAAAAACTGAAACTATGGACACAAACCTTTCCTAAACTGATAGAATATATCCAGCTATGAGGAGTCACTTACTGGTTCTCCCGGAACTCCTTTATCTCCAGATTCACCTTTCTGACCACAGTCACCCCTGCTGCCACGAGGTCCACGATTACCCTTCTCTCCTCTGTCACCCTGCAGACGAGAGAAGGAAAGTCTTGTCAGTCAAGTGTGACACTGAAACTACTGAAATGTAAGGAGACGAAGTGCATGTGTACGTTACCGATGGCCCTCTTGGTCCAGGATAGGTAAAGCCAGGTCTTCCAGCGTCTCCCTGAGTAGAAATTGAATAAACAGTCAAGACAAAGAAGGGCTGCTACAGAACTGAAAACCATCCAGGGAAGATGCTACCACACGTACACACAGACACTTACCTTTGGTCCAAGCTGTCCGGGCTCTCCTCTTGGCCCAGCATCACCAGGGTCACCTCTGGTGCCCTACGATACAAACAGTGTTAAAGGAAGCTAGATCAGGCACTTTTTGACATGATGCCCAAATGTTACTTTTAACCTACATTTCTCCCGGGCTCTCCTGGTGCCCCTGGTGATCCTCTGGGGCCTGGTAGACCATTGTCTCCCTGTTCAGTGGAGAGAATGTAGACAACAGGTGCAGTGGTTGGGAGTGAAACTGTGTATGATGTCCATATGAATATATAAAGCTTATAGAGATAATAATGGAGTTCTTCTTACCTTTGAACCTTTGGTTCCAGCTTCACCGGGAAGCCCTCTCACGCCCTCTGGCCCCATTTCACCCTGCAACATGGAGAAAAATCAGCAATGAGGCCTCTAGTTGTGGCATAATGTGTCTCAATGAAACGCACCTGAAAAGAAATGATTTGAGCTGAAATGTTCAACACTTGTCCGATTGTGTACCTGAAATCATACCTTTTCTCCCTTAATTCCATCTGGCCCTTGAGCACCCTTTGTCCCATAATCCCCTCTTCTCCCCTAGAACAGAACAGCCATTAGAAAACCATCAGGCAACACAAAGACAGAGGAAGGGATCATGGGTGAATCAGGTGTTCTTACCGGCTCTCCCCTGTTTCCTGGAAGTCCAGGGGTTCCCTAAGAAACAACACACAGGTGAGCTACTTGATGCACGTGAATTAGTATGTGTTTGAATGAATGTGTAATGTCTGTTGCAATGAACCGAGTCTTACTGGGTTTCCTTTCAGTCCAGGGACGCCAGGTGATCCAGGACTTCCCCTCTCTCCCTGCAGAAGAAATATCAGATGTTAGCCTTTTACTGCCAACAATTTGAACATGACCTCTGGCCCACTACTCTGCCCCCTGGAAAGGGACCAGTTTACCTTTGGTCCAGAATCTCCACGCGGGCCAGGAGGACCAGGTCTACCAGGGCGCCCAGGATCTCCCTGAAAACAAGACACAAATACAACTTAACTACATGGTGGACAGATGATGGCTTGTTGTGAAGTTGAGATGAGACCCTTTACCTTCTCTCCATCAGTTCCTGGAATACCACGTTCACCAACATCTCCGGGGTAGCCATCAGGACCCTGCAAACCATCAAACACACATCATCAATAGGCCATAACACAATATAATATAGCTGTACCAATAATGTTAACATTGTGTTCAATGTCATACTCTGTCTCCTGGGTCTCCTTTGCAGCCAGGAGCACCGATCCGTCCAATTTTACCCTAAAAAGAAGTCAAAGGAAAAAAAATAACATCACAAAAAAATAATCTGAAAAAGCTTCACTTCAAAATCAGATATCAACTGTTTGAAATTTTTCAGAATAGAATTTTGTTTCCTGAACTGTACAATAAAAGCCGGTCTTCAAAATTCAGTCTTTCACAATTCCTACCTTCTGTCCATCAGTTCCATTGCGTCCTGGGAGGCCGGCCACACCCTTAAAACAAAGAGAAAAGACAATTAGAGGACACATTTCAGGGTGAGGGATGATTGGCAGATTGAGTTTGATAGTAAATTAGAAATAGAACAAAAGACCTACCTTCTTCCCCTGAGCTCCCATCTCTCCCTGTGAGCAGACAGAAGATCAACAGTCATTTCATGTACAATGACTCAATGCTTGTCCACTAAAAGATTCATATATCATCACTATTTGACCAGGTTTCATTAACATTCAGCTAAAACCCAGTAATTTATTCAAATTTACTCTTAGCTTCTAAGACAGTTTTTGATCCAAATAAATGCAAATCGATTCCTCACCTTCTCACCCTTAAGACCCGGTTCTCCCTATAGAGAAGAAAAAAGGAAAAGAAAATGAATTTATCACAATGTATTCACAAGCAAAATTAATGTTTCATGTGCTGCAGTGAATGGTGGGTAGGTGAAAGTATGGCATCTTACTTTGATACCGGGCTGACCGATGGGACCCTCAATACCAGGGTCTCCTGGGCGACCTCTTTCTCCTTTCAGACCTGGCTCACCGTTGTCACCTTTCGCTCCCTGCAATCGGTGAGTTAAAACAAGAAAATATCTGTGAGGATGAAAGTGACTGGTGTGTAAATACTGCAAGTGTGTGTGTGTGTGTGGGCGTGAAACTCACTTTTTGTCCTCTGTGGCCTTTTGGACCAGGAGGCCCTTCTGTCTCCAGACAGGACACTTTGTAGCACTGTGTTACGTAAGAAATGAAGAGAAACAGTCAGAGGTGATACAGTCTGACATTTTCACAACTCTGATGATTTGTTCTGTTTACGGTCTTACCTCTACATACGCCAAATGTTGCTGTGAAGACAAAAGAGACAAGGTGTCAACACAAAAAGCAGTGATCATGTCTCATGTTTCTCTGTGTGTCCCTGTGTGCGCCTGTGTGTTACCATTGTCTTAATGATGCGGTCAATTGTTCCCTCTTGTATGACGGCTCTGCCCTGGCTCAGATCCACAGCCATGAAGTCCCTCCTGTAAACCGTTGCTGGAGAGTTGGCGATCTCCCTCAGACCTGTCTCCTCAACATTCTTTGATGCTGCTACAACAAATATCCGGATGCCCTCATCGCGAGCCCTCTCTGCTGCCACCTTGATGCCCCCGCATGGGTTTCCAGTCACATGGCCATCGGTGATGACCACGGCAAATCGAAGGGCTCTGGGATATGAGGGTGAGCGCAATATTTCCTGGGTCATGTTGCTAAGGGCGCAGTCGATGTAGGTGCCTTTCCCCAGGTATTGGATTGCTCTTAGACCCTGGAAACAGTGACAAGTGTGAGTTGCCATTAAGGTTGGATTACCAACGGGGTACTTTAGTACCTGGGAAATCTGCCTATTTGTTTTATGGACAAGGAGTTAGAGGAGAGGACTCAAAGCAGAGATGAAGCTCTCATGTCTATCCATTAAATAAATGACTATAGCCAGCAGCAGGTTAGTTCAGCTTAGCATAAAGAATGGAAACATCTAGCCTGGCTGTGCCTGAAGGAAACATAACTAACCTATCAGTGCCTCTAAAGCTCACTAACCTTTCACCTTTACACAATCCCTAGCGTAAAGACAACTATTTGTATTTATATAGGTTATGTGCTGGACTATTTCTTGGCAGGTGCAACATGTGAAATTGTGGGGAAGTTACTGCTCCCAGCTAAGAAACAGTCTGGCACAAAATCCTCAGAAAACCGCAGTATTGTGGTTTTAATTGGTGACAGTACCAAACTAGCCATGTCTCCCTTTCTTCAATCTTTGTGCTAAGTTAACCAGCTGCTGGCTGTAGCATTACTCTTAATGAACAGATCTGAGAGTGGTACTGATCTCATCAAACTTTCTGGCAGTAAAAAGGGTCTTTACCAAAATGTTGAGAAATCTATTACATAAATGTGTACAGTCATATATGTAATGTATACAGGGCATTTTCTTAACAATGACATGGGGAAACCATTTTGAATGAGGCTAAGTGTTTAGTCACTATAATCGTGATAAGGGCATTTGGCCTTTATTTGACAGAGCAGTAAGACAGAAAACACCAGAGGAGACATGCAACAAAGGCCCCCAGATGGAAACGAATCAGGAACTTGTACTTATTATATAGTACACATCTTAAACTACTAGGCCACAACATAAGGGTTATATATCCATCTTATGAACAATTTTTGGTCTGCAGTACATACTGTATAAAACACTTTTTTTCACACATTAAATTACCAAGTTGTGGGGGCCCACAGCAGATTTTTGCCCCAGGGCCCCCAAGCCCTTTTACCCAGTCTTGGGTAAAGTGTGTGGGGAAAAAAGAAACACCTGTATTTTCCAAATGTAATCAGTGGTGCAGCAAAGTTCCCCAAGAGCAAATGTAAATATGATGATGTGATGATGTGCCACTCACCGTGATAAAATCGGCCTTGGGTCCAATGCGACTGAACACCTGCTGCTTTTGGGAGAAGTGCAGTCCACCGATGTTCCAGTTTATTTTCACAGCACCTCTTAATTCAGCATCTTCTAAACGTTGAACAAACTTCTCAGTGAATTGCTGCAACAACAAAACACAACACATTATACAACATGATAAATACAGCCAGTCTGATCGACTGTTGTTTAGAAATGATGAAATTGTCAAAAAGGATATATTGTGTTGAGGGGTTAGGTAATAAAATTAGAGATAAACAAGGAACCTTGATGCTCTCCACCAGCGATCCAGGGGGAGGCTCCTGCAAGGCGATGGTCTCAGATGTGTCTATGGTGAAGTACACGTCTATGGGACATTCATTCTTCTCTGGAAGAAACGCAAAAAAAAACAAAAAACAAAACCCACATATAAAATCTCCATGGAAAATTGGAATACATTTAAATCAGCAAGACAAATTGTTCTATGTTATGTTATTGAAGCTGAGTTAACACATTAACATGACATGTTACTGTGGCTGTGAACTGCAACTACAGCTCAGTTTCATGGCACTCACTGGTACACTCTGTTGTCTGGCTGTGAGTCAGGGCTCCAAAGAGGAGACAGAGCAAGATGACCTTTAACCCCAGCATCTTCTTCTTCTCCCGTCTGACTTATAAAGGAACAAAGCACATGACTGAGTCTTTTCTCTCAAAATTAATTGGTTATAGATAGAAGTGATGAACATGTCAGAGAAAAAAAATGTAAAGACAGTGAAGAACTGAGAAAATGGAGATATTCACGTGAATATTTCAAAGCCTAAACCAAGTCACAAGGAGAGAGTGTTTCAAAATCACCAGCGCTGTAATAGCCTTTTACAGTATTACAGTCTGATGTATATAACTTCCTAATCATTTCACCTTCGATATGATTATTAGCATGCAGTTTTGATTGCCAAAGCGATTTCCAAAAAAAAAAAAAAAAAAAAACACAAAAAAACGAAAACGTTTAGATTCTGGACCTGCTATCAGTTTAGGGGAGTTGTATGAACAAATGTCGACTGCCATAACCTATGGATGTTCAGTCAGATTCACTAAATCTGTACGGGCCAGAGCATTCGATGGACTCACTGTTTGACCAAATAAAGCTTACAAATGAAAGCAAAGACGGCACGAATTATCATAACATTGCACCTCATTCTTTCAAACCATGGAAGCATTATATAAATATTACATTGGGTGATGACATAAACTGAACAGAGTCTGGTTGTGTTTGGCAGCAGAGAGCAGGCTGGTGACTGAATATAATTAGCCTTCCATTTCAGTTTCAAACCACAGGATTTCACAAGGCCACAGCCTGCTGCCCTCCAGAGGATTTCCCCTGTCTCACGGTAAATCTAGGCTGTAATGGCTGGATTTAACCCATAACAAGGTCCTGGTGCACTGACCTACGTTTGTAATTTGGTTAAACACGAATTCGTATAGGAATATAGAAAATTTTGACCAGTCAGGTAATCATGCATGACTTGCCATTGACAGCTTATCATTTGAGTTGTACACGTTCTCAGACAAATTTGAGATGAATAAAATTACAACAAACCAACCAGCTGACACACACTGAATATGTAGCCTTTGGTTCCATCTGAGGGTCTGGGGCTCAACTGGCTGTGTGGGAAAGCCTCTGGAGGGCAGCTGACTGCTCAGTCTGACACTACAAGTAATATGTCAGCAAAGCCAAGAGCTGGTCGAGTGGCGATGTCTAACTCTGCATCTATTCCAGAGATCTAAACCTAGAAAGTGTCAATCAGTGGACTACATGCCAACTGATATCCACTCCAGTTAACTGTTTTCTTTGCTGTGGCTCCCTCTAGCGGACACACAGCCGTGATCTGCGGAGGACTCGCGCCTGCAGATGTTCCCACTCCTGTCCTTCTGTCCAGGCCAGGAGACTGACTGGGAGCCCTCGTAGCTTTTCATCACCGCACAGGTACATATCATGCATATCTTTATGCGGAGATAAACGCACTACTGAAAAAGCCCTTCTTAGGTTTTTCTCATTAGCAAGTAGTTTGTGGATTGCAAAGGATTTGCGTAACCAAAGTTTGATGGCGCAGCAGTTTGGTTTATCTGAGAAAACGCCATCATCTCGGTGAATGAGAGTAGGTTTTAGGACATGCAAAGAGACACAGAGACAGAGGGAAAGACAGCCAGAGATACACAGGGGAGAACGGGGAGAAAGAGACAGGGAGAGAATTGAATATGGCACATCGTTGTGCGTAAAAGTGCTACATACCTAAACTCTTTCCAACAACTTCAAAACTTCGTGAACAGCAGATCCTCTGTTGATTATCTCATCTCAGCAGTAGGGAAACCCGAGAAAGAAAGGGGGTTCGGGACGAGAAAATAAAGCCTTGGATGTGCGTTTACTTCACGCAGCAGAGCCGTCCGTTCGCTCTCCTGTCCCGGTCCAGCCCCAGCAACAAGCTCAGATCCCTCCTCCTGTGCGCGAACGGCGCACCCCAGTGGTCACTGGTGTCCGCATGGAGGCGCCCTGGTTCCGCAGGAACATGTGTGTGCGCGCGCGTGTACCCATGGCATATTGCACCAGTATTACTTCCATACAGAAGTAAAAGAGGATGCCAAAGCACAGCTGGAGTTTTGAACTGATCCCCCCTCGAAGAACCCTTAAACTCTACCAACAGATTGTAATGTCCGTTTAGCATCAGGAGATATGACAATTGTATGGATGTGACCCTCAGCGGAACACATGGCGCAACCCTGGGGACACAGAGAGCTTTCATGTCCCTGAGATAGAGCATTTGGGAGGTTTTACAGTTATTCTCATACATGTGGCGAGAAAGATTGAAATAAAACAGGATAAAGAGCAGACTTAACTCCCCCATACTCATAAACACACACCTATAAACGGCCCTCGCTTGTGTCAGGTGGTCTGGTTGCAATTAGTAGGCCGAGTGAGAGGAGTTTATGCTGGGTGTAAACACTGTCCCTGAGTCTGCTCACCATGTTTATGCGCTTGTAGGTGCTTCAGCTGCCCGTTTGCCTATTTGTATGTGTTAAAGTCTTTGCGGACTTGGTGGGAGGTCTCTCCTTCAGTGGATTTACCATGTCTGTACACATCTGCACTTATATTTACACTCTGAATGTAAAGCATATTTTACTTCACTTCATTGTTGGTGATTGCGTGCTGGCTGCAGCAGTTGCAGCAACACTGCTTAAGCATAGTCCAATTCGCTTGAATTTTCTGATGTGGCCTGTAGAGCTGCCAGTGCATTAACTAGTAACATAGTCACTGATGTGTTGTCCAGCCCAGAGCACAGGAGGCGATGACAGGGACAGGCTTTTCATCAAAGTCCACATCTGTCACATGAGAGGCTATCAGATGGGAGAGGGAGATAAAGAGGTCATCTGACCTGTGCAATCAGTAGACGCTGTTTCCACACTCATTAGACATTTAATGGACTTGTATGGGCAAGTTTTAAAAATTTTGTTTGTCATGCTTTTTCATTTAATTTTATCTGACAGTATAGTGGGTAAAAATCTGTATAGTGGTGGCTGGAGGTGAGACAGCACTCAGCATTTTGCCAAGGCAACCAAGTAGGAGTGGAGCAGAGATAGAGAAGAGAAGGAGGCCTGTGGCTGACCAGAGTTATTGCTGTGAATCCCTTTTCTCTGTCTTGGCCAGAGAAGAGTTTTTCCTTAAAAAGAGAAGAGAAGAGTGAACCAGTATGTCTGTGTGTGTATGTGTGTGTGTGTGTGTCTATGTGCATGTGATGGAGAGGTGGACAGAGGAGGGCAGGCAGGAGGGAGGGGGGTGGGGGGGGGGTGGGGGGGTTCTGGTCTCTCTTAAAACTGTGACTCATAGAACAGGAATGACCTCCCACCCGAATAAGACTAAACCAGTCTCTGCCTCTCTCTTTCTCTCACACACTCACTCACTCTTTAATTTTTTTCTTTATTTCTTTCACATGGACTAAAAGACTGTTCTACTCTGGGGGGATTTCTGCATAATCAGTTCCAGGATCATAAACAGCTCAGCTCTGCTAACATCGCTGCAGCTTTTCCCTCAGATTTCCACAGAAAACACACAAAGAACTTCTCAGTTCACCTCATGTGCAAACACACAAAGACCCAGACTGGCTAACAATAGAAACAGAAATATGAAAGCAAACCAAGCATATGTATACAAATGTAAATGCACAAATCAGCATTGTCAAACAGCAGATACATGTTCACACTATCTGCAGCATGCACAGATACACAAAGTGACAGCTCCATAGGTTATTTACAAGGGTGTCCTTATCTCTGTGACTGTCTGTCAATGTATGTGTTTTATACTTCTTCCAGATGTTCTCCAGTGCAGATCTTGAATCAGAAATTCCATATTTAAGAACAAATAAATAGGATATTGCATTAAACTTATGATAAGCTAACATTTACTCCCCTTTTCCTCTGCTTCTTTTTGGAATCTTTTTCCCTCCTTTATGCCAGATGTGCTCTCTGTTCAGACAAGGCAGCTGGAAGTAGTTACCCCAGCGCAATATGAACACACACACAAGCACACACAGGGTTTTGCACACATCATGCACACATAGGGTCACTGTGAAACTTATGTCATTACCAGTGAATTTCGGTGGAAATGTTGTGCTAGGGTCTGAGAATAAACGTGGCTGTGAAAGGCCAGATCACCGCAACTTCAGAAAACAGGAGGAAGAAGGAAATTGAGTCTCAGAAAAACTGCAGAGGAGCCAAGACAAAGTTCTGAGGAACAGTCCCCCTCTACAAATACACGAACACACAGCCACATACACACAAATCTCAAAGATATAAATGCACACATGCTGTAGATCATGGACACATATGTGCATCTCCATGCAAAGTGGGCACACCCATGCACACGCACACAATCAAACACACATGCATGGGCTCAGTGGAATGCTCTGATAAGTACAGTTTTGGCTCTAGACCTTCAAAAATGACTTAGACACAGGAAGAGATATATCAAACAGTGCAGATGCACGCAGTGTACGTACGTGTGCACAATCGCACAAATGCACAGAGCCAAGATCAAAACAGTGGCTCAAAATCTGGACCACAGGAGAAAAAAAGGAAAGTAACTCAAACTGAGACAGTTCCACTGAAATTCTGCTGCAGTCTGAGTGTGAAGATTTAATATAAAACATCTGTCTCCTCCTGAGTCATGGAGGGGAAGAGAATTTAACATTTGCACGTCCTCGGACTGTAATTATTTTTTAGCACATTCTTTCTTCTATCAGCTGAGGACAGTTGACAGAAGAGAGGTCAAAGGTCAGGCTTGGTTGCAGCACAGCAGCCCTGGGGCTGGTAAAGGTTGAGTGTGTTGCTCAAGGGCACCTCAGCAGGCTGATACTTGCTGACAAGCATGTAGGACTAACTCAAAGTGAAGCTACCTGAAATGTACAAAATTTCATGGCAATACATCCAGTTGTTGTGGAGATATTTGGTGGTGGACCAGCTATTTTAAAGTTTTATTTAACACTTTATTTAACAGACGTAAGCTTTTGTAAGCCTTTTATCATGGAGATAGAATTACAAGTGGAATAGGAAAACATGTTTCATGCTCAGTGTCCTGTCAATCTCAATAATACCACTCACATATGAGAAGGCGGCTGATTTATTAGAATGTAGCCTAAATTTTTGTTGGTGTATAGAAACCATTCAAATGGTACAAAACTAGCCAAAAGTATCACAACCCACCCAAAACAATTTTTATCCACTCAGTTACATGAAAAGCAGCATAGCTATATTGCATGGCTATGAACCTAGTGCAAAATCACTGCTCAGCAGTTACATTGATGTTTTCCGTGCTCCCCATCATAGCTTAGCATGTAAGCATGCTAACGGGCTAATCAGCACTATACTTTGGTTGTCATAAACCAAAGTATTATTTTACATATTATAATATAATTAAAATACTGACTGGACTGATGCTGCTAGATGAAATGTCAGGGAATTGCCAAAGTTTGAGGGGGTTTCAATCACTAGAGCCATGTCACTCAAATGAAATCATTTTCCTTATAGGTAAGAATCATGGTTAAACATCCAGTGTTCAGATTTTGTTGACAATTTAAGTCAAAGGAGGATCTTTGAGGTGTATCTTTCAGGTATATCTATGCATGTACACCTGAAAATGCAACTTTAAAAACTGGTTTATGAAGTACTGATTTTGAGTCTGTGTGTGTTTATGTGTTTGAGTGTAGACAAAAGTGAATTGAGACAGTTTGGTGTAGCAACCTTTATTGAAGGAGCTCTTACAACACTACTAAGGTTGTGTATCCTTAGGAAAAAGTATCTTCTTTAACAACATGGGTAGAGGCTGATACACTGAGACTAATAGCACCACAGATAATAACAACACGACAGCGACTCTGGGCCACTGATAGCAACAAAATTGAAGGTCTGGAATTTACAGTTTAGCGTATCTAAAAGGTGAGTGTGTGTGTGTGTTTTATGTGTATGTGGAGGTGTGTGTGGGTCTCACAGCATGAGTCCCATTAGGTTATTTTACCAGCCTTCAACCATAACAGATGTTTTCCTACCTCACTGATGAAGTACAAAGGTGTGTGTGTGTGTGTGTGTGTGTGTGTGTGTGTGTGTGTGTGTGTGTGTGTGTGTGTGTGTGTGTGTGTGTGTGTGTGTGTGTGTGTGACACACAGAGGCCTCAGTGCTGCACAGACAATAAAGAACAGGTTTCTGTCATTCTGTCATTTGAACTGCTGACCCCTGCACAACTGTTTATGGAACAATCACCCAAGGCTACACGTAAAAAATCACCTCACCACTACACACATATGCATGTACACGTAGAGGTGCTCACACATACACACACATGCACACACTCGGACTGACACACATGTTGAGACCAGCTGTTGTGTCCTCATTAGTACCAGGTTGAAGTGCTGATGGGTTTTGTTTGAGTCTGCTTGATGTCACATCCTGTTTCCTCTGTCGGTGTGGTGACCTAATAGAGCTTTCAAGTGATGTCGGGTGTACATTTTCATGTGTTATGACTTTTCCAATTAATTTTTCCATAAGCTTTATAAGGGCAAAACTTAAAATAAAGTTGACTGGCCAATCATGAGCCAACCTTCCAGGTTGACAGTCATTTAGGTACAGCAGAAACTTGCCAAAGAGTTTGTATCTGTAATTTTTCAGTTCACAGCTCTGGTTGGTTCACGTGTTCTTAATATGTAAAATTGTGACACTGCACATCCGGCACCACTTGAAAGAGTGGTAAGAACTACAAAAATATCTCCACATTAGACCCTAAACACAGTCCTTCAAATGGCAGGAGATCCAGTCCTGGAGAGACAAGAGTGTGGCCTCAATGAGCCATTTTCAACTCAAACTAGATATTTGTCAAATATAAGTCAAAGCAGATAGTGATACAGGGATGCAAAATACCTGAGAAGAAATCAGCCCAATGCTAGTGAAAACTAGAAAATTTAGAAGTGGCCGCTTCCGATGGCTCTCCAGGACTGAAGTGACCCATTTTGAATTGGAAGATTTTCACCCTAAACTTTACCTCCCAACAACTCCTTCCAATTGTTTATTGCCACAACAACATCTCAACCTCTAAAACTCTAAAATGGTACCATCACCTGGGTTATGGGCTAATGATACAAGCAAAGACAATGGAATTTGTACACAGCCTGAGATGATCTTCCTTGGAGGCTCAACTCAGGGTAAAAAAAATCCCATGGACGTTTCATGAAGATGTTTCCATTTGTCTGCCACACAATCATTTGTCATTTTGTGACATTTCTTTCTTTTTTCTTAAAAAAAGTACTCGAACACAGTGTATGGTAAATGAGTGAGACTGAATATTTATATTGGGACTAAGAATCTAAAGCGTGTTGGTCCTTTTGTTTTCGGCCCTGAATTTAGCGCATGGACACCCTGCGGGCGACGGTCTGGGAGAAGACCCCACGGAGCAGAGAAGGGTAGTCTGCGACACGGATCAGGTGGCGCTGGGCGTAGGTGATGTCGTCCGGCCGCCCCCTGCTCACCAGCGTGCGTAGGTTGGCCTCACTGACCTGGTTGCCAACAGCGATGACAAAGAGCTCCACCCTGGAGTCCGCCACCTCACGAACACGCTTCTCCAGCACGGGCTGGGTGACAGCCTGAGACCTGCCATCAGAGAACAGCACCAGCTTCTTGAGGCCACCCGATGCGTCGCCACGGCCGCGTAAACTCCGCACTGCAAATTCCATGGCTTCTACCACGTTGGTGCCGTCATTTTGGAAGGTCACCTCTTCAATTTGACTTGACAGGAGGGTCAAATTGGTAGTCGGCGCCTGTTCCATGCGGGCACTTCGGCTGTACTGGCCCACACCCACTCTGACAGTAGCACCCCCGTTCATCTTTGCTGCCAGGAAATGCTCTGCAACGCGGCGGACAAAGGTCTTGCTTGTCTCAAAGTTCTTCTGGCCCACACTGGCTGAGCTGTCCATCATCATCAAAATATCAGCACCTTCATTGAAAATGACTGCAATACACAAACAGGCACAGTACATCAGATCATTAGCTGTTTTCAGTGGTTCTGTAGATAACAGATGAGAGAGATAGCAAGGTGCAACACAGCCAAAATAGCATTTATACATTTTCAGTTCACTTGTGACAGAAAAACAGACTTACTGGGACATTTGTAGTCTGGGCATTTCTTATCTGGATGAGAGAACAGCAGGCGTTTAGTCAGTTTATGTCGAAATGGCACAAAATATTCAGTTGATGGAAATGACCAAGGACGTGTGTTTGTGTGCAGTTATGTGTTACGTGTCTACCTTGACAGATTTTGGATGTGAGGTTCTGCAGGAAAGTGTCATCCAGCAGCTCAGCAAAGTTCTCCAGGACGAAGGAAAAGCCTGGTTTGGGGTCACTTTTACACACCACATTCCCAATCTGTTCCTGGTTGGGCTGACGGCCTGAGTAGTCCTTCACTCCTAAACCACCCACCTGGAGATGAGGAAGGAGGCTCTTAAGTTAGCTGCTACCTCAGTACATCAGTTAAAGAGTATGGTATGTACACTTACACTGTCTATCTAGGTGTATTGCACTCACCCGGATGCCTTTATCACAGAGTATGTCGAGGGGAACCTTGTCCCTGGAAATATCAGAGCGGCCGTCGGTGAGAACGAGAACGACACGGTTTTCTTGCCTCATTAGAGTGATTTCCTTGTTCAGAGCAAATTCAAGGGCCTCGCCTGTGAATGTGGCCTCAGCCAGCCAGCGCAAGTTTCTCACTGCCCTGCGCACAGACACATAGAAATTTGATGACATAAAAAATCAACGGCTTTTTAAGAAACATGACATTTAATAAAGCAATCCAACAGGTGCAGTAGGCTTGCCTGCAGCCTTAAAAAAAGCATTCAGGCAGATGGGGTTGTGATTGCAGATATTTGAACTCACTGTTTGAATTCGGTGAGGCTAGTAAAGTCGGGGCCCATTCTGACAGCTTCTTGGGCTTTTGCTCCACTGTACTGGACTACACTCACCCTGGACTCATTAGCTGCAAACTGGAAAGAAAAACATTGCATGGTGACCGTGTGTTTTGGCTTGTGTGTGTTATGTCTACGAGCATGTGTTTTCTTCAGTCAACATTTCTGCGTCCCACCCATCCTGACTAATTATATCCAAACTGGAAGAGGAGAGTCATTGGAGAGACATAAAAGCAAGTTCCAAAACCAAAGACAGTATCTTTCATTCACACTTTCTATTTTGAGGTCTGTTCTCAAGCAAGCAGCTCCTAACATCTCTGAAAAATAGTTTTTGCAACACTGTTGGCATCATTTTGAATAAACAACACAGTCCACAAAGGTCAAACATGGGTTATCCTACAGAGTTTAGGCAAAGATGGATGAATATGAAATAGAGTGTAGTCAAATTTGAAGACCCAGGATAAATTCAGAGGACATTACCTTGACTTGCTGGTCTTTGACCAGTCTGTCTATGACCGTGATGATAAAGTCTTTGGCAAGGGCAAAGTTTGTAGCACCTATACTCTCTGAGCTGTCCACAATGAATGCCAGGTCCAGAGGTGCACATTTACACTCTGGAGACACAGAAAAACCACATAAACACAATCACAAGGGACCACACTGGCCATGGAGTATAGACACTAATTGTGATAATGACTGTATTTTAGATTGGGTAAAAACTTACCACAACAGGCTGCCAAGTGATTAGAAAAGGATGGGGGGGGAACACAAATCAAAGTTAATTGACTGTGCAGAAAAAGATGTAACACAACACACCCTGTGTAACCCTCACATTCTTTGGATTTCGATTACATGTTTGGCTAATCAGGCGCCGAGTTGAAGAAGGCAAAGTGTTTAACGTAGAGTAGATGTGGCTTCCTTTCTGTGTGTGTGTGTTTAGGTGTAAGAGTATAACTTACAGCAGAGCTTCATGATGATATCCAGAATTTCACATTCCTGAAGAGAGAGGTGGAGTCCACGTTACAATACAGCAATGTGCTGTTAAATCACATTACGTAACCTTCAAACACAACATATAACCAGGTCCTAGACTGTTTCAAGCTGCTCCAAAAGAAAAAGAAAACATGACAATGGTAATGTTTTACTTAGAAGACTGGTCGATGAATGGCTATGGGTTTCTGTGTTTTGTGTTCAGGAAATTGGATGTGTGGCTTTGGACTGAACATACAGTATCAGTTTTAGGTTCAAAACCAGTGCAGCCTGAAGGGGGAATTAAGTCTGTGGTGCTTAGCCATCCTGTCCTGTGGCTAAAATAAAGACAAAGGGTTGGATTAAATGGACTGATTCAATTTTTTATTATACTCACATCAGTTCCTGGTGGTCCAGGAGGCCCAGGAGGTCCCTGAATGGAAAGAGAGAATGAATATGAGCAAGGAAGACAGAGAGACCGAGTGATTCATCTCGCTGATAGATGTGTATGTTTATCAGTTTAAAAAACTGGCCGGACAAAAGTTTATCTGGTCGGACTTCAAGATGACACAGACTCCTGGAAGAGACTTTTTATTTTCACTGGAATAAAAAAATGGTGACTCTTTGGAAAACCATGACTCCTTTGACTGCAAACCAGAATCCCTCAGTCACAGAACCCACATCCACACCCACACATTTGTGTGCGCTGCTATCTTTCAGCAACAACATGTGAATCTTCCAAAAGTTCATTGCCACAGCATTTTGTTTTTTTCGCTTGGCTGCAGGAAAACCATCTGTTTTGTTTTAAAAGACATGAAACTCAGTTTAAGAGCATTCTTTTCTGTGACAAAGACGCCAGCATAGCTGGCATGAGAAAGAGAAAGAGAGAGCGAGAGCAAGAGAGAGAGCCGTTAATTGTAGACGAGAGAAACTGTCCCAGGAATCACATGACGCAAAATGTTCATAAAGAAATATGCAGCACAGACAGAGCCAGAAGAGAGGCAGAAAGAAGAGGGAAGGAAAGGGAGGAGGAGGAGAGAGGAGAAAGAAAGTCAAGAAAATGTGCATGGTTAGAGTTCGAGGACTAATGGTTTGCCCCAGAGAACATGCCTTCATACACAGTGTTATATTTAGATCCAGTCTTTGTTCATTTTTTTTCGCACGATCCAATACCACAAGCTTTCCTTGCCAATTGGTGAAAGAGTTGGGGAATTACACTATATTTCCTACAGTGTGTCAAACTAAGAGATACCATTTTTTATGTCTTAGCATGTGGTTTGGTGTTATGTAGAGTGATGAGATCAGAACTGAGTTCAGTGCAGTTACTGGATGTCTACGGGATCAGTAGCAACCTCTGAGTACGCCGATGTGTATTAACTGAAAAGAGTTGGGGGGAGGTTGGAAATTATTACGAGACAGTGCTTTCATGGGATTTATTAACAACAACTAAAATATAGAATATCGTAAGCCTCATTATTTAAATGAATGCAAATTCTAAATATAGTATTTAGAATTAGATCATTCTAAATAATTCCTGCCTCTGCTGCTGTGGCAGTGTTTGATCTGACATTTGATGTAATCTCATTCACTTTGTTAAGACTGAAATCAGCAGCTTTATAAATATGTCAATTAAAATGTAATTTTCAATTGAGCTAAGCTAGGCTAATCTTAGGTTTAGTGTAAACGCAAACCAGGGTCACTTCTCACTGTAATTACAAAAAAGGTAAAAACAATCCCAAAATTAAAGCTGCAAGCAGTGATGGGCAGGCCCTCGCACCCCTTGCGAGCCGCGGGAGTCACAGCCAGCGCAGCCTTCTATGTTCTCTCCTCTTTCCTCTCCTCTCCTCTCTCCTGCTCTTCTCCCCAACAGAAAAGACATGGCCCCCTCCCAGCAGCGGGCACTATGAGTGTATCATCATATGAGCATATACATGAGTTGAGAGTGTGAAGGTCATCCTGATTATCTGTGCAGAGCAAACATGTAATTTGGTTTAATGGACAGTGTGTTATTTGTAAATTACTTTAGTGTTGTTTAGAGTTTGTGTAGACATTTCAATGGTGTGATTTTCAGCCACACGTTAAGAATACCAGGATGTCCTTGGTTAAACATATCCTGGTATTTGTGGATATATATATGAAAAAGTTAAATTTAATGGACATTTGTACTTTGAGTGAGTTGTGTTTATGTGACTACATGTGTAATGTGGTTACAAGAAAGTTGCACGTCAAGAAAAAGTATCATGAAGTTTGTCAAAGGATAACTCACACAGTCAGTGTTCAGTTTGAGAGATGTTGATGAAGCAGGTTAATGGTGCCTGTTGTTAAAAGTTAGACATTGTTTTTCCAAGCATTGTGTAATTTGTATTTTAACCATACACATTTCATGTTTAAATGTAGGGAGGTGGGACTTTAGTTGAGTGGGACTACTTGTTTGGTTCAGTTCTTATGATTGATGAATGATGTCTGTGGCCACATCCCCTTTTGTTTTGGGAATTCTGCCAAAGTGTGAATAAAACAGCAAGGTGAGTTTAGGTAGACATTTTTGCCATGTGGATGATTTGGTAATAGTTAAAGCTTTGTATAATTTGTATAGTGTGTTGGTTTTTGGTTAGATGGGGTTTATTTTGGCAGTACAAATGTTGATCTGCATTGTAAGGGTTATATGTGCAGATAAAACATGTAATTTGGTTTGATGGACAGTATTTTATTTGTAAATCACCTTAGTATTTGTGCTTAGAGTTTGTGGATGGAGGTTGAGAATGTTTTAGTGATTAAAAACAACTTTACAATGGCTGTGGCTTGTTGATGTTTACAGGTGTTATTAAAACTCATTTAAACAATTCTAGTTTTGGTGTAGTTGAGTTTTTCTGAACTTATATTTTAATATGTACTGTGTTTTTGATGCTGGAGCACAACCGAGCTCTGGTGAATTTTCTACATGCAAATTATAGATTATAGGTCATAAATCCATGCTCTGAATCTATAGCAGTAATACCTACATATATGTCATATATATGTAATAAAAATGGTCAAAGTATAGTAAGGGGTCAAAATGGGCCAAAAAAAGTCATACTTTTTTTAGGCCTCAAAATGTCATAAAAATGGTCATAGTATAGTAAGGCGTCAAAATCGGCCAAAAAAAATCATACTTTTTTTTGGCCTCAAAATGTCATAAAAAACGTCATAGTATAGTATGGCGATTTTTTCGGCCAAAAATAGTCAAAATTTTTTTCGACCTCAAAATGTCATAAAAAACGTCATAGTATAGTATGGCGTTTTTTTCGGCCAAAAAAAGTCAAAAATTTTTTCGACCTCAAAATGTCATAAAAAACGTCATAGTATAGTAAAGCGTCAAAATCGGCCAAAAAAAGTGAAAATTTTTTCGACCTCAAAATGTCATAAAAAACGTCATAGTATAGTATGGCGTTTTTTTCGGGCAAAAACAGTCAAAATTTTTTTCGACCTCAAAATGTCATAAAAAACGTCATAGTATAGTATGGCGATTTTTTCGGCCAAAAAAAGTCCAAATTTTTTTCGACCTCAAAATGTCATAAAAAACGTCATAGTATAGTATGGCGTTTTTTTCGGGCAAAAAAAGTCAAATTTTTTTTTCGAACTCAAAATGTCATAAAAAACGTCATAGTATAGTATGGCGTTTTTTTCGGCCAAAAAAAGTCCAAATTTTTTTCGACCTCAAAATATCATAAAAAACGTCATAGTATAGTATGGCGTTTTTTTCGGGCAAAAAAAGTCACATTTTTTTTCGAACTCAAAATGTCATAAAAAACGTCATAGTATAGTATGGCGTTTTTTTCGGGCAAAATAAGTCAAAATTTTTTTCGACCTCAAAATGTCATAAAAAACGTCATAGTATAGTATGGCGTTTTTTTCGGCCAAAAAAAGTCCAAATTTTTTTCGACCTCAAAATGTCATAAAAAACGTCATAGTATAGTAAAGCGTCAAAATCGGCCAAAAAAAGTGAAAATTTTTTCTACCTCAAAATGTCATAAAAAACGTCATAGTATAGTATGGCGTTTTTTTCGGGCAAAAACAGTCAAAATTTTTTTCGACCTCAAAATGTCATAAAAAACGTCATAGTATAGTAAGGCGTCAAAATCGGCCAAAAAAAGTCAACATTTTTTCGACCTCAAAATGTCATAAAAAACGTCATAGTATAGTATGGCGTTTTTTTCGGCCAAAAAAAGTCAAAATTTTTTTCGACCTCAAAATGTCATAAAAAACGTCATAGTATAGTATGGCGATTTTTTCGGCCAAAAATAGTCAAAATTTTTTTCGACCTCAAAATGTCATAAAAAACGTCATAGTATAGTAAGGCGTCAAAATCGGCCAAAAAAAGTGAAAATTTTTTCGACCTCAAAATGTCATAAAAACGTCATATGGCGTTTTTTTCTGCCAAAAAAAGTCAAAATTTTTTTCGACCTCAAAATGTCATAAAAAACGTCATAGTATAGTATGGCGTTTTTTTCGGGCAAAAAAAGTCACATTTTTTTTCGAACTCAAAATGTCATAAAAAACGTCATAGTATAGTATGGCGTTTTTTTTGGGCAAAATAAGTCAAAATTTTTTTCGACCTCAAAATGTCATAAAAAACGTCATAGTATAGTATGGCGTTTTTTTCGGCCAAAAAAAGTCCAAATTTTTTTCGACCTCAAAATGTCATAAAAAACGTCATAGTATAGTATGCCGTTTTTTTCGGCCAAAAAAAGTCAAAATTGTTTTCGACCTCAAAATGTCATAAAAAACGTCATAGTATAGTATGCCGTTTTTTTCGGGCAAAAATAGGCAAATTTTTTTTCGACCTCAAAATGTCATAAAAAACGTCATAGTATAGTATGGCGATTTTTTCGGCCAAAAACAGTCAAAATTTTTTTCGACCTCAAAATGTCATAAAAAACGTCATAGTATAGTATGGCGTTTTTTTCGGCCAAAAACAGTCAAAATTGTTTTCGACCTCAAAATGTCATAAAAAACGTTATAGTATAGTAAGGCGTCAAAATCGGCCAAAAAAAGTCAAATTTTTTTTCGACCTCAAAATGTCATAAAAAACGTCATAGTATAGTATGGCGTTTTTTTCGGGCAAAATAAGTCAAAATTTTTTTCGACCTCAAAATGTCATAAAAAACGTCATAGTATAGTATGGCGTTTTTTTCGGCCAAAAAAAGTCCAAATTTTTTTCGACCTCAAAATGTCATAAAAAACGTCATAGTATAGTAAGGCGTCAAAATCGGCCAAAAAAAGTGAAAATTTTTTCGACCTCAAAATGTCATAAAAAACGTCATAGTATAGTATGGCGATTTTTTCGGCCAAAAAAAGTCAAAATTTTTTTCGACCTCAAAATGTCATAAAAAACGTCATAGTATAGTATGGCGTTTTTTTCGGCCAAAAAAAGTCAAAATTGTTTTCGACCTCAAAATGTCATAAAAAACGTCATAGTATAGTATGGCGTTTTTTTCTGCCAAAAAAAGTCAAATTTTTTTTCGACCTCAAAATGTCATAAAAAACGTCATTGTATAGTATGGCGTTTTTTTCGGCCAAAAAAAGTCAAAATTTTTTTCGACCTCAAAATGTCATAAAAAACGTCATAGTATAGTATGGCGTCAAAATCGGCCAAAAAAAGTGAAAATTTTTTCTACCTCAAAATGTCATAAAAAACGTCATAGTATAGTATGGCGATTTTTTCAGCCAAAAACAATCAAAATTTTTTTCGACCTCAAAATGTCATAAAAAACGTCATAGTATAGTATGGCGTTTTTTCAGGGCAAAATAAGTCAAAATTTTTTTCGACCTCAAAATGTCATAAAAAACGTCATAGTATAGTATGGCGTCAAAATCGGCCAAAAAAAGTGAAAATTTTTTCGACCTCAAAATGTCATAAAAAACGTCATAGTATAGTATGGCGTCAAAATCGGCCAAAAAAAGTGAAAATTTTTTCGACCTCAAAATGTCATAAAAAACGTCATAGTATAGTATGGCGTTTTTTTCGGGCAAAAAAAGTCAAAAAATTTTTTCGACCTCAAAATGTCATAAAAAACGTCATAGTATAGTATGGCGTTTTTTTCGGCCAAAAAAAGTCCAAATTTTTTTCGACCTCAAAATGTCATAAAAAACGTCATAGTATAGTAAAGCGTCAAAATCGGCCAAAAAAAGTGAAAATTTTTTCTACCTCAAAATGTCATAAAAAACGTCATAGTATAGTATGGCGTTTTTTTCGGGCAAAAACAGTCAAAATTTTTTTCGACCTCAAAATGTCATAAAAAACGTCATAGTATAGTATGGCGATTTTTTCGGCCAAAAACAGTCAAAATTTTTTTCGACCTCAAAATGTCATAAAAAACGTCATATGGCGTTTTTTTCTGCCAAAAAAAGTCAAAATTTTTTTCGACCTCAAAATGTCATAAAAAACGTCATAGTATAGTATGGCGTTTTTTTCGGCCAAAAAGAGTCAAAATTTTTTCGACCTCAAAATGTCATAAAAAACGTCATAGTATAGTATGGCGTTTTTTTCGGGCAAAAAAAGTCACATTTTTTTTCGACCTCAAAATGTCATAAAAAACGTCATAGTATAGTATGGCGTTTTTTTCGGGCAAAAAATAGTCCAATTTGTTTTCGACCTCAAAATGTCATAAAAAACGTCATAGTATAGTATGGCGTTTTTTTCGGCCAAAAAAAGTCAAAAATTTTTTCGACCTCAAAATGTCATAAAAAACGTCATAGTATAGTAAGGCGTCAAAATCGGCCAAAAAAAGTGAAAATTTTTTCGACCTCAAAATTTCATAAAAAAGGTCATAGTATAGTATGGCGTTTTTTTCGGGCAAAAAAAGTCAAAATTTTTTTCGACCTCAAAATGTCATAGAAAACGTCATAGTATAATATGGCGTTTTTTTCGGCCAAAAACAGTCAAAATTTTTTTCGACCTCAAAATGTCATAAAAAACGTCATAGTATAGTATGACGTTTTTTTCGGGAAAAATAAGTCAAAATTTTTTTCGACCTCAAAATGTCATAAAAAACGTCATAGTATAGTATGGCGATTTTTTCGGCCAAAAAGAGTCAAAATTTTTTTCGACCTCAAAATGTCATAAAAAACGTCATAGTATAGTATGCCGTTTTTTTCGGCCAAAAAAAGTCAAAATTGTTTTCGACCTCAAAATGTCATAAAAAACGTCATAGTATAGTATGCCGTTTTTTTCGGGCAAAAATAGGCAAATTTTTTTTCGACCTCAAAATGTCATAAAAAACGTCATAGTATAGTATGGCGATTTTTTCGGCCAAAAACAGTCAAAATTTTTTTCGACCTCAAAATGTCATAAAAAACGTCATAGCATAGTATGGCGTTTTTTTCGGCCAAAAACAGTCAAAATTTTTTTCGACCTCAAAATGTCATAAAAAACGTCATAGCATAGTATGGCGTTTTTTTCGGCCAAAAACAGTCAAAATTGTTTTCGACCTCAAAATGTCATAAAAAACGTTATAGTATAGTAAGGCGTCAAAATCGGCCAAAAAAAGTCAAATTTTTTTTCGACCTCAAAATGTCATAAAAAACGTCATAGTATAGTATGGCGTTTTTTTCGGGCAAAATAAGTCAAAATTTTTTTCGACCTCAAAATGTCATAAAAAACGTCATAGTATAGTAAGGCGTCAAAATCGGCCAAAAAAAGTGAAAATTTTTTCGACCTCAAAATGTCATAAAAAACGTCATAGTATAGTATGGCGATTTTTTCGGCCAAAAAAAGTCAAAATTTTTTTCGACCTCAAAATGTCATAAAAAACGTCATAGTATAGTATGGCGTTTTTTTCGGCCAAAAAAAGTCAAAATTGTTTTCGACCTCAAAATGTCATAAAAAACGTCATAGTATAGTATGGCGTTTTTTTCTGCCAAAAAAAGTCAAATTTTTTTTCGACCTCAAAATGTCATAAAAAACGTCATAGTATAGTATGGCGTTTTTTTCGGCCAAAAAAAGTCAAAATTTTTTTCGACCTCAAAATGTCATAAAAAACGTCATAGTATAGTATGGCGTTTTTTTCGGCCAAAAAAAGTCAAAATTTTGTTCGACCTCAAAATGTCATAAAAAACGTTATAGTATAGTAAGGCGTCAAAATCGGCCAAAAAAAGTCAAATTTTTTTTCGACCTCAAAATGTCATAAAAAACGTCATAGTATAGTATGGCGTTTTTTTCGGCCAAAATAAGTCAAAATTTTTTTCGACCTCAAAATGTCATAAAAAACGTCATAGTATAGTATGGCGTTTTTTTCGGCCAAAAAAAGTCAAAATTTTTTTCGACCTCAAAATGTCATAAAAAACGTTATAGTATAGTAAGGCGTCAAAATCGGTCAAAAAAAGTCAAATTTTTTTTCGACCTCAAAATGTCATAAAAAACGTCATAGTATAGTATGGCGTCAAAATCGGCCAAAAAGAGTCAAAATTTTTTTCGACCTCAAAATGTCATAAAAAACGTCATAGTATAGTATGGCGTTTTTTTCGGGCAAAATAAGTCAAAATTTTTTTCGACCTCAAAATGTCATAAAAAACGTCATAGTATAGTATGGCGTTTTTTTCGGGCAAAATAAGTCAAAATTTTTTTCGACCTCAAAATGTCATAAAAAACGTCATAGTATAGTATGGCGTTTTTTTCGGGCAAAATAAGTCAAAATTTTTTTCGACCTCAAAATGTCATAAAAAACGTCATAGTATAGTATGGCGTTTTTTTCGGCCAAAAAAAGTCAAAATTGTTTTCGACCTCAAAATGTCATAAAAAACGTCATAGTATAGTATGGCGATTTTTTCGGCCAAAAAAAGTCAAATTTTTTTTCGACCTCAAAATGTCATAAAAAACGTCATAGTATAGTATGGCGATTTTTTCGGCCAAAAAAAGTCCAAATTTTTTTCGACCTCAAAATGTCATAAAAAACGTCATAGTATAGTATGGCGTTTTTTTTCGGGCAAAATAAGTCCAAATTTTTTTCGACCTCAAAATGTCATAAAAAACGTCATAGTATAGTATGGCGTTTTTTTCGGGCAAAAACAGTCAAAATTTTTTTCGACCTCAAAATGTCATAAAAAACGTCATAGTATAGTATGGCGTTTTTTTCGGGCAAAATAAGTCAAAATTTTTTTCGACCTCAAAATGTCATAAAAAACGTCATAGTATAGTATGGCGTTTTTTTCGGGCAAAATAAGTCAAAATTTTTTTCGACCTCAAAATGTCATAAAAAACGTCATAGTATAGTATGGCGTTTTTTTCGGGCAAGATAAGTCAAAATTTTTTTCGACCTCAAAATGTCATAAAAAACGTCATAGTATAGTATGGCGTTTTTTTCGGCCAAAAAAAGTCAAAATTGTTTTCGACCTCAAAATGTCATAAAAAACGTCATAGTATAGTATGGCGATTTTTTCGGCCAAAAAAAGTCAAATTTTTTTTCGACCTCAAAATGTCATAAAAAACGTCATAGTATAGTATGGCGATTTTTTCGGCCAAAAAAAGTCCAAATTTTTTTCGACCTCAAAATGTCATAAAAAACGTCATAGTATAGTATGGCGATTTTTTCGGGCAAAAAAAGGGAAAATTTTTTCGACCTCAAAATGTCATAAAAAACGTCATAGTATAGTATGGCGTTTTTTTCGGCCAAAAAAAGTCAAAACTTTTTTCGACCTCAAAATGTCATAAAAAACGTCATAGTATAGTATGGCGTTTTTTTCGGGCAAAAATAGGCAAATTTTTTTTCGACCTCAAAATGTCATAAAAAACGTCATAGTATAGTAAGGCGTCAAAATGGGCCAAAAAAAGTCAAAATTTTTTTCGACCTCAAAATGTCATAAAAAACGTCATAGTATGGTATGGCGATTTTTTCGGCCAAAAAAAGTCCAAATTTTTTTCGACCTCAAAATGTCATAAAAAACGTCATAGTATAGTATGGCGTTTTTTTCGGGCAAAATAAGTCAAAATTTTTTTCGACCTCAAAATGTCATAAAAAACGTCATAGTATAGTATGGCGTTTTTTTCGGGCAAAAAAAGTCAAAATTGTTTTCGACCTCAAAATGTCATAAAAAACGTCATAGTATAGTATGGCGATTTTTTCGGCCAAAAAAAGTCCAAATTGTTTTCGACCTCAAAATGTCATAAAAAACGTCATAGTATAGTATGGCGATTTTTTCGGCCAAAAAAAGTCAAATTTTTTTTCGACCTCAAAATGTCATAAAAAACGTCATAGTATAGTATGGCGATTTTTTCGGCCAAAAAAAGTCCAAATTTTTTTCGACCTCAAAATGTCATAAAAAACGTCATAGTATAGTATGGCGATTTTTTCGGGCAAAAAAAGGGAAAATTTTTTCGACCTCAAAATGTCATAAAAAACGTCATAGTATAGTATGGCGTTTTTTTCGGCCAAAAAAAGTCAAAACTTTTTTCGACCTCAAAATGTCATAAAAAACGTCATAGTATAGTATGGCGTTTTTTTCGGGCAAAAATAGGCAAATTTTTTTTCGACCTCAAAATGTCATAAAAAACGTCATAGTATAGTAAGGCGTCAAAATGGGCCAAAAAAAGTCAAAATTTTTTTCGACCTCAAAATGTCATAAAAAACGTCATAGTATGGTATGGCGATTTTTTCGGCCAAAAAAAGTCCAAATTTTTTTCGACCTCAAAATGTCATAAAAAACGTCATAGTATAGTATGGCGTTTTTTTCGGGCAAAATAAGTCAAAATTTTTTTCGACCTCAAAATGTCATAAAAAACGTCATAGTATAGTATGGCGTTTTTTTCGGCCAAAAAAAGTCAAAATTTTTTTCGACCTCAAAATGTCATAAAAAACGTCATAGTATAGTATGGCGTTTTTTTCGGCCAAAAATAGGCAAATTTTTTTTCGACCTCAAAATGTCATAAAAAACGTCATAGTATAGTATGGCGTTTTTTTCGGGCAAAATAAGTCAAAATTTTTTTCGACCTCAAAATGTCATAAAAAACGTCATAGTATAGTATGGCGTTTTTTTCGGGCAAAATAAGTCAAAATTTTTTTCGACCTCAAAATGTCATAAAAAACGTCATAGTATAGTATGGCGTTTTTTTCGGGCAAAATAAGTCAAAATTTTTTTCGACCTCAAAATGTCATAAAAAACGTCATAGTATAGTATGGCGTTTTTTTCGGGCAAAATAAGTCAAAATTTTTTTCGACCTCAAAATGTCATAAAAAACGTCATAGTATAGTATGGCGTTTTTTTCGGCCAAAAAAAGTCAAAATTGTTTTCGACCTCAAAATGTCATAAAAAACGTCATAGTATAGTATGGCGATTTTTTCGGCCAAAAAAAGTCAAATTTTTTTTCGACCTCAAAATGTCATAAAAAACGTCATAGTATAGTAAGGCGTCAAAATGGGCCAAAAAAAGTCAAAATTTTTTTCGACCTCAAAATGTCATAAAAAACGTCATAGTATGGTATGGCGATTTTTTCGGCCAAAAAAAGTCCAAATTTTTTTCGACCTCAAAATGTCATAAAAAACGTCATAGTATAGTATGGCGTTTTTTTCGGGCAAAATAAGTCAAAATTTTTTTCGACCTCAAAATGTCATAAAAAACGTCATAGTATAGTATGGCGTTTTTTTCGGCCAAAAAAAGTCCAAATTTTTTTCGACCTCAAAATGTCATAAAAAACGTCATAGTATAGTATGGCGTTTTTTTCGGCCAAAAATAGGCAAATTTTTTTTCGACCTCAAAATGTCATAAAAAACGTCATAGTATAGTATGGCGTTTTTTTCGGGCAAAATAAGTCAAAATTTTTTTCGACCTCAAAATGTCATAAAAAACGTCATAGTATAGTATGGCGTTTTTTTCGGGCAAAATAAGTCAAAATTTTTTTCGACCTCAAAATGTCATAAAAAACGTCATAGTATAGTATGGCGTTTTTTTCGGCCAAAAAAAGTCAAAATTGTTTTCGACCTCAAAATGTCATAAAAAACGTCATAGTATAGTATGGCGATTTTTTCGGCCAAAAAAAGTCAAATTTTTTTTCGACCTCAAAATGTCATAAAAAACGTCATAGTATAGTATGGCGTTTTTTTCTGCCAAAAAAAGTCAAAAATTTTTTCGACCTCAAAATGTCATAAAAAACGTCATTGTATAGTAAGCTGTTTTTTTCGGCCAAAGAAAGGGAAAATTTTTTCGACCTCAAAATGTCATAAAAAACGTCATAGTATAGTATGGCGTTTTTTCAGGGCAAAATAAGTCAAAATTTTTTTCGACCTCAAAATGTCATAAAAAACGTCATAGTATAGTATGGCGTTTTTTTTCGGGCAAAATAAGTCCAAATTTTTTTCGACCTCAAAATGTCATAAAAAACGTCATAGTATAGTATGGCGTTTTTTTCGGCCAAAATAAGTCAAAATTTTTTTCGACCTCAAAATGTCATAAAAAACGTCATAGTATAGTATGGCGTCAAAATCGGCCAAAAAAAGTCAAAATTTTTTTCGACCTCAAAATGTCATAAAAAACGTCATAGTATAGTATGTCGTTTTTTTCGGCCAAAAAAAGTCAAAATTGTTTTCGACCTCAAAATGTCATAAAAAACGTCATAGTATAGTATGCCGTTTTTTTCGGCCAAAAAAAGTCCAAATTTTTTTCGACCTCAAAATGTCATAAAAAACGTCATAGTATAGTAAGGCGTCAAAATCGGCCAAAAAAAGTCAAATTTTTTTTCGACCTCAAAATGTCATAAAAAACGTCATAGTATAGTATGGCGTTTTTTTCGGGCAAAATAAGTCAAAATTTTTTTCGACCTCAAAATGTCATAAAAAACGTCATAGTATAGTATGGCGTTTTTTTTCGGGCAAAATAAGTCCAAATTTTTTTCGACCTCAAAATGTCATAAAAAACGTCATAGTATAGTATGGCGTTTTTTTCGGGCAAAATAAGTCAAAATTTTTTTCGACCTCAAAATGTCATAAAAAACGTCATAGTATAGTATGGCGTTTTTTTCGGCCAAAAAAAGTCAAAAATTTTTTCGACCTCAAAATGTCATAAAAAACGTCATAGTATAGTAAGGCGTCAAAATCGGCCAAAAAAAGGGAAAATTTTTTCGACCTCAAAATGTCATAAAAAACGTCATAGTATAGTATGGCGTCAAAATCGGTCAAAAAAAGGGAAAATTTTTTCGACCTCAAAATGTCATAAAAAACGTCATAGTATAGTATGGCGTTTTTTTCGGCCAAAAAAAGTCAAAATTTTTTTCGACCTCAAAATGTCATAAAAACCGTCATAGTATAGTAAGGCGTCAAAATCGGCCAAAAAAAGTGAAAATTTTTTCTACCTCAAAATGTCATAAAAAACGTCATAGTATAGTATGGCGATTTTTTCAGCCAAAAACAATCAAAATTTTTTTCGACCTCAAAATGTCATAAAAAACGTCATAGTATAGTATGGCGTTTTTTCAGGGCAAAATAAGTCAAAATTTTTTTCGACCTCAAAATGTCATAAAAAACGTCATAGTATAGTATGGCGTTTTTTTCGGCCAAAAAAAGTGAAAATTTTTTCGACCTCAAAATGTCATAAAAAACGTCATAGTATAGTATGGCGTTTTTTTCGGGCAAAAAAAGTCAAAATTTTTTTCGACCTCAAAATGTCATAAAAAACGTCATAGTATAGTATGGCGTTTTTTTCGGCCAAAAAAAGTCCAAATTTTGTTCGACCTCAAAATGTCATAAAAAACGTCATAGTATAGTATGGCGTCAAAATCGGCCAAAAAAAGTCAAAATTTTTTTCGACCTCAAAATTTCATAAAAAACGTCATAGTATAGTATGGCGTTTTTTTCGGCCAAAAAAAGTCCAAATTTTTTTCGATCTCAAAATGTCATAAAAAACGTCATAGTATAGTATGGCGTTTTTTTCGGGCAAAATAAGTCAAAATTTTTTTCGACCTCAAAATGTCATAAAAAACGTCATAGTATAGTATGGCGATTTTTTCGGCCAAAAAGAGTCAAAATTTTTTTCGACCTCAAAATGTCATAAAAAACGTCATAGTATAGTATGGCGTTTTTTTCGGCCAAAAACAGTCAAAATTGTTTTCGACCTCAAAATGTCATAAAAAACGTCATAGTATAGTATGGCGATTTTTTCGGCCAAAAATAGTCAAAAATTTTTTCGACCTTAAAATGTCATAAAAAACGTCATAGTATAGTATGGCGTTTTTTTCGGGCAAATATAGGCAAATTTTTTTTCGACCTCAAAATGTCATAAAAAACGTCAGAGTATAGTATGGTGTTTTTTTCGGGTAAAAAAAGGCCAAATTTTTTTCGATCTCAAAATGTCATAAAAAACGTCATAGTATAGTAAGGCGTCAAAATCGGCCAAAAAAAGTGAAAATTTTTTCGACCTCAAAATGTCATAATAAACGTCATAGTATAGTATGGCGTTTTTTTTCGGGCAAAAAAAGTCACAATTTTTTTCGGCCAAAAAAAGTCAAAATTTTTTTCAGCCAAAAAAAGTCAAAATTTTTTTCGACCTCAAAATGTCATAAAAAACGTCATAGTATAGTAAGGCGTCAAAATCGGCCAAAAAAAGTGAAAATTTTTTCGACCTCAAAATGTCATAAAAAACGTCATAGTATAGTATGGCGTTTTTTTTCGGGCAAAATAAGTCCAAATTTTTTTCGACCTCAAAATGTCATAAAAAACGTCATAGTATAGTATGGCGTCAAAATCGGCCAAAAAAAGTCAAAATTTTTTTCGACCTCAAAATGTCATAAAAAACGTCATAGTATAGTATGGCGTTTTTTTCGGGCAAAAAAAGTCCAAATTTTTTTCGACCTCAAAATGTCATAAAAAACGTCATAGTATAGTATGGCGTCAAAATCGGCCAAAAAAAGTCAAAATTTTTTTCGACCTCAAAATGTCATAAAAAACGTCATAGTATAGTATGGCGTTTTTTTCGGGCAAAAAAAGTCCAAATTTTTTTCGACCTCAAAATGTCATAAAAAACGTCATAGTATAGTATGGCGTTTTTTTCGGCCAAAAAAAGTCCAAATTGTTTTCAACCTCAAAATGTCATAAAAAACATCATAGTATAGTATGCCGTTTTTTTCGGGCAAAAATAGTCAAAATTTTTTTTCGACCTCAAAATGTCATAAAAAACGTCATAGTATAGTATGGCGTTTTTTTCGGGCAAAATAAGTCAAAATTTTTTTCGACCTCAAAATGTCATAAAAAACATCATAGTATAGTATGGCGTTTTTTTCGGGCAAAAATAGGCAAATTTTTTTTCGACCTCAAAATGTCATAAAAAACGTCATAGTATAGTATGGCGTTTTTTTCGGCCAAAAAAAGTCCAAATTTTTTTCGACCTCAAAATGTCATAAAAAACGTCATAGTATAGTATGGCGTCAAAATCGGCCAAAAAAAGTCAAAAATTTTTTTCGACCTCAAAATGTCATAAAAAACGTCATAGTATAGTATGGCGTTTTTTTCGGCCAAAAAAAGTCAAAATTTTTTTCGACCTCAAAATGTCATAAAAAACGTCATAGTATAGTATGGCGTTTTTTTCGGCCAAAAAAAGTCCAAATTTTTTTCGACCTCAAAATGTCATAAAAAACGTCATAGTATAGTATGCCGTTTTTTTCGGGCAAAATAAGTCCAAATTTTTTTCGACCTCAAAATGTCATAAAAAACGTCATAGTATAGTATGGCGATTTTTTCGGCCAAAAAGAGTCAAAATTTTTTTCGACCTCAAAATGTCATAAAAAACGTCATAGTATAGTATGGCGTTTTTTTCGGCCAAAAAAAGTCAAAATTGTTTTCGACCTCAAAATGTCATAAAAAACGTCATAGTATAGTATGGCGTCAAAATCGGTCAACAAAAGTCAAATTTTTTTTCGACCTCAAAATGTCATAAAAAAAGTCATAGTATAGTATGGCGTTTTTTTCGGGCAAAATAAGTCAAAATTTTTTCGACCTCAAAATGTCATAAAAAACGTCATAGTATAGTATGGCGTTTTTTTCGGCCAAAAAAAGTCAAAATTTTTTTCGACCTCAAAATGTCATAAAAAACGTCATAGTATAGTAAGGCGTCAAAATCGGCCAAAAAAAGTGAAAATTTTTTCGACCTCAAAATGTCATAAAAAACGTCATAGTATAGTATGGCGTTTTTTTTTCGGGCAAAATAAGTCAAAATTTTTTTCGACCTCAAAATGTCATAAAAAACGTCATAGTATAGTATGGCGTCAAAATCGGCCAAAAAAAGTCAAATTTTTTTTCGACCTCAAAATGTCATAAAAAAAGTCATAGTATAGTATGGCGTTTTTTTCGGGCAAAATAAGTCAAAATTTTTTCGACCTCAAAATGTCATAAAAAACGTCATAGTATAGTATGGCGTTTTTTTCGGCCAAAAAAAGTCAAAATTTTTTTCGACCTCAAAATGTCATAAAAAACGTCATAGTATAGTAAGGCGTCAAAATCGGCCAAAAAAAGTGAAAATTTTTTCGACCTCAAAATGTCATAAAAAACGTCATAGTATAGTATGGCGTTTTTTTTCGGGCAAAATAAGTCAAAATTTTTTTCGACCTCAAAATGTCATAAAAAACGTCATAGTATAGTATGGCGTCAAAATCGGCCAAAAAAAGTCAAAATTTTTTTCGACCTCAAAATGTCATAAAAAACGTCATAGTATAGTATGGCGTTTTTTTCGGCCAAAAAGAGTCAAAATTTTTTTCGACCTCAAAATGTCATAAAAAACGTCATAGTATAGTATGGCGTTTTTTTCGGCCAAAAAAAGTCAAAATTGTTTTCGACCTCAAAATGTCATAAAAAACGTCATAGTATAGTATGGCGATTTTTTTCGGCCAAAAAAAGTCCAAATTTTTTTCGACCTCAAAATGTCATAAAAAACGTCATAGTATAGTATGCCGATTTTTTCGGGCAAAAAAAGTCAAAATTTTTTTCGACCTCAAAATGTCATAAAAAACGTCATAGTATAGTATGGCGTTTTTTTCGGCCAAAAAAAGTCAAAACTTTTTTCGACCTCAAAATGTCATAAAAAACGTCATAGTATAGTAAGGCATCAAAATGGGCCAAAAAAAGTCAAAATTTTTTTCGACCTCAAAATGTCATAAAAAACGTCATAGTATAGTATGGCGATTTTTTCGGCCAAAAAAATTCCAAATTTTTTTCGACCTCAAAATGTCATAAAAAACGTCATAGTATAGTATGGCGTCAAAATCGGCCAAAAAAAGTCAAAATTTTTTTCGACCTCAAAATGTCATAAAAAACGTCATAGTATAGTATGGCGTTTTTTTCGGCCAAAAAAAGTCCAAATTTTTTTCGACCTCAAAATGTCATAAAAAACGTCATAGTATAGTATGGCGTCAAAATCGGCCAAAAAAAGTCAAAATTTTTTTCGACCTCAAAATGTCATAAAAAACGTCATAGTATAGTATGCCGTTTTTTTCGGGCAAAATAAGTCCAAATTTTTTTCGACCTCAAAATGTCATAAAAAACGTCATAGTATAGTATGGCGTCAAAATCGGCCAAAAAAAGTCAAAATTTTTTTCGACCTCAAAATGTCATAAAAAACGTCATAGTATAGTATGGCGTTTTTTTCGGGCAAAAAAAGTCCAAATTTTTTTCGACCTCAAAATGTCATAAAAAACGTCATAGTATAGTATGGCGTTTTTTTCGGCCAAAAAAAGTCCAAATTGTTTTCGACCTCAAAATGTCATAAAAAACGTCATAGTATAGTATGCCGTTTTTTTCGGGCAAAAATAGTCAAAATTTTTTTTCGACCTCAAAATGTCATAAAAAACGTCATAGTATAGTATGGCGTTTTTTTCGGGCAAAATAAGTCAAAATTTTTTTCGACCTCAAAATGTCATAAAAAACATCATAGTATAGTATGGCGTTTTTTTCGGGCAAAAATAGGCAAATTTTTTTTCGACCTCAAAATGTCATAAAAAACGTCATAGTATAGTATGGCGTTTTTTTCGGCCAAAAAAAGTCCAAATTTTTTTCGACCTCAAAATGTCATAAAAAACGTCATAGTATAGTATGGCGTCAAAATCGGCCAAAAAAAGTCAAAAATTTTTTTCGACCTCAAAATGTCATAAAAAACGTCATAGTATAGTATGGCGTTTTTTTCGGCCAAAAAAAGTCAAAATTTTTTTCGACCTCAAAATGTCATAAAAAACGTCATAGTATAGTATGGCGTTTTTTTCGGCCAAAAAAAGTCCAAATTTTTTTCGACCTCAAAATGTCATAAAAAACGTCATAGTATAGTATGCCGTTTTTTTCGGGCAAAATAAGTCCAAATTTTTTTCGACCTCAAAATGTCATAAAAAACGTCATAGTATAGTATGGCGATTTTTTCGGCCAAAAAGAGTCAAAATTTTTTTCGACCTCAAAATGTCATAAAAAACGTCATAGTATAGTATGGCGTTTTTTTCGGCCAAAAAAAGTCAAAATTGTTTTCGACCTCAAAATGTCATAAAAAACGTCATAGTATAGTATGGCGTCAAAATCGGTCAACAAAAGTCAAATTTTTTTTCGACCTCAAAATGTCATAAAAAAAGTCATAGTATAGTATGGCGTTTTTTTCGGGCAAAATAAGTCAAAATTTTTTCGACCTCAAAATGTCATAAAAAACGTCATAGTATAGTATAGCGTTTTTTTCGGCCAAAAAAAGTCAAAATTTTTTTCGACCTCAAAATGTCATAAAAAACGTCATAGTATAGTAAGGCGTCAAAATCGGCCAAAAAAAGTGAAAATTTTTTCGACCTCAAAATGTCATAAAAAACGTCATAGTATAGTATGGCGTTTTTTTTCGGGCAAAATAAGTCAAAATTTTTTTCGACCTCAAAATGTCATAAAAAACGTCATAGTATAGTATGGCGTCAAAATCGGCCAAAAAAAGTCAAAATTTTTTTCGACCTCAAAATGTCATAAAAAACGTCATAGTATAGTATGGCGTTTTTTTCGGCCAAAAAGAGTCAAAATTTTTTTCGACCTCAAAATGTCATAAAAAACGTCATAGTATAGTATGGCGTTTTTTTCGGCCAAAAAAAGTCAAAATTGTTTTCGACCTCAAAATGTCATAAAAAACGTCATAGTATAGTATGGCGATTTTTTTCGGCCAAAAAAATTCCAAATTTTTTTCGACCTCAAAATGTCATAAAAAACGTCATAGTATAGTATGCCGATTTTTTCGGGCAAAAAAAGTCAAAATTTTTTTCGACCTCAAAATGTCATAAAAAACGTCATAGTATAGTATGGCGTTTTTTTCGGCCAAAAAAAGTCAAAACTTTTTTCGACCTCAAAATGTCATAAAAAACGTCATAGTATAGTAAGGCATCAAAATGGGCCAAAAAAAGTCAAAATTTTTTTCGACCTCAAAATGTCATAAAAAACGTCATAGTATAGTATGGCGTCAAAATCGGCCAAAAAAAGTCAAAATTTTTTTCGACCTCAAAATGTCATAAAAAACGTCATAGTATAGTATGGCGTTTTTTTCGGCCAAAAAAAGTCCAAATTTTTTTCGACCTCAAAATGTCATAAAAAACGTCATAGTATAGTATGGCGTTTTTTTCGGCCAAAAAAAGTCCAAATTTTTTTCGACCTCAAAATGTCATAAAAAACGTCATAGTATAGTATGCCGTTTTTTTCGGGCAAAATAAGTCCAAATTTTTTTCGACCTCAAAATGTCATAAAAAACGTCATAGTATAGTATGGCGATTTTTTCGGCCAAAAAGAGTCAAAATTTTTTTCGACCTCAAAATGTCATAAAAAACGTCATAGTATAGTATGGCGATTTTTTCGGCCAAAAAGAGTCAAAATTTTTTTCGACCTCAAAATGTCATAAAAAACGTCATAGTATAGTATGGCGTTTTTTTCGGCCAAAAAAAGTCAAAATTGTTTTCGACCTCAAAATGTCATAAAAAACGTCATAGTATAGTATGCCGTTTTTTTCGGGCAAAAATAGTCAAAAATTTTTTTCGACCTCAAAATGTCATAAAAAACGTCATAGTATAGTATGCCGATTTTTTCGGGCAAAAAAAGTCAAAAGTTTTTTCGACCTCAAAATGTCATAAAAAACGTCATAGTATAGTATGGCGTTTTTTTCGGCCAAAAAAAGTCAAAACTTTTTTCGACCTCAAAATGTCATAAAAAACGTCATAGTATAGTATGGCGTTTTTTTCGGGCAAAAATAGGCAAATTTTTTTTCGACCTCAAAATGTCATAAAAAATGTCATAGTATAGTAAGGCATCAAAATGGGCCAAAAAAAGTCAAAATTTTTTTCGACCTCAAAATGTCATAAAAAACGTCATAGTATAGTATGGCGATTTTTTCGGCCAAAAATAGTCAAAAATTTTTTTCGACCTCAAAATGTCATAAAAAACGTCATAGTATAGTATGCCGATTTTTTCGGCCAAAAAAAGTCAAAATTTTTTTCGACCTCAAAATGTCATAAAAAACGTCATAGTATAGTATGGCGTTTTTTTCGGGCAAAATAAGTCAAAATTTTTTTCGACCTCAAAATGTCATAAAAAACGTCATAGTATAGTATGGCGATTTTTTCGGCCAAAAAGAGTCAAAATTTTTTTCGACCTCAAAATGTCATAAAAAACGTCATAGTATAGTATGGCGTTTTTTTCGGCCAAAAAAAGTCAAAATTGTTTTCGACCTCAAAATGTCATAAAAAACGTCATAGTATAGTATGCCGTTTTTTTCGGGCAAAAACTAGTCAAAATTTTTTTTCGACCTCAAAATGTCATAAAAAACGTCATAGTATAGTATGGCGTTTTTTTCGGGCAAAATAAGTCAAATTTTTTTTCGACCTCAAAATGTCATAAAAAACGTCATAGTATAGTAAGGCGTCAAAATGGGCCAAAAAAAGTCAAAATTTTTTTCGACCTCAAAATGTCATAAAAAACGTCATAGTATAGTATGGCGATTTTTTCGGCCAAAAAAAGTCCAAATTTTTTTCGACCTCAAAATGTCATAAAAAACGTCCTAGTATAGTATGCCGATTTTTTCGGACAAAAAAAGTCAAAATTTTTTTCGACCTCAAAATGTCATAAAAAACGTCATAGTATAGTATGGCGTTTTTTTCGGGCAAAATAAGTCAAAATTTTTTTCGACCTCAAAATGTCATAAAAAACGTCATAGTATAGTATGGCGATTTTTTCGGCCAAAAAAAGTCAAAATTTTTTTCGACCTCAAAATGTCATAAAAAACGTCATAGTATAGTATGGCGTCAAAATCGGTCAAAAAAAGTCAAATTTTTTTTCGACCTCAAAATGTCATAAAAAAAGTCATAGTATAGTATGGCGTTTTTTTCGGGCAAAATAAGTCAAAATTTTTTCGACCTCAAAATGTCATAAAAAACGTCATAGTATAGTATAGCGTTTTTTTCGGCCAAAAAAAGTCAAAATTTTTTTCGACCTCAAAATGTCATAAAAAACGTCATAGTATAGTAAGGCGTCAAAATCGGCCAAAAAAAGTGAAAATTTTTTCGACCTCAAAATGTCACAAAAAACGTCATAGTATAGTATGGCGTTTTTTTTCGGGCAAAATAAGTCAAAATTTTTTTCGACCTCAAAATGTCATAAAAAACATCATAGTATAGTATGGCGTTTTTTTCGGGCAAAAATAGGCAAATTTTTTTTCGACCTCAAAATGTCATAAAAAACGTCATAGTATAGTATGCCGTTTTTTTAGGGCAAAAAAAGTCAAAATTTTTTTCGACCTCAAAATGTCATAAAAAACGTCATAGTATAGTATGGTGTTTTTTTCGGCCAAAAAAAGGCCAAATTTTTTTCGATCTCAAAATGTCATAAAAAACGTCATAGTATAGTAAGGCGTCAAAATCGGCCAAAAAAAGTGAAAATTTTTTCGACCTTAAAATGTCATAAAAAACGTCATAGTATAGTATGGCGTTTTTTTTCGGGCAAAAAAAATCATAATTTTTTTCTGCCAAAAAAAGTCAAATTTTTTTTCGACCTCAAAATGTCATAAAAAACGTCATAGTATAGTATGGCGTTTTATCAGGGCAAAATAAGTCAAAATTTTTTTCGACCTCAAAATGTCATAAAAAACGTCATAGTATAGTATGGCGTTTTTTTCGGCCAAAAAAAGTGAAAATTTTTTCGACCTCAAAATGTCATAAAAAACGTCATAGTATAGTATGGCGTTTTTTTCGGGCAAAAAAAGTCAAAATTTTTTTCGACCTCAAAATGTCATAAAAAAAGTCATAGTATAGTATGGCGTTTTTTTCGGGCAAAATAAGTCAAAACTTTTTTCGACCTCAAAATGTCATAAAAAACGTCATAATATAGTATGGCGTCAAAATCGGCCAAAAAAAGTCAAAATTTTTTTCGACCTCAAAATGTCATAAAAAACGTCATAGTATAGTATGGCGTTTTTTTCGGGCAAAATAAGTCAAAAATTTTTTCGACCTCAAAATGTCATAAAAAACGTCATAGTATAGTATGGTGTTTTTCTCGGCCAAAAAAAGTCAAAATTGTTTTCGACCTCAAAATGTCATAAAAAACGTCATAGTATAGTATGGCGTTTTTTTCTGCCAAAAAAAGTCAAAATTTTTTTCGACCTCAAAATGTCATAAAAAACGTCATTGTATAGTAAGCCGTTTTTTTCGGCCAAAAAAAGGGAAAATTTTTTCGACCTCAAAATGTCATAAAAAACGTCATAGTATAGTATGGCGTTTTTTCGGCCAAAAAAAGTGAAAATTTTTTCGACCTCAAAATGTCATAAAAAACGTCATAGTATAGTATGGCGTTTTTTCAGGGCAAAATAAGTCAAAATTTTTTTCGACCTCAAAATGTCATAAAAAACGTCATAGTATAGTATAGCGTTTTTTTCAGCCAACATAAGTCAAAATTTTTTTCGACCTCAAAATGTCATAAAAAACGTTATAGTATAGTAAGGCGTCAAAATCGGTCAAAAAAAGTCAAATTTTTTTTCGACCTCAAAATGTCATAAAAAAAGTCATAGTATAGTATGGCGTTTTTTTCGGGCAAAATAAGTCAAAATTTTTTTCGACCTCAAAATGTCATAAAAAACGTCATAGTATCGTATGGCGTTTTTTTCGGGCAAAATAAGTCAAAATTTTTTTCGACCTCAAAATGTCATAAAAAACGTCATAGTATAGTATGGCGTCAAAATCGGCCAAAAAAAGTCAAAATTTTTTTCGACCTCAAAATGTCATAAAAAACGTCATAGTATAGTATGGCGTCAAAATCGGCCAAAAAAAGTCAAAATTTTTTTCGACCTCAAAATGTCATAAAAAACGTCATAGTATAGTAAGGCGTCAAAATCGGCCAAAAAAAGGGAAAATTTTTTCGACCTCAAAATGTCATAAAAAACGTCATAGTATAGTATGGCGATTTTTTCGGCCAAAAAGAGTCAAAATTTTTTTCGACCTCAAAATGTCATAAAAAACGTCATAGTATAGTATGGCGTTTTTTTCGGGCAAAATAAGTCAAATTTTTTTTCGACCTCAAAATGTCATAAAAAACGTCATAGTATAGTAAGGCGTCAAAATCGGCCAAAAAAAGTCAAAATTTTTTTCGACCTCAAAATGTCATAAAAAACGTCATAGTATAGTATGGCGTTTTTTTCGGCCAAAAAAAGTCAAAATTTTTTTCGACCTCAAAATGTCATAAAAAACGTCATAGTATAGTATGCCGATTTTTTCGGCCAAAAATAGTCAAAATTTTTTTCGACCTCAAAATGTCATAAAAAACGTCATAGTATAGTATGGCATCAAAATCGGCCAAAAAAAGTCAATTTTTTTCGACCTCAAAATGTCATAAAAAACGTCATAGTATAGTATGGCGTTTTTTTCGGCCAAAAAAAGTAAAAAAAATTTTTCGACCTCAAAATGTCATAAAAAACGTCATAGTATAGTATGGCGTTTTTTTCGGCCAAAAAAAGTCAAAATTTTTTTCGACCTCAAAATGTCATAAAAAACGTCATAGTATAGTATGGTGTTTTTTTCGGGCAAAAAAAGTCCAAATTTTTTTCGACCTCAAAATGTCATAAAAAACGTCATAGTATAGTACGTCGTTTTTTTCGGGCAAAAAACAGTCCAAATTGTTTTCGACCTCAAAATGTCATAAAAAACGTCATAGTATAGTATGGCGTTTTTTTCGGCCAAAAAAAGTCCAAATTTTTTTCGACCTCAAAATGTCATAAAAAACGTCATAGTATAGTAAGGCGTCAAAATCGGCCAAAAAAAGGGAAAATTTTTTCGACCTCAAAATGTCATAAAAAACGTCATAGTATAGTATGGCGATTTTTTCGGCCAAAAAGAGTCAAAATTTTTTTCGACCTCAAAATGTCATAAAAAACGTCATAGTATAGTATGGCGTTTTTTTCGGGCAAAATAAGTCAAATTTTTTTTCGACCTCAAAATGTCATAAAAAACGTCATAGTATAGTAAGGCGTCAAAATCGGCCAAAAAAAGTCAAAATTTTTTTCGACCTCAAAATGTCATAAAAAACGTCATAGTATAGTATGGCGTCAAAATCGGCCAAAAAAAGTCAAAATTTTTTTCGACCTCAAAATGTCATAAAAAACGTCATAGTATAGTATGGCGTCAAAATCGGCCAAAAAAAGTCAATTTTTTTCGACCTCAAAATGTCATAAAAAACGTCATAGTATAGTATGGCGTTTTTTTCGGCCAAAAAAAGTAAAAAAAATTTTTCGACCTCAAAATGTCATAAAAAACGTCATAGTATAGTATGGCGTTTTTTTCGGCCAAAAAAAGTCAAAATTTTTTTCGACCTCAAAATGTCATAAAAAACGTCATAGTATAGTATGGTGTTTTTTTCGGGCAAAAAAAGTCAAAATTTTTTTCGACCTCAAAATGTCATAAAAAACGTCATAGTATAGTACGTCGTTTTTTTCGGGCAAAAAACAGTCCAAATTGTTTTCGACCTCAAAATGTCATAAAAAACGTCATAGTATAGTATGGCGTTTTTTTCGGCCAAAAAAAGTCAAAATTTTTTTCGACCTCAAAATGTCATAAAAAACGTCATAGTATAGTAAGGCGTCAAAATCGGCCAAAAAAAGTCAAAATTTTTTCGACCTCAAAATGTCATAAAAAACGTCATAGTATAGTATGGCGTTTTTTTCGGCCAAAAAAAGTCAAAATTGTTTTCGACCTCAAAATGTCATAAAAAACGTCATAGTATAGTATGGCGTTTTTTTCGGCCAAAAAGAGTCAAAATTTTTTTCGACCTCAAAATGTCATAAAAAACGTCATAGTATAGTATGGTGTTTTTTTCAGGTAAAAAAAGGCCAAATTTTTTTCGATCTCAAAATGTCATAAAAAACGTCATAGTATAGTAAGGCGTCAAAATCGGCCAAAAAAAGTGAAAATTTTTTCGACCTCAAAATGTCATAAAAAACGTCATAGTATAGTATGGCGTTTTTTTTCGGGCAAAAAAAGTCACAATTTTTTTCGGCCAAAAAAAGTCAAAATTTTTTTCGACCTCAAAATGTCATAAAAAACGTCATAGTATAGTATGGCGTTTTTTTCGGCCAAAAAAAGTCAAAATTTTTTTCGACCTCAAAATGTCATAAAAAACGTCATAGTATAGTATGGCGTTTTTTTCGGGTAAAAAAAGTCCAAATTTTTTTTGGCCTCAAAATGTCATAAAAAACGTCATAGTATAGTATGGCGTTTTTTTCGGGCAAAAACAGTCCAAATTTTTTTTGGCCTCAAAATGTCATAAAAATGGTCATAGTATAGTAAGGCGTCAAAATATGCCAAAAAAGTCATATTTTAGTAAGACCTCAAAATGTCATACAAAATGTCATAGTATAGTACGGCGTCCAAATCGGCCAAAAAAAAGTCATATGTTAGTAAGACCTCAAAATGTCATAAAAAACGTCTTAGTATAGTAAGGCTTCAAAATATGCCAAAAAAGTCATATTTTAGTAAGACCTCAAAATGTCATAAAAAACATCACAGTATAGTATGGCTTCAAAATATGCCAAAAAAAGTCATATTTTAGTAAGACCTCAAAATGTCATAAAAAAGTCATACTATAATAAGTTTTCAAAATATGCCAAAAATTGTCATATTTTAGTAAGACCTCAAAATGTCATAAAATAAAGTCATACTATAGAATGGCGTCAAAATGTTAAGTATTTAAGTAGATTAAGTAAGTGGGAGGGGCGGCATTGTGACAATTGGACAATTCCCCTAGGAGGAGCTGGTCAAAGTACGGCCAGTGCGAAAGGCAAAATGGTGCAGTCTTTCGAAAATGGCCGACTTCTTGTACATCGTGGAATTTTTCTCCAAGAGGCTTTTTTTCTCGTCTCAACGTGATGCACCTGATTTTCAAGTCCATAGGTCTTACAGTGAATATTTTCACACTCTAGGGGGCGCTGCAGAGCTGTTTGGCCGCGCCCGGTCACACGGACAGTGTCAAACAAGAATTTTCATCGGGGGACAATTTTGGGCAAAGTTTTGTGACTTTTTGAGCATGTTCAGGGGGTCAAATTAGCCAACAAAGAGGCGGAAGAAAAATAAAAGAGGAGAATAATAATAACTTCAGTTACAATAGGGCTTCGCACGAATTTCGTGCTCAGGCCCTAATTATGTTTGAATGTGAGAGTAAGTTGCTGGTTTGCAAGGAGGGGTCTGCTTCACATGCTTTACATACAGTGTCTCAACTTGCATACATCTGGAGACAAACCTACAACACAAGCACACACACATACACACACATTCTCATGACTCTATGGTATTCTTACCGGTCTCCCTTCAGGTCCTCTGTGACCTTTGGCCCCTTTAGCTCCTGGAGGCCCAGGTTCGTTGTTCTGTTAAAGGAGAAAATGACATGGAGATTAAGAGAGAGGCCTAATCCTGTATATAGATTCTTTTTTTTTTTTTCAGATAAGACAGATGCATGTACACTTTTTGAAACTACAGGGTGGAAACAAATGTTATAGTTCTATACACTGCAGTCTTTTACACAGTATCCATGATGAATGCGTGCTGCTGTAAACATCAGTCTCGTGTAATATTTTCATGACAAGTTGACAGCTTTGTGCCCTGTAGGTGTGTTATACAAATTAGGGGACAGCCCAGATATGTGGATGTGTTTCTCTTCTCATCTTTACAATTGTGTGCATGTGAGTGTATCTGCACATATCACATCCATGTGTCAACTAAAATCTTTTCACTGACATTATGTACAGTGTTCGCCATTATCAGCTGGAAATGCAACTTGATTAGGATGTGTTTACATGTCTGACCTAAATATGGCTTGATATATTTGATCTGAACATAAATAAATATAAAGACTGCGAAGTTCTGCTAATCTACAAAGAGTTCTGCAATGTACAAAGCAGCAGTAATGACATGGGAGCAATAGGAAGCTGCTTAAGTAAAAACTTTTTCAAATGTTTTGTTTTTGATGAGAATTGTTTCTGTGGTATTTTGAACTATATTTAACTTTATATATTTAACCCTGTAGTGTAGTCTGGAGGATAGATACTTGAAAGAAATAATGGATCGGACTAAAAATTTACTCTGAATTTACAGAGCATGTCACCAAATGGCTTCTACAGTTAGAAAAGTAAAAGTCCTAATATGGAGCTTTGAGACACTCCCATTAGACACATTGAGATGAATTGTTTTTATAGGGTTGTGTAAACATGATCAAGCCAGTTACACAGACATGAGTTTAAGGACGTAGTCGGGATTTCAGAGGGGTTTAGGTGATCTTAACTGTACAGGGACAACTTAACATTAATGTGGTTGTAGTACCAGTTACTTTGCAAATCAATGGGCGAATTCTGTGGTTAATTTCCTTCAGCTACTTGCACTTGTTTACTTGTACTTTTACTTGTAACTTTCAGTCAGTTTTACTATATGTCATCTCACTCCACACATACAGACACTGGTATATCATTTTAGTAGGGTTATCATATCAAAACATTGCAGACAAGTAAAGTCATTCTGAGGAAAGCCTCTAAATCCGTTTCAAATCTTAACTGCGACCAGATCTGGCCATCTCTATCCAGCTATCTGCCACACCACTGCAGCTGCAGGCAGAGAGAGCGGCTAAAGCCCCTGCAGCTGCTGCCCTGTGACCTCCTATGACCTACGCTGCAGAATTGTGGAGAAAAAAGCGCTTAACACTGTAAATCAATGTAGGAAAATTATCCTGTCTTTGAGTTACATGTTCCCACACATACTGTTGCATATTTTAAACAAATGCGGGCAGTTTGGTGTGAGGAAGACTGCGGGCAGCTTCAGAGAACTTCACATAAAAGGAAAACTGACAAACTGAGTGTGGATACCACGCTTAATTATGGCTAGAAACTAGAAACATCTTTCAAAAGGACTTACACATACAGAGCCCTTTAAACAGGCTTATTTTGGAAAGAACTGCATGTATTCTCTTCAATAAAAAGTGGACAAAAAACATAAATGTGAATTGTCCTCAAAACTTAAAGATCAGTATTCGACAAACTTTAACCTTTAATTCTCTGCTCCAAATACATTCTGACTGGTCGCCACATAAATACTTATTTACAGCTCATGATACCAGACAGAACTGAGATGCAGCGAGGGCAAGAGGGCAGGCCGGCACCGTAAAGTTACAGATCGTCATGTTTAATCTTTTGTGCTCTTTGATCTGAGCTAGAAGTCGACTCAGACAAGCTGTACCTCTGCTGCACAACCATCGACCAACAGTAGACAGATATGAACGAGAGGGAGAGGGAGAGGGAGAAGGTAATGCCAGTCACCTGGCTTTTAACACACACACACACGCACACACGTTTCCAATTACTGCACATTCTCAACTTAAAACACTCTGATGTAAAGAACATGGGCCATATCATCCACACACACGCGCCCTGACCTTGGTTTTATGGCATCATATTTGACGACAGATGTGCCTGTTTGTTGTACCTTGTCGACTATGTGTATATTATCATGTCAAAGCACATTAGCTAAGAAGTTAAATAGGTGGAAAAGTCAAAAGATCCGTCTCCACCTTTATCTTCTCTGACACACCCATGTGCGTGCTCTTCTGTCCCCTCTGGCCAGAGAGAATGCAGGCAACCAAGTACGTGTCCATACAGTGTGAAAATATTTAAACAATTTGAATTAGAAATCCAGTTGTCCAAAAAATACAATGAAGCCGTTGCCATCTGATTCTCTGAAAATGTTGTTAACCATTTTGATGTCTCATAATTTCAAGACAAACAGATTCCACCGTTCTGTCCAAAATAGAGAACAGCTGAGCGTAAAACTGGAAACAAACAAGTGACTGTTCGGAGAAAAGGAAAGAACAAGAAACAAAGAGATGTGTCAGTGCCTCTGGGGATAAGAAGAATGTAGTGGATTCATTTTTTCCTTTGAGATACATTAAATATGGTATCTTATTATGTGTTTTTGTAAAAGACTTGGTTGTGGACTGACCAATGGAACAGAAACAGATTAATGATATTTCATTTAATAGCAGTTTGATGTTTGGATTTTTGCTTTTTCACTTTCCTGCCAAGAGTTAGATGAGAAGACTGATACCACTCTCACATCCACCCGTTGAATCCAAGGCTACAGCCAGCAGCAGCAGGTTAGCTTAGCATAGCACAGAAAACTCGAAATGTCCTCTGTGTCCAAAGTTAACATAAGTCCACCTACCATCCTCTTCAAAGCTCACTAATTAACACTGCCTTTGTGCTACACTTAACAAACTGGCTGCTGGCTTTACCAAACATAATGGTGTCGATCTTCTCATCTAACTGAAGCCTAATCGTAGAAGCATATTTCCCAAAATGTTGAACTATTCCTTTAAGCAAAGGCATAGTCATAGTACATTTCATCATGAGTACATGTCTGGAAAATGTATAAGTGGAGCTCATAAGGGGGAGGTTATGTTTTCAATTGTGTTTATTTGTTTATTTGTCAGCAGGATTACGCAAAAAATGCTGAACCAATTTGCACCAAACTTGGTGGAGCAATGGGGTGTGGGCCAGAGAAGCATCCATTAAATTTAGGTCCTGAACTGGTTAAAGGGGCGGATCCAGGAATTTTTTTAATCTTTTTTTTTTAACATTTTGAGAAAGTGCATTTTTCATCTTGGTCAGAGGAAGGTGCTCTGAGTACCATTCTAGTTTTAAGTCCATTTACTTTACATTCCTGCCGACCACTTTCCGAAACTTACCACAAGTTTGGAAACTGATTGAAGCATGGTGATGATTATTTATATTTCAGGAAAAGAACTGTCTTTGAGTCAGTGGAATAACAAACATGTAGCTTTTACAGGTTTGAAATAAAGATTTTGAGAGGATTCCAAAACTCTAAACTGACTCAACATGCTCTGAGTTGGTAATACGGCACTTTATAATCAAGCAGCTCATCGACACAGCTGTTTCATCAGTCATAGAGGTTATGGGCTGTTTCCTGTATGCTGCTGTCACTACTCAAGGACAAGCAAAAAATGGAAGAAGTAAACATTGGGGCGAGTGGGTGAACGATACTTTTGCATCTAATCCTGCCTCGTGCTACAACACCGCAAAGTCTTGATTAGTGGTAAACTGATCTGACACTGCAAATCCAAAGCTGACTCCCCTTGAAGGAGAGAGGTCAGGGTGCACTGATGTACAGATGAGAGAAAAGTACAAACATGCCGAAATGTTTATGTCATGAAACAGGAACCATAGAAATGCAATAATTTCAACGTAAACACATCCAAGTTGAAGCGTGGGGTTAAAGTGTTAAAAGTGGAACGCTATATGGACGCGGATGATTACACACAAGTACAGTCACAACACACACACACACACACACACACACAAACACACACACACACCAAAAGAGTAATGTAGTCCCTTCATCGTTTCTGCTCATTTCCTGGTATCCTTGACAACGACATATACACAGCTGCATCAGATCACAGCCCTCTTCCCCAGTGACACACACACACACACACACATAAAATGTGTTCAGATCTACTTAAGAAAGCATTTCCAGCTGCAGAACAGAAGGAGAGTGTGAGAGCAAGATGGACAGAGGACTAATGGCAAAAAAAGGAATAAAGTATGTAAGGGGCTAGCACTGAAAAACAAAAAGACAGAAATTAAACATATAATATGTATTATTGCATATTACTATAAGTGTTAAAAGAGACCAATAAAAAAGAAAAATGTAAATGTGCCGCTAAAACGAGACATGTGATTCACATCCTGTCAACGCGCTCTGCCAAGTAGGGAGTACAGAAAGATAAAATGAAATCAAGAGCGAGGAGCAGCTCCAAAATGGAGACAAATCAGAGGCAGACTCACATCGGGGCCTGGATCTCCGGGCTCTCCGTCATCCCCTTTGGGTCCAGGGGTTCCCTTGCCACCCTGAAGGTCACACAGCAAAAGTTTGGGGTCACGAGGGCACATGAGTATGACAATTGATATTAGTGAACTTTAAACAGGAATACTTATATTCAGTACTGATGTCAAAATGTATGTAAAATGCAAAGTGCTAGGTAAACCCGTATAACTGATTTCTAATAAAACTCCAGCAACAGGCTGATTCCCAAGTTAAAGGAAATTTGACAGATGACGTACCGGCTCACCAGGGTCTCCACGGGGCCCAGGATAACCCTAAAACAGAAATACGTGTTCAGAATCTAAAAATCTAAATGTAGCAAAGCGTGCCATACACGACATACAGACCATTAACTACTATCACCACATACCTGGAAACCATGACAACCTGCTGTGCCATTTCCTTGGACACCATCTTCTCCCTGAAATAAGAAAGAGAGACACAGATCCGTCCGCATTCACACAAACATATGCAAACCTCATGGCAGGGTTTATGATAGATGGCACACATCTGTCTCTCCCCCTCCATCTCTCCCTCACCCTCTCCCCCATCGCTCCTCTGTCTCCCGGAGCTCCTTTAATTCCTCTCGGGCCCTTGGGTCCCTGGGAAACAAAGAAAGGAATGATTAGATTAGAAACATATGAAATGTAACATAACATGTGTTTGTGTTTGGATGTTGTCAAAGCATTGTGTGTGCGTGTGTGTGTGTGTGTGTGTCTGTGTCTGTGTCTGTGTGTGCATGCCTGTGTGTGAACGTCAATTCAAACTCTAAGTCTACATGTAGCAGACTGACTTTTAACTGCTCACGTAACAATCGGTAATTGAAATCTGTTACAGGTCCTGGCTAGCCGATTACCTAGATTATGTGATGACAAATGTCCAGTCATTTTAAAGGTCTTGTAGTAATGACTGATAATATTCTAATACATACAATAGTTAATGATAACAACAGCTTTTTGATTATAGCTGTACATTTATGGAAAAAAGCAGTGGGTTACAGTCGAGCTGTTCTACTTTCAGCTTTATTATGTTGATGATCCTGAAAAGAGTTTTTAATTCTTTAGTGTTTCTATTCTATAATATTAAATATTCATGACTAAATAAGTAACAATCACATAAATAATACATTTAAAAAACTTAGAGTTAAAACACTCAGAAACGCACAAAAACTCTAATACCTTGGTTTGAAAGCTTATTTCTCTCTTCATGACTAAATACAATAATAATACTTTTTTGAAAAATGTATTTATTTAAGAAGAGTTCACTACTCCAGCGCTAATCTGCTTCATCAGGAACCTTTGATAACAGTGACGAGACAAGCCACCAACTGTCATTAGATTCAAATGTTGGAGGCACTCTGGGTCACGTCACCTTTTTCCAAGTTTCAGCTCCACCCACTTGAAACAAGTGAGCAAAGGTCAGACAAAATCACAAACCAAAATCTTTCATGTAAAATAACTAATAACTGTTCTAACTCTAGCAGAAAATTATGTGTTGAAGTAGGATCCTATCATTAATTATAAAATGTACGCTTAGCAATAATCTGTGTGTGTGTGTGTCCTGTGGAACTCACCTCCGGTCCAGGTGAGCCTTCATCTCCTCTGTATCCAGGAGACCCGGGCCTGCCAGGTTCGCCCTGGAAAACATCAATACTACTGATGACCTACTCACTGACATACACATTGAGTGTTTTCTTCTCATAAGGACATCACAATGTTTTTTTTGTCATTCTGTCAGAATGTGATGACTAAGAATAGGAGCTAACATGAAATTTTCCAGCTTAAAGAGTAACTTTCTATAAAAAAGCAAATGAAAAGCAGTGATTCGTTGTCCACTCTAGTTAAAAATCCAGCCAGTTTCACCTCTGACCACACCCAGTCTCAGTGATGGGTGGGGTCTGAGGTGTGCAGTTTTGCCACTCTAACCACACCTGACTGTGATGTCATTATGTACTGATATACCCTTAAGTACACGTCTACATCACTGCAGCCAGGTAAGAAGTTAAACTTCTGGAGATCAGCAAAATATTTTCATCAGCTGTTAAGTTGCTCTTTAAAGCAAAAGTCTGTTTAATTATTAGAACTATTTTCATATCTTTGTCCATCATTTTAATAGGTTATGATGACACTGTACAAACCAGAGTGACTGCTAAGATCTGGGAGCCTGACAACATCATGGCGACGATATAAACTGAAGCATTAGCTGATTTGATTTTATAACTGCTAGATCAATCTTAAGTGCTCCAAAATGCATTGAAGTAATTATTTTTTTGTTCTGTTTGTGTTGCAGTCTTACAGCTAGAGTGTCACATGCTGAGTAAGTCAGTTCAAAAGGAATAAGACCACAGTATGTCAATATGTGGCAAATCCAGTTAGTTAAATGTCCTGAACAGTGCCCACATCACTGCCATGAGCATCGTGCATAGCTTCCTACTGGACTCTTTCTGGTCACATAGCTTGTAGTATGTTAATGCAACACCCAATCATTTTAGAAGAGTTTAGCTTAAGCCAGATAAAAAAAAAGATTAATATTAATGTGATCTTTGTCCACATGAAGACTGGACGCCTGGTGCTAGCTCAGTCAAAAGTGAAAAAAGGAAACACTCCTTCTAAACCTCCAAAGCTTTCTGACTTACTCACTATATCTTGTGAATTTGACACATAATTTATAGTAACAGAAAACAAAACGCTCTAGTTTTTAGATGGAGTTAGTGTTAGAATTGGCGCTATATCCTGGTATCAGCTGAGGCCAGCTGCTACGTGCTGCACCTCAGTCCTGTCCTTACAGCGAAGTCACGCTTCTCGCTCCACTGAAACGGAACAAGAGGCCGGGCTAAAGCACAACCACAACCATCTATGTCCTGGATGTACAGAGCTGAGCTTCATACTGCTCTTCTCATCTGACTCTGGGTAAGGCAGAGGAATATGTCCCAAAAGATCACAGTGCTTCCTTAAATTAAAGTTATTTTAATATACATGCAATACCATAAAATGTAGCTTCACATTGTTTATTGAGTGCAAATGATGTATAGCACATAACTGCATGTGAGGATACAGTTTTTCCTGAATGTATGAGGTAGACCTAACATGTCAGTTATTCCATGTTTTCTGTACTATTCAGTTTCTCACTAGGCCTTCAGCTCCGATGAAGAACGGAGGCGCAGTCGAAAGCACAAAAGAGCCATTGAAACGTCTGACATCACGGAGGTTACCACAACTAACGCTTGTAACGTATTATTATTATTATTACACTGCCTGGTGCCTTATTAAGAAAACCATACTGAGGCTTTGGCTCCGGCAGACGGAGAGAAGAACTGAGTCAGAGGGGAAAGAGTGAGTGCTGATGTTCCCAGGAGGAGTAAAAACTGAGAATGAGAATGAAGCATGAGGCAGTGGGCAGCACTCTGGGGCACCTGCCAGGTTCGCCTCTGTTTAAGCTTCTGCTCAACATGAAATATGGATGCAAGTTCTCACACGTGCACGCACACTAGGAAGCATGCGCACACTCAGGCACAACTTCCCTCTCCAACTGGAAGAAAAAAAAAAGGATGCTACCAGAGAGGAAAGTGCTTGGTTTGTTTTTGGGGCTGTGCCACCTCCTGAAACTCTAGACAACAGGCTAACAAACAACGCACGTTGCTCCTGTTTGTGCTTATTTCAGTTACTGTGTGTGGTTTTATTCGAGTGCGCGTGTGTGTGTCTTACCGGTGCTCCATTGGGACCAGCTGAGCCTTCCCTCCCCTGCTCTCCACGGGGTCCTGGTTCCCCCTGGCAAGGAAAAGAAGAAATGTGTAAGGCGACCTAAAGGCTTTCGAGACAGCAACAATGGACAAGAAATGCAGACAGAGCCAAGTTTTAAACAAAGTTAGACCAGTAGGAGTACAACATTATGAAAACAGAATCGGTTCCATTAAGGTCAGTGTGGCTGCAGCTGACTCTGTACAAGCGCCAAACTGCATTTCCCATGAATTTCTATGGAGTAGATGCTGACCCTAAGGGACTGCGGATCTACTCTTCATTGCTCCTCATCATCATTCTTATCATCACTTACTGGCTCTCCCCTTGGACCTCTGTTTCCACGGGAACCTTGCTCCCCCTTCTCTCCAATTTGTCCCTGTGAGAGATTTTAAAGATGTTACTGCATGTTTTGGCAGCTCACACACACAAACGCTCTCATTTAAAATCTATATTAATCCCATTTACTTACTCCCTCGCCGCGATCTCCATCCACTCCAGGTGGGCCCTGAAACACGCACACATAGCAGGATATCAGTTGGACCATTAAAGGTCACAAAGGTGATATTTTTGGTGTTGTCCAGTTACTTACATCATCACCGCGCTCTCCTTTGTCCCCATCAGCTCCACGAGGGCCCCGTTCACCCTGCCACAACACAGATATTTACACAGGTTATGTTTCTTGCTCTGTCTGTTTGTAGTCCCTCTGTGTTTCTCTTTGCATCGATTTACCTGAGGCCCCAGAGATCCGGGGCTTCCAGGCCTTCCTGATTCACCGTCTCTTCCTAGATCTCCCTGAAATAAGCACAAAAAGTCTTATCACAATCCACTAAAAGACTATCTGACATTCTTTGACAGCACATGTATCTTCAAAATCTTACTTTTGCTCCTTTCTGTCCATAAGAACCAGGATCTCCCTTTGGTCCAGGCTCTCCTTGCATGCCCTGGAAACATAAAACACAGAGACAGTTTCAGTACATGATCATAAGCAGCTGAAGCCACAACACTCAATCTAGGATGCCACTGTGCATGCATGCTCATGTGTGCATGTGTGTGTTTGTTTACAATATGACTATATATTTTCATTTAAACAATGTGACAGCAGAGAATGTAAACAAAATGGTGATTAAAGAGCCAGTGGCCCCAGTCTGCCGGCCCCAGGGGCTCCAGACGTAGGGCGTGATATTGGACAGGGCTGCACCGACAGCCACATTCCTAAACATGCAACTGTGGCTAATAGCTGATCTGTAAACAATGAAGTCGAGCCCCAGGCAGATACGGAAGTGGCTTGTCTGAGTGTGTTAATGTGTTCAAGAGAGAAATCAAGACCCGAAAACTGAAAGATGCAGAGTTTGTGAGTCCTGACACTGACACTTCTGATTGGCTGTGGGTTTGCGGTCCTTAAATCTGATGTCAATGAGTGTGTTAACATCTAATGACTGATTTCCATCTGGTTGTGATACATACTGTCTGCAATGTGTGACATTAGTGTGAACAGAGTTCCAGTCAAGGCCAAAGCAGGAGACCATAACAGTAGGATTACTCTGAGATTGAGATATGCAACTCACATCTGATCCAGGAGATCCTTTACAGCCAGGAAGACCAGGGAAACCAGCTTCACCCTAATGAGGAAAACCACAGAAATATGAAGGATAATAAACTTCAATAACCTTATCACATCAGAAAATGGATGACAGCTGCTGATTGGATGTTGGGGTCTGTAACTCACCTTGCGTCCATCAATTCCGTCGTTTCCCCTTTGACCTTTGTCTCCCTGAGAGGGAAAATCAAATCCAGAAGATGGAATGAAAGAGAATAGAAGAAGAAATTCACCATTAGATTTTAAAGCAACCACAGATCAGAGAGCATTACTCTCAAGGTCAGACAGTCAGGAAGAGCTCACCTTGTAGCCTTTGTGTCCTCTTTCACCCTGCAGGAAACACAGACCACATTGGTCAGTCAAAATTAATACAGTTCAGAACATGTACTGAATCTTGTTAAGAGTAAAGGCTCTGTTCTGGATTTATTACCTTTTCTCCTCTTCCACCACGATCTCCCTGGAAACAGAAATACACACATCGTTATTATGTTCATGAGGTGCAGCACGGTGGTCATTGATAAGGTGGATATGGGCATATATATGTTAATATCTCTTTAAAATACTTGGCCGCTAGCAAGAAAGCCATCATATAGAAATGGGTGCAGGCTAACCAATGACTGGACAGCTACTACTGATGAAACAAACTCTGTGGAATAGACTCTTAAGACTATAATATGAAAGATATGTAAAACATTGGAGAAGATTGTCAATATATGTGTGCTAAAAGATGAAGCCCATATGTCAGTGAAAGGCACAGTTCCCAGTACTGTTTTGACCATGTTAACCCATTTATTTGGCTTGAAAATATGATAAAATTAAAAGGAGGATAAACTAGGTTGGGTACCACCATTAAATCCCACTGTGACACAGTGTAATGATGCTGTTGTATCATCCATTACTCGCAGCCTTGTTACAGCTGAATCTCTTCAGCATCCAATGATTCACGACTAGAATGCGTAACTTATGTTTTGTTAGTGGTAGAAATGCACTGTACCTTCATTCCACTGTAACCAACAGGACCAGGATCTCCAATGCTACCCTGTAACACAGCAAAAGAATTCATTATTTTTAAATAAATCCAAGGAGATGAGCTGATTGCAGTGTCCTTTTGCATATGTGTTGGTTGTGGATGAAGAAATCACGTACCACGTCACCAGTATCTCCTTTCTCTCCTGGCATTCCTGGTCTACCTGTTTCTCCCTGTGGAGATGGAACAGAGACATAAGTTTGTTTGGTTTTTTTTTTTTCAATTTTTCTTTGTGCAATTGAAGGCATGTCTAACAGGCTGCAATGACTTTCTGACATAAGATGTACTCGTATGATAAATCACACCTTTGAGCCAATGTCTCCGTCTGGTCCTTTGGGCCCTCCTGGAGCCTGAAAACAAAACAACAAAACACAACCAGTGACACAATTGCTCAATCGTGAAATCCAAAAAAACATCTGAATTGGCAGGAATGTAATAAAAGGCATACTTACACTGCAGTCAAAGGAACAACACTGGGGAAATAAAAAAGAAAAGAAAGATTATGAACACCTTAAAGATCACTATCACTGTACGTCACTGTATGTCTTTGGCTTTTATTCTGGTCTGATCTCAAAGTGAAAAACTTAAGTAATAATGTTCACTGGAGCCTTCTGAACGTAACATAACCATGTCTGTCAGATGAAAGTAGGGCTGGTAGAACCGCAGTGACTTTGCTGGATCCCGAATATCTCACCAATCTTAATTTGCTTTTTGTGTGCTCATTTCAGCTTCCTGTGGCTTTCCTGTGTGGCTCCTTCATTTTTTTTGAGTGAGAGAGTTTAGCAGAGTTTACATGGCAGCACATGGCAGGACCATCAGAAACAAAACTGAGTCAGCAGCTGAGAACGCATTAGAGGAAGAATCTAAAAAGAATCTAAAGATAAACCCAGACACTGTAAACATGCTAACAAATTTTTGATGAATTGCTCTAAATAAACAGCTCTAGTAGCCACAAAGTGATAAACATTGTTAACCGGAGAAATCTGGACTGAAAAAGTTTTTCCAGTCGTGACATTTAGCCAGTATACAGTACAACAATTCAAGCTCTGTCAGCAAAACTCATCTTAAACAATTGCTTTTGGTATGTTTCAATTAAAGAACACAATAATCAATAATCCATCAGTCAGAACTACTCAGGCAGAATGAAAAATATATAGATACAAAGCTGCCAAAAAGCTTAAAGTCATTGATGAGCCTTTTAAGCCATGTTGCTCAGCCCTAAATGTAAGAAAATCCAATGCTTTTTCTGCAACACACTAATGTACCCACAATTACTGTGGACCTTCCACTTTAGATTTAACTGTAGTAACCAAACACATGCTAAAAGATTTCCTTAAAAACATAGAAGACATACCACATCCTTTGTCTCGTTTGTCTGAAAAGAAAGAAAGAAAACACAAGTTACTTTAAAATCCAAATGTTTAGTTCTGTTTATAGAGTCTGGAGAAGAGAAGAGAAGAGAAGAGGATACGTACAATCATATCAATGATGGTTCGAATGGTTCCGATCTTGGTGGATCTGGAGTCGTCTGCAGCTGTGAAGTTCTGTCTGTAGGTCTGGTCTGTGGCAATGAGTGACAGCCTGGTGTCCTGAAGAGACACAAAACACAAACATCATCACCTGCAGGCCTAGAAGTAAAACTGATCTCTAAATGCTTTATTCTGTGTCTGTGTGTTTGTTGTAGGATCCCACTTAGCTTGAGCCAGTGTTGTTGTTAGTTCTTGGGGATTTAGACATAACGGATATTATCTACAGGATTTCCCACAAAGGCTTGTTAACTCCATCACCCAGTGACTGAATTTATTAGCCCTCTTGGCATCACACTTAAATTTAGGTCACCTGTCCTTTTTTGTCTCACTCCAGGCATCAGGCCACAGAGTTCAGTTCAGTTTCACAGTGTGAAAGATGACTCTTGTCTCTTGGCAGCAGTTCACATAAACATCTGACAATGAGTGTTTTAAAATACAGCATCACCTGCAGAATGTTGTCTCTCAGCAACATTTGTGTTATGACACATAAACTGTCTAACTGTATTGAACTGTATTGAATTTAAAGAACAACTTTGTGTGTTTAGATCAAGAATGAACATGATGTGGCCTGAGTTAGTGGGGTTGTCCATATATATGTGTGTATGTGTGCACACACATCTATCTGTTTGAGGAACATGTTGAGTTTTAAACCTTTGAGAGTAATGACATTTTTGGAAAGCAAAGACATTTTTTTAATTCAGTTTAATTTACTTTACTGAACAGTTTACTTTACTTCCGTTTACGGTACACCAATCTATTTCATGTCACTTCATTTCACTTCATTTTAATGTACTTCACTTCACTTTACTTTGAACTACTTCACTTTAAGTTAGTTTACTTCATTTTACCTCACGTCATTTCTACAAGAGTTAGTAGAATATGTATTCATTACAGCATGGTACCAAGGGTCAGCAGCACTGCACACAGACAGACAATATTATGCCAATGCAAGTCCTCACAAGTGTAGAAACCCAAATGCGTGCATTTTGTACCTCCTGGTCGGGCGAGATGGCAACAGCGAACACTTTGACTCCATGTTGCCTGGCTTCATTAGCAGCCTCCTGCACTCCTCCACATGGCTCTTTGTAACCAGTAACAGGGTGGCCATCAGTCACCACCACGATGTACTTGTTCTCATGGTAGTGGGAACCCCTGCATACAGGCAGACATGCATGGAAATGATATCACTGCTCTTATTACTTAATCTGTTGAAGTGTATCTGTGTGTTATTATTACCCAATGAGCAGCTCAGCAAGGCCCCTCTTGATGGCACAGTCAGTGTATGTGCCCTTGCCGATGTAACTGATGGTATCGATGTCGTTCTTCAGGGCCTGACGATCAGTGCTCAGGTCACTCAGCTCTCGCACAATGATGACTTCGTCACTGTAGTGCAGCGCTCCTGAGTTCCACGTCAGGATGCGGTCACATTGGTGGCGCCTGGGAACAGTGGATTGAAGGTTATTGTATTTTACTTGAGTATGTCCATTTCCATGCTACATTTCAGAGGTAAATATTGTACTGCTCATACAATTACATCTGCTGCAGTTATTGGTTACTTTGCATATTTATTGCGTTTTGTGGGTAAAATTGCTAAATTTTGCCCACAAAACTGAAAATATAAATCACTGTAGATTAAAATACTGAACAATATATGAAGTAGTTGAAATGATGTTATGTCACTCTCAGGAGTAATGCTGCTGAGTACTTTTACCTCTGATACTTGAACTGATAACATTTACATACTTAACTTTACTCCAGGCTGAAAAACAACATTTAACCACCTTTGCCAAATCTGCGAAATCTTAAACAGCATCAGTGATGGGTGTGTTTGGGTGTGGTTGTAAGTGTGCTGTATTGCACCTATAGCCACGGCCTACAGTGATGTCACAGTGTCCCAGAGTGCACCTGGAGATCACTGCAGAAACATGATAAGTTATAGGACCGGAGGTATTAAGTTACTCTTTAAGTAATATTTTGAATTTGTTAACTTTTAATGAAGCTTTAAAGTAAAGAATCTGAATACTTGCGTCACTGCATAAATGTGTGTGTGTGTGTGTGTGTGTCTTACATGTCCTTGAGTTCATCTATGAAGCGCTTGGTGAATTCTTTGATCTGGTCAATATAAAAGTTGGGGGGTTTCTGTCTGAGGGCCACACTCTCAGATGTATCCAATACGAAGTAAAGATCAACTGGACACTCTGTTCACAAAGGAAACAAAGATGGCTGTCAGCAAATGTATTATCCAATCAGCAACTGTAAACCCCCCCAGTGGTAGACCATAAGTTAAATCTATCTCTTCCAGAACCTCCATAATCCATCAATTCACCCCACATCAACATGAGTATCACTGCTGCAGCAGTGAAGGCCTTGAGGCCAGCATGATGCTGATTGGACCTTGCATCTTGCATCACACTGGGTGTCATGGGGTTGCCCCACCGGATCTATCATTACTCATTTAAATTCATGACAGGTAGTATACTGTCTGTGCCCATACACCAGCTGCTTGCATATACACACTTGTACTATAATTCTTGCACAGCACCTTGTCAGGGAAATGACTGTGATTTTATCACTTGCTTTGGTTCTTGTCTGTATTTATCATTTTGTTATCCACAGCACTGGAAGACCTTCTTCTGCACTACACCCAAAGCCTACAATTGAGGCCCATTAAGGCAACTAGTGGGCCTACTCCAGGTGGGCTATGCTACTGTCCTCTTCTGATTTTACTGTCAATTGTTGTTTCGTCTCTGCTGCTGATTTATAAGGATACTCAAACTTCATAAGCCTCTCAGCCAAAGACAGTGAACATCTGGACTAGCTCTTGCAGCAAACGTCACTTCGGTATATTCAACCACAGAAAGTCCACTTTACATGCAACATAATGTCATAAACGCGAGATACTAGAACATTTTCGTGGAAACTACGACATATTTTCAGCAAACTTACCCGCAAGTCTGTTTCTTTGGATCTGCGTTTGCGCTCCAGCCAGGAAAACGCACAGCAGCGCGAGGAGACCTCTGAGAGTCTCCATGACTAAACTGCGAAAAAATCTAACAACTCAAAAATACAACACCCCAGTCCCCAGACAAACAAACACCGAACCTCTCCGGCCCCCAAGCCCGCTACCTCTAAACCGATTCGGCGAACTTTTGGTGATCCAGCGTTCCGCCGCAGTTTGTCCGAGGCGAGATCCGGAGCGCGCAGAGGAGGACCGGAGCGCACGGGGAAGGAGGAGGAGGAGGAGAGGGAGGGGGAGGAGGAGGAAGCGTTCACGCGCTTTCTCTGGGATGATGAGTAGGGATGTACCAGAGCGCGCACGGACTAAAAGTTTATACAAAATCCAAGATATGCCTGCTTCCTTAAAAGGGTTCCACGGGGACACGGATACTCAGGAATAAACAAAACGCCAGCTGACCGCACAGGAGCCTCCAACATGCACAGACTCTCTCTCTCTCTCTTTGCAGGAAAGAGGGTGCATGTAGAAACTGATCTTGTATCTATGTTTCAATGATTTCAGAACATGTATCATCAGAAATCAGACAGAAAAGCTTCTTATGTTTCCTTTTCACTCGAGACAAAACTCTGAAAACCCAGAATAGATGCACACTGGAGTAATTTCATCAGGCCTAATGAAAAGCAGCTGACGCACATCTTGGAAGCATTTTATATTCTCTTTCTGTAAAAGTGTATTTTTTTTCTGTGGAAGATGGGGGTGGGTGGAATTTCAATACATCTGGTTCACTTTGGCGTCCAGACCTGACCTGAACATAAAAGCAAAAGGCTGTTAGAGGAGACGGAAGAAGAGGGTGGTGGTGGTGGGTGGGGGTTCTTTACTCCTCTCTCCTCAGAAGCAGGAAGAGACACAGTGCCATCTACTGCTGCTTGTGTGCACATCTTGGAGACGACTTTGGAAAGAGTTTCGGGGTTCAGTGAGGCACTTCCATGGAAGGAGGCAGGGAGGTGTAGGCATGGAGTGTTCATTTGGCAAAGTGTTGATGGGGGTGGATGTTCCAAGGTTGCTGTGGACACACACGTGTGTGGGACTGCAGGGAAGGTCTGGCTTAGACTCAGATTTTCCACTGAGATCACTGCGTAAGGGAGAAAAAGCTGTGTGGAGAAGGGGAGGATAGGAAAGGAAAGGAAAGAAGGGAGGGAAGGAGGGATGAGGAGAGAAGGGGGACATCTGGTAATGATCTGTGTTTATTAGCAAGCTCTCATAGTAAATCTGTTGGATTATTGGCAGCTGTGTGAATGTTTAAAATTGTAATGCATGCATTTTCAGATGTCTCAATATCGACCCTCATCATAAATACATTACTCCATAAAAGTGTAGAGGAATTCATTAGCAAAGCAAGGAGTGTTTTCAGTTTTCCCAGTCGCAATTTTACTGTGAAGCAGTTTTGTTCAAAAGAAGGAATCTGTTGTGCACTGCTTTTTTTACAGTCCTGACGCTGGCAGGTGGGATTGAGAACACTGAGAAGTCATTATCTTTCAGCCTGAGGAAACAAAGACAGGACATGTCCTCAGCAAGTTAAGATTAAGCTCTGTTACACACATACTTCCTAAAGCAGGGAGGTTCTGCATAATGTCCTGGGCACAGGCTGTTGGCAGGCAGGATGGAGCACAAGTTTCCGCAGAATTCTGATGTTCAGTGGAGAAGATTAGTACCATTCCTGAGTCATAGAGAAAGTGGGAATACTGCTGAGTACAACCACTGGAGTACAACCAGTGTCTCCAGTCTGAATATTATGACAGTTTTTGAGTTTTTTTTTTCTTTTTTACATCTTGCAACATTTAACACACCACCACATTCATTGTGGGGGGCTGTACTTTACTGAGAATTTCCAGAGAATTTAATTCAGAAGTTGCCGTGAATAAATCACCACAGCCAAGTTCAAACATGAACATGAAACAAGGGAGAAACTGGGGATAAAAAAAACATCTTCTCGTCTTTTCCAGTGAAAACATTAAACTCTGCACAGATGGAAGAGATTAATCGCAGCATGTTCAGGATTTCATTTGCCCCAAGTCCAACTTAGCATAAAAGGTACTGGGAACAGTGGTGGTCCAAATCGAAATGTACTGTTTTGTAAACTGGGCCACAGTGGCACTATGTTTCGTCAGAGCTCATACCACTTTAGAAACTGATGGGAACCAGTCACACCATGCGGAACCTGGAGTCCAATCCAAAGACCACAGCAAATAATGACAGGAAATGAGCCCGATTAACTTCTACTTCCAGTCCCTCATCAGTCTTTAGGCTCCTGAAAGATCTGCTTCAGCTTCTTTTGTCTCTACTCTGCTCCATTTTGCAGCATCTGACTGCTTCCTTCAAAAAATGAAAAAAAAAAAAAAAAACAGCAGTAATTTAATTCATGAAGATTCAGTTAAGGGATCCTATTATTACTTTCAATTCCAATGGTCACAAACGGCCAGCACTGCTTTATAATGCAAGAGGATCAAGAGAAAAGTGTTGGTTGTTGGTCACCTACTGCCATCTAGTGCAACCTTCTGTTCTGACTGCGAGTAGAATTTATCGCTGCGTTTTTTCTTAATTAAAAAAAAACAAAGCCCTTTAACAAGCACAAGGTGTAACAAGCTAATTTTAATCTGAAATTCACAAACCTTGCAAACCACAGTGGGGATATAAAAGGCCTGCAGGAATACAGTCATGTCATGTTGAAATAAGAAATGTCGTCGTTTTAACTTTGCACTCAGTAATTGTCTTTCAGCGTATTTACACAGAGCCAAAAGGATCCCTCTGAGGCCTTTCCAAAAATATATTTTCACCTATATTACAGCTTCTGTTCTGAACACACAGAATCTCAACCAAATAAGATCAGGAGTCATAACATCAAAACATCCAAATGTATTCATGCATAAGAAACTGATGTAAGAAAAAAAAACAAACACTCAAGTAATAGACTAGAGAGAGGAATGAGGGGAAAGGACCATTTCTTTGTGCTGGTTGTCATAGGCCTTCACAAATGGATGTTATGACTAGATTTATTTTACAATGAGGAGTAAATTTTAACAGTCACCGTACAGCATTGTTCTATATTCCTTCATGTATTGCTGGGTTTAGTTAGTACATTGCAGTTTTAGTAGCCACTCTCTGTCAAAGGCAGTGTTTCAGTACATTTTTACAATGTTACTCGATTCTGCTCCAGTTTGCCTTCATGTGCGACTCAGTTCATGTTAGAGTGGCTTTTCAGGTGCCTCCTCAGGTGGTTCAGACAGGTGTAGGTCTTGGGACAGATCTGGCAGTGGTATGGTCTCACTCCTGAGTGGTTCAGCATGTGCTGCTTCAGCACACTTCCATCTGAGAAGGCTTTTCCACACTGAGAGCACACATACGGCCGCTCGCCCGTATGAACACGCATGTGAACTGTTACCTTGTGTGCCATTGTGAAACCTTTGCCACACACCGTGCACTTGAAGGGTCTTTCTCCTGTGTGGGTGAGCCTGTGGGTGCGCATTGCACCCATCTGGGAGAAAGCCTTCCCACAGTCCGGGCAAACGTGCGGCTTCTCGCCCGTGTGGACTCTGGTGTGACTCCTCAGTCCTCCTGCCGTGGAGAAACACTGTGAACAGTGAGTGCACTGGTAGGGTCGCTCTCCCGTGTGAGTGCGCATGTGCTGCTTCAAGTCGTAGCGGTTCCTGAAGCCGCGGCCACAGACCGGACAGCTCTCTGGTCTGTCGTCGTTGTGGCGCAGCTCATGATTGGCTAGGCATTTTTCAGACAAGAAACACTTGCCACATTCCTGACACCGATAGGGTTTCTCATGGTCAACTCTCTGATGGTACTTCAGCTCGCTGATCCCAGGGAAGGTCTCGTCACAGTATCTGCACCTGAAGCGATGGTTGGGGCTGTAGGGAAGCTGGTGTTCACTCATCTGATGGTTCCTCAGCAGGTGGGCCATCTTGAAGGTCTTTCCACAATGAGAACACTCGTATTTTGTCAGCAGCTGCACACACTGGTGTCTGACACGTTCATGTAGAGACCGGAACTGACACCCGCACTTGGTGCAAATGTGGGCAGCATTTTTACACTTTCTCTTCCTGTGCCCGGACAGGTGAGCCTCTGTGCGGAAGGCTTTGCCACACTGAGAGCATTTGTAAGGCTTCACCGCAGTGTGGAACCTCTGGTGTTCGAGAAATTCAAAGCGATATTTAAAGCTCCTTCCGCACAGTGGACAGTTATGGGTGACTCGTCCCCGAGGGTAGACAGCTTTGACAGAAGTCTTCCTGGACGACAGAGACCCTGAAGAAATCCGATGAGCTGAGCCACTTTTTCGGTGTTTACCTCCACTCATTAATTTGGCCGTCTCAATTTCACCAACCTCTTCATGCCGTTGCTGGTGTTTGGTCAGACACTTGGAGGAGATAAAGCTCTTTCCACATTGCTTACACTGGTATGGCTTATCATGGTCTACCTGCTGATGATACTTCAGGTCACCAATTCCTGAAAAACCTACCCCACAGTGGCTGCATTTGAAAAGGCGGCTTTGAACATGAGTTAACAGGTGTTCCTTTAAGCTGCTAGACTTTTGAAAACTCTTTCCACAGTGCCCACAGTCGTAATTACGGCCCCGTTTTGGGCAGTGGTGTCTGAATTTGTCCAGCGAGGTTGGAAAACTGTTCCCACATTTAATACACAGATATGCAGCATTTTTGCATTTCCGTAGCCTGTGGCCAGCCAGCAGAGTGGCTGTTCTGAAAGCCCTCCCACACTCAGAGCAGTTGTACGGCTGCAGCCCGGTGTGAACTCTCTGGTGTTCGATGAGGACCGAGTGATGCTTGAAGCATTTGTCACACTCGGGGCATTTATGCATTCCTGACTGCTGTCTCCTGCGAGGAGATGATGGGATGTCAGTCCTTTTTGGTGACTCGGGAAAGTCAGCAGAGGTGGAAGGGTTTGTGGACAGTTCTTCATCGAACATCACAATCTGAGGAACGTCATTATTTTCATCATCACAAGCACTCGGGTGGGACGCGATGGCCACTTCCAATGATGGAGGGAGGGATAGAGAGGGAATGAGAAGATCGTCTGCCTGAAACGGAGCTGTGTGGGAAAATAGAGAAGAAAATTATCCATATAATAGTCTCCCACTTCATCAGCTAATACGCTCTTTCTTGACTAGTTTATACTCCATGTAAAATTGTGCACATACCAACGCTATTCTTTGCCAGTTTCCCATGGCACTGCTTGCTCTGAAGAAGAAATTTAAGGTCGTCTCCGTTGGAGACACACTGCATGTACTCCTCTAGGACAGAGGGGGCAGCACTGATCCAGGAGGCAGTCTATACAAAAAAGGAGAAAAAGTTTGAATCTCAGGTTTAAAGTGCTCCTATTCTTTGACTTTTTTTTTCTTTTTAGAAATCCTCTCTTTACCTGTTTGAAATCTGGTATTGGCAGCAGCTCCTCAAGTCTTGTGAAGAATTCACAAACTAAAGTCTCCAGTGCTGTGTCGAAGTCAGGGCCATATTCCACAGGAAACACATTCTGACAGATGGAAAAAAAAAAGACAGCTTGACAACTTCCCAACAAGACATCTGTATGATCAGATGGGTAATACCTACGTTGCAATTTTGATGTGGAAAATTGGGGTACATAAACTGACTTCTAAGATTTGATATTTGGAAAATCTTATGTTTTACAGCACCATACAAACGAACTTTAATATTAACCTTACCTTGAGGAAATGTTCTCTGCCATCAGTATCTTCGATGAGGCCTTGTACCAGCTTCATAAAGTTTGCCTCTGGTGCTTCAATTACAGGATCATTTGTCTGGAAAACCCGCCACCAGTCAGATGACTTTAAGGAAATAAAATATAAAACCACCAACCAAGGCTGCATCTAACCATTATTTTCATAACTGATTAATTTGATGGTTATTTTTTTGCTTAAGCAATTTCAGTGTTGAGAGAATTGCCCATAACATTTTCTCAGAGCTCTTTTGATCTATTATCAAAATAGTTTTCCGCTAATCAATTAATTGATTAGTCAACCAATCCTTTCAATTCTACAACAGATCAATAAAAGCATTCATCACTCACCTCCTCAATGCAAGACGATCGGATTCGGTTAAGGTGGGTCTCAACAGCCTTGAGATCTTCAGGATGTTCAGAACGCAACAGTTCAAGAGTTGTCTATAAAAAAATGAATTTGTATTTTTAATATCAATGTTTCCATGGCAACCATGTCTAACACCGGAGAGTTGAAAGCCTTAGTCAGATACCTGGTACTATGTACAAAAACATTTCTAATCACTTACCCTTGCTCTCAGCCCCAGTGAAAGCAGCCTCCCTTCTCTTTTACTCATCAGTTCAGGAACTGCATCTGTTACCATGGACACAAACTCCTCCAGTTTCCCATAGTGCTTTATGTTCCGCTGGCGTACCACTTCCCACATCACTGCTGACATCAGTCGTAGTGGTGGGACCAGCAGTGCCAGAGAGGACAGAGGGACGCTGAATTCTTCAGAGACATTAGATTGGGTCAAACAAACTTAAGAGTGATATGGAAACCTAGTACATTGTAACTGCTGTAACAGTCCCACAGTTCACATATAATGTTAATAACACAATTTGATGGGGGAGAAAAGTTCTTTGAATTGTTTGAAAGACTATATTAAGTGTTGTATGTGAAAAGAGTCATTCATAATTTGGTGTTTGACAGATATATTGTCAGGAGCAAGTGGGATAGACTTCAGTTCTAATAGGACACTAGAAATGCCTCTCCTTGTCAACACAGCATCTCTGTAAAGTCAGTCCAGTCACTGTGGTCAGCACCGTCTGTTCACTTTCCTCTGGTATCCAGGCCATCCCAATGATGCACTACAGTCTGAAATGCAATACTTTACGCTCCGTTATCTGTAGCACCAGGCTTCCACCAATGCACACAGCTAGCTCCTACCATTTAATGTTTTTGGCTCGAATCGTTAGGATAGTCATCAAGCGCAAAAACAAACATATTCAGTGTTTTTTCCCTGCATCTCACACTGTGCGAAATGGCAAAGGAGGCATAGTGAGCTGCCAATTTACTGATGGTACGTGGTTACGCTAACTGTTAGCTTAACGTTAGTCACTTAAATTCAAATTAAACTGTTGTCGGTTTAAAAGACCCAACGGTAATGTTGCGCTTGATGCACTTTAAAAACCTGTTCGACCGCAGAAAAGTGCTGTTTGCAACGTTGACTCACGTTGCCGGACTAGCCACCAGGCCGCTGGTAAAACCGGCTTGCTATTGGGCAAAACAATTCTTGTTCCAGGGATTAGTCGAGGCCTGTTGAGCCTCGGCTAATCCTTCGTTTTAGCTACTCGGCTAGCCGCGTAAGAAGCGGAACATACACAATCTCACAGATCTCCAGGAGCTAATACATACCCATGTCGTTCATTTTGAAATTCTTTAATGACGATGGAAAGAAAAACCATTACAATGGGATATCTTTCATAGTTTCGATTAGCGTGCTAGCTAACTGCATAGGGTGCTTCAGGCGCCAACTTCTTCCTGAAACACGTTGTTCATAATGGGGAGCATTGGCCCAGTCAGTGTCAGTTTGAAACGGGGACGTTCGTTTTGTTGTGCGGGGCAGCCCGGATACAGCGATTCATGCTCACTCGACGGTCCAAATGCGGATGCACCGCCTCTGTGGACAATCAAAGTTAGCAACGTTTAAAATTGATAAACTGTATTTTTCTTATGCCTCATGTGACTTTATTGACCCACAATCACCAATTAAAGGTAAAGGATTTAAATAACGATTGGTAAGCACTGCATTTAAAAATAAGTCACTGAAACTATGGTAATAATAGTACTACTTTTATTATAGACTTTTCTAGAAGAATTCCTGACAGGATTAATGGAGGTAAATCTGCAAGCTCATTTCTTTAAGCTATCTTATTATTTAATGACTTTGACATTTTGAGAGCACCAACTTGAATAGTTTGACATTGTGCAAGGCCACTGCAGGGTGTTTCGTGTTGTATCCGAGTAGAAATACTGCTGACATCAGGAACAAATAGGCTGTTTTAAGTGTAAATTGACAATAGAAATAGGCATTAATTAATACAGAAGGAGAATGTTTTCTTAGATGTCCTTTTAACATACTGTATGTTTGTATGTTTTACACTTCCATGTGAGGCCCAAAAGCTGCACTTCAAGAGTTTACAATCACAACAGATCTGACTTAAGCAGGATGAGAAATCAGCAAGTAAAAGCACTTCTTTAACATAGACCTTACAACAGAGGGCGTGTGAAACCTATTACAGTGTATGAGGTCAACACTGCAGTCATTACAGGATAGTTTTATAAACACAGTTTTCATTTGAACAAAGCCTTACGGTAATTAAAGTGAATCAGACAGATTGGTTTTGGACTACACTGTGAGTTTTTAAGTGTCTCTTCAGGTGATTGAGGCATGTGTAAGTCTTGGCACACAGCTGACAAGCGTAGGGTCGGACCCCTGTATGGTTCATGGTATGTTTTTTCAGTTCGCTGCCACGTGAAAAACCTTTCCCACATTCAGAGCAGACATAAGGGCGTTCCCCAGTGTGAACGCGCATATGCAGCGTCACTTTACTCGCCATGGTGAATCCTCTCCCACACACCGTGCATTTGTACGGCTTTTCCCCCGTGTGGGTGCGTCTGTGTATCTGTAGCTCGCCAGCTGAAACAAAAGCTTTGCCGCAGTCAGAGCACAGATACGGTTTCTCTCCGGTGTGAGTTCTAATGTGTATGTTCAGATTTCCTGACACAGAGAAACGTTTCCCACAGTACGTGCACTGAAAAGGCCTCTCACCTGTGTGGCTACGCATGTGAAGATTCAGGTCATGCTTGTTCTTGAAAGCTTTGCCACAACGCACGCAAATCTGCGTCCTCTGCTGTCTGTGGCGCAGCTCATGGGCTGTCAAACATGCAGCAGAGCTGAAAAATTTGCCACACTGCATGCACTGATTAGACAGCTCCGGTGGATGAATCTTCTGATGGGATCTCAGCTCACTCATACTGGGGTACACCTCCCTGCACTGCCTGCATGTGAAAATACGATTCTGGGTGTGAGTCAGCTCATGCTTACCCAGCAAATACATTTTCTTAAAGCTTTTCCCACACTGAGAACAGTCAAACTTTTGGATACTGTGAACACACTGGTGTCTAAATTTGTCCTGTATAGACTGAAAGCTGTTTCCACATTTGATGCAAATATAAGCTGCTTTTGTGCACTGTGTTCTTCTGTGAGTGGACAGGTCAGATGTCCTCCTGAAGGCCTTTCCGCACTGAGAGCACTTGTAAGGGTTTTCTCCAGTGTGCAGTCTTTGATGCTCCAGGAGTTCGTAACGATAAATGAAGCACTTCCCACACTGAGAGCATTTGTGTGCAACTCTCTGCCGAGGAGGGCCTATCATGGAGCAGGACAGCACAGGACTCTCAGTAGATGTAGATGGAGCTCTGTCACTGCACTCCTCTCCAGTGTGAACATCAGGAACACTGTCACTGGATTTCCCGCCGGTTGTTAGTTCTCCATTGCTGCTGTTTGCTGTTTGCGTCTCAGTCTCACCCGGCCATCCTGTATCCTGTATCCCCTTATCTCCCACTTCCTGCGGAGAAATCGCCTCTGATTCGCTTTGGTTTTCAAATGTTTGCGTGTTAGATTCCACATCTTTGGTGTCGGTCACTCTTAACGAAGGGGGAAGAGATAATGATGAGAGGAGCTGCTGCTCGCAGGGAGAGGGCACTTTTTGAAAAAATAAATTACAAAAGAGAAAACAGTCAGTTAAGTTTTGTCTATTTAAAAGCGCTTTTAGAAGTTGTTGTAATATATCTGCACTGGGGCTGCAACAAAAAAAAAATTACTGTCATTACCAATTAATCGATCATTTAATTGACTTATTGTTTCAGCACTGATATGGACATAAAAACCTGGCAGGTATCCCAGGCAGACACACTTACCACTGGAATCCATCTTGGCCATTTTACCATGATGCACCTCACTTTTGAGCAAAACTTTGAGGTCATCTGCTTTGGTAACACACTGCATGTACTCTTCTAGCACAGAAGATGTATCACTGATCCACACTGCGGTCTTTATCAAACAAACAAAACTATTATTTTGATTGACTGGAAACAGGAAATATGGAAATGCATTGTAAACTGCAATTTTTATAACAGAAATCATGGTATCTGTACCTGTTTAAAGTTTGGTATAAGCACCAGTTCTTCTAGTCGGGTGAAGAACTCACAAACCAGAGTCTCCAGTGCTGTATCAAAGTTGGGGCCATACTCCACAGGAAACACATTCTGTCAAGGAAAATATTTCAACCAAATGTACGGATGTGAATGTTACTGCACCATTTGACAAACAAACTGCCCCTTTTCCTGTTAAAAAATAATGAGGCAAAAGCAGTGTCACACCTTAAGAAAGTGTTCCCTCCCTTTTGGGTCGTCCAGAAGTTTCCGAACAAGCCTGATAAAGTTAACTTCAAGAGCTTCGTTTTCTGGCTGAAGCTGGCGAGTAAAACATGCACATTTAAAATAAGCAGAACAATTCTTAAACAGGCAATAATCAATGTCCATAAAAGAAAAGGTCACACACCTCTTTTGAGTTGGGTGGCAGGAGGCTGTCTAAGTGTGTTGTAACCCGTCTGAGATCCTCTGACTGGTCAGAACATAACATTTGTAAAGTCATCTGGAAACAAAGACATGGAGACACTGACAATTAACACATGCTTAAATGTAGGGAACACACTGAAATCTAATCACTGAATAATATAGTAATAGATAATGTTTTGAAAAAACAAATCTATTTTAAAAAATGTGATAAAAGATATTTCCTCACATTAAGGGTAAATATATAAGGAGTTGCAGATTTCAGTTTTAAGTTAAAGGTTATATTGGGTCATGAAAGCTTCATAAAGCTCTGTGTGCATTTTAAGAAAGAACCAAAGAAAAATGACAGACTAGGAAGCTCACAAGTGGCAGTTTTTAAACCAAAAACATCATCTGGTGTCTCCTGGTTTATACTGATAAATGCAGGTGCAAAACACATTTTGTTTTTTTAATCTTTAACAACCATAATATGTATATGTGTATTCTTTTGTATTACCTAAATAACAAAAATTGCAGAAATTCCAATTCCTCAATAAGATAAATCAGCAAGAAAATGACCTTATAAAGCCAATATCTGCCACTGTCAACTCTATATTGATATGCAGTATGGTGCATCAGTATCTTTCACCTTTGCTCTCAAGCCCAGGGTGAGCAGTCTCATCTGTCTGTTTGTCAAGATGTCAGGGATGGCTCCAGTTACCAAGGACACAAACTCCTCCACTTTCCCATAATGCTTTATGTTCTTCTGACGAACCACCTTCCACATCACAGCCAACATCACTCGCAGAGGTGGAACCAGGAGCCTCAGCGAGGACAGGGGCAGGGCACCCTCTGCAAGCGTATCAGAAATTATGAGATCCTTTCAGTGGACATGGATTACACTTCAGATACACTAACAAACTACAAAGACTCAGCCTTTAACTCAGTTTAAAAAAAATAAGAGAGGAAAATAAGATGAATGAATAAGACTCTTTATGTGCCAATGAAAGTATAGTTTAGGTTGGTTAATTTTCTATTTAACTAGATTTGTCCCGTGGTCACAATTTGATAATCAAGTTAGTTTTTATCAGTATCAGAATTATGTAAAGTTATAATATCCTGGGCTGGACGGGGGATAGAACTGCACATCTAAAACTGTTTCTTAACAGTGGAAAGTGGAAAACTTCATTCTTCTATTCGATATTTCCCCCAAATTAAATAAATATAAACTAAACTGCTCCCTTGCTCTATATCTATACTATGAACCTCCAGGAATGATTGTAACAGTTATTATTTTTGGTAATTCAAAGCCATGAAGTCGCGTTAGCACGCAAGCTAACATCAAAACAACCGATGATGATACCAGAAAAATAAAAAAACGTTACCCATTTTATTCTCCTGAAGAGCTATAATAGCTGAATGGAAACAGAGGAATGTTTCGTAATTAAAAAAAATCCTCGTCCTGCAGTAGCTATCGGTGAAAGCAAAGCTTTGAATCCCAGTCCTCGACACTTTCTTCTCGCTGTCAAATGCAGCTAAACACCACTTCCTGACTCTTCTTCTTCGCGTTGTAAATTCATGCTGACATCCTGTTGCTTTACCGCCGCCCACCGTCTGCCACATGCGAGTTGGAGGAAGCAACCACACTGATGTTTCAGGATGTTCATTTTCCATGGGATTTCACAATTTTTCACAATTTGTCTTTTCTTTTTGCGTGTTTTTTTTTTTTTAACTGAGAGAAAAGGGATTAGTCATTAATTTACGACGGAAGCTATTGAGCTAAAGTGCTAATATTTACATTTAAAAATTATTAAAAATATTAGGAATGTTAGGAACCAATCATGGCGAAGTACGAGCAGTGCTGATTTTTTTTTTTTTTTTAAATTTTACTAGCCTCACTGTTTTAGTCAAGGTGTAGCGGGTATCCATGGCCGACAACGAAAGTGAAAGGTTGGAGTCTGGAGCTGGTTTGAGTTTTCTCCAAACAACAAAGCGCAAACAACTGTTTACAAACAAACTTGCAAAGTTTGCACAGAGAAGGATCGTGCAACAATTTGAAACAATTTGCTGAGAGCCAAGCAGCGAGGCCAACCACACATCAGCCAGTGGTAACGGTTAAAGACATTACACAGAAACAACCAACTATAACGCAAGCCTTTGATAAAAGCACGCCATATGAGAGAAGTAGCAAACAGTGGAAAGATGTGACTGACGCAGTTACTTTTTACATGGCAAAAGATATGATTCCTATCAAAACAGTGGAAAACTACAGTTTCAAAAGACTGCTCAAAGTAATTGAGCAGCAATCAACTTCACTGTAAAAATGAACAGTGATAAAATCGTGATTTTACCATTAAAAAATAATGATATGATAGTTTTGCCATATCGCCCACCCCTACTGTCAACAAACTCCACCTAATGATTCCTCAAACTGATGTGTAGATGCATGAGTCTCCTGGTGGTGGCAGTGAAGGATTTCTAGCAGCGGAGGCCCAGTATTTATCAGAACTAGAGGACCCATAGGAGAAGTAATTAGATAGTGCCTTATCAGACCATCTGGGCAGCGTTAGCCACCATGACTAAGTAAATCCCTGTAGTGCGTGGTGATTGACAGTACCACAAAAGGCCATTTCTTATTCTTTATTTGGGGGGATTTTCAGCCCTTTTAGTAAGGCCAACTTTGATTTTTAATTTGTCCTCACCAACAGCCAAGCAGCAGCCCTGGGCTAATAACCTGCAACCATGGCCAATATGTTAGCTGAGTGTAGCTTTTTTTAAAAAGAATTTTAAAAACCTCTGTGACTGGTGAAACATTGGAGGATGTTACAGCAAACTTTACTATGTCCTAATAAATTGGTGAACATTTTAATTTGATTAGGAGAAACATCACAAGCAGATTTCACTGTGTGATTTTCAGCACAGTGGAAGAAAATGTGAACTCAGCCATACAGTAACTACCAATGACAATGCTGAGGTCAGCTTTTTTTTTGTAATTTACACTATGTTGCAGAAAGATGTTTGCGTAAAATCATATTCATAAAAACATAAGCTTGACTTACTAAGTTAGCAAATATTTGGACTTAGTGGCTAAAATCAGTACTTTATAATAACAATGGATCAAATGACAATGTGTACTTGCTGCTGGACGTGATGAATACACCCTCCTCTGTTGTCCCTCTTAACTCTGCAGAGCTTCATAGCATCTCTCAGGTCACTGGTTTCATTTTCTTGTCGCAACTTTATTGTTCTGGTTGACACACCAGTCTCACAGTGTCATTTTTGGCTGCAGTAGGTCAAAGCTCTAAAAATCCACTGTACACTGTGTGCACATCTCCAAACTGCAGACAGACAAAGTCAGCAGCTAACTGGCTGGACATAGAGGGCCAAAGCAGAGAGGGGAGTGAATATTACTCTCTGATTCACCAGGCTGAAAGACACACTGCTTCAAATGAAAGCTGATGTTGACTGTTAGATGTGTTTAGGCAACTGTTTGCCAACACGCTTGTTCAACTTAAAAGTTGGCAAAATGTCAGAGTTTGTTAACACAGCTTCCACTGGCCCCAAATGGCCAAAAAAAAAAAATCAAATTGCAGGTTTAAGTCAAAATTAAGAGAAAATAAATCAACTTTTAGGCTCTCAAAGTTAAAATGATAGGGCAGTATAATGGGTGTTCATAAAAACTATCTGTTCCTATTGACCTGTTTGACTTGATGATGACGAGACTCGATGTGACTCATGACCTTCATATCTTATCTGAACAAATGACACGTCGATCATGCAATTCATTAAAATATCTTTTGTATTAGAGTTTAGCATAACCACAGTATATGTGGACAATTTGTAATGTATTACGTTGACATTGCTGTGGTTTACAGTGGGCTGCTGCATTTTGCAATTAGACATAGTGCATTTTTAATCTTTTTAAAAATGTTTTCTCTCTCTGATGAAGCTTTAATCTCCACCACATGTCCAAACGCTTAAAAATCAGATCAATTACCAAGTCACATTCAGTCAAGTCACATTTTTTCTGGCACTTCACGCGCAAACCCAAATTAAATTCAAAGTAAGCATCTGTCTATTATGAGAATGGAAGGCCAAAGTATAGTGTGCGTGGGTGCAGTAGCTGTGTTGGTGCATGTATGTCCACATGTGTGTATGTGTGTGTGAGAGAGAGAGAGAGAAAGATAGAGGGTGCGTGCATTTGTGTGTCTGTGAGTGTGTAATTAAAACAAGTGATTTTTTTTTTACACACAGATTATCCCTCTATCCCAGCTGGTCAGAGTTGGATTTGACCACCCCGACAACCAGAGAGAGGAAATCTCTTTGGGGCTAAATCCAAATTGGCACCCTTGATGATTTTTTTCCAAACTGAAAATGTGGGTTTGCTCAACTATTAACTTGAATTCGGCACTAAAATGTAAACACAACAAAAAAATTTTGTAATTAAACTCACTGACTTCTTGAAGAAGTAAGAGTTATACTCCAGAAATGGAAAATACACACATGTGCCAAAAAGCAATATTTCCAGTTTCTTTGGTTTTATTATATTTTTAATCCTGGTCACTATTTATTATTGGATTTTCCACGACTACAGTGGAATTGTTAGTGATTTATTGTGCAGCAGAATCACTCTGTTGTATTTCTGTGTGTGTGTGTGTGTGAGAGAGAGAGAGAGAGAGAGCTACTGCTCTTCAATTAATGCTTCAATGAATAGATGAAATCATTAATAGCACAGATCATTTAGGCTATGTTGTTGGGAGGTTATATGTGATTGTACTGCATTTGTGCCGGCATTATAAACAAATTCAAGCTTTAAAGGGCAATACACTCACAAGGACAGACCGCCATGGAGATGCAAAGGTTTGTGCACATCTGTCCTGTTTCGTTTTTTTTTTTCATACACATGGACTCAGAGTGAGGGAGATTTAACAGCGCCACTGCCTTGCAATGAGGTCAAATCAGCTAACTGGTTCCTCATGAAAACGGAGAGATGCTGCACAGTTTTGAATTTTGACTTGCTTTGTTTGTTTGTTTTTTAGTACTGTACAGTATATTCAGAAGTAAAACATAAAAATAAATGGATGGCAATTAAAGATTATAAAGTCGATTTTGCAGAACAACTCAAACATGAATCTACTTTTTGAACTGTACTGAGAGTTCAGAAAATCCATAAATATGCCAACAAATTTTATTACCATTAAATAAAACAGTCCATGAAATGATGAGCCTAAATGCAATACAGACAATCAGGTTCTCAAGGAAAGTCTTTTATATAAAAATGAACACCGTATATTTATATAATTTGATCGTATTGTGTTATGGCCATCATGAGAGTCACTGAAATGGTTTTTCAATATAAATACATTACAAAAAAAGGTAGAAATTAGCTTTACATACATTACACAGCCTCAAAGCTCTTTACACAGTTAATTACAAAATGAGCTTTCAGTGCATTCATGCTTTTCTAATCCACATCCATCAAATCAAATTAAATGGTCTAAAGAGATTCAGAGAAATGTGCAGACAACTATCAAAATCAGGCACATAATTCAGGGACTATTAGTACACACAACCCGTCTTTGTAATCAACACACAAGTTAAACTTGTTCTATGTTTGACAATGGTTTGAAATTTAACTTTTTCAACTAAGAAACATTATATTAGCAAATATTAGCCGTATTTTTCTTCATATTCAGAGCAGCACGTGTTGAGTAATAACAAAACCAGATATGCTTTTTTTGTCATGTTTCTGTATCATGAAATGAACACTTAATTCTATTTTAACGGGGGACCGTGTCTTTATCATCAGTTATAGCGTAAATCACCTTCATTCCATCAAAGTGCATGTAAAAGGGATAAATTAAAAAAAGGTAATAAACAAACTATTATTATTAAACAATAAATTATTATCAATTCATGACCTTGTCTCATAATTTATTATACATTTTTTCTTATGATTCAAAATGTTAATCTTTAAATTGGAAAATCTTGTTCTTGCAGTAAATGATAGTTTTGGTTAAAATCATATCAGTAACACCTGAATAACAACTTCATAGCAGCTACAGTCATGAATGCAAATTAATTTCTCATGTCAACATGAGTTGGCAATATAGCCTGCTAGCTACAGTATAGAAGCTTACTGGGAATTATTTGCTAGGAACTGCATACTGCTCAATATTCTCAATCTGCTTTTAGCTTTGCCAGTCTGTTGGTTTATGAGCTGCAAGACCACAGTATGTTGGTGGCACATTCAGCCACACAGCTGTAAAGCCCTGTATCATTGTCAAAACATCTGGTCATGCACATAAGAGAATCTGTATTTGTAGAAAATGCGGAAAAACCTACAGAAAATGTCATATCATCATCTGCCACTTATCTGGGCCCAGGCCCAGGTCGCAGGGGCAACTGCCACCCAGTCCACAATGCACCGAAGTCCAATGGCACCTCCACGGGTGATGAGCCCATGGGAGGTGGTGCCACCCAGAGTGGGGTTCAAACCCACGACCCTGAGAGATTGAGTCTCATGCTCTACCAACTGAGCTAACCGGGCAGCCACCCCACAGAAGATGATCTCACAAAAATATATATTTATATGTATAATATTTATTTCTGTCACAAATCACAGCTGCTTAAATCTGCCCAAATGCAGTTTTAGAAATGTAGCTAACACTGAACTGCATTTGCTTTTCCTTAGCCACTTTTTTCTTTTCTTTTCTTTTTTTTTTTTTTTTGGTTAGTTACTTTTACATAATTCTTATAGGAGCCTTTTTTTATTTCCTTTTTTTTTGCATATTAATCCTTTTATTTTGGCGGGGGGGTTGATTCAGATTATATTTCTCTCTTCAGTATCTTTCATGTTCTCAGCCTTGAGGTAAGATATTTTGCTTGAGATACAAATTACAGTGTTGAACCAGGTGTCTAATGCCTGAAAAAAAATTGTAATCAATATTGATTACCTAATGAAAATCATAAATAAGAATTTTACATTCAGAAAAGTTTCCTATGTCGAAGTTGATTTAAAAAACTGCAGATCATGTGGTGTTATGTCCGAATGTAGGTAACATGTGTAAGCCACATGTATGTGTTTTATATGATTAGACATTAAAACCAGAGTGCATCAGTTTCTTCTGTGTAACCGAAACTGACTCCTGGGTTGTTCAGTTTAAACAGAGGCTGTGAGCTACTTAAAAATATTGCATATTTCCTCGGCATCTGCCAAAATATATATATATAAAGTTCATCTCTTTGACCATGAGTTATTTTGAGTTATATTCTCTGCTGTAAACAAAACAGACAAAAACCACACAATCACTCTCCACACAATCGAGTCTCAAAGAAAAGTTTCCTCATAGGTTTCACCAGGCTCCCTGAGTTCAGAGTCTCTGGATATTGATCTGACAACCTCAGAGAGGTCACTGGCTGCCCTGGTTACACTGTCATAAGATGGTGGTGAGGACATTAGAGTGTCCTCTGTGGTTTGTACAACCTCCACCCCCACAGGCCCATAGTGCTGTATCATGCAGGCTATCAGCCCCTCTGTTTCTGGAGCATTCTCCACATCCACCACAGTCTCGTAGTTTATTTGTCTGTAGAGGTAGGACGCCTGTTTCATCTGCCGGCGCACCAGGTGCCTCCTATAACACCTCTGGATGATGATTGCGGACACCTCCTCCAGTTTGCGGCGCAGTGTGGAGGTTATAGGCTCATGGGAAACCTTGGAGGGGTTTGTCATCATGAACTTCTCCTCCATTTGCTGCTTGAGGGCATCCATCTCACCTGACTCTCCCAGGACACGCTTTGTGAAGGCAAACAAGATGTCCAAGCAGTGGATCCTATCCCCACTGACCATGGGAAGGTCCATGGAGATCAACTTCATCATGTTGGGCTTGGCAATGCGCAGCGGCTCAGACAAAGTGTCAGCAAAACTCGACAGCATGGAAAACTCAATGAACTGTGTGGCCTCAAAATCAAACTTCTCCCAAACCTCATAAAACATCTCAAAATCATCCTCACTCAGTGGTTCTGTACTTTCCTCTGTGGCAACACTGAAGTTCTCCAGAATGATAGCTATGTACATATTTACCACGATGAGGAAAGAAATGATAATGTAACTGACAAAGAATGCTATGCCCATGGATGCGCTGCCACAGTTTCCTCGGGTGTTGGTGCCAGTGTTGACAAAGTTAACGTCACATTCATCTGGTGAGCTGGACATGATCGGACTCAGGAGGTTGTCCCAGCCTGCAGAAGTGCTGATCTGAAAAAGGCAGATCATACTATTTCCAAAGGTCTCAAAGTTAAACATGTCGTCAATCCCATCTTGTTTTTTCACGTAGGCAAAATTCGCCATTCCAAAGATAGCATAGATGAACATCACGAGGAAAAGCAGGAGGCCAATGTTGAACAGTGCTGGCATGGACATCATTAAGGCAAACAGTAAAGTTCTTATTCCTTTGGCTGCACGTATAAGTCGAAGTACACGTCCTATCCTTGCCAGTCTGATGACTCGAAACAGGGTCGGAGATACAAAGTACTTCTCAATGAGGTCTGCAAGAACAATCCCTGAAATGAGAGAACAGGTTTGTCTCATTTACAATGATGCACTTGAAAAGGAGAGCGAATATCAGATTTACGTTCATCAGGTGGACACAAACAAGACAAAAAAAAACAAAAACATGAATGTTTATGTGGATTCATGTCTACTGAATGTGTAAATAGACAACTGTTTGCTAACTGTTCGTCATAACAACTTATGACAATGTTGTGGTTACAGCTGGTCCCATTAGCATGTCCATTTAAATAGTAAAAGTTCAGATATTTTGTGATGTACAATAGTCCCCAAGAAAAAGAAACAGATTAGCTACTGAAAAATATAAATTTCTTGGCAGTAACAATGGGTTATCTCTTTTTTGCAGTGTGTATCTACCTACCCACAATAGAGAGAATTATCACCACAAAATCAAAGATATTCCATGCAACTGTGAAGAAATAACAACGGAGGGCAAAGAGCTTGATCAGGCATTCAGTGGTGAAGATCACGATAAAGACCAAGTTGATCTTGTTGAGGATGGACTCCATGCGCTCTGACTGCTCATCTGTCTCCACCATCATTGTCACCATGTTGACGATGATAAGCATCATGATCATGATGTCGAAGGCTTGCTTGGACACAAGATCGAAGAAGAAGGCTTGCAGAATGTTCTAGGATTAGCATATTATCGACATTGTTAGTGGACAGTCTGATATGAAGAATCAGGGGTTATTAATCATCAGCATCAAATATGGAAAAAAGCAGTGTTAAAAACAAGTCAATGTTTGAAAAATGTGTTGTATTTGAGAATTATGTCAGTTTACCGCAGGCCTTGGTATTGGTTTTTGTGGCTTTTTAGATCCCAGCTTCTTCATAGCATTATAGTACTTCTTCTGTTCTTCAGTCATGAAGATATCCTGTCCACCTAAGTACAGACACAAACACCTCACATTATTTTTACCGAAAATATTAAAATCAACCAATGCTCAACAGGTAACAAGTTGTTCCATCCAGATCCGGGTCATCTTTGTGTTTTGTGGTAAATATTCCCATGACAGTGTAATTATTTGTGCAACTGTTCACAAGAATTACTTTCAAATATCAAATGATCCAGGCCTGACATCTGCCTTGTTAATACTCATCTTTCTTTTCTGCTGATTGAAATTGTCGATAATGACACCGATGAAGAGATTGAGGGTGAAGAAGGAGCCGAATATGATGAAGACGACAAAGTACAGGTACATGTAGAGGTTGATTTCTCTGATGGGCTGTTCCTCCACCTGAAAACAAATAACTATGTAAGTCCTTACTGTAACATGTTTATGACATACTGTAAGCTGCATAAGTACAAAGATGTACTTACTCCTCTTGAATCAACAGCTGCATGCATTATCTCCATCCATCCTTTAAAGGTAGCCTGTGATACAATACAACACCACACTACTGTTTGGGCACTGCGTTATACTATGAACCACTGACTTTATTGAAAAATAACTTCACAAACTCAACTCAGCTTATATTGGTGATCGCATTAATTCTTCAAGACACAAGAACAACATGATTCCTGAGATGAAAGCGTGTTGGACAGATAAACTGAAAACACTGCAGCAAAGGAACCCACCACTTGCAGGAGGGAAAGATACCCAAGTCCCACATTGTCGAAGTTGACCTTCACTTTCGTCCAGTAGAACTGGGTGTCGTTCATGGCGAGGCAATCCGACCTGTTGTTGACTACAGTGATACTGTGGATGAAGCCCGTTCTGTTCACACACTTTCCAAACTTGCCGGCGAATAGGTTGACTCCCATGATGCTGAAGATGAGCCAGAAGATGAGACACACGAGCAGCACATTCATGATGGAGGGAATTGCTCCTATGAGAGCATTCACGACCACCTGATGAGCAACAAACAAGAAATAGCTCAGTCTCACAGCAATGAGTTACTCTATTAGTGTTGTTCCAGACCTCATCACTGGTCTGACTATCAAGCTATTTTTCTATTTAGAGGAAACAGTACAAACTTTGACAGTCAACAGGAACAGTGTTGCAGAGAAGAACCGAAATCTCATTTCTCACCCGCATGCCCTCAAATCTGGACAGAGCTCTGAGAGGTCTCAAAGCCCGGAGGGTCCTCAGGGACTTGATGGCAGCAAAGTCGGAATATCCCAGTGAATTTGCCACTAGGCTTATCAAGGACACCTGTGTGGAGTAGAGAAAGGCATTGGACTGTGAGAGTCATAAAATGAATTCTATGTTAATTAATGCTCATGTTTAAACCTTTGGGGGGAAAGAAGTAATATTCTTCATCGTACATGAGAAAGAACTTTGTAAAAATGATTCAAGTAATGTAACATACACAGTCTTTTCAACCCATTAGTTAAGGAACTGCAAATATTTTCTGAGCAATTACATAAAGAGAAAGACTGGTAGAAAACATCTAATGAGCCATATTTTAGAGTTTTTGTGTATTTTGGGACATTCCACAGTTAGGAACACAATTGTTTTTATTTTTGAGGTTTAGGTTTGGTTTGGTTGTTGTATCGTCTTTTAGCAAATTTAGATTTTCCACTCTATTCTACATCCAAAACAGACAAAACAAAATGGTATTCCGCTGTTGAATGACCCTTGGGTGACGTCTATGAATGAAAATGGTATGAAATAAATGAAAGAAAGAAGAAATCCATGTCATGATTGATGATGACAAAACACAGACAAGTATGCACATATGGACAAATAGTGTCCATGCATGCATACTCAGCTATATATACATATAAAATATGTATATATATCAAATAGAGTGAGTTTTATAAAGAATTTATATGGCTGCCAAATTTGTTTCCCAATTTGCATCCAATTGATCCAATAAGTTCATTAAAAACAATTTGGGCTAATAAGGTCCCAATGGTCTGTATTTCTTTATAAAAGTCTATTTACAGATGTGTTTGTCCAATATATCTAAAGAAGATACTCAAAATTAACTCTCAGGACTAGAGAAGTCTTTGGCTCCACAAGAGTACAGACAAAAAAATACAAAAACACAATAAAAGAAAATAAGGTAGTACTTTTTATACAGAGAAAAAAAAGGTACTGTCGATAATTGCAATGATCAACAGGATTTGTAATTTCCCTAAAAACAGACATAAAAAATAACACTCATGAATTAGACACAACAGTTAAGACATAAATTCAACCGGTACATTTCTAAAATGCAAAAAATTGTAAACACTAATAATGTCTAATGTTTTTATAGGTTTAAAATGCTGTGTCGACTAGACCAGATCTTCTGTAGATAAACTTCAGAATACATGGCACTGCATTTGTTTTTGATATAAAAGCCAAGGTCCTGAAGTGACTGATTCGAAGAATGACTGTTGAGTAAAAAAACTTTTTCATAAGAAGTGTGTTTGTTTGGAAGCAAGACAGTGGCTTTTGATATCACAACAGAAAGCACTTACGAGTGAAGAAACACAGAAGCATTTGTGATGCAGATGCAAGTTTCCAATCCCATTCCAGCCCATACTCACCTGAGACCTGCTAACTACAACTTACCCTAACAATAGAGCGGTCTGTAGCAATCTGTGTAACAGCAGGTGAAATCAGAGGAGAAGTCAGGCCTCGGGCTGCAAGCCTCGGGCACTTTGGATGACTACACACTACAGAGCCACATCCATTTTACCCAAACACGTTGACATGCTCACAAAGTCTAACAAGACTCTGATCATGGGAGAGCTCTTTTAATTTGCCTGGACAAATTCTAGCATGAAAGCAAAAGTAAAAGTCTGTTTTGTGTGAGATTTAGCAATCTGTATGTTTCAGCAGTGTAGAATTTGTTTCAGACAGGAGTGAGAGATGGTGGGTTTAGTACAATATCAACCAAAAAAGTGGCCAGTTATTGCAGTGTAAGTGAACTGTCAAGTGCTTTCCTGTAAGTAACATGACACTTACCAAGCTGTAAATCCCACAAACATGAAAAGCTACATTCAGCTACAATGAGAGGGATTACATTTCAACCTGAATTTTAAACATGTGATTTTTAATTAACAGCACCCTTTCTTGTAGATAAAAAAAAAAAGCATATGTAGTACAGAAAAAAGTTCACTTACATCCACGATAAGAAAGTCGAGCCAGCACCAGTAGTTGGTGAAATATTTCTTGAAGCCGTATGCAATCCACTTCAGGAACATCTCAAGCACGAAGATGTAGGAGAAGACTTTGTCGGCGTATTCCAACACCACCTTAACGACCTTTCTCTTCTCGATGTAAATATCCTCAAAAGCCTGTGGCGGTGCAGGAACAGCAGTGTGAGAAAACTTAACTTCATCACATCACTGACACACCACTACTGTTGGCTGAACATAAATGTCATTAATCTGGAAAGTTCTGTGTTTTGGTTTTAAGGTATCAGAAGGTGCAGTGAGATGACACTGCAGGAATGTTTTTATTAAACTTCAGTGACTAAACTGCTGTGGGGGTAACATTGTGATCAGGCACTAAACTGAACTGGGATCAGACATTGTAGTAAAGAAAGCAGAAATTCCACTCAAATGTTTGGGGCCAACTTTCTTAAAAAAAAAAAAAAAAAAAAAAAAATTACTGCTTAATTAATTTCATGTTTTTATGATGCAAGCACTTTATGACTTTTAAAGTTCTAGATGGTTTACATTTCAGTGCAATAATGAGTGTATTTACTGTCAATAATAACACCTTTATATAATAGCTTTATTGTTAGTGGCAGAGTCTGCTGTTCCTGCAAAGGATTCAGATTGCCTGCCTGCCTATGAGGAATTTGCAGAAAATGTATGTATGTATAATAAATCTTCGTTGCTGCTTGTAATTTTCTGTCAGTGTTATCAGCCACACATTTTCTCATGGCACCTAACTGCCTTACCAAAGCCCCGCTGCTGAGCAGGATCATGAAGATGATGAAGGTCTCGAACCAGCTATGTTCCACGATCTGGTAGCAGGTCTTTCTCAGCCTCCACCAGGCCTGGCCCAGACCACGGCTGGTGTCGATGTCACAGCACTGACAGTGCCTCATGCACACTGAGAGGTAATGTGAAAACAAACCAGCACATATTATGACTGCTGCTACAAACAAATTTCCCCACGGGGATTAATAAAGTATCTCTATCTATCTATCTATCTATCTATCTATCTATCTATGTCACATGAAGGAACAACTTTTGGGTAGTAGCTTCAAAACATACAGTAGTACAGTTATAATTCTCAGATCTAATGACATTTTATATTCACATTCAGGGAAGCATTCCTCCGGGTCCATGCTCTCTTCATCCAACTCAGAGAAGTTGTCCATCTCTTCTCCAGGTTTCCTCAGGTCCACTGTGCTGCCCTCTGACAGGCTGATCATCTCCTGAGGAATGACACATCTCACTGTTACCAACCAACATATAGTGTATTCTGATTAACTGGACCCATTTATGTACCAGGCTGCCAACTGGACCTGTGTCCTGCACATGGAAACAGTGCATGGACTGATATTAAAATGTTGTAAATGTACACAGAAGAATATACACCTGCACAAAGTAGCATATAATTGCTAACCACATGCTGTGACATCAGTGACTGTGGTGTTGCCAGTAGTCCAATGTGCATACAAGTTTCAGCACAAACAGACCAGAGCAGCAGCATTGTTCTCTTCTGTATTGAGTGTGGATTCATCCCATCAAAGTCAGCTCACCTAGACGCACTGCCTTGTCATTCAGTCTCCTCTGAGCCTTAATACAATTTTGATGAGATTTTCGTGTGTTGTAACACCAACATATTTATCATGATTTATAGGACAGAGGTGCAGCTTCAATCCTATGAAATGGTATGAAGTCTAATCCAGCGTTAAAGAGCATCCACAGGGCCTGGAGACAAGATTATCAGTGTTTTTCTGTTTAAAGACAGAGCAGAGAGAATATGAACTGATAGCATTTTGGTGAGTCAAGATTATATATAATAGAGGGATCAGTGATAATGTATGGGATTGTAATGCATGTATACAATAGGCCGATTGCTCTTTGCTCTGCTGCCACTTTACAGAGATAAATCTGTAAAGCAGGCAACAATTTCTTCTTCTTGTATTTTTTTTTTTTTTGTGTTTAAAGCTCTACACATATAAAATGTCTCCTCCCTTACTGCTGAGCAGCTGCTGATGTCCAGTTAAGCTGATGGACGGCTGGAGGAGAGGTTTTTTTTTTGTTGTTGTTTTTTTCATTTCCATTTTCCCTGATGCCTAATTCTGGTGTGGTGTGGAGCAGAGCACAGCAGGGAAAGAGGAAGAGAGAGCGAGCGCCAGACTGCAGCCTGCTCAGCTCAGCCTGGCCTTGCCTGGCTCAGCTGTGTCAGTTTAATCTGCTCTGCCGGGCCTGGCTCCACATCTGGCCTGCTGCTGTCTGCCTGCCAGAGAGGACAGGAGCGACACACCGTCCACCTCAACAAAACCCTGACCCACAGGGCATTCAGTGATGGAGGAATACAGGAGAAACAGGAAGTGAGAATGAGAGTAAGGCAAGAGGAAGAAACAGGGACTTTAATGAGACTGAGTTTGCTCAATTGATAAATGTTAGAGAGAGGGTGAAAGGTTCAACACAACAAAAACACATTAATACATAATAATAATAAGTAAAGCATACTGCAAGTTAATTATTCTAACATTATTCAAGAAGTCAATATTAATATATATTTATTTAAACTTTATTTATCCAGGGTGTTTGCTGAGCATGATTGATCTCCTTCAGCCCTGTTCTCATCCGAAAGAAACATTATGGGAGGCACCACATCACACAAAATCAGGCCCAATTAATCACATATTCTCCCACAACCATTTCACCCATTAAGGAGTGGTGATTATAATAATGATTATCTCAGTCAGTTACGTTGCTCTTCTAATTTTTAAACAGATCACCGATCAAGGTGGTTCAGGTATAATGTTAAAGGAATACTAGGTTTATTTCCTTTCTTGCCTGGAGTTAGATGAGATAATTCATACCACTTTTATGTCTGTCCAGAAAATATGAGGATAACACCGGCAGCCGGTTAACTTAGCACAAACACTAGAAACTGGGAAACAGCCTGGCTCAGTATGAAGGTAACTAAATCCACCTACAAGCACCTGTAAGAAAGAAACAGTGCAACACATAACCCCCTATAAAACCATAACCTGTTGTTTTTACTCGTCCGTTTTTGCACAGATTAAACAAACAGGATATAACGTGTTAGTGAGCTTCAGAGCTTCTGGTAGGCGGATTATGTTTCCTGTTGACAGAGCCAGGCTAGCTGTTTCCCCCATGTTACTGGTCTTTGTGCTACGCAAAGCTAACTTCATATTCACAGAACAGTGATATAGATACTGCAAAAATAATACTAATAAAACAAATAATACTGCTAGTACTAGTTTAGCTGCCTCTGGTAGACTTGTGATGCTCAGTATGTGTGGCATAGAAGTCTCCAGCCCCCAGTTTAAAATCCTCACACATCCGTAGTACACTCATGCAGATTTTGCAGTTGTGTCACTTAATTAAATATCTTCTTATGAGTGTGTAGGGAAGTACCAGTTGTACTTGATTGACATCTCCTATTAGGGCAGTATAAATTACACCTTTAACATAGTTAGTGATATATGGATTTCAGTATATCTCTGCCCACCTTTAACCTGAGTTGAGGTCTAATCATCTAGAATAAAGGGCAAACACCTGAGTGGGTGTGCAGGGCCGTTTAACGTTGATGCAGTCGCCTTTTCACAGTAATCACTTCGACCTGTCACAGCAGGAAAAGCACAGGCGTTACTTACATGAACATAAACAATGCCTCTGTTCTATTCAAGTATCCCAGTAAGTCATGGCAATGTGACAGCGAGCCTGCATGAATGATACAAGGACACTGAGACTGAAGCAGTAAAATTCAACATTATCGTCATCAATTCTGTTATTTACACCTGTGCTTTGTCGTCTGTGACAGTGGCCTATTAAGAGACCTTTTTCTGGTCAAGTACAACATTTTGAAAACTTTTGATCCAGATGTTTGCCAGACTGATTGAGACAAGGGTTCACAGACAGAGTCAGCTAGGCAGCACCTGATTGTGGCGTGTAGAAAAAAACATTTTCTCGCCAAACAACACGATAATAACATTGAAGGGACATTGAAACCACAAGTGCTTCAGAGAGCACTAAAGTTGCTGTTAAACAAATATCTGCTCTTCGTCATTTGGCCACTTTGTATTATTGAAAATACATGAAACCATTAAAGCAATATCTTTTATTATGGTCATCCTTCCTTCTCATAACTCAGCTTTCTGAGAAAACTTTGCCAGATGTTCACTGCATGATGTTACATTAACTAATAATAACTCAAACTGAAATAAAACATCTGGATTCCCAAGTTATACTCATCCCACCAGGGCACTCGCCTACATCAGAGTTCACCTTGTCTGCTTCACAGATTAACAGCTTATGTGTCCGGAAAGCCTCCACATCCGCGTCCCCTTCACAGCACACCCCCATCTTTACTACACCCTATGCCCCCCCCCCATCATCTCATCAACCCCTTACCATGCCTAACTTCTGAATGACATGTACTGCAACAAATTAGAAGTGAAGCACTGGATTAGGTATTATTTCTATATTATATATTATATAAGTGTTATTTAAACATGAGTAACTACTTTTATTTTTTATACTTCTTATTATACTTGTACTGTAAACAGTATGTTAACAACAACCAAACCACTCAAACAAGCAGCACTTTGGGCTACAATTCAGAATAGCAACATTCACTCACCGGCTTGTTGTCTTCATCCTCTGATGACTCTGAAATCTCCTCCTCCTCCAGAAACTCCACATCTGACTCTCCAGGTGCGATGGGAACAATGACAGTCAGGTTTGGGTTGGTTATGTAGCTGTCCTCCTCTGGGATGATGAATTTCTCTCCATAGCATCCCAAAATTCCCCCATTGCTTTCCACATGATTGCCAACCACCGTGGTGGCCTGAGTGACTTCTTTGGTCTTATGCTGCTGACGCTTCAAACTGCGGTTGAAGAGGCTGGCGACGCTAGTGAAGAGCCAGGAGACACCAGCATGGATGCGGGCGATAGCGATCTGGATGTTATTCAAATCACCGTCTTCATCTGGAGCAGATAGGTTGTCAGAGCTAAAGGAGCTGAGCAGCAGGGCCAGAAAGAGATTCAGCACCTGTTGACAGACAAATGTTATGTTAGATTATACTTAATTTAAAAAAACAACCCGAACAGTGTTATCATTTTAAAACCATTTTGAAGGTGGCTTAAAATGTATTTACATTGTGCTTATGTCAACATTTACCTTTCTTCACAAATCAGAGCATGGCTTAGCCTGTAAGCTAAGGGATAAGTGCACCTAATGCAAGACATGATATCCAACATATTTTGTCAACACTGGAAAATCCTGCATTGTAAATTCAAGAGGATATTCTACCCAGAGATGCTCATGCACATATGGCTTTGGGTGTTTTCAGCTGCACTGAACTCAAGTTTCAACCCATCCAACTCCCAAGTAATCTGTCTACTTGGTTAGACAGCAGCAACATCAAGCACATCCCTGCACTGTACGTATGTGTGTGTGGTTCCTGTGCGCGCACTGCTTGTGTGATGTGCACAGTTGGTAAGGATCATCTTTAGCCACTGAGCCAGTCAGAGATGGGGAGCATGAGCAGATGATTAGTGATGAATGCCCTTCGACCTTCTCACCCCTAAGCATCCTGGATAATCCCTTGGATAAACAGCTTTCCCACGATTCATGTGCAGAGGAGGTTTCTGTCCATTAAACTCCATAAGAAGCACTGTGGTGATCTGGTCTTTGCCCTAACAAGGTAATAGAGTCACTGAAGGTGTCTGTATCCAGCAGGTGTAAAACAAGACACTTTCCCTGCTGTGCTATTTAGGCCATTTTATCACTCATCCTTTGTCTTTGCTGCTAGAAGGGTAAGAAGAAGGGCCTTAAATCCTTTGAAAGAGTAGCCTGTGTAATTCTCTAATGTGTATTTAGAGCAGGCAGTCAGAAGGTGTGAACTGGTGTGAAACCATCAGGCTATAGATGATACAGTGGTGCTGGATGTAGAGTTTGTCAATCACTTCGGCCCCTCCCTGTTACTGTTGCTACTCCTGTCAAGCTTTGTGCCCTGGGGTACCATTCCAGTAAGTAAGTAAGTAAACTTTATTTATATAGCACTTTTCACAGATAAAACTCCAGATGAAAAGCTGCTAGCTCAGAATCAAACGTCATTCCTTTACAAAAATTACACACAAATTCTTTTGTGTCACTGATTTTTGTATTATATACAAGTCTTTCTCTTCTCAACTAGGTCCTTTCTTCTCAACTACTGAGATATGTTTATACTGTTTATACTGTTGTGTATTGTTGATGGAACTGTGTGTTTATACTGTTTGTTTATTTATGTTTATACTGTCTTTAATTATTTATCTTTTACTGTAACACTGTGGGCCTAGGGAGCACTGCAATTTCAAAACCTGTGTATGACCTGTACATATGGTTTTGACAATAAAGTTGACTTTTGACTTTGACTTACACACAACATCTTCATCCTGTCATGTTGAACTGAGGTCACACTGTACGCTACAGTCACTCACTATTGCAAAGTGGTATTACAAGAGGGGATGGGGCTAGCTGGTTAGCATGCAAACCTCAGCTGAAGACAGCTCTTGGCAAATAAAGGAATGAAGTTTCATGCTGCACTCATTACGTTTCTTCTACACTGTTAAGTAGTAAGCTGCATGGACTTCACCTCTGAAAAGAACACTAGTTTACTACTGTGCGTAGTTAACTGGGCATGCTAATGTCTGCAGCTTGCATTAGAACAGATAAATATACTGCAGTTCATTTCTTGCACTTTCACTTTTGTGTTTTGGAAAGGAGGTAAAAACACACCACCCTCCAAACTCTTCATATGTGGACAAATTCTCTGAGTGATATAATGCCGCTAATTATGAGTGATAGTCTGAGGAAATGTTTTTAAAATTTTGTCGCTGTATGTATTGCCAAGAAATACTTAAGAGAAGCTGCTACTGCATACAAAGGTTAAAACAGAACTAGCAATAGATGTGCATGAATGACTGTATCAGTCATCATCTAAGCAAAGACCATGAAAAAAATATTAAGTTAACCAAAGAGGTTTTAAAACATTTCTGACAGATACATTTCTGAGCATAGGATTAAATGCGTAACAAACTTAATGGCAGAGGGAACAGAGGGCATGCTGGGAACAGGTGTTTGAACAATATCCAACAGGAACTACACACTCAAAGCCTTTAAAAAGCCTGCCAGGGTTTTAAAACAGTTATGTGACAGAACTGAATTGATTGTGGTGCAGACGATGCTCAAATTTCACTGCATAATACTATTTTAATATGTTTCTCTTCTTTGTTCTCAGGTAATTCATACGTCTTGCTAATTCTTACTAGAGTCAGGCAAGGAATCTAAACTTAGGTAAAGGGAAAACAGAAGGAAAAGAAATCCTGTAAATTGATTGAAAAATTAAAAAAAACATCATGATAATAAAATAAAAACATGCTGAGTATTGGTATTAAAATAGTATTAAATAGACCTTAACATTGAAAAAGGTTATTTTATGTATTTCAACAGGAAGCACTAAAATGATGCCACATTTAAAGTAACTACATGGACTATAAATAAATGTTACGATTTCTGACTCTTCTGGGATTTTTTTTTTTAATCCGTTCTCATTAATGTTAGCTTACAGCACACAGCTGGGCAACAAACCACCATATGGGTGGACCAGCAACTATACGTATCCTTGCTGTGAGACTGACTGACTGCAGTTGTGTACAAACAGAACTGTCAAAGAGATTAAACAGATCTTTCATAGAAACAGCTGCCTGCAATGATGTGCAGGCTGTGTGTTCATCCTGTGTGAAAATCAATACCTGTAATATGACTGGAACAACAGCAGGAACACGCAGTACTTAGGTCACAATATCACCCATAAGGCTTAGTTCATTAGCAGCAGATAAAATATTCAGCCTTGTTGGACATGGGGCTGCAGTAAAGCCGCTGCCACCATAGAGTGTGTCTGTTTGCATGACAGCATGTGCAGATAATACATATATGACTTAGGAAGGACAACAGATGGTTTACATGTCGTCCAGACTTGATCTGTTTTGAAGTCAGCTAATGCTAATCTACAAGACAGTATGCCGCTGTGACATAACCACTTTCTCAGTGATTGGAGCGTGTTCAAGACCACTGAGGAAAAACACACAAGCCACTGAAAGAAAAAAGACGTCTGAGTTTGCAAACTTTATCACAATGAGGCACCAACCATTTGTCAGGTAGGTCCCATTCTCATAATATGGAATCACCAGTTCCCATTGGCGCAGCATAATCCCTGATTACTGCTGACATCATCATTTGGATTTGACAGTAGTTACAGCTGGTTGCTCTGACGTGCAATTGAATTTCTCTCTAGGCAGACTTCCTGTTATCATATACTGTTAAAGGATAAGGCTGGTAATACTCAAATACACAATATTTTTGTCATTGCCAACAAATCCAACGAAAACAGGATTTTGTTTTACAGTAGCAGGACAGTATGTGTAGTATGTGGGATTAATTAAGAATAAACTATCATTCCTGTGTTAGTCATAATAGGAAGAGGAAAAAAGAACAATAAGAGCAATAGTTGTTAGTAGGATCAGCTCATTTTTTCTTTTAGTCTTTTCATGGAATTGGTTAACAAGAAAAAATAAATCACCAAATTAACAAATCATGTACAAAATGTCCAGTTTAATACTCACCACCAAGTTTCCTATGACCATGACCAACATGAACACCAGGATGCAGAGGGGCTGCCCTGCCACTTCCATACAATCCCACATGGTCTCAATCCACTCGCCGCACAGCACCCGGAACACGATCAGGAACGAGTGGAAGAAGTCCTTCATGTGCCAGCGAGGCAGCTGACAGTCAATGGAGATCTTACACACATAATCCTGATAGTTCTTGCCAAACAGCTGCATGCCCACCACAGCAAAGATAAAGACAATGATGGCCAACACCAGTGTCAGGTTTCCCAGGGCGCCCACTGAGTTACCGATGATCTTGATGAGAGTGTTGAGAGTAGGCCAGGACTTCGCCAGTTTGAAGACTCGTAACTGATGAAGAGAACAAGGTGAAGAAGAGAAACGATGTTACGTTTACTGTCTGATGTTGATGTTGGATTAGATGTTTTAGACCTCTAAATTTAATCCTTTAACGATATTTGAACCAGTTTGATGTTGACAGATGAGTGTGATAAATGTCTAATTGTTAGGACTGACTGAACTGTTGACCAACCCTCAGTCCTCAGTAGGATTAGTTCCCGTATGTTTTTACAACTAATACAAAAAACAACAGGAAAATTCAATACAGCAGTTTACACATAATGACGTTATTTTTATTTTTTCATGTAGTATTAAGTTTAACTTTTATGTTTTACTTTATTAAGTAGTATTAAGTTAGTTTAACATACCATTAAACAATGTATATTTGTGAAAAGAATACAAAGACATACAACTGAAAAAGAACTAAGCGTGAAAAAGCTTTTGTTTTTTCAATGTACACGTGAGAGTTACAGATTTCTTTTACCAGTCTGAAAGATCGTAGAACAGATAGCCCCTCTACATTGGAAAGACCCAACTCCATCAGACTGAGACAAACAATGACACCGTCAAAGATGTTCCAGCCCTGTTGGAAGTAGTAGTAAGGGTCCAGGGCAATCAGCTTCAGGACCATCTCAGCTGTAAAGATCCCTGTAAACACCTGGAAAAAACACAGTGACAGAAAGTACCAAAATATCCTCCTTATTATGAAGCTTCATTTACCGTACATGCAACACGCTATGGAAAGCCAGGGAAGCCAAAAACACTCAAAAGGGATCTCTGGAGTAACAGGTTGTCAACACTCTGACACATTAACAACACTTTATTAACAAGCTGACGATGTGTAGCTGTTAACTTGTTAAACATACTAACACCGTATCTTTAACTCTTCAAATTTTAATGTGTTGACGTGTTAAAAATATGTTGTTAACATGCTCACAACATGTGGACAATGTGAATTCAGAAGCCAGTTTCATGTGTTTTTGGCTTCCCTGGGATTCCATAATAAATGTGTGTATTCATCCATGTATGCAGACACCCAGTACAGTGTAAGAGAAATGCATGAATTTTTTTAAACTATATTTATGTCGTATATCTTTCCTGAAGTTTACATGACTAGGGTAAAGTTTAAGGTTAAAAAAAAAAAAAAAAAAAAAAACTAGAGAGCACACAGATGGTGTACAGTGTACCAGATTAAGTAATCAAATAGTTCATAAAAAATAATACCAAGAATAAACAACTGCAACACACAATTATTATATTAAGAAAAATAAAATAAAACACAACGAGAGGAGCTGGAAAATGTAGCTGGGCAGAGGAGTGTTCTGGATAAGCAGCAGAAAATGGATGGATGGAGTGAAAAAAATAAGCTGATTGGAAGAGGTCAGAAATAGAAAAGTATTAAATCCATGTCTTCTTGGAAATGTGTTCCCAAACTTGAAGACACTGGCAGGGTCTAAAATTTACCAGCAGAGGGAGATGGTGAAATGAAGGAATCAGCTCCACCTCCTTCTAAAAATACTTCCACAAACTGTTTGGAGCAGAACCTTTGACAAAGGATCATCATGTCCCTGTTTGACCTCAGGTCCAGCTCAGCATCACTGGCTATAAAAACACAGCTGTCTGATAAAGAAATACATTATCTCAATGGATGCCATTTGTCTTTCCTCTTAACTTATTCGTCCACTGCTCATCTACCACCTACCACCACTTAGGAGAAAGTGTGTTAAAAGCTGGAAATCTGCCCACTCCTATCATTAAAACCCTCTTACCAGATTGCCCACTGAGAGCATGGTGTTGAACTCATCAGTCATGGGGTAGTGCTCCAGGGCCATGAAGAGAGTGTTCAGCACAATGCATATGGTGATACCTAGATCCAGGAAAGGATCCATCACCATGATCTTCACCCACTCCTTCATCTTCAGCCACCAGGGGCAGCAGTCCCATATCAGGTACTTCTTGGCAAATGTATACCAGCAGGGATGGCACTTCTGCCTTGACTCCTGCAGCTCTGCAGAGACACCAAGGTGCACCATTCATTCTCAGATTTTTTTTTTTTTTTAGCTTCAAACTGTAGTAGGCTTGTTGAGGGTTAGGGAGAAAATAGATAACAATTTCATGCCTGTTATTTTTACACTTCAAACAATTGGACAAATTATATTTAAAGTTTTAATTGTTATGCTTTATAGGTGCTGGTAAGTGGATCTTGTTACCTTCGGACAGAGACACTATGACCTGAACCCTTTCAGGTCATAGTGCTGAGCTAAGCTGACAGTTTGGTAGTTAGAGCTTCATGTTTAAATGAAAGAGCAGTGTCAATCTTTTCATCAAACTTTCGGCAAGAAAACAAATATATATATATATAATATATATATTTCCACAGATTTCAAACTGTTCCTGTAATAATCAAAGAAACCCACCCTCCATGGCATCACTGAGGAAACTGACAGAGCTCAGCCCTCTTTTCCTGGGCACTGGAGGAGGCTCGGTCACTGTTGGGGAAGGCTGGAGGACAGGTCTTGGAACTGGGTCCTCTGTACTGGTGGGCCTCTGGGTAGACAGAAAACACCAAAAAATTAAACACAAGGCTTTCCTCTCTCTTTTATTTAGTGAGCTGTTGATTTAGATCAATGTGTAAAAATACATGTATTTCATTTTTGCAGGATTCTCTAATTTTACACTCACTGTGTCTTCTCTGATCCTCTCCATGCTATAAGCAGGCATGGAGGTGGGAGTGTGCAAGCCCACAGTGGTGACTCCGTTCTGGTCCAGGGAAATGTTGAGCCGACCGTTGACCGTGAGGCTTGGGGTGAAGACTTGGGAGCAGTGACTCCTCACGCTGCCTGTCCTCCTCTTCCAGGGTGTTGCTGTTGAGCTGGTGCGACTCCTGAAAGCATCCCCATGAACACTGAACTCGTCGTCCCCGAAGTCAGCCTCTGAGTTGTTGCGTGCCCGGAAAGAGCTGAAGATGCTGTTCTGGCTTCCTCTCCTGGTGCTGAGGGGGTGAGACGAGAGCGTGGCCAGCAGAGGGTGGACTGGCAGGGGAGACAGAGGAGGCTAAAGAGACAGAGAGGATATATTAGCTCCAGTGGCCTAGCTCCTAGCTCCAAAGACAACGAAGAGGGTGATTGTCGAGTGATGTACCATTGGCTCGTCCAGTGGGTCAAACTTCTCCTCGGCAGCTTCCTCTGCTGTTTCCTCTGACAACGTCCTGTGAGATCTTCTTCTTCTGCTGCTGCTTCGTCGTATACTTCCTGTCTTCAGACAGAACGGAGACAGCTCTGGGGATAACACTGAGTCTGTCTCCTGGGCTTGTTTCTTAGCTGCCAACTACATACAAAAAATTGTTACAGGATGTTATTTTTTGTTTGTCCTAAGCTGAAAGCACACATGAACACATGAAAATCCTTGTAGACTGGTTGCGATGCACCTACTCTTTGCTCTCGTCGTAGATGCTCCATAGCCAGCTGAAACTCTCTCTCTTTCTGCCAGGCCTCAGCAATGGTTGCCTGATTCTGCTCCTCATAGGCCATGGCCACTACAGCCAGGATCAGGTTGACCAGGTAGAAGGAGCCCAGGAAGATTACCAGCACAAAGAAAACCATGTAGGTCTTCCCTGCTGAGCGCAGAGTCTGAGGGAGCAGACATGAAGTCAGTAAAAGCAAACTCACATGCCTTTGTTTACAGTTATAGTAAGTGGTATAGATTGTTTATATATTGTCTGACTTTTCATGTTACCCTTTATGCCAGCATAATATATTTGTACTACACTGAGCAATTATACTGAGACGCTGTTCTCAATTAACCATTTAAAGCTGCAGTGTTATTTATTTATATACTAGACACTTGGAGTCAGTGGAACAAGCTGTAAACTAAACATGGACATATTATCACCTTTTTAAGTTGTTATGGCAAACAAACTAAAAAATCTCTATAGAGGTGAGACGAAACTGAAGAGACAGATGATAATTCTCTGTGGGTTTGTTGTAAAGAAACTACAAATTTATGAGGAGGAAAAAATGTGGATAATTCTGGGGGAGCAACAAATCATCACAGATCACTGGTAGATAAAAAAAAAAAAACATATATTCAGAAATCGCACCTGATGGAACAGTTTTTCCCAATAGTCTTGTGTCATGAGTCGGAAAAGGGCCAGAAAAGCCCAGCCAAAAGTGTCAAAACTGGTGTAGCCATAGTTTGGATTTCTTCCTACTTTTAGGCAGTCAAATCCATCTGGACACTTCCTGTAATGCACAAACAGTTTAACAGCAGAAGACAGATGATTACAGGAGAGGACTGACAAACAAATTCTGTACACAACTGAATTAAAAGCAGCTGGGACAGATATAGCCGTGGTAGCGTGCAGACTGCTTTACTAGAGTTAAAAACATCTCCAGTATCTACATGTAGCCCTGTGGCCTTTGACTCCGCAGGGGAGAGAAGCGGATGAGTCAGTAAGTACATACACTGCTATCATCACCATTATTTCAACTGAAGAGGGCACTTGAAATTTGTTCCAGGCAGGAGCACTAAAATGCACTGGAGCAAAAGGGATTACACTGAGCCAGATGGATATCAAATTGCAGTTCAAAAATTTTCAGCTCGATGCCGCCATCTCTGATCTTCATTGTCAGCGTAGTGGCATTACAGCAAATAAAATATTTAAGTCCAGCAGCTGAGAACAAGCTGGACTGCCATGTCAATCTGAGTGCAGAATAATTTCGTAATGGCTGGGAAACAGCTGGGCGGGAGAGTGCTGCTGTAAGAACAGCTGTAGCTCTCACCAATGGGCCAGCTAAGCAGGAATGCTCACTAATATCCAGCAGAGAGGACAGAGGAGGCTGCGTGAGGCCAGCGACATCTTCCTGTCAGGCTGTTCCTTCCCTCTGCTGCACTGCTCAGCCTGTTATCAATCTGTTCACCTCTTTTTATCAATATGACAAAACATACAAACACAAAACCTGCAGATACTGTTAGTGTTGTCTTCAGAGACTCCACAATGGTTTTGCATGTTTGCGCCCATTAACTATATCTTGTTGTTCTGAGAATACATTAAATTGCTGTTAACCAGCTTTTAAAAAGCAGATGTTAGATTGGCCTTTCGTGAATATTTTTTTAAAATATTAATTGCTAAGTCGCCATTCATTCAAGTAAACGCTGTGAACCTTTCTGATGTTGACTAAATTCATTTGATTTCTTGACACAGCATTTGATACAATTTTTATTCTCCAGATTAGTTCACTGTTCAACTGTCGGCATGTTTTGGGCATTCTGTATTTTTAGAGCTGAAATGATGAGTTAGTAGATCAAAAGATAAATATTAATCTGCAGATACAATTGTATATTGATTTTTCTATTAAGCATTTTATAAACACGTTAAACGATTAATCTGCTGATTAATGAAAAAATGTGAGTTGCAGCTCTATTTACTAATGGAAACATGGCGAGGTTTAAAATTAAAGTCTAGATTAAAGTAAAAACATATTTTTAAGTCAAAACAAGAGCTAAAGCATTAAAAATCTTCTTTGAGAATTATTCTACCATTTATTCATAATATCATGCTTGAGTTAATTTACTCAGCAATTTCAGTTTGTAAGTCAAGTTACCCTCAGCTGCCTAATGTGCAGTGCTCACATCTAATGTTGTGGTTGCTAATCTCATTACCACACTATGCATGAATGTGAGATTCTCTTGCAATCAGACGCTGCTATAAAAACAAAGCACCTGTTAGGCTATCGTCCCACAGGTTTCTATAGTAACTGCCCTGGAGACTGTACTTGCACAGGTTTATCCTGGATTAATGCCCCTCAAGGAGAACTGCTGAGCCACATGTATTCGCTGTGGGATCTGACCTGCCTCCACACTGACAACATCCACAGCCAGCGTGAAGCACTGATGGCTGGGCACAGAGAAGACCACAAGATTAGTGTTTCCCTTTTCTGCATACATCCTACAGTGCATTACTTTGTACTCGTTAGTAGTACACTACAGTTGGTAATTCACTACACTTCAGTGCTCAGGATTTACATTAACAGTATATTAAGGCAGTTTTCAGGTATTCTTTAAAATTAATTTCAGTTCAGGATGAAAATCAGTTAGACTCTTGAAACTTGCTTTTACATCATCATTACACTAGTGCATGATTTGTAGTTAAAGATAAAAATGGTCCAATACAGTATGGTCCATTATGTTCTCATACAAGTTATGTAACCAAAGTAACACAGACAAAGCCTGTGGTGTGTAAGAGCTCTATGAAAGCTCTTTGCTAACATGTTTACATTTTTATTGACCTATCTTTGACAGTGTACCATCCATTTCCTGCAGTCTGTGTCACAGAACATCTGTCAATCACAACAATGTGTTTTCCTTCTATCCTGGGTGGGACTGAAGCCGTGGGTTTCCATACCCCTCTCAGTACCATCAAGGGCAAAAGTTGAAACTATCCATACAATCAGTCATAATCCTTAATGCACAGTGGCTTTAAGATGTGAAGGGATAAGCATTTGCCTAAACTCTACAGTAGGCATGATGAGAAAAAGCCAGGGCCTTTGAGCAAATCATTTATCACAAACTTGTTAACCATCTAGGCTGAAAATATCATTTGAATATGTGTGTGTGCATGCATGCCCACTTGTGTCTACAGTGTGTTTGTGTGCATGTGAGCGACTGTGTGTGTGTTTGTGTGTGTCATCATAACGTATCCAAAGCTTTAATTTGGAAATCTACTCAGGGATTACTTGTTGGAATACACTCAAAAGATTAAGCATCCTCTATGTTTTACGTCCTCCATCCTGACCTGCTTAATATCTTGCCTGTCTCCACAGCCAGCCTCAGAAACTTCCATCTAAAATGCCACAGAAGTTAAAAGGCTGTCTCATTTTGTCAACAAATCATAAGCTACCCTGTGGTTACTTTGACCTGTAACCTGGCAGCCATGTGACAAAGCTGAGTCACACTGTCCTCGATCTGCCATCAATCTAACTGCAAAGAAATAAAAAAAAATGCAATAAGTATGATACATAGCATATTCTTGGAAATGGCAGAACAATGTTTAAATCAAAGGGATACAAAAGGATTAATCCTTGCTGTATCCAAAGAGGCATTAACACACCCATTAGACACAGGAAAAAAAAACATTTAAACGTTTAAACTGACTGACTGAATGTGGATCACGGTGTGCTGTTAGAGATCCACAAATAGCAAAAACAACAAGCAACAAATCTAAAAAAGTCCAATTGCAGCGACTTGTAGGTAAACTCTGGGACAGCTGGATAGGTCATATCGGTACTAGTCTGATCTTACTGACCCACTATTTAAAAGAGTTCAATGACGTCATTTCCCTCTGAATGCCCTCAAATGTATCCTGTTTTCGCTCTGACTTGAACACAAATTACTGAATCTGATTTTACTTCTTGGGAGATTAAGTTCCTGTGTTTTTGGAGGAGAAGTTACAGAGTGAGATTAAAAACTAAAGGGTTGGCTGCACTCTGATGCCAATAAAAATGTGTGACTACCTCCACTGTGTCTACACTTTTTTTTTTTATGTTAACTCATTAAAACACCATGTATCATCTACCATCTACTATCGGCATTAGCTTTATCTCATGCAAAGAAAATAATACTTTCTATTAAATTATCTCAAGGGAATTCAACTGCAAACAATATTGATTTGTGATTGTGCAGCGCTAGCTAAAAAGCTGGACATGCCTGATGCTTGGAGATGCTGGAAAACCTGAATATTTGGAATTTTTGCTTGAAAAATGACTTCAACAGTAAATCATTGATCAACATAGTTGAGCATGTAGAAGACAAGGTTTGTGTATTTGATCGGTATATTAGTATGAGTTTGTATTTGTGTGTCATTGCTGTTGTTTACTTAAATCTTTTTTTTTATGGTAAAACAATTAAAATTGATATTATTGATTTATCAAAGAACCCCAAGGGTTCTTTAGAGTGAACCATGCCATTTAGCTACCAAGATATGGAACATCATAGAACATTTTTTGAGTGTAAGGAAAAACTTCTCTGCAAAAGATTAATATCATAACTACTTTTTGTTATTTGCTATCAGTCATTATCTTGTATCATTAACAAGAGCACCTAATGGAAGCCATTTGTTGAAGCTGCAGGATTTCAGATTCACACAGATGGGTATTTAGTTCACTATGACCTTTGAACTGGGCCTGGCATGGGCAGAGTCATCCTGTTGTGCTTGTTTCAAAAGCATTTGGATTTATAGGATTATTCAGTACGTAGGCTGAGTAGCAATATTTCGATGGTTTCACACTGTGACTTTGATTGGGAACAAAGTCCGTCACAATCATCAATGTATGTCTACATTTACAGACGTCTCACCTGAGGAAGCTAGAAATACTGCGACTTCATATTTAACTTTCTTTTTTTTTTTAAATTAAAAAAAAAAAAACTTTTAGGCTATTAAACCAAGTATTTTTCAACATTTAACAACATTGCAAAGATCAAAACAGCTGTAGACTTGAAGACAAGACAGAACACTTCAAATGTTTTACAGTACAGTTTCTACAGTACAGTACAGTATCAATCCCAAGTGATCTGGTCTGCTCCGGTTAACCTAATCATGTCATAGAGCTTTTGAGATGATGAAATCTCCAAGACCCCCCTCTCTCCAGCTGTTTCTCAGTAAATGGTTCCAGTGGTGGGGTGATTATCCATACCACGTGTCGTCTTGTGTACGTCCTCTCTCACGCTACACCCTTCCCTCTGATGGGATCATTCTTCTATACATTAAGTCACAGATTGAAAATATGAAGCACATCATCTATTGTTGTGTCTGTTTTGTCTTTCTCTGTGAAAACTATTTGCACCCAGCCTGGTGCTCAAACTACTATATCCAATTATACACATGACATGCATGGGATCAAAAGCCATTAGATGCTAAACATTTTCATATTATGTAATAGCCTACAAATGATTAACAAGCAGTAAGCAGGACACTCACTTACCCTGCATCACTTCCGTATCCACATATTAAGGCATCCTTTGCTCCTTCAACTTTGTAAAAATTATCTAAGGAAAGGGAACAGGAAGTTAAAGAGACACAATAACATTTTTCTTCTTTTAACTTCATTGGATGATACTGTTACCATACAGTATTCTGAGCATCGTGTATATGTGAAATATATGTGTGTATTGTTTTCAGCTGACCTTCACTGCTGAGGAAGTCTGCCCTGGAGCTCCAGGTCCTGTTGTTACAGATGAAGGATGCATTGGGGCTGTAGGAGGAGTTGATGCAGTGTGCGAGGCTGCGGACACATTTTTGTCGCAAGAGCCCCATGAAAAGCTGCAGGCCGATGAGGGCAAACACGCTGAGACAGAAGACTGTCAGGATCATCACGTCTGCCAGCTTTCTCACGGACTGGATCAGGGCACCGACGATGGTCTTCAGACCTTGATGGAGGAGACAAGACAATATGTTGAATGTCTGGTTTTACAGTGATTTCATAGGGCACGATTAGCAAATGAGAGACAAGACTTGGAAACGTGGCCAGGAGGTTTTATCTGATAAACATCTTACCTGGGATAACTGAGATGGTTTTCAGGGCTCGTAGTACTCTGAAGGTTCTCAATGCAGAGACGTTTCCAAGATCTATAAATTCTGTCACATATCTGGAATTTTAAATGAAGAGTAAGAAGATTAAACAAAGAAGGTCGTCTTAATGATCACCGGGGTTAACAATTATCAATGATAATGATAATTAACAACAATTATCATTAGGCTACTTAACAGTACATGTGTCATATCTTCAAAAACCAATTTCAATCAAATAAGGTTATGGGTTATGGGAGAGTATTTTTATTGGCTTAGTGTCTTAGTTTCATACAATTCTCCTTAAAAATCTTGACACTAGAACATTAGAACATTAAAATTAATGTCCCATTAAGTCCCATTTTCTTCTTTATTGTCTTCTTTTAGTTCTGTGTTTTGGTTTCAATTAACTTCTGGGGGACATTCTGTTTAGCTGCTAAATGCTCCACTTTGTTCAAAGGCCGGTAGTGTTTTGTGTAGCCTCTGTTCGATACAAGGGATGTAGTGTACAGGTTTTACAGCACTTTGCCAAAAAAGCAGATGTCTCCTGCTGCCAGAAGCTATGACAGTGGTAAGAGTGGCCTGTAAGGCTGTGGCCATGAAAACCAAAAAAGGAGTTGAAAGATGCTAAACCACCCCTTAAACTTAGGGGCACTGCAGGATTGGATGATAATTCTCAGTAGGTTCATAACATCAACTCTTTGATCATACAATTAATCATGTGATCCATTTAAGATAAAAACCCTCATTACAGTATCCTTATGAGTTTAAACAACAGAATAGCATGTGTTTGGTGCCTGTGAGAAGAAATGACTGATGAATTAGCTGACTGGCCCATTATTAATCAAAAACTATTTTACTACTAATTAATCGCTGGAGGTAATGACAGCTTTCGGAGAGAGTACACCCAGTACAAGTGATTTTGTCACGCTGTTTCCAAACAAAGCAATTGTCCTATCAGGATGATTGGTCTCTGACAATGAGGCTGCATCGAGAGGTCATCTGTCTAATCTGTTACCTGCATCATGGGTAGTGAGTCATGGCACACAGATCTCTGACCTTCATAATAGGCTTATCATTCACAGCGTTTCAAAATCACCACTCAGGATGACTGACTGACTATGGTCACTTTGCCATTACTAAACAAGACTAGGTCAAAACCTAGTATGTAGTTGGACTGTGTCTGGTCAATGTGCAAAATTGAAGAAAAACTGTTCAGGAACCACTGTAAACAACTACTTCCAATGGAAATTAACCAAAGCCTGTCTGAAAAGTAGCGAGCCAAAAATACTGAAATAAGGATTGGATTTTGGTTCTTCACATTATTACAGTCGACACAAGACAGTGAGGCCACAGCTAATGGATAATAAATGTCAGGCAAGACTGATAATCCCTACGATTGTATGGTTACTTACGCCATGATTATGACGGTGAAGTCCAGCCAGTTCCATGGGTCTCTCAAGAAGGTAAATGGCACTAAACAGAATCCCCTCGCAAATATCTTTATCACTGACTCAAAAGTGTAAATGCCAGTGAAAGTATACCTGGAAAATGTTCATGGAGAATGGAGAAAATGCTGTATTAGAAGTGAATACAATGTTACACATATATAATATATTTGAGCTTTAAAATAAATCACAACAGTGAGAACTGAAAACAGACTTGATTATGAAAGCCATGAAAAAATTAACAATGTGCAAACACTCACTCCCAAAATTCACTGAATGCCACAAATAATTTATAGAAATAAAATTACTGAGGAGTGATTTCACTGACTGCAGGAGATGAATGAACATGTCTACACAGTTTAAACATAGCAAACACACAGATAGGTAATAAATAAATTCATTTTTTCACAGAATTAAAAGAAAACCAAGGCATGGTGATGACAGCAGTTCATTCATTCAGCAATCATTCCAACAAGACTAGGTCATAACTTAGTACTGGCTAAGTACTAAATACTGGCTGGACTGTGTATGGTCAAAAGGGAGACATTTGTGTTTATAGGGCCAGCCCTGCTGTTGCAGACCAGCCAAAAAGTATTGTTTCATACTTGTTCACAGTCTTTTGCCAGTTCAAGTGAAAATAACCAGATAGATTAGCTTAGCATAAAGAATTTATAATAATTCAGATCTTATAACTTTGTTTGTTGAATCTTTTAAAAACCTTTTAAAAAAGTGTGAAAATATCTATTTGAGGTTTTATGGGGGCTGCATGCTGGAGTATTTCTTCACCTAGGGCAGCAATTTCTTAAACTCTCTTCTTGACTACCTCACAGTGGCAACAAGAATTCGGATTTTGTTACCTTTGGACAAATTAAAAGTCCAAAGGTAATCAATCGCCAAATTAAAAGTCTTTGTCAATGCAGATTGCATGCTGCATGCTAAAATGCCTCTGATCCACCGATGATGATGACTGACAGCTTAGACACTTATATCTTTCACATCATGCTTAGCACAATATTTCTTAAGACTTTTAAATAATGATTTTTATTCCACACCACGTGCTTTTTTTTTTAACATGCACATATGGCGTTCTGACCACCATAAATATTACATGCATCATATTACTTACATGTGAACTGATTCTTCAGTCATCACTGATAAAGTGACAAACCCCAGCAAAGCTCCACATTAGAATACATATAGCACAGTTTCTGTCCCAGACACACTATTTAGGATGAGACACCTGCTTACTGTACAGTAAATACTTACTCCAGGTACTTGGTCCATGTTGGCGGATCAGACATGGCCATGAAGAAACAGTTGGTCAATATAGTGAACATTATGAACAGGCTAAACAATGTGGAGAAGAAGTTAAGGAAAGTGTACTGTGAAATATTAATCACAAAAACTGTAACTGACACAGACACAATAGCATAGTCACAATGTTTCTCATAATCCTATGAACTATATCCATTAGGATAAACCATCATTGTGTGTGCCAGTGGCATTACAACTACAGTAATGCAGATTATAGAAAATGTAAGTAAATTCCATTTGACATTAAATCAGGGAAGTGATATCATTCTCTCTTATGGATAAATGAAACCACAACAAAGGATCCATTAACTACCAGATATGAAATATTTAAAACATTTCAAGATAAAATTATTAGAAAGTCATATGTATATATATATATATATATATATATGGTCTGTAGGTCAGAGTAATTTATTGTCAGTTACAGTTATTTACATTATGTTTCAGTTTCACAGAATCAATAACAGTTGAAAGATGTATTTACTATGCTTTGTGATCTATAACATAGCAGAAATCCAAGATTCCCTCCAGTATGTAAAGTACGAATCAGCTGTCTGAGAACTAATAGGTTGCCGTCACATGATGTGAAATATCCTTGCTCTTATTTCATTTCAGAGATTAAAAGAGGGATATGAGGGGATTTGTTTTGCGATGCCAGAGAGGACCATCACAAAGCTGTTTCAAAAATGTGACTATGGAAAAATCCAATAGAAACCTACGAGGGGGAAAACTGTAAATATTAGAAATTGGCTTATCTGCCAGTATGAGATGCAAGGAGTGGTTTCTAGAGTAAATAAATAAATCTAGCAGTTTGGTGGAAATATCACACAGGGTCTTGTTCTCAGCCAACTGTCGCATTAAATATCCTCATATCCTTCTTTTATCTTCATCTATATTTAAGTAATTTTCTGAAAAGAGGATGTGAACCCACTGGTGCTATGTACCTGATTTTGTTAATAAACAAATTACAAGCCAACTAAATTGACAGGTAATGTCATCCATCGCTGAATAATCAGCCATGATTGTTTAACATAGGAATAGACACAGGCTCTGAGCAGTCCAAAAAGGATATGAATGGACTAAAACTTTTATGGCAATTGATCTGATGAAGTGAAAAGGACTAAATATGTAAAGTGCATTTGTGGCACTGAATCTGAAGATGGCCTTCCCTTTGTTAAGTACTATAAAAGTCTGCAAAAGAAAGAGAAAAAAATAGAAATCATTCATGAGAAAAATGACATATTTCAAATATTGTTGTTCACAAAATTTTAGTAAAACACGTTGTAGCAAGTCATCTGGATGTAAATACATTTCCAAAACCAATTTTTCCATCATGTATATATGTATTTTCTATGACTGTAGCTCTGAACAATAGTTTGTTTTCTTTACCCAGCAGGGATGGTATTACAGCTGCTGTGTTGAATCTACCACTCAGTCTGCCATCTGTGTTAACTTCCACCATAAGCACCTCTGCCTCTAAGAAAGCAGTGAGTGCCCATACATGCAGCAAGTGAGGCCAGTTGAGATAATGGAGGCAACTCCAAAGCAGGCTGAACCTTTCCCCAACAGATGTGGCATTTATTTAAATATTTTTTCGTCTTTGGATAATCCTCCCATCCAGCAGTGCATCACATGCCAAAACAAAGAGACCCTGAGAATGACTGCCACGTCCTTTTTCATCTCTCCATAAGCGGCCCATTAATGGGTAGCAGCCTGATCTACCGACTCTGCAAATCAAAACTTGCTAATCCTATTTCTGTGTCCACAAGAGATCTAAAGAGATGCAGTCACCGCTTCGCTTTGGCTAGCTGCTCCAAAACACCACCTGGTGAATTTAGTGAAAACATCAGCTGATCTGGAAGATCACTACCATATTGTGTTCATGTTCAAAGTCCAGATAAGAGGTGTGTTGATTATTGATTATTTAATATGCAGCTGATTCTGGTCAAATGTCTGCAATTTATCATCAATTACCAGTTTGCACCACAAATAACAACTTTCTGTGCTGATATCTTTGTCTGTGAATTCTTAAAAATATGTCATCAGTTGGTAAATTTTAGCAATCACAGAGGAAAATGAATTGAGTAAAGTAACTTGAGGGTCTGTAACTGTAAACCAAACCTATCATCAAAGTACTCACATGCATTACTCGTTTAAAAAATGTCAAATATCAAGTCAGCAATGTGATAGCTTTAATTATTTTTTCTGGGACTACAAACGTGTGCTGCTGCTCAAAGCTGTCATCAAATAAACAGCACTGGACAAATAAAGAGGAGGTTTTTTGACACATTCCTCTAAAGTCTGACACATTTACGTCATGGACAATTTACAGTGCCTGATCCAACTTATTCCTCTCAGCCAAAAACTATCAAAAATCAGTGAGACACTTCGCTGTTATTATTGTTCATTGCCATGACTATAGGTACTGTAATTTATCATTTAGTCAATCCCACGTCGTACTGCTGTAAATAGTCTCTAGAGCACCAAATGTGTAGTAATGAGTCATATGTCTGACCTCTCTGTATGTAAAAAAAAAAACCTTCATCTGCACTAATACATATGTAAAGACAGTTATATACACACACATAGAACATAGCTGAGACAGAAAATCTCACCCTCTGGTTCTTGTAGTAAAACGGATCAATGTCTTCCAGTGGCACCCCGATAAGTTCTGGAGGGATGTCACTGTAGATGCGTGGCAGCTGCTTGCCTGCCTCCAGGTCGGCCCTGGGTTTGGATGGCTCTGCGTTCCTGTGAGCCTCCTGGCAACCCTTGGCGTTCTTGGCCTGCTCCTCGGCAATCCGCTGCTCCATGGCAGCCAAGGATTCACGAGTGAACCGCCGCAAGCCATCAGGACCCGTTGGTAACAGCATGGCTGCCATCTTTTCATCCTGATTCTCCTATACTAGAATTTACTTACAGCTGCGGGAGCAAAGACATAGGAAAAGCACAGAAAAAAGTCATCTAAATTAATCATGGAAACTTGTGGAAGACAACTTAATTGCTTGGATGTCTTTTTGTATCAGCAGTCAGCACAACAAATTAAGGGAATTCATAAGTTTTCAAAAGCCTTAAAATTTCTTTAATCCATTTTTTATGAAAGGACTATGTGAAAGAAGTCACTTGTAGTTACAAACCCACAGTAAATTGTCACCAAGCTCTGCATTTCCCTCAGCTTTGCAGAGCATTTTAGCCTTTTTTAGCTTGTTATTTTGGTTTTGTTTCACTATTCACAGTTCACGAAACTCACTGCTCTCATCAGCATAGTTTCCAGCAGCAGCAGGCAGCTCTTTTTACTGAAGAAGCCCTGATGAACCCACTGTACACTACATGCCCAGCACCAAACAGCTAACACACAAAATTAGTGGCTAGTGGGTAAACATTACTCACTAGCAGTTACTGAACTGAAAGAATAATGAAAAGTGGACTTAAATTAATCAGGTGGTCACAAACTACATGAATGCTAATGTTGCTCCATCTCCATTTGATGTGGAAATAATATCCAAGTGTTTGCTAATGCGTTAGTCATATCAACTCTAAAAGGTTACAATAATTACTTGTATTTACAGTTTGTTGGACTTCAAGAAGTAGCTAATAGGTCAATTATTGCAGCTTGGAAGCCTTTATACATAGAATTTGAAATTAAAACAACAACAACAACCCAGGGACACAATGAACTAGCAGAAAGCAATGCATAGAATACACCAGTTTTTACCAGGCTATTCTCTGGCCCTCACAAACAAAAACGTATGCCATCAGAATGATTAAATTGTGCTCATAGTAACAAGTGCTTACAATATAAAAGTGATTCTGTAAAAAACATATCTGAATGGGATCTACAAATAATCTAATCTCTAATCTCTTGCAAGGAAAGCCCAACGGTCCCATTACACAAAATGCGGCATTTATGTCTCCATCGCTGAAGGTCTCTCGTTCTCTATTTCAAACATTGTGTAACTGCAATATAAAAAGCTAAAGTCAAAAGCTGGATTGCCTCAGATTTTCCGATTGGAAGATGGTACAGAGCTTCAGAGACAAGATATAAATTCTTTACCCTTCCCACTGTCAACTAGCTTTCTGTTATCTAACGGTTTCTGTCAAACTAGGGCAGCCATAGTTTTGAGTCAGAAGGATTAAGCCGACAGTCTGTAGCTCTGACCAAAGGTTTTCACCAGCAATGATTTAGCATGATGATCACTTGTTGTTTGCCTCTGATGAACTAAAGGAAACTAGAGGACTTGAACAAACAAACTTAAAGACATACACAGTCATTTTTATTTTACGGTTACACTCAACAGCAATGCCAAATACCAAAATGTCTGCCTTGCCCTATGTTGACGTTCTCAACCTGTTCGTTGTGTGGAGTTTCAAAATCTCAACTGTGAGGTGAGCCAAAATGTGAGCTCTGTCCTGTTACTGCAGGTGGAGCCTGCCATAATAGCATAATGCTTATCAAGTTGGTGTTTGACTTAAACTCACATTTATTTTATGGTTTTGTTTTGGTTTGGTTTTTTTTTTTTTTTGGCCTCTTGGGATCAGTGCACCAAGCTGTACACACCACAATGACATTTTATGACAATTGTCTATTTACGCATGCAGAACAATCCAATATTTTGCTCTCCACCAACTCCTGAGGGAAATATCTGGCTCTTCTTTAGCTGCTCGATTCTCCACTGTATTTACCAGCTAGTCCCTAAATTTGTCTTTTTGTTGTTTGCTGAGCAGGTAGTGTACAGTTGGTTTCTTTGAGCTCTTTTAGTGAAAACAGCTACCTGCTGTGCCTGGAGGTGAGGTTGAGAGCTGTGAGAGTTAACCAAAACATTAAAGTATATTGTAGGAAATGAAGATAAACTCCTGATGGGCAGATTTAAAGGTGATAATGATAATGACGGAGATTCCAGTTGACATTGTTCAGTAAACTTCTGTTGCACAAATATTTTATTGTTGCTACAAGTAATGCTAAAAATATTGTTTTTAAAAATAATTGTGTCTAGTTTTCAGAATCCCTCTTGGTTGGTTCGGAATGTTATTTGTACCAGAGATGTTACACCTTGAAATGCTCCATATGAGTGTATAAAATCTGTGTAAAAGAAGCACATTTGCTTTGTTCTTATTGGCAATCTCTGCTTATCTTCACTAAAACAAAACACAAAGACAGTTTGCAAGTAATCTGCTCAGAGACCAAAGCCACTATCCAAACAAAAACAATACCAAAGGCCTTTCACCACCAAAAATTCTCTCCCTCATTTTAGCCAGTGACAGAGTCTGATATTTTAATAACGGAAAAAGCTTTCCAAAGAGAGGATTACATCTCTATATTCCCCTTTTGACAGAGAAATACCATTGTATCCTTTTCATATTGACTAAGCTCTGTGAGTTTTCCATCTCCTGTCCTGAAATGCATTGATCCCTTCACACGTCCAGCCAGACGCTAGTTATCTGCTTTCAGTTGATCTGCTTATTTGGCCCAGGTTGATCTCAGATCAGCTCGTCTCATATACTGAATCCAGTGCTTTCCCATTTGCTATCAAAATAAAATAGGTTAAGATCCATTTGCAACGTCACAAAGCAGATAAACAGGTTCAGAGCAAGGATATTCCTGTTATCACAGGATGTGACGAATCAGTCACAGTATTTCTTCTATAAAAGGTAACAGCACAGAAAAGGAAAAGACAAACAATGACCTGCACTGTAGTGTACATATTCAAACTGTACATGCATATTATTAATATACACTGAAACGCAACAATCTACCAGGTGCACAGTGTCAATTTACATGCCAGCTTACTTGAGGGAGGAAATGGTGGTAAAGAATTAGACAGCACAGGGGGAAAAATATTTTAGTTGAATGAAATTTAATTCCCAGAACAGCCAGATGTGATATCGTCATCATCACTGCAAATAATTATGATAATTAGACTGAAAGTAGAGCAGCACCATGGACTGGCAGTTTTGACATGCACGCACAAGCACACACACACACACACACACATACTCAACCTGACACATGTGCTCTGCAATACTACTGTTTTAAATTCTTATAACTGAAAAATAATTCGGCTCATCAGATCCCACCAGTGTGTCCATGAGCAAGGCAACAATCCACCAGCTGCTCTGACAGCAGGTGTATTGAGCAGCAAATTAAAATGTTAAAATTATTATATAATTATATATTTAAACATTTCTCCTCTCATCAGTGATCCCAGAAGCAAAATAAAGCACTTACTGTACGTTTACCTCCTTTTCATTTAATGGAAAAGGCACAGTAAATGAATGTTAATAATGCGTGTTAATAATAAGTTATTTAATTCTGATAATAGTGATTATGCTTTGAGCAAGGAAACACTATTTAAACTAATAAAACAATCAGCTTTAGACTTAAAGTAGTACTGTATTACAAGCTACCACAGGTATATTTCTTATATTATAAGAACATGCACCAACTTCCTGGTTTTGTTGCTTAGGTTGGGTCCATGTATACTGTATCTAAATTATTTGTAAAACTCTATAACAAGACTTACTACACCAGCTTCTTTCTTGGTGAATGGATATAAGTAAATTAAATGTAAGAAGAATGTCCATTCATTTTAGGATGATTAAACTATAATTATCAAAACTTGATGGAGCTGGAGAATGCACTGCTGTTACATTCGTTGCCATATGTCTGCAAGACACAGTTAAGAAAAAAAAAGATTTCTTCTTCTCTGAAAATTCTTGTGCTGCTATACTTTTGCAGATGAGGATTTGTTGCCATGAGTTTGATGACAGAAAAGATTAAATTAATAAATGCAACTAGAATCTATCCATTTTCTGATTTTCATGACACTGTCAAATTATGGAGGAAGTTACTGATTAGACAAGTGTCTCTGTTTGAATTTGTAAATGATAAGCTGCATTATAGTGTGAAAACAATATTCACTGGTTTACTACAATTACACAATTACATTTTGAGAGATAATCTGAAATGCATGTGAAAATTGTAATTTTGGGCTGTAGCTCAACAATTTTGTCAAGTCACTTCAACTCCACTCATGACTTTGTTACTTCCACTGTTTTCTGTGTTTACACTGATTTAGCTCTGCACTTCTGTAACACTGTCAAGCCCCCAACACACATTTAAAAGAAATGTAAAAACAATGATGCAGCAGAATCAGACGTATCATCTATTTTACTCCACACATTCTTTTGCCTTTCATAACCTGGTGCCTACCCACAATGCCATTCATTCACTAACAGCTTGGTTGGAGATTTCAGTGCATTGCTAGTAACATCTTATGTAGCCTCAAGCCTCCAGCAAAGATGCACAGCAGGCTACAGAGGTCTGGTCTGCTCAGTTCCCTCTAACTGCCCAGACCCAGTTTTCTCTCATCATTTTCAAACTATTAATCTTCAGACTAGTGACATCACTTGAATCAGTTCCCTCTGGACCCACAAATGGCTTTAGACAGCTGTTTCACATTGGTAGTAATGCTCCAAAAACGCCCGTAAACTGACTTTGATGTGTAGAATCTACTCCATCTTCCATCAAATACTCCCTCTGTTTGAAATGATGCTCGAGTGACAAGCAGATCTTTAGCAGTATCGCCTCCGTGCAAACAGACCAATGGTATTTTTCAACTCCTGTTACACTCACAGTTTCTGTTGACTGGACTGCTTTGCTGTGTCAGCTTATGTGCTTATTCCAAGACTAACAGGAAACAATCATTGTTACATAGATATACAACAGAGTGACAAATATAAGCTTGTTGTACTTTTTACTGATTGTGGATCAGACCACCTGACCCTACTTTTACATATGGTCTCACCCCATTCTCAGTCTTTGTCCTTCATCCTGAATGTTGTCATTTGAGTTATTCTTCCTGTGTTGCTCTTACAAATGTCGGTACAGTTTGTAACTTGGTCACCTGATATCTGTTTATTAAAATTTCTTCTGATTAGCTGTTACAGGTTGTAATCAGCGTTTTTTGCCTTTACTTAACATTTAAAAAACCAGAAATACACGTATTCCATGTTTCCTGTGAATGTCTCGGATTTAATATTGCAGTGTGTTTAAAACAGCACAAAAAGTGTGATCACTTCATCGTTGTTATGGTCATTATGTAATGGCTAAATATGACAGGATATTTATGCAAAAAAACAATTTTTTAAAAAGGTTTCTGTGGTTAAAGTGGTACCGTGAATGTTGTGCTTTTGCGTTACTTGTACTCAAACACTACGGTTTTATGCTTCTCTGGATTTATGAGGTTAGATCCTTAAGAGGGTTATTTCAGGATATAGGACAAAACAAAAAGCATTTTCAGTCTTTGTTCACTCATAGTGATTGATTATATAACCTAAAATTAGTGGGTTCAGCTAGGAATACTTTGTTTATGTGTTCCTGTTTTCATTTTAAATTTTCATTTCTGATTACATTTTATATCTGCTGAGTGTTTTTCTATCTCCTCTCATGGATCATCAGCCTTATCAAACTTGCCATATACACTATACTGTCTACAGTAAACATATCAGGAGTTACTTATTGCCTTCAAATTACTGAATTTAACCAGCAAATTCATTAAGACAGACTTTGACCATAACCACAAATATTAAAAAGCGTTGATAATAAAGTTCCACCACAGGCTGGAAGTCAGCCTGTGGTGGAACACAGAAAGTGTACACAGTGTGTGTTGTTCCTGGGCGATGTTACATGCCGGTCGCCCTCTCAGAGCCTCATACTGTGATCCTAGGTGCACAGACTGAACTGATGACCTACTTCTTTTACAAAAACCTTTCAATGTAATTGTAGCACATAGCTTAAATACATACAGTAGGTTACGGAAGGTATAGACCCACAAAATGAGACCGCGGTCAAAGTATTAACATGACTAGAGAACTGACGTGGTGAAATGATTTTTATGAGCTCTGCTGTTTCAGATTTACAGATACTTGTGTCTAATTGAACCCCTCTGCAAAAACAGAGGACTCTTTAAACTAATCACAAGTTAATTAAGTTACATTCGACAAGAAGATGATCACAATTTTAAGAGTTAAATACTGGTTTAACATGTTACCAAATAAGGAAAATGAATCTCAAATGTGTTATCACCTCCTCACACATCATTATGTGATGTGTTACCCATTAAATTTCAATGAATTATGGAAGCTGTGGAACAGTAACATTTTTTGCACTACAAAATGCCAGTCATTCCTGTGTGCTATTTGCAACAGATTTTGCCACAGAAAGAGATCATGAAAGTGAGTTTACTAAAGTAAGTGTAAGCCTTTAATGCTCAGCGCTCAAAAATAAAACACTGAATTGATATTTTGCATTATGTACTTTCTGGTATGTACTGTTTTTATGCCTGTACTGTCCAGTATAGTATATGTTAGTGCTGTTGTAAATTACAGTTTCGTTTTTTGTTTTTCTTTAATTATAATGTTTTAAAATATTTTATGGTATGGAGAACTTCTCTATTAACTCATCGTTGTCATCAAGTTACTCAAGGTGAAAGCAAAGAATAGCAGCAAAGTGAACAATGAATAAATAGTGCCAAGCATTTAGTCTTTGAGAAGTTCTTTACCTTTAGAGTTCCTACATCCTTTACATTAAAGCCAAAATCTAAAAATCCTCACGGGGGTACTTACATGTGAAACTCTGAGATTTATAGCATAATTTCCAGAGTTAAGTTCTTCGGGTTTCAGAAGAAGGAACTGCCAAACCCTCCGAGCAAAATCCATGTCTTCTATTCAAGGCTTATTCCACTTCATCATGGACCAAAACTCCAAACAACAGGGCAGAGAAGTGTCACCAGGAAACTCAAAACTGACTTCTAGACAAACACCAGAGCTCTAATCACCTTATGTTGGACATTTTGAAACCTGCCACAGGTGCGACGTACAAGTTGTCCTCTTCCACTCCACTCGAGTGTCTCCTCCTTAAGCGATTCATCCCACAGAGGACAGATCCCGAGCACGGATGCTGCGCTGTCTTCATCAGCTGCTCGGCGCCGGGAGAGACGCACCTCGATTTGCCCTTGAGCGAGAGAGCATGAGGGAGGAAGGGAGTGAGGGAGGGAGGGAGTGAGGGAGGGAGGGACGGATGCTGCTGGACCACAGAGGATTACCGCTCCTATAGGCGCACCATGTCACGCTCAAATATGACACAGGGATGTATTGAGAGAGCTGGCAGTTTTCCAACATCACCAAGTAGCTGGAAAAAATAAATAATAACACAAATAAAATTAAAATTAAAAAAATCAGTAAGAAGGACACAATCTACGTATTCTGATAAAAACGTTGACATAAAATCTTTATGTGGTTCTTTTATGATAAACCTTATAATTAATCTAAAATGTTAGGTTTGTATCAGCTGGATATGGAGAACGTGGGGCCTTTCTGAACCTCTGCAAATTCGTTTAGCGCTTGTTTAGAGTTTGTTTAGATCACAAGTTAGGAAAATTAACATCGTATTTACACCACATTTAACTCAATATTGCAGTTCAGAGACAGGAAACCATGTGCTAAACAATTTATTCCACTGTCACAGGCACAGGGAGGAATCACTTGCTCTGTGATTTCGATTTACAATCAAACCCTGTTGCACTTGAATGAACCTTAAAATGGCGGTGATCTGACACAAGTTGTCAGTATTTTCATTTGGTGTGTTTCCAATGGGCTAAGAGGTGGTGGTTTTGGATTACTTGGTTGTGCAGCCCTCGCCCACAGTCTTAGTGTTTTATTGCACCCTCTAGTGGCCAATAGAAGACTTTCTATCTACTGTAAAGAGGAAGACCAGGGTCACTGTGCTTTCAAGTTGTTCTTTTACAACAGAGCTGCAACATACTGAAGTCACCATAGGGGACCTGACTGTCAGTGAGAACACTGAAGCCGTGCCTTAATTTATCTTACTGGTAGTTTTGTGGGGTTTTATATTCCATAATTAAAAGCTTACACTGTTTTTAGGTTAATTCTAGTCTTGTAGGCAAAGTGTTATTCCACCCCACATCCCTGTGGATGTCACATGTCACCATCTTTCACCAACATTTTATTCCTGGCAGCATAAGGAAGGCTTTGAAACAGAATAGGCTTTCATGTTGGGAAATAAAAACAAAATACTGGATTTTGACTCACGACCTCAGTATTTTTAAATCCCTGGCTACTGTTCTGTTCACAAAACGGTGCACTATTTCTGTTCTGACAAGATTATTTATCAAGGTGGGTCAACATTTGTAATACACATTCATGTTGGGGTTTAATAACTGTGCAGAAGAAGAAAAAAAGACTGAGAACATATGTCCAAGCCAGGGGTGTCAAACCTGTTCCACAAAGGGCCGGTGTGGCTGCAGGTTTTTGTTCCAACCAAGCAGCAGCACACAGTTTGACCAATCAACTGTCTGAAGACTGAGATCAGTTGATTAAATGAGTCAAGTCTGGTGTGCTGCTGCTTGGTTGGAACAAAAACCTGCAGCCACACCGGCCCTTTGTGGAACAGGTTTGACACCCCTGGTCCAAGCCATTCTGTGTGTGCCCGACACTGTTTTAACAATTCAGGGGCAGATTTAGCTCTAGTGATGATGAAAAAAACACTCTGAGGGTATTTTGTAAGGGTATTATTTAAGCTGTCTGAGAGAACATTTATATATACGTATGTTAGAACAGGAACATAATTAGATTTTTTTTTATCTGACTACTATTATATAGTATCATACAGCTGTCAGGGGCCCTCTTAGTTAGGGGCCCCAGGCAGTTGCCTACCTTGCCTAAAGGCAAAAGCTGCTCCTGTGCCAATGTGAATGACCATGTTAAGATGCCTTCTCACAAACATTTTAGACACTTCTCAGGGAAATATGATAACGGCTAAAACCACATTACCCATAAAGCTCAGGTGCATATGTTTTCTTTTTTTTCCGGATGTAGCATCACATGAATTGACTGTCAACATGCAAGATGGCCACGCATCACAGGCAAAATGCTGCTGGGCGGAGAAAAGTCCAGGTAAATGATCAGAGTTGCATTACTGCTAAGATTTTGGCAACGGCAGTAAGAGGGTCTTCAGCTTAAAAGAGTGCTTCGCTGACAGCCGACGGACAGCAAACACCGCCTGAAATAGGCAGCGCTACTGTAACGAGTCATGACTCGAGCCGGCTAACCTAGCTAGCTGGCTTAGCTTGCGTTAGTTGTTAGCATTTCCTGCTAATGCTAGCGCCTAAATGACTATATGCTTTTGTAAATAATTATCATATACGTACTTGTAAAAACAGTTTTAGCATAACTACCAAGCTCACCATCTAGCACCAACGATTAGTGTGCTTGTCTTAGTAGCATTTTTATGCTGTTACAGCGCTAACGGTACCTTAGCTACACTGCATTCGGGCTCCGTCTAATTGCTGGGAATACGTGCGTGTCCCGTTGGTTTTCTCGTGCACCCTGCCATTGTACGATCTTAACAAATCAAAGCACGTTATAAGTACGGAATTCGTTCTTTGTTAAAACGATTCTATGAGGAGTCCATTCCCAATAAAAATGTAATTTAGTGACACGTTTCATTAGTTGGCTATGCATGTCCTTATAATGCAAGGGTGTAAAACTTAGCTTGCTAACGCTAAATGTACACGAGGAAGTCACTCCCTTCTTTGTGTTTCAGGTGTCCTATGTCATTAGAGATGAGGTGGAGAAGTATAATCGAAATGGGGTGAATGCACTACAGCTAGACCCTGCGCTGAACCGGCTGTTCACTGCTGGGAGGGACTCTATCATTCGGATATGGAGTGTCTACCAGCACAAGGTAAAACTTATTATCGGAATGGAAAATTCATTTTACGATTAGCCAGCTGTGTTGGCACAATCATCAGTTTATCTTATACACACGTCCATCGGTCTCAGGTTTTCCTTTCTGTCATTGTAGCAGGACCCGTACATTGCCTCGATGGAGCATCATACAGACTGGGTTAATGACATAGTTCTCTGTTGCAATGGAAAAACATGTGAGTTGGATCACTTACAGCTGTTTTATTTAGAATTTAGGCATTGTTCAGTTTAGTTCCTATCACTGCGTTTTGTGTTCTGCTATTCTCATGGACTTTCTTCCATTTTCAGTGATATCTGCCTCATCAGATACAACAGTCAAAGTATGGAATGCACATAAAGGCTTCTGTATGTCAACGTTACGAACACACAAAGACTATGTCAAAGCTTTGGCTTACGCAAAGGACAAGGAGCTTGTGGCGTCAGCGGGTTTGGACCGGCAGATCTTTCTTTGGGATGTGAACACACTAACAGCACTCACTGCTTCCAACAACACTGTTACCAGTAAGTAATGTTTGTTTCTGTGTCACAGCTGTGCCCATGTCAGGTCAACATACTGTATTTTTAATTGTGCATTTGTATATGGTCTAGATATCTTTAATAGCTTATATTTTTCAGTGGAAGAAATTCTATACCTGTGGACTAATTCTGTTTTGTCTGCAACAGCCTCTTCACTAAGTGGAAACAAGGACTCCATCTACAGTCTGGCTATGAACCAGATGGGCACAGTCATTGTATCTGGATCAACAGAAAAGGTCTGGGTTCCCATCAGTGACTCACACACACTAATAGCTCAATTGAACCAGACCTAATGCAACACTCAAATAATTTCACCTGTCATGTTGACCTCTTAAATCGTGATATTTTTTTAGACTGAGTAAAAGCTCACATCACAGATCTTAAGTAAATTACTTACAAATTACTGTTGAATGTTTACATCTTAAGTTTAATTTATGCTGGTTCTTGGGTGGTATCAGAAAGGTTAGAGAGTAAACATGGTGCAAGGTTGTATTTCTATGCATAATCGTTGCCAAGGGTATTGCTAATGGAGAAAACAGTTTGGGTGTCAAAGTGCTCTGTGAAGTTCATCAGTATGTAAAATTCTTTCTTTTTTGTTCTTCAGGTTCTGAGAGTGTGGGATCCTCGAACATGTGCAAAACTCATGAAGCTAAAAGGTCACACAGACAACGTCAAGTCTTTGCTGTTGAATCGAGATGGCACTCAGGTGACTTAAGATGTTTGATATTAACAGCGGTTGGCAGCCATTTAACAAAACTCTCCAAATTTGGATCTGCATCTTTCTGTTTCTGTGCCCACAGTGCCTGTCGGGCAGTTCAGACGGGACCATCCGTCTGTGGTCGCTCGGCCAGCAGAGGTGTATTGCCACCTACCGGGTGCACGATGAAGGGGTGTGGGCCCTGCAGGTCAATGAGGCCTTCACACACGTCTATTCTGGGGGCAGGGACAAAAAGATCTACTGCACTGACCTGCGTAACCCAGACATCCGTGTGCTCATCTGTGAGGAAAAGGCCCCGGTGCTCAAAGTAAGATCACAGGACACAGTAACCTGGGACAGACTTTCTGTTGTCCAATAACCCTGTGAAACATAGCATTGAATTGATAAATTTGACATTAAAGGCTTTCTCTAGAATTAACTTTTCATAAAAAAAAAAAATATTATTAATAAGCAGCACAGGTGTTGGCTGTATGCTGACCAATGCTTTCAACTGGTGTCTGTGTACAGAGTAGATGTAAATACTGGGTCTGTTAGTTTGTGACCCTCTTTCCTTCCTCCCTTCCTTCCTTTCATTATACCTGCGTTTTGGGTTAGTACGGTACACGCTCTTTGCTTTCTGTGTTAAAAAGAAAAACTGGACAGACATTTCATTTCACATGCATGAATTTTTTTGTTTTTTCTTTGAGGCAGGTCTTCCATCCGTGCTTTGGCGGCAATGGCAGCACTTGTTTTAAGTACAGTTGTGCTGTATTTAATTTTTCGAAGTTAAAAAAAAAATCAGAATAATAACCCTGGTATTCTCTGTCATTCTTGTGCTCATAGCTAACCATTTGGAGTCATTCAACCTTTTTGTCATCTTTCTATTTTGCTCAGATGGAACTGGACAGATCTGCTGACCCACCTCCAGCAATCTGGGTCTCCACCACCAAGTCATCCGTTAATAAATGGGTAAGCATGCGTGACACCTCTGAGATCACTGGGCAACTGTCAATGTAATGACTGGGATACAGACTTGTCCATGTGGCAATGTCTGATGCTCAGCTGTAATCCTCCTGTAATGTGTGTAGAAATTAAAACCAGCTTTGTGATGGAGTGGGTGATACACAAAAGGTAATTGCATTACATTAATCACAGCTATTGCTGCAAGGAAGAGGAAGCGATTATTAAAATCCAGGACAATCTCTAATGATTATTACGCCCTGTGTGTGTGTTTTTCGTGCAGTCTCTAAAGGGAATGCACAACTTCCGATCATCAGGGGAGTATGACAACGACTGCAGTACCCCTCTGACACCACTGTGTACTCAGCCAGAGCAAGTCATCAAAGGTAAACTGTTTTTTTTTTTCTTTTTGTTTTTAGTTTTAAATCTGAAGCTACAGCCCAAATTCTTCTCTTGTATTTTTTTTTTAAAGTAAAAAAAAATTGTGTTTACAGGAGGTGCCAGTATTATCCAGTGCCACATTCTGAATGACAAGAGACACATACTCACCAAAGATACCAACAACAATGTGGCTTTCTGGGATGTCCTAAAGGTAAATCCACGCTGTAGTGATGTATTTTAGAGTGTGATTGCGTCTGCCATTCTTTCATCCAGTCTATATTGTAAACACTGCTGGTGAAATGTACGTTTTGAATTGATGCTATGTATTTTTTTTTTTACCTTTAGGCTTGCAAGGGTGAAGACTTGGGGAAGGTGGAGTTTGATGAAGAGATTAAAAAGCGTTTCAAGATGGTCTATGTGCCAAACTGGTTCTCTGTTGATCTGAAGACTGGGGTGAGTTCCAAACCTGGCCATAATTGACATTTTCATCTGTCTAGATACTGTGACTTTTTCTCAGAACTCTTCTAAGCCTGGTTTTGTCATAGGTTGATAGTTGTGTGTTATGTTTCTCCTTTCGTTTGGTGCTGAATAGATGCTCACGATCACACTGGATGAGAGCGACTGCTTCGCTGCCTGGGTGTCAGCAAAGGACGCAGGGTTTTCGAGCTCTGATGGATCCGACCCAAAGCGTAAGATATCTGACCTAATCACATTTTAAATAGTGCAGAGCTGAGGCTGTAACTTAATTTTACACTCTGACCCTTGGCCTTTGCAGTAAACCTGGGTGGACTGCTGCTGCAGGCTCTGCTGGAGTTCTGGCCCAGAACTCGCATCAACCCCATGGACGAGGAAGAGAACGAGGTGAACCATGGTAAGGACACGGCTGGTGGTCCATTCTCTGAGGTGTTATTACAAAATCAAATCAAACTTCTGTAGTGATATTCAGAGAACTTCAATGAGGTGTGTTCATTCATTGTTCTACTCATTTTGTGTGTGTGTGTGTGTCTGCACACTCATGTCCTACCGTTGTCAGTGAGTGCTGGGTGCCCAAGGCGTCTTTCAGTTTTTCTTACAGCAGGATTGTGTTGTTGTTGTTCCCACAGTGAACGGAGAGCAGGAGAACAGGGTCCAGAAAGGAAATGGATATTTCCAGGTGCCACCACACACGCCAGTCATCTTTGGGGAAGCAGGAGGCAGAACTCTGTTTAGGTACATTTTTAACTAAGAACCTTTTGTCTGTCAGTGCAGGTTAAGTGTAAGTTGAGAGCGCTGCCATGAGCAATGTTAATAGCTGACTCACTGATTGCAGCTCCTAATTGCTCCTGATGTCTTGTGTTATGTGCTTCAGGTTGCTATGTAGAGATTCAGGTGGAGAGACTGAATCCATGCTGCTGAATGAGACAGTCCCACAGTGGGTTATTGATATAACTGTAGATGTGAGTATTATGGCTTTCTAAGGTACAGTGTCTTCAGAAAACGTGACGTTCTGTTAAAACCTTTCCTTTCCTCTTCCTCCGCTCCCCTCCTTCCCTTTCTCTCTCTTTCCATCGTATTGTCTATCACTTAGTCTTCTAGCTTTGGCCTGAGAGCGTTTGAATTTAGTGAGTTTGAGGTTCTGCGCCTGTAGAGCTAAGCCTCACATACAATAATTTGATAAAAACAAACACAGCTTTGGACTGTAACTGCATTTTTCTTTACAGAGTTATATTTTACTTTATTTTCACTTCATTTCACTAATTCACTTGGCTAAAGTAATTTTATTTGCTTTCCTAAAAATAGTGTTGTATTTTGTGCATGCTATATGTCAGTGCTAGCTCAATTATATATAATGTGTTAAAAAAAATCTGTGTTGATTGTTAGTACTATAGCTGTGCTTACCACATATGCTGCTGAGGAAGTTCCTCCTTTCTAAGACGTTCCATATATTTCGGTCATGCATTTTATTTACACTGTATTGTCCTTCTTCTTCTGCTGCAGAAAAATATGCCCAAGTTCAACAAAATCCCGTTCTACCTCCAGCCCCATTCTTCCTCTGGTGCAAAAACCCTAAAGAAGTGAGTTTTTTTTTCTTGTGGGTTTTTATAAAAACATGTATTTCTTTAAATATGTAAATCAGAGCTGATTTTTACCTGCTGTGTGTTCCCCAGGGACCGTCTCTCAGCCAGCGACATGCTCCAAGTGAGGAAGGTGATGGAACACGTATACGAGAAGATCATCAACCTGGACAACGAGTCGCAGACCACCAGCTCCACGGCCAACGATAAGCCCGGGGAGCAGGAGAAGGAAGAGGACATGGCCATGCTAGCTGAGGAGAAGATTGAGCTAATGTGTCAAGACCAGGTGGGCACACAGTCTTTGCCAGAACATCTTTACATGAGTACATCCTATACATCCTCAAGTGTAGTTGATGTTATTAACCTTTGTTTTTTGTTTTTTTTTTTTTAAATCTCTGAACCAGGTTCTGGATCCCAACATGGACCTGCGAACAGTTAAACATTTTATCTGGAAGAGCGGAGGGGACTTGACGCTTCACTATAGGCAGAAGTCCACGTGAAAGTCATGATTTTTAAAACAAGAACTCTTCGTCATTTGCCAATCACCACCCACCTCTGACATGTAGTACCCTAAACCCCATTGTGTGGTCAAGAGTCGCAGTATCAATGAGAATCCAGTAAAATTTGTGAGGACGTGGCTCATGGTGTATCATAGGGAACTGACCAGAACAGGCCGGAGCAGCCAACAGACACCTGGGAGATAAGTGGTCTGTATTGTTTTGTTTCTTTTTTTTTTTTTTTTTTTCTTAATACAGTTTGAAGAATGGACTCTTAACATTTTCTCCAGCACTACACTCATTTCTTTTTCCCCCCCTTATTTTTACACCTTTGACTGCTGTTTCTTTCTTTCCTCCTGACTGGCATTTTGTTTTGAAGCGACCATGTTTGTGTCTGAGTGTGTATGCACATGGATGTAGTAGACTATTCTAGTACATTCCAAAAACTGTCCGTGTTCTACAAGCACTCCACACCTGTCTCAGCAGTATCACCAGTTTAGGAGTACACTTTGGTCTCTGACTAGCATCACAGTCCCCTCAAAGCAGTCCTCATCTGTTCTGTTGTCAACGTTGTCCATCTTAACTTGGAACTTAACCTTGGCTTAGACATTTAATCATTGAACGGAAGAACTTGTCTTTGTCTTTTCTGTTTAGCTGTGCTGTTCTCAGTGGACTGAATGTTCTGTTTTTTTGTAAATATGTGAACAACATTTTTGATTTTTTTTTTTTTTTTTTTTGCAGCAGTTATTTTGTTGTTGTACAGTTTACTTAAAAACCAAGTTATTTTTCCAAAACCCTAGAGCACATTTGTGGTCTTGAAGGTAATCTGACTTGGATGTTTAAAAAATTGCATTTGATGTGTTCACTACAACCCAGAAATTGCAGTTTATTCTTAAGAATGTCAGTAGTCGTCCAAGTCATCTAAGCGATCGGGAAATTATATATAAGGTATATATCTTTAACAATAACTCATGCTTACTTGCTCTGTGCTTGGCTCATGAGCAGCGACTTTGCTGACAGTGAGGGCTGTTCCTAATGTATATTTCGTTTAGACTCAATAGGAGTTCAATGAAACATAAATATAACTTGAAGGGGAATCTCATCCAAGAGAATATATGAACATTCAACCACTGTGGGAAATTCACCAAAGTGAAATAAAGGCTAATACTCATTTCTCTCTTAGTGTGTCACCAAGCAGAACAACAGATCCTTTCACTGTAAATTTTCTGGAGTTAATTTTGCCATGAGGAGTGTGTAACGCTGTAGTGGGGGACGCATCGAGTGAGCTCTAATTGGCCAAAAAAAAAAAAAAAAAAAAAAAAATAGGATGGGTACCGTAATTAGGCCATAACACTGCAATATCCCTGTTGTAATAATTTGTGAAATATGTATATTTTAGGCATTCAGAGAAATAAATTGGAATGGTTTAACAATGAAAGATATATGGGAATTATAAATGGATGTTTCTTGAGTTGTAATGTGTTCAGCTGGTGTGTGTGAACTAAGAAAAAACAAGGGACAATTTCTTTTTTTAAAGTCAAGTGATATGATTGTTTAACCATCAAAGATTCACTCATCTCACATTCATCAAAAGACTCTGCACTCATTCCTAATAAAACATACAATTCATTGATAAAATATCTGCAAAAATACTTTTCCTTATTTTACACACTAGCACCTACTTTGACAGTGAAAAAACATTAAGTAGCTCCCTAGGAAAAAAGAAAACTATTACTCAACAGCAGTATTTCTGTTACCAGACCTCTTACATGTATCAAAAGGCTTGTTTTCTATTGGATTTACATGATAAATGCATTATCTGTAAAGCCACAGGCAGTTCTTCATCTACTGTTGCATAGATTACGAGGTGAAAATAAAGTAAAGTATGGGGACATGATTTCAGCTTGACGGGCAGTAATGAGGTTTTCAAACCGATCACAGACTGCATGGCAAATTAAAGACAGCATCTAAAACATACTGATGTCATCAAATCTGGTGTGAAAACATGTACGGACTGGTTTAACACAAGTGGACAAACATTTCCCCCATCCCACAGCTAAACCATTTTAAAACCCAATAAATGTAAATGCCCCTTTTACAATTAAACTGTTTTTAAAAGATGTGTTCGGGGAATCATTATGTTCAAAGCATTCTTCAAAGCACACCAGAACTGTTCTAGTTCAGCTGAAGTGCCCACAATCTGGTAGCTTTAAAAACTTTGATAGTGTTACAGATATATAAAATAAGGTGCAGCTGTTCTTTGCTGTAGTAATTGAATGACCTGTGGGTTTTTTTTCGATATACTAAGTACTGATCTTTGGAAGTATTCAAGTATTCATCACATTAGTGTATCAGAAGCGAAGTCTCTTCACCCGTATGATCTAATTTTGCACCAGACAATAAAAACGTTAACATTACATCCTTTTTGACCAACTAATTAGTTGTAACTTTAAATTCACACATATAAAACAAATAGGATATTCCTACAATGCTTCAAAGTATTTCTCTAGTTAAATGTTAATGCTGTAGCTTGTTCCTGTAGTGTAACTAACCTGGTGATATGCACTTATGTAAGACTATCAGTATCAAATCACACAGCTTTCCCTCGGTCTGTCCTGTATTTGCTCTACAGTGTTTCTTTTAAAAAAAAGAAAAAAAGCCTTTCAGAAACTGATTGTCGACTTCAATTTGCTCTTTTGTACTTTACGTGTGGGCTGATGCAAGCTTACTCAAGATGTGGCTCTTCTGGTTCCTCCTCATCATGGCTGCAGTGCTGAGCAGGAGACTCGTCTACTGACCCTGTTGAGTCCTCGACAGCCTGAGCAGGAGAATCGTCAGCCGTCGACTCGCCAAGAGCCGAGGACTGCAGGAGATCGACGGGAGATGGAGAGGGAGGGTCTACGGCTGGGACAGAGAGCACAGCAGGAGGGTCAAGGGGCTCTACAGGGAGAGACAACGCACCCATAGGTGGACTTGGGCTTTCACTCGACTCAATAAGAAAGCTTTGTAGGTCTGTGGACTCTGTGACCAGGTGATGCGGTTCAGCAGGTGGGACGCCTGAATCAGACAAAATGTCAGTGGAAGTGAAAGCAGAGGTGAGGTCCACGGTCAGCTCTTGTGACTCAGCCTGGTCGTCTGCTGATGATGAGAGCCGGACACTGTCCTCCAGCTCCTCTGTTCAACAGGAAACCAAACATAGTTGGGATCAAAGGTAAAAGTGGCCAATAGAACTGCATTAACATCCAATAAATGAATCTTCAAACTTATTTCCTGTTCCCAAAACTACACATGATAACACCTGGACACTGGAATGAAGTGCTGCTGTGCTAACTCACCCACACCGGAGATTTCGCTGTCCTTTTCCTCATGCATAGCCAGTGAAGTGTTGGTCATGTCAATGGACGACATGGACAGTTCCAGCCTATCCACCAAATCTGCAGTGTCGGAGTTCATCACCGCCACTTCAGAGTCTGAGAAACCTGGAAAACAGCAAACACAAGAAACCTGCTGGCAACATTTTCATAAACACACAGGCAACACAGGTCAGATGACAAGGAGTTATTGTTTTTTATCACTGCACGTCTGAACTGACCAGGGTCCATGACTCTCTGGATGGGTGGAGGTAGAGGAGCTTCCTGTAGGGTGACCTGCTCCAGGTCTAGTACGTCTTCCCTTTGACTTGAAGCTGCCATTAAAGGTGCCTGGAAACACACAGAGAGAAGCTTCATCTCTGCTGCTAAGAGTCTGATCTCATGGAACATTATCACAGGGTTCCTACACATTTGAAATGTCAAAATTCCATACTTTTTCCAGACCCTAATTTCCAGACTTCTCAGTCAAAAAAAAAATCAAATAATTTGTGACATTTGAGTAAATAGATGTGTATCATGTAAATAAATTATGGAATTTATGGTTTGTTTTCATTATTCTGAATATATATGCCATTGTGTCACCAAATAATTTCCAGAAGATTATAGCTAGGTAATGTAGCTCATACAAATAAATAAAGACCAAACCCAGACAAATTCAAATCACAACCGCCGTCTCCCCCACGTTGGAGATGTCAAACGATTTTACACAAAGTCTGCATTTAGCTTTCTTTATCCATATGGGATCCTTATCCAACCAGTCTTTATATTTGGAATTTATGAGCCAGTCGTCAGAGAATTTATATTTACCCATAACGAATTCTGTCAATGATCATAAACAGGCATTTTGAATAGCTCGCTCACGGTGTGGACATCACCCGTCTGTGGAAGCAGCAGTGAAACTTGATGACAACTGGGCAGGCCAATGGGTTGGAGGAGGATAAGAGTAGAGGGCTGGGCATTCAACTTGTCAATCTGCCCAAATGTTTTCTGAGACGCATAGCCATGGGTCTATCATATGAATGCATTGCTGTTTTATAGTCTATGACGCATAGCCTACTGTGTGCTCTCACACAAACATTTTAGCTGAGCTGCTAAGGGCCTCAAAAACAGATCGATCCGTTTCTTTTTGTCGATATTCATAATTTTATGTTTTAGAAAATAGAGCAGTGGTAATAGTCTTGGAAACATGAATATTTTTCAATACAATAGTTTCCATTTTCCATACTTTTCCAAACCTGGAAATTTATAAAATCAAATTCCATACTTTTCCATACTTGCGTAGGAACCTTGTTATCAGAAAATCAATGTGGTTGATTAGGAAAATGAGACATTTCAACATAGAGCAGTGACTATTATTGCCTTGTCTCTGTGTTCAATGAAGTGCACTCACTCTGCAAATTGTTGTAAAACAAAAAATGGACATAATTTAAACAATTAGCCAATTAATAAATTAGCTGCTTGACAGAAGTAATTGACATTTTTTAATTGGCCTCATTTGAAAAAAATAAGCAAAAACAGATTATTCAAATAAAGGTAATCATTAATTGCAGCACTGATTTAACACTTACCTCTGTGAATCCATGTGTTGGCAGTATTGGAGAGGGGTTCTCCTCAGGAACAGGTGTGAGAGGCTCTGCAGGCGATACATCAGGGTTTGCAGGGATTCGGTGCAGGTAGCCGTAACCAATTCCACAACCCAGACTAAGTGAAAACATTTTTAGATAATTTCATATTATAGCATCACTGTTAAACATTGTACACATTGTATAACTTAACCCTAACCCTGAAATAATGCAGTATAAATAACCCTAAAGAGCCTCAATGTGAGTGAATAACTAACTTTAATTTTACAATGATTTATTTAAATAATCTGATAGGATATACAACAGAAAAAAATATTTAGTTTCATTTAGTTTTAGTTTTAATCTGGATGCACCTTTCACTTTCACATTTAGCATCAAAGCAGTGGTTGTGAGGTAAGTTGTTCTGTAATTTGTTCAAAACACTCCACAGCCACATACCTGCCCTCTCCTCCCCATGCTCCGTTAGGTGTGACCACCACCTCCCTGCAGGCATCTGTTAGTGTGCTGTACACCAGCAGCTTCAGGGGCTTCCCTTCATGGGCCTCGATCAGTGAAAAGAAGTCTTCTGACTGGAAATCAGAAACTCTGAATTAACTACAGCTTGTCTTTCAAAGACGGACGTAAACACAACTTTTAAAGTTTATTTTTTGATCATAGGGAAATAAAATCCCACAAATTACCCTCAAAAATATATTAGCACTTAACAAAATGATGTATGGTATTAAAATGAGTCTTACATCTTGCAACACCTGATCTGCTCCAACAATGTAGTCACTGTGTGGCTGAAGCCCAGCCAGTGCAGCAGGTGAACTAGTCTCCACATCCTAAGAGAAAGAAATTTCAGTTATAGAGCAAACAAAACATGAAGCTACTGCATGATGAGTTTGTGAGTGAAGAGACTCAAGTCAGAACCAGGTCAGTGGGTTTTCCTGGTTCTAGACGAAGCAGCTCACCAGGACGTGCCAGACGTTCTCATTGGCTCCCTGGTAGCTACAGAAGCGAACGCTGGCACCCAGCAGGCCCTGTCCTCCCCACATGTTACTGGGCACCACCTCCAGCTCTCGAACCCTTGTGCTTTTAGTGCTGTACACCTCCATCTTCACTGCTCTCTCCATGTTGGCCTTTAGGAGCTCCTTCAGCTGGTCATTTTCCTCATTCTGGCATACAGTAATAAAAAGGATCAAAAGTCAAACTATTTATGGTACTGTAGCTACACGGTGGGGGGTAAGCTTCTGGTGTTAAAGTTCCTGGATGTCTTGGTACCTTTTGTTGATGACCATCTTGTGCTCAGTGACTAGTAAAGTCAGTGCTAATTAAAATATAATCAATACACTTACAAGTCTTTTACTGTCCAGAGACAGAATGAAGTCAAAGAAGGGCTGCAGTCCGGCCTTTTCTGCAGGGGAATTTGGCTGCACCTGTAAAAACCCACACAACCATTTTGATAACTTGTGATTGATTGCTTGTAATTATGCTGTTCAAATATTATTTATTAATTTCAAAACGTGTTTTAGAGATTATAAATCACGGCCCATTTCAGAAGCATGAACCACTTAATGTTTGGCACTTTCTCTGGATCTCTCTCGATCGATTTATCAGTTAGTCGAGTAATCATTCCAGCACCAGTGTACTGTAACGTTAATGTACAATCGTTACGGTTTTCCAGCTTGAAAAGGCTGAAGTCATGGGACAGTAAAAGTTACCTTCTATAATTCACCATAGTATTCAGAGTATTTGCTACAGGCATTCATGTTGGATTTAGCGTCTTTGATTTAAAAACAATGTTGGGCACCGTAATAGCCGAGATTCAGGATTGACGACTGGTGGAAGACTTTCTTTGTGACAAGATACAGTCGGAATTCAAGCTTATTTCTTCAAACAATGAATAACCCAGTAAAGGCCACTGTTACATAACTGTGTCCACGTGGAATAACAGGTAATCAGTGCCACCTCGTCAAGTTTTACCGGTGGGTCTTCAGCAGCTAGTTATCTGTTAGCATAAGGTAACGTTTCAAGATAAGCTGCTCTAACACGCTGCTCTAAAGCTGAATCATTTTAAAGCCTTACACCGTGCACATGGTATCCATACGTCCCTCCTTCGGACACTTCTGAACTCTGCGATAACCCCATTTCTTACAGTACTTTTTCGAATATTAATATCATGAGAAAACAAGAGTCTGAGAATTATCACGGCTGACAGTTGGCGGCCATCTTGTCTGCAGCCCAACACAATCGAACACCGCTACCATCGAACACGTGACCGTGTCTTATACAGTCTATGGACCGTGCTCAGTCTTCCCAGCGCGCGCGCACGAAGTAGGTTTAGAAGCAAGTGCAGTGACCTAAAACAGGCCAAATGTTTGTAAAAACAAAATTTAATGAAACAACAAATAGTGTGTGCTCCAACACAGCCCCTTAAAACCTTAAAAACCTTCTGAAATATACTTTGTTGTCAGCGATACAGCTTCTATGGAAATCAGAATCAGAATAACTTTATTAACGTTATTAATCCCCGTAGGGAAAGTACTATGAGTAAAAACTAATTCCTTTTCTATACATCCCAGCTGATTTGAGACTTTATGCCGGCATCAGTATGATGTTGAGGTTTATTCATATTTGGGTTGAGCAAAGGAACCGGAAAACAACACATACGTGTGTTTTGACTGTATAAGGTTGGATAAAACAGATTTTAAAAAAAAGGAAGTTCATTTTTGTTATGTTGTGCTTTTATTTTTGGAAACCCTAATAATTGAGATTTACTACCGGGAGCGTGTTTTCATGGTGAGAATGCAGCCACAGATCAACAGTAGTAGTTTTATTTTATTATGCATTTTATTTTAACTGCATTAGCCAACAGTCATTTGATGTGGAAATATTGGCAAGATTAAATTGTAAATATATTTCCTAAATTTATTATGGGAGGGTCCTAGTGCTCTTCACTGTATAATGGTACCTTGTAGAGAATGTAGATAGACATGGCAGGTGGGAAATCAGGGTAATGTGTCAGAGAGACGGAGTAAGGTTGGGCATCACCTCTGTTGCCTGAATCTGTTGCACCCGTGAAACTGCTTTTGATGTCCTGCCTGCTACAGTTTCAGGTTCCATTGTCATGGTATTGTGTATACCTGCTCATTGGAACACCTTACTGGGACACCTTATGGAGCTCAGCCATCCTAAATGTGATTAGTTATACCTGTGCTTTCCCTGTAATGAAGAGTAACAACTGCTTCTGTGAAAAAGGGCTACGACTGTATTAAAGTCCAGTAATCAGTCTACTTTTAATAAAACTGACTATAAATCAGTAATGTCAATAATGTTTTGCAGCATTTCCCAAATCACTAGACTGAGTTAGAGCCTGGAGAGTAAACTTAATCTATAAATAATTGTGAATGTTGATGTCTGCACAGTCTTGGTTTCTTTACATTTCCTAAGAACTGATGATTGATACAAAATTACCAGTCAAACAAATCAAGAATCAATGAATAATAAATAAAAAATATTTTATTACTCCAATACAGAGATTCTAAACATATTGTGAAACATATAAAGGATAATCCACAATGATCCAGGCAGTTATTAAAACTAATTCACAAAATGAAGGCTGAAACCAGTGTGAGTCAGAGTGGATTATCCTGCTTACATCACAGCCAGCAACCAGAAAAATACAGGTGTTTTTATTGATATCTTGGGGGAAACATGGCCGTGAAATGGGCACTCTGCATTGACTCTGTGTATAGCTTCGTTAACTTTGGGTAACGTTATTTTTAAAAATGATGCATTACCCTCCATTCATCAGAATCCAATATTCTCAATGGCCATGTTTCAAGAAGAAATTAAATAACATGTCATTATATAGATTCATTAAAAAAAAAAAAAAAGAACAGGACATATATTAGGTTACTCAGGTGTGGTTCCTCTGAAACAAAGGCAAATGAATTTTAGGCAATAGAAAAAATATACAGCATGGAAAAAATATTTTATCAATCATTTTTTGTACGTTAAAATATTCTTACAAATATATAAAAGCAGTGCTCTTTACATATAATTCTCTCACGTAGCTTCTTCTTCCTACAAGAGCTCCTCAAACCACCTATAAAAACTGATTATCTGTGACTGAATAAACCTGCTCTGGGCTCGGTTCAGTCAGGCCGATCAAAGACTCCAGGAGGTAGGTGCTCGACTCGTACTGTGGCAGAATGGCAGAGCTAAACAGCTGGAGATGGCAAACGCTGTCTGGATGTCTGTGTCCTTTAAAAGAGCTGTGCAGTGGTCCAGAAGGATAGTCACTGTCGAAGAACTCCAGGTCGGAGTCAGAGGACAGACTCAGGTCCATGTACCTGCCTGAGGAATAGTCCACAGAGGGGGAGGGGGTGCTGGGGAAGCCCTCGAGAGAGTCATTGTCAAATAAGTCTCTGGCTTGGTTTGCATTCTCACTGAGATAATCTGTCAGCGAGGTCCTGCTCATATTGTCTGTGAATGTGTTGGCTGTAAGTGGTCCCGTGCTGTCAGTAGTTGTGCTGTGTGTGGCGGAGTTGCCGCTGTGCTGTGTCAGCGGTTCTCCTATGTGCCTCAGTTGACTGCACACAGAGTAGTTATTATTTTCAGAGTCACAGTTCCTTAGGGAACAGGGCAACCCTCCGTCCACTTCAGGGAGATTCTGACTCCCAGTGAGGCATCCTCCAGCATCAGAGTCAGAGGAGGAGCAGGAGGTTTCCGTCATGTCGCTGCTGCAGCTGTTCTCCTCCACTGCTAACCGCTCTGGGATGAAATGGAAGGAAGGAGTGGGAGGCAGGGTGAGAGAAGGACCGTCTTCCTCCATGGTGAAAGCAAAGGGGCAGTTCTTGTCCTGTGCATCCTGCACCGCATGAGCCTCATCCTGGTCCTTGTGCTCTACAAGGTCCTCTGGAAGCTCTGTCTGGTCCTCTTGGCTCAGTGTTTCTTCTTGCAGCCGTCGCTCCAGTTCGAGCCTCATGACAGTGTGGATGTAATGGGTCTGCACACGTCTGGAGTCGAACTCAATTCGTCCCTGAGTGTTTCCACAGCCGTCCTTAGTGCAGCCACATGGGAAGTTGAAGCGGTCCACCTGTGGGGGTGAAAGAAAGCAGGAGGAGAAAATGAGTGTTGTGGGTACTCAAATCAGGACATCAGGTTCTGAAGTTTATCACTGAAAGACAAATGCAAGTAAAGTGAGTTTTTGGCTGATAAATCATTTGTCATTTTAATTGGATGTTAGTAAGGAACCACTGGTCTAATACACCAATATACAACATATTACACTAAAAGGATTGATACCATAGTATAAACAATATGGTAAAATCTCTAATGTCAGATAAATTGATATTTCTTTACAGTATATATCAATATATTGCTTTCTGCTAAGCAGCAAAGATAAACGTTACTTTACTCTCTTCCCTAAACGTTCCTCTAACATGTGACTGATTTACATGTGAGATGCTTGACCAGCTCCAACTACAATTTCACATTCAAATTTGTCCACATTTCAGGTGCAGACGATGAAACACCAAACCTCTGCACTGCACGATGTGTCAGAGTGACTTGTCACGGCCAAATCAAGTTTAAAATCAGCCCTCGTGTTATTCAGTGTGTTCTAAGTGGAAGTAATTGTATGTATGTATGCATAAGAGCCATACCTGGCACTTGATGCCTGCCAGACTACATGCACAGGTCTCTGGCTCACAGAAGCCTTGGCAGTCACATCCACAGGCCTCTCTGGAGAGACGCAGGGCGTGAAGCTGCCTCTTCTCCTCCCTGTCGATGCGCTTCACCCCTGCTGCCTGGAGCAGCGCTTGACGCTGTTTGAAGGAGTACGGCTGAAGGAAACCTCCATCCTTCAGTTCAGCATCACTGATGTGGATGTCACTGTTATCATCTGGGATTTGGTCCACAGTGAGCCTGTCCGCCCCTCGCTGGTCCAAGGCCCCACTGGTGATCAACTGGAATCACAACAACAGGCTGGGTAAGAAGATGGTTGCATAGATGAGCAATGAAAACTAATGGAAAATTTAAGTGCACTTACTTTATGTTTCAGTGCCTTGAACCTCTCTTCTCTCAGTCTTTCCCGGAGCCTCTCTCTGCGCCTGTGCCGTTGCTCCACTGCATGCTCTGCCACTGTGTACTTTTGGAGGGTGCTGTGCTGCCGCACCATGCCCAGGGTGGCACCTCCATGTCTGGGCACGCTGGTGAAGCCCTGGCAGCGTGGAAAACTGAACACCGTCACCTGGTCAAAGTGCACATTGCTCTGTGCACCTCCAAGCTTAGACCCCTTCAGGATGGCCCGAACTGGTTGGGTTTGAAAAAGAGACACAAAACATCAGGAAAAGGGTTAGGGAGACAAATACCAGAAAAAAATAAAATAGGTAATGATGATTTCTACTTTGCAGCTCTACATGTTGTAGAGACAGTAATTACTGTCCTTGCTGAAAGTCACTGTTGGAAGCTCCATAAACAATTCTCTGGTCCTACTGTGAGGTACTGTGGGAGTGTATCAGATGTATGATACATACAGGCCTCTGGTGTCTGTAGGTGTCTGAATGGCCACTAGGTGACACACTAGATACCAGTGCTTCACTAAAGTGATTTAGGTCAATAGTTGGACATACATGTGGACAGTAAATACCAAGAAAGGGGTCTATTAGACAGATCAACAGCAAAGAGAGAAAACAGGTGAACCAGGGTCTAACAAACTGTGGTAAAACTCTTTGGAGGTTTACTACAATTTAATTAGAGTCTTTCTGACAGTTCAGTTGTTAATATCCATCAGGTTACCGTTTGGTTTAGCAGTTTGGCTTCAACAAATTGTCTGACCTTCACACATAACTGAGGCTGAACTCTAGTTGCAAAAGTCAGTAAACAACAGAGACCAGCTGACTAAGCTTGTCTCAGCTGCTCTGTCTGCCTGAACAGCTCCACACTGGGGCACTGTTTACACCAGTTGTGAGACCTGGTAACAGACTCAAATCAACAAGGCTGAAACTATAATACATAGGGTTTGAGAGTGTACAACAATACCTGCAGAGTGTTTTGGCATTGCAAGCCTTGTGTGCATCTTTGTGATATCTGGATTAGGCCATTTGATCTGACTTGTTTAAAGGGACCTTGCTATTCAAATTGATTCCACAACATGCTATTGCTCAGGCAAATAATCTTCTACACAACCGGACAGACAGAGTCATTCTCTGTACATTATCTAGAATAGCCCTAAGGTTAGCATTTTCATATCAGCAAGTCATAACAGTGCTGCCGCAGGGTGATAAGAGACACTCCTATAAAACACTGATGGGAAAACAGCCAGATAAGGAAGAGGTTTGCATTATTTGAAAGTGGGGAAAAAGAAAAGAGACTCACTGGGTAAACTGGTGGGTGAAGAACAGCTGTGAGGGGTGAAATCCTGGTTGTCAGAGGAGCTGCTCTCCCCGTCGGACTCCCACTCTGAGGAGGCAGGGGAGGAGAGGGAGGATGGAGGAGAGGAGGAGGAGGAGTAGCAGGAATTGTCATCCACCTCTGCAAACTTTCTCTTTAGGATGCCTCTCATTGTTTGGCTGTGGTGGTTGATATACATTCTGCATAGACACAAAGAAAAAAGGCCCATTGGTTTCAATATTTATCATACTTTGGTAACAACTGCACATATCAATACTCTGAGAGGCAAAAAAAAATCCAAAGAGCAGCACTAATTTCACCACTCCTAACCCAGGAACATAAAATGAGACACTATATAAATCAATGAATTAATAATGGAACAACAATAGAGTAACACGGCAACAACATCTGCGCTTCAGTTTGACAGCCCCAGTGAACACATTCACACAAAACATCTTTTGAAAATGACAACTGGAGGAATGAGAGATCTTTCCTGTTGAAAGCTGCAGCTCTGCTGGTCGAGCCGGTATCAGGCCACAAGTTTGCTTAGGCTAACAACATCATGATAGCGATCATCCTACAAAGTGATCTTTCATAAGTGTGCAAATGTGAACTGAAATCCTACGTTCGCTTACAACCATTTGTAAGCGAACGTTGGAGCATTTTTTTCTTTTCCCAGCAGAGTAATTAACATTCCAATGATTCCTCAAGTTTTGTGTGAAGAATACGTGGAAACGGACCGTCCAATGGCTGCACGTTGAGGGCTGGAGGGTGTAATGGTTCAAGTGGCTGCTATTTTTGGATGTGAACATGGAAAATAAATCCAAACATGAGTAATTTCAAGGTTACAGACCTTAGCAGGTCTGCTGAAAGCTACTATGTAAAAGAAAAGCTAAGCAGAGTGATGTAAGAAAAGAAAAGCTGATATTAGAGTAGTCCAACCTAGTCTCTTACACAAGCCAAGTTAGCTGTGTGTGCAGAAGCTGTCAATTCATTTTTGGAAACAATGGAGCCTATGACCTCTTGAATGTAAGGCAAACTGCTATTGTTCGGTTTAGGCCTGAAACAGTTATTTTTATCAGCGTTACTCTGCTGAATATTTTCTTGATTAATCAGCTCGGCCCATAAAATGTACGAAAATAGTGAAAATGCAAAGCACAGTTCCCTAAAGCCCAAGCTGACATGTGTTGTTTTGTCTGAACAACAATCCAAAACACAAATATAATCCATTAAATATCATAGAAGCCTAAGGAAACCCACAAATATTTCCATTTGGGAAGCTGGAACGATAGTTTCTGGCATTTTATCTTCTTTTAAAAAAAACAATATTTAAATAATCAGTTATCATTATAAATGTTGCTGCTAATTTTCTGCCAACAACAACAACAAACCATTTCAACTCTAGTTTGGTTTAGATTTTTCACTGGGAGTAATCTTGGTCAAATCTGTTTGAACTCATTCTTTACAGAATGAAAACTAAATAATCCCAGTCTAACTTGATCTCTCTTTACCCAGCAATCAGAACTATTTGACCCCAGGATGTTTCATTTCCATCATAATCCAATATGCAACAGTAATACAAGCAGATGTCCAGGATTCAGACCGACCTCCCCGCAAGTCCCAGAGAGAAGAGAACGTTCAAACTAACACGAGCCTCTGAAAACAGTACAGCATATGCGTTCTCTAAAAGACAGAGTACACCTAGTAAAACAGTGACATTGCTTCTGGTCATGAAAGAAAGTGGTATAAACCACTGGCTGCTGCTTGTCTGCACAGAGAGCCTGGACTCTGCCACAGTCCTGCACTAATACACAGACATCCACAAGACAAGGGGTTTCTGACTGTCTGCAGTAAGCAAATACTCAAAAACCAATGAGGCTTTGTGTGTGCGTGTGTGTTTGTGTGCGTATGTATGTGTGTGCCTGCACTCAGATTGAGCAACTTCCTGGATCCATCAGCAAATAAGAGGTGAAACAAGAGACAGCTTATTGTGCCATTTCACTGTTTACACAGTAGAACCCTCTGCTGCACAGACAGTTAGGTGTAAAGGGATTTATCTGTCCTGAAAACACATCTGCATGACTGTTCAATGTTCCTAAAAATAAAATGACAGTATTTCTAATTAAATCTGCATTGCAGTAGCTGCCTCTTGTCCCAATTGCATCGCATGTATTACATTTAATATCTGACAGAGGAGAGAGACCTTACAGTTCATGTGGGTCTCCACTGAGACCACATCAATAATTTAAAGGTTCAAAGCAGCAGCAGCAGCAGCAACACCACACAGTGCACGTGCGCGTTCGCGTGAAGCAGGAGGAGGGGGCTATACTGCATGAATGTACTACAACTGTAAAGTAGTTAAGAATATGCGTCTTTATAGAGACAGTATTGGGGGGGGGGGGGGGGGGGGTTACAACAAGTTTACAATAGTTACAGTACTGTGTTCAGACAACACGCTTTAAATCCCTACAGGAATGTAGGAGGTGAGTGCAGGAGTCGTTTCCTGTTTGGCATAATACCAGTCATTAGGCAGCTGACCTCTTCACCCCTCGCGGAGACACACGGCGATCATGTCAGCTACAATGACAACACTGTCCCTCCACCCACCCGCCTCCACCCCCGTACGGTGCTTTTTCTTCACAGCAGGAACACTGGCAGACACAGTCTCATTTATTCCAGAGCAAACTTCCTCTGCACAGGCACAGAGCGGCGTCCGAGACGCACCGATAGTAAGTTTGTCAAAAACGCTGGTGCTAATTTCAGGCTGTCTGAGACTTCAAGACAGTCCTAAAATAGGAATTTGAAAAATTAACAGTAAACATTTCACTAAGAGTCCAGCGGTTGCCCAAATTCCACAGCGATACAGGCTACGTCTGTCTAGATAAACACAAAACAAAGTGATAAACAACATATACGATAAGGTCACTATATAAACTAATAACTGACAGAGTGATTCCTATGGGACTGAAAACGGTAACTTTACGTTAGTTACTCACCACGAAGAAGAAGGCAGCATAATAACAAAAAAAGGCTGAAACTGACACGAAGTTATGGGTCTTGTCCGTGGTCCAGCCAGCTGAGCATTGTGTGTCCCTCTGTGTTTATGTGAAGCTACACAGTAGTACTAGTGTGAACATGGGAGGACTGGCTGGGAGCTCCCAAAGAAACAAAGTGTAGAGGCAAGATATTCACCCCCTGGGAAACGTCCACAGGTTTCGCACATGCGCAGAGCGCAAGTGGCCAGCCAATAGTGTATTGAAAAAGTCAGACATACGCTATTTGTATGACAAGTACTTGATAGTCCACCTCATGAAACAGGGACAGTGTTGACTGACTCAAACACAACACGGTGCTTTCATTAAACCTAACTACAGACAATAATCATGACGTTGTTTAGTCAAATCCACTGAACTTCGTCGGAACCAAAACAGCCGACTTGGAGACATCTCAGCTTTAAAACAAATCAAGCCATTTTTACAAGCCACAGCTGTAGCTGACAAGTGCCAGTTCCAGATCCTCTAGTTAGCAGGCTAATCCCAGCTCTTCTGCCCAACGAAACCGGAAGTACTACGGGTTGGTGGGGAGGTTCTCCCTCTCGCTTCGTATCCTCTCTGCAGTTCCCCTCTCAGCCCTGACGCAGACGGTGACACACTCAGGGGCAGGAGACGCTCATGACTGAGTCTATGGACTGACGCTGCTGCCCACAGATTCCTGTCTATTGTGCTCACACTGCGTCGTTACCAGCAGTGATGTGGTGGTAAATAAATAACATGTAACCCTCCAGCTGGTAATTATTATTAGAAGGCAATCAGGCTCCATTATAAACGAATAAAGCCACATGTACTACAATAACAGTGTTCGTGTTTACTCCTGAACATCATGTAACTTGGGCCATTTCCTTTATTATGTTATCCAAATCAAAGGTAATAACAGACAATAAATGATAAGAACACCCGACAGTAGGATGAAATAAAATTCAGTACCCAGTAGTGGTTAAATTTCATAATTAAGTATTCAGTGACCTGCAAGTCTCTTATTTTTATGACCTTGCTTTGTTTCCAATGACTGTCCGTGTTTTGTTTTGGGGTTTTTTTTTATGTCTGTGGAAATTGTCTTCAAACTTCTGAAAATGGTCACATGTATTCCTTGGCATTCATCTCACATTGTTCTATCATGACTCACTGGTGTTCCTCAGTAATGATGATTTTATTCTGACACTCCCAGGCAACTCCCCGAGGTATAGAGGAGCTATAGATGGGCAGGATTACGGATTTGAGTTCTAAGCATCTGCCTCTTCTGCTCGAGTATAAATCTTTGTCCATTTGTTATAAACAGATAGTGGCACAAATTGAAGTTTGTCTATGCACACATGTGCACACACTAATTTTGAACTTGAGTTTTTACAGAGCCCACTGTGTGAGAAAAAGTAAGGCGACTGGATTAACATTCCAGTGTCTCTGCTTTTAAGGATAATCATAGGCTACTCTGTGTCCCCAGCTGGGAGGAAAACGAAGCTCTGCGCACAGCGAGGCAGAAGAACAGAGCGTCAGATTAACAGATGGACAGACAGATGAACGGCAAGACAGACAGAGCTTGAACTTTGACCCCTGTGTTGATACACATCAGTGCATCAGTGAGGAGTTAAACAAAAACTGCTCTAATACCAAAATACCTGTTGGTCCAAATGCTCTGGCCAGAGGAAGGACTGCTTGTTCCGACCTCAGCACTCAGTTGAAGTGTGTTATGAAGAGGGTGACCCACTTTGGCTGGGATCACTATGGTGCATGTGTGTTTTCTATTCCACTGACCTGCGTGGGTAGTAAACACCAGGGAGAGTGTACAGCAGGATAGGATGGAATTAATACAGTCCAAACTGCACATAAATAATAAGAGCTGTATTTTATTTGATGCTCAATCTTTGTGAATGAGTGTAATGATGTTTATTAAAGTATTTGATTCAAGGTAGATTTTTCAGATTGAATTTTACCTCCAGTCTGCGTATCCTCTCTGAGATCACAGAGCGACTTACTCATAACACATGATCAAAGTGCTACGTGAGGCTACTGGGCTATTTATAGCACAATCACACTGCGTGGACAAAAATACATTTGTGCAATACAGTTGGAGTTTCCTGTTCCTTTCGCCGGCTGTTACCACGCACAGTGTGACTCTGTTGCGTGTAGTGTGCTTCAGTGTGTCTGGAGGTTGGTCCAGACGCTTCCAGTCCACACTAGTGCTGCACTAACAGAGAAGGAGATGAGTCATAGAGGACAGTTTAAATTTCACTTGAGCAGCACTATAATGGTAATTTTTTTTTTGTTTGTCTTGCACAGTAATTCTGTCTCAGTTTGCTGTATATATTCACTGTATCAAAGTCTGACTGACCCACTTTCCTAACCTGATTTCATTTACATTTTTTTCCACATTGAATTCCATTCATGTCATGTAAATAATAACAGTGAAGTGACATACTGTGCCACAGCACAGGTTCATCATTTCGGAGTTGCTTTCCTCAATATTGTCACCCACTCATATTCAGTGTCTGACAGATGATCCTGTCTCACATCTGCTCGTGCTGTCAGAGAACAGTGAGAGTAAACTATTGCTGTGCTTTCAGTCCAGAGTCCATGTTACACAACTTATGGTTAACCTACATTCTGGCAGCCTCTCAGGTTGCTGCCACTGGCTCTTGTGGCCTCGTTTTCTCAGTCAAGCTGTGCCAGCAATGGCCCACATACAGCAATATACTGACAGAGTTTGACAAAGCTTCGGGCATGTGAAACTGTGCCCCAGTTTCTCCTTCCTTCCTGTGGATTCTGTCTCAGGGTTTTTACCCCTTTTAAAGATGGCTCTCAGTTTTCCTGGGCATAACAGGAAGTATCAGGTAGTGTGCTGGAGTGTGTGTTGTTGCTTTCCAGTCAGGTAGTAATGCAAGGTGCCAACTGGAGCCACATGCTGCCAGGAAATTGTGTTGCTTTAAAGTGATAAATTATTAGCATCAAAATACACTCAAGGTACAATTACAGAATTAGATTGTAATTAAAACATATATTATTATATTATATAATGCATTAATGTGTAAACATCATTTTAACGTTGCAGCTGGTAAAAGTGGGGCTAATTTTAATTAAGTACTGTTATTAGTATTATGTATTTTATAAGAGATTATATAATGATCTGAATTTGCATAAATAGACAGACAGACATAGATAGATAGATGATAGATAGATAGATAGATAGATAGATAGATAGATAGATAGATAGATAGATAGATAGATAGATAGATAGATAGATAGATAGATAGATAGATAGATAGATAGTGACTCAGAGAAATAAGTTCAGCGCAGAGGCAATAATAAAAAACAACTGAACATGATTCACTTCTGCATGATATCAAGAAATGGAGAACATACTCCTACGTTGTCTCTCTCCCTCCCTCTCTCTCCTTCTCTCCGTCGTTGATGTCTCACTCCACAGCCCCTCTGTGGAAATGTCACATGTACACATGTTGGCTCATTTTTACATAGCCTCTGATGTCATATTTTGACAGTCGTCACCATGGTCACAAGGGCAAATATAACTCAGCCATTTCTGTTTTAGAGGATGGAAAGCCAGTGAAACATTATGTTTGTCTTCATCATCAGCTGCAGCAGCAGCATGACTGCCTTCATAACCAACATCATCTTTGCAGTCATCAGTTGTTACATCAGTGGTGTTGGCTTTCTACGTGACCCTTTTTTTATGGCTTCAGGTTTACTCATCTTTTAAAATTTTTGATATTCATGTCTGGAGCAGTTATATCTGGTTTCTAGTTTTACAAATGCTTAAATGCAGGCTTTCTATAAAAATTCAGGGTTTGACATTTAAGCCCCTGAAAACTGTTCTCAAATATTAATTCAATTCTCCATATGAATATCATCAGATATTCATAACTAAATGAACAACAAGCAAAGTTAAATTTTGAAAAAAAAACATACATTGTTAGCTGTTTTTTATCAAACAATATGAGAGCTTAGTAATTAGAGATTCAACATGCTAGCTCTTCAAGATTAATCCTAACTGTGTGTATTAACAAAGCCAAATTTCTGCCTCCTATGTTGTTTTTCCGATATCTAACGGTTAACCTTTACACCTCTGCCCTGCAACTATTCTGACATTTTGATTCAAATGCTGCTGAACTCTGATTGGGGCACAAAAATACATGATATCACCTTTTCCCAACTGTGTTCCACTTACTTCAAACCTGTGAGAAGAGCGCAGATAAAACAGCACAGACAGCGATCTTGTGAAATAACCAAAACTGTTCTAACATTGTCAAAAATATGGTGTGTTTAGGTATGACCCCATTGTTTGTGGTAAAAAAAAGCTCATACAGAAATTTTAAACTAAACCGTGTGCCAAATGTCTATCAAAGAGATACCAATCTCACTCTCTCCACTGTGGAACTGCCATCAGATAAAGACTTTGGGTAAAATTTCACAACAGTGACATCTTAAGTGATTTGTCAACTGCCAACCCTTTGTCTGTGCGGTGGTATCAGTTCAGGGAGTGACACCAGAGAACTTCCCGTGACACCCTAATGGTGAGTCCAGGCCTTGTGCCAATTGTGTGGCTGCCTAATTCTGGGGCTGTTCCAGGACTGATATTTTATCTCTGCAGAAAAGCTTGAGAGGCAACAACAACCTGGAGTCCAAGACACTGCTCTCAGTGCAACATGTAGGCTGAAAAATTGATATGAAAGATATCTATGCTATAATGGCAAGTAACCTGCATACACAGTGCATGTACTGAGATGAACTGCAATGTATAATTCAAATGCCTTCACTTAACAGCCTTGTTATCACTAGGAACAGTAAGGCTCAAAGCTGCTACTCTCATGTCATATTTTAGGGCACTGTAGATATACATTTTTATTTACTAATATGATTTTATCTCTTTTTTCATATTACAGGTGCAATTTTACCCATAGTATCCTTGTAAAACATCCTCCATGTATGATTACTTTTACAGTATTTTTGCAAAAGCAAGTCAAACTGCAGCCAAGAGTGCAAAGTAGGTTACACAACTACAGTTTTCAACAGAAGTGATCTTATCTGTCTCTGCATGTGAGCAGTGAAAGCTGTAACAGCAAAGCAGCTGTGTGATTGGGTTTGACATTCCCCCTTCAACAATGAGCCTCTTGTCAACATTAGCCAGAGAGCTGTGGTGACCTTTCTTACAAACTGCCCTGTTTTCCCTGCAGGAACATAGTAAGACGTATCACTGAGATGTATGTTTCCTTATGTCTCGCTTTTGTCTGTTTTATTATGTATTCACAATTACAGACTAGCAAAGTTGTGTGAGTGTGCACAAAGTGTGTGTGTGTGTGTTCCTGTTCTCATTGTGCCACTGATTGCGTCTGGCTGTCAGCCCTGCAGTGCGAGCTCCTGTGCTCTCTGAGCTCCAGCACAGTGCATTCTGCTGTTGGTGTTGGCTGTCACATGTGGCTCCATGTGAGGCTTTCGCAGGAGCACGCAGCAGCAGCAGGAGGAGGAAGGAGACCTGCTCTGTTCTCAGCTGTTCAGGCCAGTACTGACTGTTCCGTGGAGCTGTGTGGGTGACACTGTCTGACTCCCCCATCCCTCCCCTACACACTCAGTCCCTCACTCATTGCCTCTCTTCTATTGCAGCTGGCAAAACACATGTATTAAAGGCTGACAACACAACTGTTAGACATGGGATGGTATTTCCTTCCATCACTGATAGATAGATACACTTATGTGTATTATGATACTGTAGAGTTGCATTACGTGTGTGTGAACTAATGCAAGTATTGCATTAGTATTAGTATTTCAAATAACTGCCATGAATACAACTGTGCTCACCTAGTTTATGACAACAAATGCTCTGTCAACATGCTAGCAGCTATGATTCCCTTTAGGAGGAGGCGTGTTGCTCTGGTGCCACCTCCTGGCTTTTAAATGATATTAAGAAGAAAATCATTGTTGTTTTTTGACATGGGGAAATGAATGAATTGCTTTCTCCACTGGAGGTCGACATGGAGAGCACTCATGACAAAAGTAATGTTTCACATGCTGAATGATGACAATGACATTTTAAGAACTTACACAACAGCATTTATAGGCACAATAAACAGGGTGGTACCTTAGTATTTAATCAAAACATCATGTAGGTATCAAACCAGTCTTTAATGCAATTCCTGGATTAAATGAACTTTAATTGTCAGATTTTAGAGTGTGTTTTTTTTATTTGTAAAATGTAGTACACTAACGAGTCTTAAAGATGGTTAATGGTTACCTCTGAAAAGTAAAATATAAAGTTCCCTTTGATTTATTGGTGTGTATAAACTTCCACGTGCCAACAGTCTGGCCAAATTGTAACTTCACTGTTCGAGCACTGACAAGCCGTAATCATCAACAGGAATAAGCACTACATGCAGCATCAGCTTTTCCTATAGTTTGGAGTCCTGCATCGACAGAATAGCAGTTATGACTTAACACTTTTTAATCTAAGCACATTAAGGAATAGTGGCACATGAGGTGAATGAATGTGACTCTTGCGGCAGTGATATAGTGACTATAGTAAGTATGTGAGGTGCAGATAAAATGCTGCTGTGCTGGGTTTTGGCATGAGATTCAGTAACAGAGTGGCTATGCCAGGAATTTCACCACTGACATCTGACTGGACCAGCTGTCATAGTACACACAGGTCTGCTCTCTGGCTTCTGTACTGACAGAGAGAGAAAAAATGTTTAGTGATCTGCTTTGCATGAAAAAAACCATCTTGTGTAGTCTTGATCAATCATAGAAATTTATCAGGTGATATTATGGAAGCAAATGCTCATATCCGGAAGCCTTGAATCACAAGGTGTTAAAGGACTTTGGTCACTGGAAATTGCTGTGTCTTGTGAGAGATGCTCCCAAACCACAAGTCAGCCAGAAAGACAGATATGCACAGGTGACTTCTCCCTCTTCTTCTTCTCTTCAGGTATGCGACCGAATATTACTTTTATTTTGCAAACAGAACAGCCTAAGCCTATTTGCAATGATAATGTTGTAACTGTGTTATGTTTTGTAACTTGTGGATTTCCTCACATGCATGAATTTATGGAATATAAATTAGAATATAAATTTCTCTGTTCAAATTTATAATCTGTAACTTTTGTTCTATTCCTTTATGAGAGTAAGACATGTCTTTTAAAACTAGTCTAATCATAAATTTATTATATAATAGCACTCAGTCATACTGAGGTACAGATTTGGATTTGCCTTCTGACTGCAGACGTTCATAAACATTAACAGAATCATATGACCGTCAGTGTGACGGTCTGTTACATAATAACCCAAATGAACTTAAACCTTAGCTGCATGCTTGAATTTTAGTAAGAAATCTGAACAAATAAAGAGTTTATGGATTTCATCAATGCTGTTGTAAATGATCAATGAACAGACACATGTTTATGATCAAGAGATTTAGCATTTACAGGTCTTATACTTCCTGTTACAAATCATTTGTAAGCATTAACACACAAAATGATGTATATGAAGAAGGTAATTTGTGCTAACACTTCCTTATTTTAGCTGCTGTTAGAGGGACTACCATGAAGGCATTTGGCCCAAAGAGGGCCCAGTCCCTGACGAGTCTTTCTGGGGTTCAGGAGAGGTCATGGGTCATGCCAGCTCCAACCCGTTGGGAGAGGAAGTCTGTGTCTCAGCTGGTGCAACAGTAAGTTCGACATGATGCAGATATCCATGTATGCACATTCATATTCTGTACAGCATTATTAATAAGGAGAGTTGACTGACTGTGCTCCAGGTTTTCTTGCCTCATCCTGATTCACATGAATTCGTTTACACACACTGGAAGCGTCCCAGTACAGTCCTCTTCTGGTAGCCAATGAGGAATGAAAGTTGAGCATTAGTGCCTTGCTTAAGGGCACATAGACAGTTTTACTTCTCACAAATTCCCCACTGATCCTTGGGTTCAAGCTACAAGCTACATTGTTAATACATTTGCCAATGAATTTGTTCACAGTTACCAAAGCTGTGCTGACTTAAGGAGTATTGAAAAAGAGGAGCATAAACTCCAGGTAGTGCAGCCTTTTCTTTTCTCTTTTTTCATCAGTAATAATATGGCAAATATTAAAACAACAGTACTGTCCAAAAACACACATAAAAATCAGTTTCTACCTTTCAGGTGTCAGAAAGCTGTGTGGATGGTCGATGGAGGAGGCCGGAGAGCAGGGAGACCGCGGCCCTCTGGGGATCTGGAAGAAGCACTAATCTGTCCAGGAGTCGCTCCATGGACTTCCTCCCTCAGAGGGAGTCTTCAGGCACCAGAGCTCTGTGTGCCCTGTTCGAGTCCAAGGCCACCCTGCAGCACGGCTTCCACAGCAGCCCCCGACTGAACTTGATGTCTGCTGGTGACGATGACACAAGGAGAGACTGCACCCTGCAGGACTGGAAATGTCATAACACTCCATTAAAGAATACCACTATTCAGGTGTGTAAGTTACCTACATGAGATTTGTTTTACATATGAGAAAACATTATGTATATATCATAATAACTTTAACAACACTACACAACATAACATTACTGAGAAGGCAGGCCTACATTTTGCCAGCTGGCAGTAGGGTTGACCTGATGCTGGACCTGGCACACAACACAAGACAGCTCAGGTCCCAAACACTTCAGTTAACAGTTCATGGAAACAGACAGTAACAAAACCCCCATACCTTCACCTCCTGACAAAAACACATTCTTCTGGAAGAAACTTGGAGCCAGCATATAGTTAGTTTAGCTTAGCAATAAAACTAGAGGCAGGGGGACACAGCTGGCCTGGCTGTGTCCATTGGAAACCATATAAACACTAAAAACATTGTGTTGTACCTGTCTTCATGATACAATATGTTATTGATCCACAGGGAACCTCCCTGGTGGACGGAGGAAAGGCCATGAATGGGCTCCAAGTGTCTTACGACAGAACATCCAGATACTCACACGGTGAGCAGTGGTGCTGAATTTCATTTTATAGTCACTGAGATCTGATCTGGGCAGATGGGATGAGAGCCAGGGTTCTTTCAAAGGCATGAGGTCACTGTTGTATTTTGGTGCCACAGTTCATAATCAGTAATCCTCACTTTATAGGACTATTGAAATCAAGCCTTTCCAGCCATTAGTGTTTGTATTCCTGTCAGGTCTTTGTTGCTGATGGACTGATACTGAAAAGATATTCTGAGAAATAAATGCAGATTTATTCACCACAAAATGTCAAAAAACTGTGCTCAAGCATCCCCACACATCAAGTATATCACATGAATCTATATTAAGTATTTGAAGTGACAACATGTAAATCCTGACAGAGTTGGATAAACAGTAACCCCTGTGTTCTTTGACCCTGGGAGTTGCAAGGAAACAGCTAAATAAAGACGAGGATGTAGCGGTGTAAATACATAACTATGTGTATGGCACACATGCTTAAGATAGGAGTGAGGCTGTCACTGACGGCTCTGACCGTGACGCAGACCTTGGCCCTCTGAGCCATGCCTATCTGTGTCCTGGAACTGATATCGCTCCAGCATTTTGATGCTTTGACCCTGTGATGTGTCTGGTATGAGTAAGACATAAGCAGGAATTGTGAGTGGACATCTACAGTTTCTCCTGTGAAGTTTCTGAGGATTACTGACAAAAATATAGCGTATTTTCCTAAGCAAAGGTGAAAATAGTTTTCAGGTACAAATTATATCTCAAACACTAAAAAAATGTATTTTGGTCAACTAGCAAAATATATGAAATCGTCTCCTTAGCAGACGTATGTGTGTACCATCTTACCAAAGTAGGGCCTTTATTAAAGTTTTTATTTTATTTTTTTTACTGTGTTGCCCACTAACCACCCACTGACACACATACTGTAGGTCCCACCCAGCGCCCGTTATAGTGGGTGACAATGCAGCTGTGGGAATGAGAGGTGGAGGGGTGCCCCAGTCCCTCAGTGACTAACAGAGGTGATTGACTCAGCCGAGCAGCAGCAGCCGCCAGTCCACCCTCCCAAAATAGCCAAAGTCTTCCACTGGGACAGCGGGCTCTGATAAAAATCAGCTGCCACTGAGGCAACAGGACTAGAAAGAGTTCAGTCACAGAGAGCTCAAAGGCAGAGAGGAGACAGGTTACACCACACATCACAGAGGCCTTGAGAGTCAGTTATCCAACACAGCGGAGATACACAGGGAAGAGAGTGAGGACGACGCTTGATGGTATTTTAGTGAGTATCATGAGTGTTAACTTTATTGAAATGAACAAAGGTCACTATTTAACATTGTTTTGTATTAAGGGAGTATGTTTTGTCCAATGTGATTCGGTTCTTTAGGTAAGAAGAATGAATGTGGAGTGTAGTGAATGCTCTTTACTTTTATCTCAGCAAAATAAAATTCAATTCCAAAATGAATTACAAAAAGAAATGCTTGAAATAAACAGTTTAGGTCTACAACTAATGATTAATTTAATTATCAGTGCATGATTTGGTCTGTAAAATGTCAGAACATTGTGTAAAAATAGCCAAAGTGACTTGTCCCTGTGATAAATGACACAGGAAAGCAGCAAATCAGAGAATATTCAATACACTTATTCAGAGTTCTTGCTTTAAAAATGACTGAAACAATTAATTGATCATAAAAGTAGTTGCCAATTATCTATTATCTATCATCAAATCGTTTCACCTCTGTGATGATTGGCTTTGGCAAAAAAAAACAAACAAACAGATGATCCAGATGCTTTCCATTTCATCCTTATTTCTTTATGAGGGATAACAGAGCTAAACAAGGTCACAAACTTAAGCGTGGTGACTATTTTACTGGTATCTTCATTAAGTCTTAAGAGGCTGTCAGTTTTTCAGCCCCTGTTCATGGTAATGTCTGAAACAGGAGCTCAGAGAGCAGGTTACTCAGTCACTGGCTTTCCTTCTTTCTACTAAGAAGCAGGGTATGGGTTATAAAAACAAAAAAGAGGAATTAAATATGGCTTTTATTGTCCGGTGGTGTGTGCTCTTTGGGGGGTCTGAGGTCCTCCACTATGAGCTACCTTTTGGCATGCAGGTTTTGATTACAGTCTGTGAATGTGGCTACAATGGGCGACAGCTGATGGTGGTGAAGGTGGTGGTGAAGAGCAAATACCAACTGCATTTCTCCATCATTTGTACAGCTGCCAGCGCCCTCACATTACTGTGCCGCTAATAGCTCCTCTTCATTCCTGGAGAATTAACCCAGATCAAACAGATGCCAAAAAGTAATAGTAACAACAGGATTTTACAAATCAGTGCCAGCTATTGATACTACTGTGTGTGGATGTATGGATGAGAAGTGATGAAGCTGACCTCTCGGTTTTGTGGGTGAGGACTTCAGCGGGACGCGCATGGCACTTGGTCGCCTCATTCTGTCTGCTCACCCATCTATGCAAAATGCTTTAAGTCCGGACTCGTGAGAGGCGCCAGCTTGCTGGTCCATCCTTTTGTCCTGTGAGGGCTTAGTGTGTGAAAAGGGGAGGTGTGCTGAAATCTGGCCATTAGTTACAGCTGGATGGCCTGTGCAACACACTGGGCTGTTGACCTCCAGCCATATTGTTACCTATACTGTTGTTATTGTTGAAATACTTTCTGAATTTATCATACCTATCATTTTTGACTAAAATAATTCCACATGGATTCACTGTTTGTTTTAGTAGATTTTCTTTACCAAGGACATTTGCATTAAAAAAAATCACTTCGTTTATTATAGTGGCAACATTCAGCTGCAGGATGAAGCTGAGATCGTTTCTATGTTTTTCATGGGGTCAGGCAGTCGCATTCCTTTGCTCAGGGGTTGATGGTTTGATGGCAGAGAGCTCCCATAAACAATGTGAAAACAATCTGTGTCACTCCAGCTGAGCTAGCAGTTGCTGTTTTTTTTTTTCTCTCTCTCTCACTTCTTGGGTGTCATGGTCAGCCCATGGCATGCAGTTTGGTGCGCATCCCAGGCAGGAGGCAAGCTGTGTGGGCTTATTTGTCTTGTCAGCTACCGGGATCAAAGCCTTCGTAAACTGATTTGTTTGCTACAGTGTTTTCTCTTTAGCACAATAAATCATGCATCCACCAAGCTACTCAAAACCACTCTTAGGATGCCATACTTTAGGCGTTGTGGAGGATGAAATTGTTTCCACAAGTGAACAAGGAGCTACAACCGTGATAAGAAAGGTTCCTACATCACTATAAATACACACACTACGAACATCACTATAAATACACACACACACACTCATAGTGTTATCATTAAAGCGGTTGCTGGCACTAGAGAGTCTGCTTTGCTTATTTTGGGATACAGAAGTATCTGAGTCCTACTTTTACAAATATGTGTCGATGAATCTACAGGAGCAAAAGCAATACAATCAAAACATTATTTTACTACAGCTACTGTTGTTTCATTGAGCAGCTTATTTGTAATTTGGTTACATTTTTCTTGGGATTTACTTTGTCTTTTCTATTACAGGTGATAAAATTAGCCCATCACTGACTAAGGGTGTCTGCCCAACAAGACTAGCCAGAGACAGGATACCCACTTCCTCTTCAGTGAGAGACAGATCGGCACTCTATCTGTCAAGAGCAGCAGCTATCGACTCCACAGGAGGCTCAACACAGTCAGTGAGTTCCTGAAATGCCTCTCATTCCTCTCCACAAACTGAGGTCAAGGGCTTCAGTAGGGAATGACCACTATGCTCTGTCACAATAGAAGCGACTCAACATTTTAAACTTAACCTATTGCATACAGTGCTAATGTACAGTTCTGCAGCAAATAATGCAACTTATCCATGATCCAAACTGATCTAAATCACACTTTATATTTCTGTTGTTCAACAGGAATTCATTGGTACTCCAGCAACAAGGTCCAAAACCAGTAAGGTACTGTAGTGTACTGTTTCATTTTCATCCCTCACAAAAGTGTGGTTGCTGTTAAATGTGTGCTGTGGTAGTTCACTGGTTTACTTTGCTTGCATGACCAAAGATAGTTAACCTTTGACCGAGTACTCAAGAAGCACCATAGATTAAATAAGTTCAGAACAGTTTAGCTGCTTGTTTTACAACATTCTTTTACCAGCCACAGCGTTAACATCGACAGTTACTCATAATGTACTGTATATAAATCTCACATTAATTTCTGCCTAAGTGGACAACAGTGTTCTTTGAAATAGTAAAGTCCAGGTGCCATAAACTTGACAGGATTAGTGTTTTTGCCTCAATTACTGTAACAAAAGATCACGGACACAAAACACGGAGGGCAGATGTCCTTTAAAACCTGAAAATTAACATTTCAATTGGCAATAAATGAAGATTACTATGAGTGCCTGACACATCCTTTTTTTAAGTGTCATCTACTTTCTTCTATGCACAGTGCAGTCTGTAAGTGCAGTATTAGGATAGTGATGCACGTTCCATTGGTTTGGCTCATTAGTCCACTACACTTGATTTGAAATGAAATGATGATCATTAGTACTAACTTTCCCCTTTAAAGTTGCTTTAATCCATATTATTATATCAACTACTGATCATAGACTAGTGAAACTGGTCACTTATAGTAAAGAATGTACTGAGATTTATCAGTAGTTTTCCCTCAGCCTTATGGGGCATCTCAGCATCTTTCAGCTCACTGTTTTGGTTAACTGGCATGCAACTGCTATTATCAGCATAACTTTCAACCACAGTAGGCAGCTGTTTCTTGCAACAAAAAAAAAAAGGGAAAAAAAGCTGATTAGGTTGACCAGCTCCAAATGAATGCTTTTGTTGTTCTGTATCTGTTGGGTCTGTAAATAAGCAACTGTTTTTTTTTGCTTATTTTATCATATTAAAAACTTGATGACATGTCAGTGATGTGTTTGCTGCCCCCAAGTGGACAAAAAATAAGCTGACAAGTTTAAATGAATATTTAAATGAGTCAACACTTTACCTGCAAAGTTGTTGGTTCTATTGCCCCAGAGTCCAGAGCCAAAAAAAACATATTAACCTGCCAAATACTTAAAAATGAAACTATATGTACAAGATTTATATTTACACGTGTTTTTTCTGAGAAAAAAGAGGTTGACCTTAATTTATTAAAGCAACGCGCTGCACTCACAGTATAGGCTGGCTGTCTGGCTGATGTCTGCCTACTAACAGCTATGAAGTGTTTTATTAACCCCGGTGTGACAGAAGATGGTTTGCGGTGAAAAACATCAAGCGAGCATAGAGAAAGGTAAAGTATGGCTTTACTTGCCAAATGCATGCCATTCTACAATTTGCATGTAACTTCACTAATACTGTTTTTGACAACTGAATCCTGACAATATTACTCCCATCTGTTTTTCATTTCAAGATGGCTGACGCAGCCAGGAAAATCACAGTTTCACAATCTTCTCATGATGACGATGACCTGCCTCTCCCCCCACCTCCTCCTGTACCACCTAGACCCCTAGACTATGAAGGACCTCCAGCATTAAGCAGCCTCCCTGTGCCTCCACCGAAAGAAACCTTCTCCACATTCTACGAGCAAAGGCAGAGGAGTGAACTAAAGAGGCTCTTTAAACACATCCACCCAGATCTACGGGCAAGTCTCGATGATGCTGTGGATGATGAGATAATGAAGGCAGTGCAGTCAGAAAACACTCAGGCAGCAGATGCAGCTTACCAGGGTGAAGTGCAGTCCATGAGGTGGATATTTGAGAACTGGACTCTGGACAATATAGGTGATCCTCATGCAACCAAGAAGCTGCTGGATGATGAGGAGTTAAAAGGTGGAGATGTCAGAGGCACATCCTCTATGTTTGAGCACATTGACAGCACCCAACAAATGTCTGCTAAAAGACAGATGTCTGTCAGAGGTGATGTGAGAACATCAACATGGCTGTTTGAGACTCAGCCCTTAGATTGTCTAAATAAGTCAAAAAGAGAAGAAGGAGAACTGGTCGAGGCAGTGCTGAAAGAACCCATTCAGCCAGGAGATGTAACAGGTACCCGGCTGCTTTTTGAGTCCAAATCACTGAGTGACTTGGGACGCTGCAACTCCATAGAAGACCATAGTTTCTTGAAACTGAGATCTGAGCTCCAGGAGCAAAAAGGAAATGTCCAGAAGACTGTGAAACTCTTCCAGGCAGAACCTTGTTGTGCCATCAGAGACAACAGTGGCAATATCCATGAAATTAAATCCATCTGTAGGGAAGAGATCAACAGCAACAACATCAGCACTGCCCGTTGGCTTTTTGAAACCCAGCCCTTGGACCTGATCAATAAGGGAACTGATGGACTGAAAATCATTCGAGGTATATCACTGGAAGAGGGGCACAGAGGAGGAGTTGACCAAAAGAGGTGGATGTTTGAAACTCAGCCATTTGACACTATACAAGAGGGCGTGGGAGTGAACAGGTTTGAAGGAACAGTGGATGAATGCGGAAGAGAGACAGATGTAGTCAACAAAAGGAAGTTTTTTGAGATGCAGCCCTTGGCAGCACAGAAAGGAGATTTGGCAGAAAAGTCCTTGGAAAAGGAAGAAATAATTGGGGGGGATGTCAAGACTTCTCTGTGGCTGTTTGAAACTCAACCCATGGAGACTCTTAGTGATAGCTATGAAGTTGGACATCTTAAGAAAATTGCCCTTTCAGCTGAAGAACAAGGAGAAGTACAAGACAAAAAGCAAATGTTTGAGAGCCGCACAACCGAAAAGAACACCTCATTCAAAGAGCAAGAGATTGAAAGGGGTGATGTTAAGGGATTCAAACATCTCTTTGAAACAATTCCTTTGAGCAAAATAGCTCATTCTGATGAGGAGACTATTGTGAAGGAAAATGCAATTGCTGCAGGAAACATAAAGAGTAATAAAGCCATGTTTGAGACAACACCTTTGTATGCAATAGAGGACAGCTCCGGAAACCTCCATAAGGTCACAACAGTCAGCCGAGAAGAATTCATCAAAGGGAAGGTCCAAAACTATAAGTGGATGTTTGAGACCAAGCCTTTAGATGAGCTTGCAGAGGGAAAAGGAAATGTTGAGGTAATCAAAGGCATCACCAGACAGGAGGATACAATGGGAGATGTCAAGATGGCAAAGTGGCTTTTTGAAACCCAGACAATTGATGGGATCCATTCCAAGTTCAACAAGACAGAGCAGTACGCTGCTGTAGCAGAGGAGCCTCGTAAAGGTGACGTCAAGACTTGTAAATGGTTATTTGAGACACAACCGATGGACATTTTGTATGACAAATCAGAAAAAGTGAAAGATGAAGAAGCCATTGACAATACCAATGTCAAGTCCATTACTTGGCTATTTGAATCACAACCTCTAGACAGCATCAAAGATGGTGAGGAGTACAATTTAAAGCTCTGCAGCACCATACAGGATTCCGTCAAATCAGAGGTTGGTGTTCAAACAGTCAAACACCTTTTTGAAACAGAACCCTTGGACAGAATAAGAAAGGATACTAATTCAGAACAAGACATGAGATGTGTCAGCCAGGTCAACTTTCAGTCAGGAGATGTCTCACGAGTCAAAGAACTTTTTGAATCCCAGTCCCTCGATGAAATAGGATCTGAAATGTTGACAACATCTGAAGAACAGAACCAAGGTGAACACATTGAAAAAGGTTCTGTGCATAGATTTACTTGGATGTTTGAGAACTGTCCCATGAACCAGATCAATAAGGACAGTGATAAGGCATGCATTCTGACAGCGAGTGGTCCTGAGAGTGGTGACGTCCAGAACAAAAAGTTTATATTTGAAACCTCCTCATTGGACAGAATCCACAACGAACCCCTTGAGCAGAAGCTGGTCTCTGTGGAAGAGCCTGAAAGTAATGTAGATGTGAAATCCAGCACCATGATGTTTGAGTCCCTGCCACTGTATGCCATCAGAGACAAAGAGGGGCAGTTTCATGAGGTGACAACTGTAAAAAAAGAGGAGGTAATGAGTGGTGACGTAAGAGGAGCCAGGTGGATGTTTGAAACAAAACCACTCGATGCCATCAAGGCAGAGAATGAAGTTTATGTGATCCGAGCTGTCACCCAAGAAGATGTCAAAAAAGGAGATGTCAAATCAGCCAGATGGAAGTTTGAGACGCAACCTTTGGATTCCCTTACCAGCAGAGAGGAGCCCTCTGTCAAGGTCACTGAAGACTTTGGAAGCTGTAATGTGCAGCTCAATAAACAGATATTTGAATCCGAGCAGCCATGCAAGAAGTTTGTGCGAATGGTAAGTGTCACTGATGTCCAGCATGGTGATGTCAGAACCTCCACTTGGCTCTTTGAGAATCAAACCATGGACAGTCTGAAAGGGGAAACTCAGGAGCAAGATCCAGTAAAAACAGTCCACAGGGAAGACAGCCAGAAAGGAGATGTGAAACGCTGCACTTGGCTGTTTGAATCTCAGCCACTGGACAAAATCAATGAGCCCGAGGACACGTCAAAGCAAGGTGTTGAGGAGGAGATACCAAAAGCTGATGTGAAGTGCACTACCTGGCTCTTTGAGACCACTCCCCTGGATAAAATCACTGCCAGCAGTGTTTCCGACACCCTGACATATCTATACCAAACGTCTTTTGTTCACTCAAGTGGCATCGTAATAGAAGCAAATGAGAACAGAAATGTTAACATGGCTAAATATCTGCTTGAAAGCAGTGAAGGTGTGCAAATCCAGAATGAAGAGGTTGTTGGGGGTAACATCAGAAACATCATGTTGCAACTCTTACTTAAACCAACCCTAAAGCCCCAAGTTACTCTTCTTAGAGAGGTGGAGAAGGGTAAAATGAACACGACAGTAGTAGAACTTCCAGTCTACCAATCAGCCACAACAATCAACCTCGAGAGGGATCAAAGAATCCAAAACATCGTGCAGATGATTGATGAACTGCTTGTTCAAGATAAGGTTTTGAAAAAAGGAATCATAATGCAAGAGACAGCAGAGGGACAAGCAGAGATGTTAGTTTATTCACTCATCTGCAACTATGAAACCAAAACTGAGAGTCAGGTTATAGAGAGGGGAGATGTAAAGTCAACGATTGGAAATCTTTTAGCTACTGCCAACAGTCAGAGGACTGCAGCATCATGTAGAGTGGATGAAAATGAAAAGGGAAATGTGAACTTGTACAAAAGTTGCATTGAGAAAGGAGATCTGACCTACCTGAAGAGTCTTCATACTGAATTGTCAGGAGACGAAGCGGATGGCAGCCTTCTTGCTAAAGAATGGACTGAAATTGTTCAGGGGGACGTGAAAGAAGCAAAAAGAAGTCTCTGCCAGCAGAAAGAGCAGGTAGAGCGAACCATTTCCGATGTTTTGCCAGGGGATGTACAGAATACCAAAAAGGTTTTTTCATCAGAGTGCTCTTTCAGTGTGGAAAACTGTATTCCAAAGGAAGAAATAGTCCCTGGGGATGTCCTATCAGCAAAGCAACAACTTGCAGTAAAGCAACCTGTCATGGTAGAAAGAGAGGAAATTGTGGCTGGGGACATCAAAGCGACAATGCAGTCATTAGAACGTGCAAAGCAACTGAGCATGTGTGTGGAGCGAGAGATCATTAAACCTGGAACTATCTATGATATGGATTTATCAGCCGAAAGTCCTGAAATAGAAGGAAGCCAAGTACAAAAAGAAGTCATTATATCTGGAGATGTGAAAGCAGCTAAAAAGTCCCTTGAAATGGCTAAGCAGCAAAGCATGCATGTGGAGCGTGAAGTCATTGTTCCTGGAAAAATATACAACCTTAATGTCACAGCACAAGAGGAAAGTTCATCAGCAGTCATGCAATCTACGTGTTCGTCTTCCTCCAGATGCCAGCAAATCAGGACTTATCCAAAGGTTAGTGACGCGGTGAAAGATCAGGAAAGCCATGTGTCCTTTGAGGCTTGTCAAAAAAGCGCAGTTTTAGTCAGTAATTGTGCAGCAGAATCACTGCCACTATTTGTAAGTTATGAGTGTAATGGCCAGACAACAGAAGATGAGGCAGAGGAAGTTATCAGAGGAGACGTGAAGGCAACTATTAAGTCTCTGCAGAGTGCAGCGACAGAGCAGAAGCTCCTAGGTAAAGAAGATATTGTAAGAGGTAATGTTCAATTGGCTCTGCAGTCTCTTGAGAAATCTAGTGTAAATGTATCCAAAGGAGACTATAAAGCTGCAATGATATACAGAAACTCAGGTAGGACTTGTTCAGGGAGGAGCAAGACTGTTCACAAGCAGTGTGTTGTGGTGTCTATGCCTCCATCTGACACAAAATTGTCTCCTTCAATTTCAGTAACCTGTGAAGGACAACCATCTATTACAACCACAGAAACACCCAACCCTGTAGCAAATGGAAACTCAAAATCATCCACCTCTGAGAGTGTAACTCCACCTCCTCTTCCTCAAAAGACTAGTGAGAAACCACAGGAGCAGAAGCCAACTTTACCACCAAAGCCACAATGGACAAAATCAGTAGTTGTGAGGGAAACACGTGTTCCACATCCTCCTGCTCCCGAAGTTTCTTGCCCCATCAAAGACAATGGAAAAACTGCAGTGACTCCTCCAAAGCAAAACAAACAGTTTCCTATGACCTCTACAGATAAACTGCAAGAAAACAAAATCAATAAAGAAACCTTACGTGAAACAGACCACCAAAAATGTGTTGATGAAACAGTGCAAGATTCAACTCAAACAAATGAACATCTGCACATCGATTCAAAGGCTCGGGAAATTATGAAGAAAAAGAAAACACCACTTACAGAGGAAAAAACAGATTTCCATGTCACGAACAGCATGATGGAAATGGAGAGAAATGTAATACAGAAAATTAATGCAGCTGAGGAGATTCAGATGTGTATGAGGAATTATGCAGAGGACGGTAAACACGAGATGAACATGAGCTTACAGGCTGCTCTAAAGAACTTTGAAAGAAGGGAAAGGGAGGCTCTGGACAGAATAGTCCCTTTGTTACCCAAAAAGGTGAAAGTAATAAATAACAGTGACGATAGATATACCAACAAAACTACTACTCAACAGTGCAAATCAAATCCTGAACTTCACAAAAACAAAACACAAGATAGCAAGACTGATGTGCCAGCATCGGAGACCAACAATCAGGTTGACACAAGTCCTTTACAGCAAAATGACCTCAGTGAAAAGCATCAAAAGCTTGAAGATAAAGTTGTTCTTAGGGAGAAGAAAGGAAAAGAGACAGAGGATGAGCGGCGACAGAGGCTTTCTGTCCACAAGGAGGAGATCATGAAAGGAAATGTGAAAGCGGCCATGGAAATTTTTGAAAATTTGAGAAAACGAGAGGAACTCAAAGGGATCCTGTCTCAGGTACAAGAGATGGAAGGAGAAACCAGCAGTGTTGACGTTAGCTCCATGAAGACATTATATGAAAATGTTCCTGCTTGGATGGTTACACCAAACCGACATGCTAAGCAAAGTAAGACACAAGAAAAGAAAGTTGAAGTAGAGACACAGGATGATGATTTAGAAAGCATCTCCTCAGTTGAGACTGCATTTGAAGATCTGGAAAAGGCAAGTAAAGAAATAATGAATCTGAAGGAAGAGACTTTAGCAAAACTTCTTGACATTGAAGAGGCAATTAAAAAGGCTTTGTACTCTGTCTCCAATCTAAAATCTGAGGCTGACATCGCAGGCTTGTCAGGACTATTTGATGAATCTTTAAAATCTGAGCGAAACCTTCAGCCCGCCAACAACATCAGGAAAATAAGTATTGTGTCAAGCAAGACCAAATCGGGTCAACCCAAAGAGATGACTGATGTGAATCTGCAAACTGTTTCAGATTCAAGTCCTTCCAAGCAAGAAGTGCCCAGACAAGTGCAAATCAAGCCACTCATCAGACAGTCCTCTTCCCAGTCCTCTCCGTCATTCATCTCCATTCACTCAGCTGCCAGAAAACCTGCCGAACAACCAAAGTCGCCCATGTCAACATTTAAACCAAAAACAGAGGGTAGTTCTCAAAATTTCCATGATGCAAATAGGGATCTGGGACAGGAGTCTGCTGCCGAGTCCTCAAAAAAGGGTCACAGTCCTGCACAACGCAAGGTCAGTGTGATCGAGGTGAAAACTGTCCCAGAGCAACCTGCAGGTATAATCGGCACAAAGACTGTCAGTGAAACATATGAGGAGAACGATGGCTTTGGCAACGTATTTCTTTCCTCCATGACTTCAACATTTGTCACCAAACAATCTGACGCTAAATCGCCTGCTCTGTTTGAAGTAGTTGCGAATCCAACCAGATATGAAGTCATGACATCCCCATTGATGCGAAGATCTGGTCGCCCTTTTGAAGACAAGGTGTTGAGCAATGCCAAGGAGGAGGGCACGGTATTTGTAACATTTAGCCAACCAAAAGAAAAACATTAAATTACCCCGCAGTACATTTCCCAGTCCTTTAATTTTAGGAAAGCAGTTATTCCATTTGTGTATTTATCACATTATGTTTTAATTAAAAGGTTTTGTTGGTTATAAAACTGATGATCTAAATCATAAAAAATGTTGACTTTGAATTGAGAAAAAAAATGTGTCTTATAGATTTTATACTGTAACCTCATGAAAAAGTGTTCTTTTATTAAAGCTTAACATATAGTTGATATTGTATGTTCTGTTGTGTACATTGTGAAATAAATGACAGTTTAAAAGATGTGATTTTAAAAGGCAATTTCTATTCTTTATAATGGTGCATCATTATTATTCCTCAACAGTTTAATACTGTAAATTATTATGGAGCGAACATATCATCAACCACTGAGGTTACCATAAGAGTGCCACTGGCAGGTTGGCTCACAATCACAGAATTTACAAAATTCTGGGAAAAAAAAAAAAACAGCAAAACAAACAGTCCAGCATTTTAGGAAATAGCCCTAATTCCCTTGGCAGAGAGTTAGATAATAAAATTGATACCACTGTCTGTCCACTAAATATAAGTGAGCAGCCAAATGGCTCAACTTAATACAAATACTGGAAACAAATAACACAGATGGCTTCAATAGCTCTTTAGCTTAAGCCTCATGGTTGTTTACTTCACTGAGAATCAAATATTGGTGCATTTTTTGAGAGCAAGTAATTGCATCGTAGGTGTCTGGTTAAACTGTCTGGTCACTTAAAGTTACGGCACAGCCAATCAGAAATTCTGATCATCAACAGTCATCATCAATCATAACAAATTATTTCAATATAGAAAGACAGCTGGAGGAATAAAAATGCGACAGAAACGTCCTATAAACTGCTCAACTTGAAATTCTGTTTTCCTTAAACTGAATTTGTTTTCATTACAATAGTTCCAGTCACCTGCCAAGGAAATGTGTTCTGCCTGTTTGACACCTGTGTATCCAATGGAAAAAATGGTGGCCAATAAACTTATCCTGCACAGAAGATGTTTCTGCTGCAAACACTGTCAGAAGAAGCTCAGGTGAGGTTTTTTTCTTTGTCACAGTATGAAAAAATTTCTCAAATCAACTGTTGAGTACACTGAAATCACTCACTGAAGCTGATCTGGTACAAATAACAAATCATATGACAAAGTCAACAATATCTGATTTAAGATTTAGTTTAACATCGCAAAAGACTTTGTTTTTGTTTTATTTCAGCATTCACAACTATTCATCTCTTTATGGGGAGTTCTACTGCATTTCTCACTACCAACAGCTTTTTAAAAGAAAAGGAAATTATGATGAGGGATTTGGACACAAACAACATAAAGACCGCTGGCTTCAAAAAAATAAAGGAACAGATGAGCCCGATGCCTTGTCCACTCCCAAAACTACTAAATCCAACGTAAACACTTCTGATGGCCCCAGAGAGTTCTCTACTGGTGTGCTTGTTACAAAGTCATGTGTAAGAGAGCCAGCATATAACAGTGGTGCTGATGTTAAAGGCAAACTGAAAATGAGCTGGCCACCAGAGAAGAAGAATACAGGCGTTAATCAGTTACAGAGGACATATACACCAGCTCTGAAAAATAAGATACCTGACACTGGCAATGCAGATAGTTATAGGTTGAGATTTACAGAGTATCAGAAAAGTGACAGGAACCAACTAAAGACCAACCTTGGTGGAGAAATGAAAGATAAGGGGGTCAAGGAACAATCAAAGACAACAGGATTTAACTCAACTGAGTTGTCTTCTGACAAACAAAAATCCTGGAGTGATCCAACCAAAGTTGTAAGCGTCCAAAACAGCGTCTCTCCGACAGTGCTCAGCTTTTCTTCGCCCTCAATGGAAAAGGATTTTACTGTCACAAACCAAAAAACAGAGCAGATAAATGTGGCACCCACCTCAAAAACAAACCGTAATCCAAGAGGTAACAGGCTGGATACTTACCCAAATAAAGCTAAGAAATTTGTACGATTTTCTCCAAATGTTGACGTGGCTCAGTATGACCAGACCTCGGGACCTGAAAAGGAAGAGTTCTCAGATCAGTCTGAACCGAAACAAGTGAATAAATCTAAGGATATGAAAGATGATGAAAATAACTTTGATCATTTGACATCTGAGGTCAGTAAAAAACAGAGTGCAAGTGAGGCGAACCTCGAAATCCCTGAATATAAATGCAATGGAGAAACAACCAATACATCAAACCTAGAGCCTGATGTAAAAGTTGAAAGCAGTAAAGAGAGTGTACTAGCTGATATTACAATTCTGAATGGAGCTGTAGAGAAGGTTGAGGAATCACATGACTTTCAAAGCCTCACTGAATCTTTCAATTCAACTCAAGACGTCATGACACATCAAAAGCCAATTGATCAATTGGATGTCATTCCAGGAAGCTCTGTCAATCTATGTGAATCACAAGGCACAAGTACTCTGCACAGCTCTGCCGGACAAATGACCAAAGAGGAGGCGAGTCATAAAAGCGATAAAAATCAGTTTGAAAAGACTGACACAGCCAATGATCAAGAAAATGGTGGTAGTCAGAAGAAGCCTGTTGCAAGATCAAATTCTTTGAAGGGTTCTGCTAAACAGGCTGAAAAGACAAAGGTCAAACTGGGCTCCTGGTCCAAAGGAAAGAGTCCTTTGTCAAAGCTCTTCACATCAGGTGGGAATGAAAGAGCAAACAAGGCTGAACCAAAAGATGGCAAGAAATCAGATGTCAAACCCAGTGGTGGGCTCTTAGGAAGGCTGTTTCAGTCTTCCTCAGAGAAACCTGAGGATATCACAAAACTGACAGAACGAGGTGAAAGACAGGACAAAACACAACCTGATGACAAAAAGACAGCAGTAGTAAAGGAAGCCATTACAGAAGAAATACAAAAGGAAGACAACATGTCTCAAGCCATATGTCTGGATCAAGAGCATGTGAAGTCAGATTCTGCTGACCCCAACACACTAGGTAGTGACAAAAATGAGGATATATGCAAATCTACAGAGTCACCCAATCTGCATGAAATCCCAACAAATGAAACAGGTGACGATCGTACCGCTGCAAACCTAACTGATGATCAACAATCAGATCTACAGAGCAGCGAGTCCGAAGGTCTGTCTATCACTGATCCTGAGACAGCTGAGTCTAAGGATCATCCCACTGCTGAACAGTCAGTCAAACAATCATCTGAGGAATCAATCAGTCAATTAACAGCTGAGAAAAGTGGTGATGAGGCTGTGAGTGATCCATTTAATGATGATATTTTTGGAGACAGCGCCAGCTCTCTCCCTGCTGACCCACTGGCCACTCAGATAAATACTGATGATTTTCATAAGCCAACTGAATCGTTTGATGCCCCAAATGAAGGAGAAAGAAACCTTATGGATGGAGCACTTTTTGATCTCAACTGCCAGCCTCCACAAGATTCCTCCAACCTTTTTGGTCTGTCTGATCCTCAGGAGATTTTTGGGAACACACCTGGTGATATGTTTTCATCTCCTGTGAGTGACCCGCCTTTGTCTGCAGGAGCTTCCTCCGAAAGTTTAAGTCTGTTTGACTCTCAACCAACATCAGCAGAGAATGAAGTGATGCTCAGCATGACCGACGAGCTGATCGTCCCTGATCCTTCACCTCTAAACCAAGATGAGAGTCAAACCTCAGATCTCTTTGGTACAAATGGCCAGACAAGTGAGCAGGTTACTGACTTTGACATATTCAGCTCCAATGATGTTCTGTTCACTCAGCCTCCTGCTGTTAATGTGTCTGATCAGGGAGAAGCTGATGCTTCCACACATCAACCTCCGACCTTTGCAGATGATATCTTTGGCGTAAGTGACATTTCAAACGGTGCAGATGTGTTTGCAGTTCTACCAAGCAGTCCAGCTACTTCTAATTCACTCAGCGATTTACTTGGTTCAGACACATCTTCTACTGCTGCTCGTACAGCTCAGATAGATCTTTTTGCTGATGACATCTTTGCATCAGGACCAAAGGTGCTGCCGGTGCCTGAGGCAAATGAGGCAGATTCCTTTATGGACAGTCTTTTAGTGTCAGAAAGCAACAATACTAAACAAGCAGCAGAAAATTCTGTCACAGACAGTAGCTGGATGGATGATCTGCTCGGGTGATAGCAGGACTGTGGTTTCATGATATAAAACACAAAGTTGGAAATACAAGAATTTAAGAAATCATATTGACGTTATTTAAAAAGCATCTTTTTAAGTGTGTGGATATGATAAACCACTTAACAGCTGATTATCAAAAACAACAAATATTGATTTCATTTACAATTTACAATTGTTTAGAAATCTGTATCAAACACAATCTGTAAAATTAATTTAAATCTTTTTCTTTACACTACAGCTGCAAAATATACTTTTTGACAAGAAGTTTTTAAGTAATAAATGATAAGAGTCGAGTAATAGTTAAGTGTAATTTGATTGTGAAATGTCTCTTTACATTCAGTGTAAATTTGCTGATATGAAAATTGCTTGCCCTGAATGTGTTGATCAATCTGTAATAAAGTTGCAGCTTTTAAAGTCCCACTCCTCTCATGTTTTCATTATTGTTACTTGCATGTTTAATCTTCACTGTGCAGAATAATGAAAAATGGTCGACAAAGACACCTGCTGTTCAATGTTGAATAGGTGTAGGGAGGATTTATGACCATCTGACACAGAAGGAGTATAAATCCTGTTTAAAGTTGTTCTACCAAAAAAAAAAAAAAAAAACACACACAAGGAGAGCCTCGTTTTACAGCCTGGAGTTGGAGGATTGATCGGGTGTGTGTAGACTGCAGACTCTTGTGTGATTTGCTATGGTAAAGTTGTGGGTCGAATATTAAATACCCACGTCTCCCTTCTGGCCAGCACTTCACTATTGTGGACTTGACCAGTGAGAGAACAGTCTTTAGCCACAACCACAAAGTTTGTGCACATTTCCTTGTGGCTATAAACACACAGTCCACCACCACGAGTCTTTCTTGTCATTTCAGTGGTGAGTTAGCAGCTTGATGGCTGTGTCCAGCATGTTGTTTGCATGCATGTTTTAGCCATGTTTCAATGAAAACAAACAGAAGTTCTGCACTTCACACTTAACAATCCATCATAGTCATTTTGAGTTTTGCGGCATATATCATCACATTTACAGGACAGTTTCTCTCAGGAGGGCATGACTGACTTCTTCCTCAGCCTCGAGATTGGTGATAAGCTCAAAGTTGGTTGAGGGCAGTTCATCCTATATAGGTAAAATATAAGTAAAAACATAAGATAAAGTAAGATAAAGCTAGGACCAATCTTATTTACAAGATATACAATATGAACAAGACAGTGTGTTTAAGTGATCTAACTATATAGTTCTAAAATGTACCATTCTGATCATAGACTGTATAAGACAAGGTCGGACGCCATGTTCATTGTTTGGTAGCTTCACACCACGCACGTATGCGTGAATTCAATGACGCAAATTTCGTACGCGAGCACGTACGAACCGATCTTTAGAAAATAAAATGAGAATCGATTCAGAATAGGAGAATCGATTTTATCAACACAGCTCTAGTCTGTAGTTATCAAATGTATGCATTCTAATCCCGGGGTGATGATCTGTTAGAAAAACGTCTTTCCCACTTTGGCATTACACTTGGTGTAACATTACATTACACTTCAGTGAAGGCCCAGATGCCCCAGTTTTCCACCAGCACTTAAATGCAGTGTGTAAAATTGTGGTGAAGAATCTCAAAACTGTGAAAAATCTGTAGGTAAAATATTCATATTTATTCAGGTTTTGATGTGTTCATTTGTAAAATTGCTTTCCAACTTCAAACTGCTTGATATTTGTTGTACAAATTGCTGTATGATTGTATAATTGCTTATTTTTCCATTAGTTTTCATTTTTTATGTTACACTCCAAAAACACCAACATTCGACCTACACCTTCAACCAACACCACCATACAAAGAGACTAAATGTACCTACACTCAACAACAGTCATACACACATTATGCAGATTAAAGCAACACTGCAGGTACATTTGTAGTGTTGCACTACTTCTTAGGCAGTTCACACAAATTTGAGGACAAGCCTCTTGGTCAGAGTGTATTTCGGCTCTGGCATTTGTTTGTACTTCAGGTACTGTCCTTTGCCGACCTCCCGGTTCACACGTGTCAGAACAGTGAGTATATCTTCCTTCTCCGGGCTGCACAAAAAATGTCAGAAACACATTTTAAATGATAGATACTAAAAGAATTGTAGGAATATTTTAATACAAATTCATGTCCTGTAACTTGTCACAGCAGATACATTTGAAAACACTACAAACCTCTACTTATTAACTGGCACCCAGACATTTTAAACATGTGCACTGCAGCATGCTTATTCAGTCATCTTCAGCACAACAGTGCAAAATAGTAGAACAAAGTTCATTCCATTCTTCTTATATTTCCACATTTTTAGTTTAAATGAATGCAGGGAATGCTATGCAGCAAACTATTTCATTAAGAGTCTGTAAGTTTTCATCCTATATGACATGCAGTGGTTAAACTGGGGTCCAGCTTGGTTTTAAAGACAGACTTAGGCTCTGTTCAGATCTGGCATTAACATGCATCTCAGATATTCCGATCACAAGTGGACAGGTCTATGTATGAGAGTACATGTATGAGAGTTCACACGTGGGATTAAAATGTATCTTCATATGAGTCTTGAGTGATCACTTGTAATCGGATCTCAGTTCTCCGCTCCATATGCAAATAAACACGTATATCAACTCTGTTTGCGAAGACCAAATGCGTTGTTGTTTTTAGCCAGTCCCACTTCATGACAGTCTGTTGTCTATGTGTTCGTGAGAAAGAGCGAGACAGAATAACATGCTATGCTCATCTCTACAATGCAATAAGAATTTTAGTAAACAAAAAAAAAAAAAAAAAAGAAAAGAAAGAAAGAAAAGAAAATCGATATGTGGCTGTCAGTGTTGATTTTGTAGCAAATTTGCACCCGGACTTAAAGCCGTCCACTTGTGATCAGATCACCTGAAACACATGTTAATGCCAGGTCTGACCAGGGCCATAGTCCAAGCTCTGCCTAAACCCTTCATCTTTAACTTGGTGTTGAAGCGTCTCTCACCTTTCTGCTGATCTTGTCAGCTGCCTGCACAGCTCCTGGATGTAGATGGAGCCTGTGGAAGTGTGTCGAAAGGACTTGTACTCTGGCACCGTGGCCATGCCCAGCAGGAAGTCGGCATCCCAAGGCACCGTCTCATTAGGGAGAGGACCTGCGTCATCCTCCAGCATGTCCAGTACACTGCTGGGAATCGGCATCGGGGGAGGAGGCCTGGCTCCTCCCTGGTAGCCACTTCCCTGGCACGCCTGGATGAAGAACAGTTTGGGCTTACCCGCCAAGGTGGGGGCGACGTGGCTTGTGAAGGGTTCTGTCAGTGATCGCAGCAACACCTGCCGCCCATCAGTCCCAAAGACACATCCCTTTTCTCCATGGGACAGGACACATACCACCTAAGATCAGACACAAACAGAGACAAACGTCTCTTTTTAACCTGGATTTTAGATATGTTTTTGGACGACCCAGAAAAAAATTAACTGGAGTTAAACATGAGAATTTTATATGCAAACAATCAATTAATCATAGAAACTCAAAGGTTAACCATGCTTTAAAAAAAAGTATGAATGAGGTGAAATGAGGTGTTCATTCATTTCTTGCTGAGAATTAGATAATAATAATAATAGTAAGATAATGACAAAGTTTATATAGCACTTATCAAGACTGCAAACAATGCAGAAATATTCCTTAAAATTGAGGGAATAAGGGAAAGAAAATACATTTTCAGAAAGACAAGAAGAATGATTGTCTGTGTGATGAATTTCAAGCTATAGCCAGCGGCTGGTTATTTTAGCTTAGCTTAGCATAAAGTCTTAAAAAAGGGGGGAAACAGTTAACCTGGCTCTGTCCAGAGATACATCACCTCACTAATTAACATATTAAAACTGGTTTGTTTAAAAGTGTAAAAATGACAAGTTGCAATTTTACAAGGAACTATGTACCACACTTTTTTATTTTTTTTAGCCAAGCTACTAACTGTGACTACATATTTATCGCATAGACACGAGGGTGGTACTGATCTCCTCATCCTGCTCTTGACAATAAAGCAAAAAGTGTTTTCAAAATGTAAGACTATTCCCTTTAAATGTGAACAGTAAAGTACAGTTTTAGTCATTGTAGTCATTGATGATACTGCTCTGAAGGTGTGTGCAAATACTCACCAAGGCATCATGATTCATAAAATTGCTTTTGCCCAGGGTTCTTAGGTTGTATAGAATGTTTTTAGCAGTCAGGTTTCTCATAATGTACACTGTAAAGCCAAGGCGGGTGAACACTGCCTGCAGAGTCTCTGTATCACAAACAAGAGAGAAGAACTGGAGAATACTGGTAGATTTGGTTTTTATTGTACCTCATATTATATATGATAAGTATAAACCCTGCATCCTCAGGCCTGACAGTGGTTAAGCCTATTAGGTAGAGATAAACAGCATATACATGAATCATATTACATGGCTGTTCAAATACAAGAATACATACTCTCATCCTCCCGAGTTCCTCCTCGATTTTTCAGGTCTGGTGCCGTGAACTTCTCATTGCTGATGACTATACAATAACCACGAGGGTAATGAGTCAGAGCGTAGTCATCTGCCTACGGGGCACAGGTACAACCACGCAGACAAATCATAGACAACATTAATGTTCTGCTGAATGAATGAAGGCATGAATGAGAGGTATTTGTGCTTGTTTGCATGGTTACCGTATCAAACGCAGAGGGCGTGTTTTGGTCTGAATCTGCATCAGGGGAAGTACTCTCTCCTTCAGCTAAACAATAAAAACAGTGGAAAATTACATTCTTTGGAAGTGTATGACAAATATGATAGCATGGAAGTGAAGATCTGTAGCAGTAAAGAAGAGGAGAAGGGTTATGAAGGTGTAGTGTGGCCATTAGGGATCATTATTCAGTGGCTGTGTGTGTGAATAAATGGGTTTTTGTAAGTAATTACAAATACAGTCAAACAGAGAGACTTACAACTGGGCTGAGTCTCAACTATTGACAGAAAAGGTGGTAGTGGCTGTGCTGGCTGAGACGTGCTGCTGACCCTCTGTGGAAAGAAAGTTTCACAGAGGTCAGTAAACCGACTCACTGGAGGATTAACTGAAAAAGAAAGAAAAAGCAAATTTATACACACATACCGGGTCATCCATACTGACGTGAGGAGGAGCTGGCCTCATTTGTTGTCGGGGTGCCTCTGTAAAAAAAAAAATACAAATTACTTGATGAATTTCACAGTAACACAACATTTAAATGCGTACGTGCTTGTGTGTGAGTGAATGGGTCACAGACCGTCCATGTGGCGCTGCACAGTCAGTACCAGTTGTTGGTCTAACTCCCGCAATACTCGAAGAAGCTCATGAAGATTTGTGTCTGACAGTAAACCAGTCTTTTCCATTTCAGCAAATAAATCCAGCGCTGTCTGCAATTAAGAGAGAAGACTTGGTTGTGTCTTTGCAGCTACATGGCAAATATAGAAATCCCAAATGTAGCTGGTGGAGAACACCAAAATGTCTGTACGTAAATCATCAAGAAAAATAGTTTAAAATATGCATGTTTAATATGTCGGCAAAACTTTCTGTGGCAAAATGGCTGTAGATCACTAGAGTATTCAAATATGACCAGATAACTAGCCATCACATCATCCTGGCAAAGCAAATGCTGTTAACACGCAGTTAGAAGTTCAAAAAAATTACAATTTGACACAGAAAGGTTGTTTTGTATGTTAAGACATGTAATGTTGCAACATGATATATAAATGGAATAATTTCCTTCAGCCTAATTGCAACTAATCATCAATAAGAAAGCTCATGACTAAATATGCTGTACGCACTGAACTGTGAACACCAGTCAGCCGTGATGTTACATCCACTGACAGGTGAAGTGATGATCTTGCTACAATGGCATTTGTCAAAAGGGTGGGGCAGCTAGTCAACGCCCAAGTGTAAGTGGGTAAGTGTAACGGTCTGGGTTAAACTGTAATGGCCAGATAACTTAAACCTCCATGACAACGTTATTCCCTGATGGCAGTGGAGGAACAGAAAAGAATTCAAGGTGTTGACCTTAAATTGCAGGTGACTTTAACAGTTACCATCACAAATTCTATGATGTACATTATCTGCTTGGGTTAGTGTGAGGTGCAACAGCGACGGTATGCTGATTACAGCAAAGAGAACTCAACTACAGGTTTAATTATTTGTGTGTAAGATTTTTCACTCAAAAGCAAAAAGTGAAATCGCCAAGTCATCATTCCTTGTGTAAATGTAATAGCAGTGACGGTGGGTGGGTGGGTGTGTTCTCACATTGCTGGCCTCTGTTTGTCTTCTGCCCAACTTGCTGCTCAAAAGAAACTTCATCTTTTCAAGATTCTCCTGGGTCATGTCCTCATATATTTTGTATAGCATCACCCTGACAGACAGAGGAATGAAAAAGAGAGAGAGAGGAAACGGACAAACAATGACTGCATTGTAATCGTGCTGTATCGTTAGCTCTTCCAGTTAAATTCCAGGTAAATTTATTACGGCTTTTACCTGTATGCTGACAAAGCAGGGCTCGCATCTGTTTCCTCCGGTTGACTGTTGTCTGTCTCCAAGAGGTTGAGGAGATCTGTACGACGGATAGTACTGAGCAGCTGAGACAGGAAGAAGCTATTATCCAGCAGACCTTTTTCTTCTAGTCTCAAGAAGAGCTGTTTTGCGTCTCCGACCTGTATGAGAACAAGCAAGACATCACACAACGATTTACAACCCCACTTTGAAATGAGACAAGACACAACAGCAACAAATGTCAGCAACTGGAGAGAAATTCTGTCAAATAAAAGAAGATCTACAGTGTTCCTACGTTTGGAAAAGTCTTGTACAAATAATTATTTAAAAGATATAGTCAGCTACAAACTTTTGGTCCTTTCTTCTGTCACTGTAGTTTTGTCATGGATGTTCTGTTTTCATGCATGTTGCTTGTTTAAATAAGTTTTATATTAAATTAAAAATTATACATAGGCTTTAGATTTGAGAAAGAGTGTGCACTTCCATTCCACTATTGGGCCGTTGCCTTGGTAATGCGTGTCCCTGAATGTGGGGAGTGGAGCTTCTGAAGGACGGGGTGTGTTTGTTCTGCTGACTTCAACAGAATCGCATTAACATAGTTAGGTAAAGGGCGAACAACAAAACTTCACGACACTCAACTTTTGTCTTTAATTTGAGCGATATCGCAACAGTATGAGATAAGTGGTGCTCACCCCCTCCAGGCGTTTCCTGTTCACAACATCCCGGCACAAGAAGCACAGGGCCGCCACCTCTGAGGATTCCAGCTCCTCATCTATGCGTGACAGCTTCAGCCTGTCCATGACCGGCTCGACTCCAAGCGTTCCCCCGCTCACTGCTATCAGAGAAGCAGAAATAAGGAAGACAGACAACAAAATAAACAAGAGATTTAAAAAAAAAAAAAAAAAGGTTTTTAAAACTTCATGTCTACACACAGACAAACTTCGAATCACAAAATGCGTCACGTGAAACTGAAAGTGAAACTAGCTTTGGGAACAACTTGATGGATTTAATGAAAACACGAACGAATATGACAACAACCTCCAAATATCACCTCCACACGTGTGGTTACATTATAGAAAGATAACTAACGACTTATTGTTAGAGTGGTGATTACATTTAAGGCTTCATATCTTGGCTCCTAGATTTAGTTTGTCATGTCCAGGCAAGAAACTGCTGGATCTACGTGCTTTGCTGGTCGGCTTCCGTGATGTCGACGTGCAGCACGAGCCACGGTTCTGACGTTTTCACTAAATATAAAGTGTAAGATTAAAAAGTTTCTAACCAACCCCGATCGATGGGACGACGAAAATATCAGCTGAACGCTAACTTCACAAAGTCAACGAGAGTTGAGTTGCTCCACAGACAACTTCCTAAGTTGTAGGTTCACGCTGCTGTCTGCCGAGTTAACTTTCGACGCCACAACTTACTGTCAGTGTCGACTGATTGACTTCCAGCGATCATTCGACAGCCAAGCGATCCGTCTTCTGTAACTCAGTAAAACAATGTTGCTGTTGTTTTTAGGAGGAATAATTCCAGGGCACCTCTCTCTCTCACCTGCCGACTGTCTCACTTCCTTTAGCGAGAGCTTGTATAAATACACAGTAACTGGTATGACGCACAAGGGGGAGGTTTCACCATTGAGGATCGCTTCCGCCCATCCATTGAAACCCATGTTAAACTTTACGGCCTAAAAAAAAAACATATTTACAGCCTGGTACATTTTTTTGTTTTCAGGGGCTGCAGTATCCGTGTTTGTTTGCCAATGTTCGGATAGGTTTTTTGTGACAGTATGGCTTGTTGTAGTGTGGACTGTACTAACCGACCGTCTAAAGTCGGTTAGTACAGTCGGTCAGTAAGCGGCTGCTGCTGTTTGTGTGCTGCTGTAACTAAACGGTTAGTGGATGGAGGCAGCGGCGAAAGCCGGTAAATATTAAGACAATTTTAATATTATTATTATCATTATTTTTTATCGTTATTATTTATAATAACGACAACCATAATACTGATGTTTTTAACGTTTTAATATATTTTATTAATATGAAATAATAATGATTGTTTCACAGTTAAATAATAGGCTAGAAATAAATCATTAAATATCAATAAAATCATTTGAAAATGATTTGCCAATATAACAGACTACAGCACAACGGTTCCCAAACGCTGTATTGTAGAACAGTGTGTAAACTCACGTTTTAAACAAATTCAGTTTACTGTCCACAAAATAGTTATAAGTTGGGTAATTTAACGGAAAGAGATATCTCTTAAAATAGTTTCTTTAGGCCGAAGTTGCAACTTCAAAATGTAAAAATACTCTGTTACAGGTAAACATAAATTACAGGTGCATTTGTAATTTAACTTGAGTAAAGACATGGACGTGTTACCAGTAAAATGTACTATAGGGGTAGAACAAAATATGATGTTAACATGTAAACAGAATTTTAATATTAATGGTACTTAGATAATGTTGGATAATTTGTTCTTGGAAAAATGGCCCATACTTTATGGGCTTAGATATTTTATTTTGACAGTGAAATATTTACTGCATGGTAACTGCTTGTGTCAGATCAACACACAGGGGTAAAAACTATGTTTAAACTCTAAAATGGAGAAAAAATATTGAATGGGAACTCATGCTGCACTTGTGCAAAACTGTACTCAAGTGCAGTACTTGAGTTGTACTTGAGCACTTAGCATGTGGTTGTAATGCACCTTTATTCAGTAACGTGAGAAGGGCCTGTTGAAAATGAGTCAGCTAAGTCTGACAGGCCACACACACACACACACACACGTGTGTGTGTGTGTGTGACAGATTCCTCTGGACTCCACCCTGGTCTTCACTGTTCCAGGAAATGTTCTCTCCACATCTGGCTGCTGCTGCTCAACACTCACACCAGTACAGACCTGAGAACAGACCTGCAGGCTCCTGAACAAGGTGCGATTAAAACATATACCGAATCTCTTCGGTACTTTGGAGTTTTTTGGGGGGGGTTTTTTCAACTCTTTTTTTCTCCTGAAGCAGAGAGGGCGTGGTTGTGGCAGACAGCGGAAAGCCTTCACATTTTCTCATTTCATCGTTGAGACTCGGAGTATCCTGACGCTCTCAGCTTTCACTTGGTAAGTGGAGTTGCTTTTAATGTGTTCTCGTCTTTGCGTATTAGCGATGAAACAGCCCCCGAAACATGTCAAGCATACAGACCAGAGTTAATTTAATGAGTTCCCAGTGGTGCCACGGTAGTCTTGAGGTTTTTTTTTCTTCTGATGGCTGAGAGCTATTCATAGCCGAGTAGTCCTGTTTGTCCCGCAGGCCAACGACACGCACCTGAAAAGGCTTTTTGTAAGCCGAGGTTTGGTCGTCGGTGAACAGGGTGGAGTGGGTGCAGCCTGAGTGCTGTGGTGGTTTGAGCCTCCTGTTTGAACCTGCTGCTTCTCAGTTTCTGGTGTGCAGCCACCTGACCACCAGCTGTCTTGTCTATACTCCAAGGGGATGTGTTCAAATGTCTTGTTTTTCCAACCCAGTAATATTCAGTTCACAATGATCTCAAATTTACCATAAAGATCACTCACTGATTCTGACTTTCCTGTGGGTGAACAGAGAAACAGAAGAACATCACAGAAGTAATGCTGCAACACAAATCCAAGATATTTTTTTAAATAAAGATCAGGGTTTTTTTTCACAGTTGTTTTAAAATAAAGGTCTGTTTCAGATTTGGGAAAGGAGAAGTCTGATATGTCATGATGATTAAGGACAAGTACAGGAAGGCTGTAGTATGAACAGAAGTCACTGACATTACAAAACAGACACATTATGGTTTGTTTACTCAACAACAGCCTCAGATACTAAAAAGTCAAATCAAATCCTTGAACCGTCCAAACAAAACGGGAAAATCATAAGCTTTGCTGAACCGGTTCTTACTGTTGTTTGTCTTCCAAGGGATTTCTGGTATTTTGTTGACCCACATGACAGAGCAAGTTGTCTCAGGCACAGTTCCTCTCTGCCAGTGATCTGCAAAGAGACATGCTAAATTTGAGGAATTACAGTTTGTATTATTCTACATAGAGGTAAACAGACCGATTAGCGTATGAACAGGGTGCCTGCTTGCACAACAATGACTCAGGACCACGTGATGATTCTGTGTTTGCGGTGAGGACGACGATGACATAGAATAATCAGATGATAACCGTTAAAATACACATCAGCCATCAGCCTGAACTTCTGCCAGTATCTGTGTGACATTTTCTAAACATTAGCATTTCTGGAGCAGGGTTAGATCCTCCTATTCAAACACACAGACACCTCTCATCTGCCCTCAAACCTTCTGACTGTGTCTCCATGACCAGAAAGTGACTAGGTCTGCGTCTCCTTCTGTGTGTTTCTGTTTGACTACACATACTCTGAAGCACTTTTTCCATTTAGTGTTTTCTGTCCTGTTGCTTGGTGCTGGGGATGTGATGTAATGGCAGCACGGGGTGGAGCCAGCTCTTGAATTCCTTTACTGTGCATATTCCCCTAAAAGTCCCAGTGAATATAGAGCTCAGGGAACATTTGGCTTTTTTTAAATTAATGAGCAAATAGGAACGTGCCAAGATGGCAGATAATGATCCAGTGGTTTGCTATGTATTGTAATTTAATAAGGGTCATCTGCGAAATGAGTGAGTGTAAATCCAGTCCGGGAGAGGTGTGTTTAAAGTCTAAACGTGTCACATTGTAAACACGGTTTAACTTGTCAGAGAAGTACTTAAAGTATCCTGTTAAAGTAACACAGTTTTTGTGTGTATGATTGGGTGTGTGGTTTATTATTAAAATTTTCCCTCAGTGATCCTTGCGGTAGTCCCCTGAGTCTGTGGTGGTTTTTGTGAACCACATTACTGAGCAAAACCATATGCTCATTTTAACCTGATACAACCCCAAATGTATATTTTAAGGCCAGATTGAGGGCCAAATATAAGCCTTGGATAAAGAAGTACACACACACACACACACACACACACACACACACACACACACACACACACACACTCACACACCAAAAGCAGCTCAATACACGGGCCTGAAGTCAGTCTGTGCTGTAGTTACTGAAGCCAAGCTCGTCCCTGTCGAGGGACTTTTCTACACTCAGCATACAGATGTAGCCACCGTGTCCTTTCAGTATCTTTGGTTGTTTCACTGTAACTCAGCAGATCTGAAAACGAATGAGCAGAACGGCTTTATTTGATGTAAAGAATTATTTACACCAATATAAAGAACCTTGATTTTTCAGAAAATGTTTACACTATATCACAGTATATACACAAATTGTTATATAAAATTACTCATACCCTTTGGACATTTAATCCCTTACTGTAGGGATTATTTAAGAACTGACTGATTCTTGATTTTTGAGGTCAGTAGTTATATTGATAAGAAAAAAAAACAGATTAAGATATGGCAGCTAATATTTATTATTTCACATAAATGCTCAACACAAAGACATAAAGAAAAAAAATAAAGTTGGGACTTTTTAGCTGCCAAATTCTCCAGCCTGTCTCTGACTCTGTCTGCTGAGCCGTTTCACTGGAAACTGCTGCCTGTATGGCTGAAAACAATGCTGATAGGAGCAGTAAGAGTGAACCAAAACATTAGAGTTGCAGGCCATAAAGCCAATATGAGCTGAGATGTACTAAAATGCTCAGAAGAGCTGAGGGGAAGTGTGGAGCCATGACATTTACATGGTCATTTCATCCATTTTTAATGGAAAAATATTGATTAGAGCAGAATTAAGGGCCCACAAACAAACACAATGATGTCTATATATCTGTGAACAGCTAAAACCACAGGATAATATTGGCCATGGTAATTCATTGGTCCTTTTTCTTTGTTCTCTGCTTATCACTCTGTGTTGTTGGCTTTTGTACATGAAAATGTGAAGCAGATGTGAGCTGTATTTATTTTTGCTTCCCTCCTCACAGGCATCATGTCCAGGTCAGACTACCCTCCAGGGTATGATGACTCCCATGGCCCACTGTATGCACCACAGGGAGGCGCTTACCCACCGCCCCCTGCTTATGGCTTCCCCGCGTACGGTGGTCCCCAGCCAGGCCAGCCCTCTGCTCCCTACCCCACTGATCCGAACACACCTTTGTACATGGGCCAGCCAGGGGGCTACCCTCCTGGCATGTACCCAGGACAGCCCCACCCCGCTGGCCCTCCAGGAGCAGGCTACCCCAGTCCCCCTCCCATGCCTCCTGTTGTCCCACCTACCATGCCATCAGATGTCCTGAGCTCTGGTAAGACAGTGTCCACTTAAACATATCAGTGTGTGTTTTCTAATGGAGTTAGAGTCCTGACAGTTTATAAAAGTACGCTGCATTATTTAATCAGTTAAAAAAAAAAAAGCTACACCCAAACAGCAGTACTTTGAAAGAATTACCTCTGACAGGCCAACTGCTGACACAATCATAAAAGGTACAAAAAAAAAAAAAAAAAAGCTCTAAAGCTCACTGATCAAAGTATTATATCTTGTTTGTTTTTGTTTTTTTTTTATGTCAGTTTGTGGTTTATGGGGGTTTATGTGCTGGACTCCAGTAAATTACTGCTTCCGGTTAAGAAACAGTCCAGCACATAATCAGTTTTACAGGTTTTTTTTTTTTTTGGCATCTTAAACTAACTAGATATTATGTTACGTTTTTTAACCCTTGGACAGAGTCAGACCAGATTATTATCCCAATATTTCAGTCTTCATGTTAAGCTAAGCTAATCATCTCCTGGCCATGGCTTTCTATTAAGCATACAGCAAACATAGGAGTGGTATCAGTCCTCTCATCAAACTCACAGTAGAAAAACAATTTCATGTCCTCCAAATGTCAAATCATCACTTTAAACTTTTAGAGGAAGTTGTATCATTGTGGGGTGGGGGGGGGTGACATGTAGCTTCTTGTGATCAGTGCTCATACCTTGTGTTTTACTGATGACACAGGTGATGATTTTGCAGCGAGCGACAGTGGTTGGGACAGTCTGAGCATTCGGCATGCCTTCATCAGAAAGGTGAGGTACACTCACCACACAAACCACCACTGGATAAGCATTGTTTTACTGTTGAACTGGTGCCAGTGATTTTCTGAAAGATAAATAACAGGAAAACTCAGGTTGGGTAACAACATTTCACACATAGAATGGACTGAACTGCTCAGGTAATAAACAACAGGGTATAATGTTCTCTTTGTTTGCATGTGTTTTTCAGGTGTATTTAATTTTGGCGTCACAGCTCCTCGTCACCACAGCCATTGTGGCTGTATTCACGTTTGTGTGAGTATATGGGGCGGATCTTTTGTGTGGCTGTTTGTATATGTCTCTGTGTGTATCCTGCTGTAACTGTGCCTCTTTGTCTCACAGCCAACCTGTCAGATATTTCGTACAGCGAAACCAAGCTGTCTACTGGGCATCATAGTAAGTCCTGCTCCGTGCAAACACCAGTACCTTTTAAGTGATGTGGTTTAAGGAGAATCATACAGAAGAGGATTAGGGCCATATCTAGAAAAAAAAAGTCAGAATTCTGACTTAAATTCTAATTTTCTTTTTTTTTTCGCCGCGTGTGGCTGTAATCCTCTTATGTAGAATCAAAACTAAAGTTTAAGAATAATGTCATCTCTGCGTTGTTTTTTTTTTTGTTTGTTTGTTTGTTTTTAGTGCTGTGTATATCGTCACCCACCTTGTGCTGGTCTGCTGTAAGGGCCCCCGGTGAGTGTGATTGCTCGGTTTTACAAGATGCTGTAAGGAAAAAATGCACAAAGAATATTTTTTAGAACAACACTATGGTGATTTTGCTAATGCCTCTTTCCTTGTAGGAGGAAGTTCCCATGGAATGTCATTCTGCTGCTCATCTTTGTAAGTTGGATGACTAATGGCTGACTCCTGACTCAGGAAGTAGAGACACATAATTAGAGATAGTTTCTTAAACTTGGATCAAATTTATTCTTAGACTTAAATCCAGTAACTTTTCTCCTAAGGAGAATTTCCATTAGCCTCTGCCAGTATTGTGTGAGTGCTAGAAGTTTGACATTGATGTTGGAACTAAGCACACCTGACTCGGGCTGTTTGCATAATGTTTTTGATAAGTTGTTTCGGTGTCTGTGTTTTATCAGCTCTCAGAGGAAAACTGCTCCACGTGCTACTTCATGGGCCAGTTATGTCTGTGGAGGTGGACTGTTGTTATTCAGCTTTGAGGCGGACTCACTCACTCTGCTGACTAATTTCTAGATGTTAAATTTTTTTTTTTTTTTTTTTACAGACTCTGGCCTTGTCCTACATGACTGGATCCATATCCAGGTAAAAAAATGTACTTAATTTGCAGCCCACTTAGTATAACAGCTTCTAGACAGTCTCCCCCTGTTTTAATGGCATGTTGCTTTTTCTGTTTAGTTACTATGACACAAAAGCGGTGTTTCTCGCTCTGGTTATCACTGCCGTCGTCTGCATCGCCGTGACGGTCTTCTGCTTCCAAACAAAGGTATGCCCCTTAAAAAGTCTAAAATGCAGTTACCTGAATTTTAGGCCTAAAACTGTCTTAAACACAGTTTTAACAGGTCTTCAAAATTGATTGGACACTGTTGGTTGTTTCTATTTCTAAAAGGTCGACTTCACCAAGTGCCAGGGCCTGTTCTGTGTCCTGGGGATTGTAATATTTGTTACTGGCATCATTACAACCATTGTGCTGTCCTTCAAATATGTGAGTAAAAGCTGATGTGAACAACAAAGCACTGTTCCTTATAAGTCATCTCCAAGTCTTCTTCATTGTAATGACTGTTTGCTGTTGCAGATTCTGTGGCTTCACATGCTTTATGCAGCTTTGGGAGCCATAGTCTTCACTATGGTGAGTATTTTACCTGCATGCTGAGTGTTTCAATAAGTTTTAAGTCACACCTTCATTTTAAACTTGATATTTTACCCTCCTATAAACCATTTTTTTCTCTCTGTGTGTAGTTCCTAGCGTACCACACCCAGCTGCTGATAGGGAACAGAAAACACTCCATCAGTCCTGAGGAGTACGTGTTCGCCGCGCTCTCCATCTACGTTGACATCATCCAGATCTTCCTTTTCCTCCTGCAAATTATTGGAGCTTCAACCAAATAAGGTTACAACAAGGGCACAGCTTAGGGCAGCAGGGTGCAGACAAGCACTGAGCTGCAAAAACCATTCCAGTCTTTTTAAAACCTTTGCTTGTCTTCAGTCAGAATCAGAATACATTTATAAAATCATGGTGCAGTTCAGGGAACATAATGAAGGGCTGAATCAGAGATTTTATTGCAAGTGTAGGTTAGTGCTGTGCACAAAAAAAGCACTTTTTCTGAAATCTGTATTTGTATCTGCATTAAGCACCCTACCAGTAGTTAGCAAAGAATATTAAAACTACAATGTAAATATATGTGCACATGGAAACGCCAGCTGCGACATTTATTCACTCCTGCTGGACTTCAGTTAAGGGACAGACAGCATCTGAACATTTTTCTCTGCATGCAGATGTACTGCTACACACAAACTGTTTTCACATCTGCATAAATGTTGAGAAAATATGTTTGTTCCAATCTTCAAAGTCAGATTTGCCAACACACAAGCTGTATCTCTTGTTGCCTTGTACAGTACAGCAGGGGTGGGCATCATACAAAAACTTAGTTTTGATCCGATACCAGGAAGTACCAGGGCCAGGATCATAATATTCATACTCATACTGATTTGATTGTAGTTATTTTTATCATACAAAGCAGCTAAACATGTAGGGACAGAAATGTAATTTGCCAAATATTTAGCATTTCTTTTTACTATTTTCTGTACTTAAAGGGATAGTTTGACATTTTGGGAAGATTCCTTTTCTTTCTTGCTGAGAGTTGCATGGTAAGATTGATACTATTCTGTTGTCCATAAAACAACTACAGCCACAGTCCTTTAGCTTAGCTTAGCATAAATACTGTAAATAGAGGGAAACAGCTAGCCTAGCTCTGTTCAAAGATAAGAAAATCCACCTACCTGCACCTATAAAGCTCATTAATTAACATAATGTATAATTTGTTTTCTCTGTACAAAAACTCAAGTCCAGGACATAATCTCCTGAAAAACACAAGTTTTACACAAACAGCATATACAAAATCTGCCCACCAGCACCTCTGAACCTCTCTACACTACACATTATATCTCATTTGTTTAATCCATAAAAGAACAAAGTGTAAAAACACTGGGGATTATGTGCTGGACATGTTCTTGATCATTAGCTGTAAACTCCTTAAGCCTCCACTGGACGTGTCATTTTTACACTTTAGTTTTTGTACAGATTAAACAAATAAAAGATAAGGTTCCAATCACTATGCTGAGCTTAGCTGAGACTGCTAGCTCACCGTCGTTTCATTCACCATAGTCATGAGTGAGATCAATCATCTAGCTCTCAGCAAGAAAAGGAATCATCACATTTCTCAAAAATATTGAACGATTGCTTTATTTCTGTGCACGTCAAAAGGTAAAATAGGGTTAAATTGTAAATAAATGTTGAAGTGCTCACAGTGCTGCTCTGAGAAGAGGGCTGATGTACCCAAAATGTGATGTTACATTTGGTCCTGATGCTAATGATACTAGTATGGACTATGGACATGCAAAACACTTACTATTTGTAGTATCAGTAGTTTGGGGATTGACATGCCCACCCCTGAAGTACAGCTCAGTAATGACAGATCTGCTGTCACAGGTTTATATCAGCAAGTCTTTGCTGATGGTCTTTAATACATGTGTTGCTCTATTTGTAATTATTTACATACTATATCACTATAGTGCCTTCACAATGATGTTTGTGAGATTACAGTTGTTACTTTAGGAAGTGCAGGGTTATACTCAATAAGCTTTTATAGTATTGTTACATTCTGTATGTGCCTGTTTATATATCCTCATGTTACAGTTAGATTTGGATAAGAGTACTTATATGTAACTTTGGCTTGGGTCTATACTTGGTGAGCTGAAGGACCAGCTGAGTGGGGTTTTTTCCATCAATGCCACGGTGTTAAACACTTCTTAACACGATCAGCCCCACTCAGCTGGTCCTCCACCCACCAAGTATAGACCCAAGCCGAAGTTACATATAAGCCTTGACTCAAAACAAATTTGGCAAACATCGTGATGGTGTGGCATAGATAGTAAGTTGATATGGATTTGTAAATAGACATCAGTGCTGAAGAGAATCTGTCTGTCTTTTCATATCAAATAAAAGATTTTTATTTGAGTTTTGACGTTTATGTACCAGTTACAATTCATGTTTATGTAATAACTCATTTATAAATACACATTTTCATTTTCTTTCTCTTTTTTTATTTAATAGAACAAAAGCACAATGGCCAATAAATATGAGGCCAATTTTACGCAGTGGTCAAATTTAGCAGTATGAGACCTCTATGTTCCTGAGGAAGACAAAACTGTCCTGATTAAAGGCTTTGTCCCAGGCATGTCCCTTCCCAGGTGAAGAAAGACTTACCCAGTTCTGAATGTGTCACTGAGCCTTTGGATGTTTTAAAGTTGAACTCATAAGGCTGGCACATCTCCTGTAATCAGTCTTGGACAGTGGTGCAGGAATTGCCGTCTCAGTAGTGACATTCAGGATACGGTGCAAATCATCACAGCCCACCATGAACATTACTGGTCCACGTTAGTGCTCTCTGTGTGACGGTGGTAGCGACTGCCTTCATATTCTCCCTCGTTCGAACTTTTCATCCTCTGTCGAACCTTCAGCTGCTTCAGTCGGTTTTTGTCCACTTCTCTTTTGGCCAGGATGAAGGTGATGATACCTGTGGGGAGGCCGATCATCCTGGACAGAGGCGAGAGAAGCACAAATACTTCACTCATTAAGTTAACACAGATTCAGAAACTGTCAACATTGTCGGAGGGAGCAAACTGAGTGTCCATCCTATTTTGTGGGGTGGTTAGTTCAGCTGTATTAGACCTACATCGGTTTTAGTTAGGAGTGTTAAATACAGCAGCAACTAAAAGTATAATTGGGTGATTCAACTACTGCATTTCCTAATGACCTTGAACTGAACATAAACAAGTGCATTGTCTATCAGCCAGGCCCAATATTTCTCTGTCAGTTTCTGTTTACCAGCTGTCACTGCACACACCAATACATAATAAATAATCAGAATGGTAAGAAGACATTGTTTGTCTAAATAGGCTGCCAGGGGTATCAGTGAGAAAACAAACCAGCAACAACTAATTGTACTTTAAAACAGGGTTTTACCTAAGCTTCCAATAATCAACGCTGAAGTTCTTTTCAATTAAAAAAATAATTTGAATTATTTATTATCCAATTAATATTTATTTATTCAACCATGTAGAGCCCTAAGTATTACAAACAACTGACTATATCACAGGTGGACTCCAATCAAGGTGTGATCAGCATCTCAAAGATAACCAAGAGAAATGGAAGTCACCTGAGCTAAATTTCAAGTTTCACAGCAAAGGGTCTGAATAACTTTTTCACTTTGTAATAAATTTTCAATGAACGTTGACTGATGAGGGGGAAATTAATTGAATAATTTTAGCATAAAGCTGGGTAAGTGAGGGGGTCTGAATACTTTCTTAAAGCACTGTAGATTAACTACTACTAGTAGTAGTGTTAGTACTGCATAAATCACAGGTGTTGTTTAGAGGTGTTTTATCTTATGGCGATTCATTTTTTTAGTTATTTAGTTAGACACTGGGTGTGTGGAGGAGAGAAGAGACTCACCAGGCATAGCCAACCTTCATCATGGGGTTCTTAGCCTTTCTCCTGGGGATGTACTCCGGACCTTCAGGTTCCTCCTCCTCCTCCTCCCTGGCTCTCCTGTTGTTTGTCCTGGAGCTGCAGAAGGAGGCAGCAGGGGAGACATGTAGCGGCCGACACCGGGCAGCGTTCGGCTGAAAACACTGACACAGTGCCGGTGTTTGGCTGGTCTGCGTAAGGAGCCACCGGCCGGGAGCGAGGTATACACCTAGCAAAGGCGGAAAAGGGTCTTTTATCAGTCAGTGACATGACTTGTGTAACCTTTGGCGGACAGGTTAGAGTGAGGACTGAGTCTACTCAGGTCACATAAAAACAAGGAAAACTCACCTGTGCTATTTAATTAGCACGAGTTAACACAATACGGCGCTACTTACAAACATGCCTCCGCCAAGGCCTCTGTCAAATGTCAACTGAATGCTACTGTTACTAACAAAATCTTAAGGATAACCTCTAACAGAACCTGTAACGCTGAGTTTGTTTTACCTCTCAGTGCTGAGCTGACCGCTCTCAAGTAGCACGCCGCCATGTTTGTTGAGTAATGTCAGTCGGACATGCGCAGTAACGTTCTCATCATACGTGCTGCCACCTAGCAAACAATACAGAAGTGGGCACTTCAGTAAAACGAAGGGAATGACTGAACACACTCCAAAAACAGTGTCACGCAGATTTGTGTTTGTCAACATTTTATTTATTTCAACATTCCCATTCACTCCATCTTATAATCTTACAAAAAGACATAACTTGAAACCATGGAGGCAAGCTGCAGTGCATGCCTCTAATATACAGGTATGATAACAAACAGCTATAAAACAATTCATGGCAGTTCTCTGCAGAAGCCAGCAAACAACTGGAAGAAAGAGAGCAGCATATTTACAAAAGTCAGTCTGACAAAGAAAACACTTTTTTTTTTTTTTTTTTTTAAAGAGCCCCAGAATTAAATCTTTTTACAGAAGAGATGATAAACTCAAAAAACAAGTCTAATAGCATCTCCAGTGCTACTATTATGTATGGGTTACATATGAGCAGTCATATACCAACACCTTGAACATCGACTTTATTGCTGAGGTTAAATATCAGAGGTCACGGAAGCTGTGAGGGTGGAGAAAAACCAAATTAATCTTCCAGGATGTAGTTGGGGTTGACGACCAGAACACCTTCTTCTCCTGAGCTCTCAGACTCTGAGCCCTTCAGCCCCGCCTGAGACAGCTCGATAAGGATGTGATCCTGTGGATACAGATGCACATTGTCAGTTATGTCCACAAAAAAAAAACAAAAAAAACCAAACAAAACAAACAGGCATTGTATTTTTTTTGCAGAAGGTGGACTCACGTAGTGCACCAGCCTGTGGATGACCTTCTCTATCAGACCCTTCTTATTGACGAGCTCCTCCTCAGAATCTATCTCTGACTCTATCTCCTTCAAATACCAGTTCACCACCGCGCTTTTCTTCAGCTCCTCCTCTTCCTCAGCTGCAGATAACAGTGAAAACATGAGATTAAAAAATATAGAATGGTCGTTAAGCAGATGTATTAAGAGGCAGACGGCAGACAACAGGAAGGAGAACGCTTCTTACCCTCCTCTGCTCTGCGCAAATGCAGGACAAGCAGGTTGGAGATGCGTCTGTAGTCGGTGAAAGACAGGCGGAGAGACGGTTTGGGCTGGCTGCCAGGCTCAGCGTGGCCATTCACACCATTGGCATGGCCATTAATGCCATTTATGTGGCCATTAACACCATCCACATGACCATTTACACCATTTACACCGTTCACACCATTCACTCCGTTGGGGACGTTGTTTCCTGCAAAGAGAAGTTTGCATTAGATGATTTGTTTTCATTAAAGATACAAGCGATTGGTCCAGTATAGATATGTCATGAAACACTGTCACAGACAGTGTGACAGTACCTTCCTCCTGCTGCTGCTCCTCCTCCTCCTCCAATTCATCCTCCTGCTCCAGGTTGATGTCGGGCGTCTCCACTCTGATGATGGATTTGTTCAGAAGACGGAAGGCTTCCTTCACATGTTTGGGCTGCACCTGCAGACGTAGAATGAGTTGTGGTTGTTAGATTGCATTATTTTAAGCAAAATATGCAGTTAATTTTATGACGCAGTGAAAGGTTTTTGCAGCTGATTTACGTCACTCTATGCCACTTCTATAGCTCTGCAGTTTTCACTGTATACTTGTAGTGCTTTAGCAGTACTATGTCATGTTGTGTCCTGTGTTCAGTGTGTCAAACTTCATTATCTACACAATATGTGTGAGTCCCTGTGCACCTTCAGTTATTTTTGCACGCACCTCATCACAGCAGTGCATACGCGCCATGGCCTCTGAGAGACGAATCATGCTCTCCAGCTGTCGCACCGTTATCCTCCAGGCAGACTTTGATACACCGCCGGAGCCGTCACGCTGACGGAGACGCTTGTACTGCTCGACGATGAACTCTTCCGATTCGCTTGAGATCTACAGACGTGCAAGAGTGAATATAAAACAGAGGTGTGAGAAAAGTAAAACCAGAATTTACAATGTGGGTGAAGGTAGGAACCCAAACACACACCCACCTTGGGTTTGAACTGCCGGGCAAAGAGCAGATATCTGCGGATCTCATCCAGAGAATACAGTCTGTCCACTGACTCCTCCACGCGGGAGTGCAGGTCCACGATACGTCTGGCGATGGCGTAGTCTGTCACCTAGGATGACACACACACAAATGGACATATAGTATAAGACTAGGTCACATAGAAGAAGAATCCAAGAGTGAAAAACAAAGAATAAGTGCATGAATTGGTATGAAAAAAAAAAAAAGCCCCCATACCTCGTTACAGTCGTCCACCAGGATGAAGAAGAGATCGAAGCGGCTCATGATGGGTGCGGTCAGGTTGACGTTCTGTTTCAGACTCTTGCTGCGGTCGTAGCGCCCGTTGACAGGGTTAGCAGCAGCCAGGATGGATGTGCGAGCGTTCAGGGTGGCCTGCAGAAGACAGAGACAAAGCCAGATTATTCTACTGCAGAGACGGCTGAAAGGCCTCCTGGGTAACAGAAACATCTGGTCTGTAATAGTGCAACTTAAAGGACTATTTCAGCTGCATCTGGTTTGCATATCGTGTTTTTCGCAAGCATTAAGAAGGTTTCTCTTTACCAAAGTGAAGTGATGCAACATTTATTTGAACATACAGAAGCCTTTAATTTTAAAGTGTGTATTATTTCAACAGTCCACTGAGCCGTGTGGTGACTTGATCGAGCGTCATGCTGCCTGAGGCCGTCGTGACTCGCGTTACCTTGACGCCAGCTTTGGTGATGCTGATGGTCTGCTGCTCCATGGCCTCATGGATGGCCACCTGGTCCTTTAGGTCCATCTTGTCAAACTCATCGATGCAACACACACCCTGAAAGAAAAATATGGCTTTTAATACCAGTAAATAAATACACTTAAAAATGTGCTTCACTGCCCTTTATAAGTCGTAACACTCACGTTGTCAGCCAGCATCAGAGCTCCGGCCTCGATGACAAACTCGTGGGACTCCTCATCTCGGACCACAGCGGCCGTCAGACCTGCGGCACTGCTGGCTTTGCCGCTGGTGTACACTGCTCTGGGACTGAACTCCTCCACGTGCCTGTGCACACACACACATTTATATTCATATATTACTATTACAACTAAGAGAGTCAATACATTTAGTATACAACTAACATACTCTGCACAGACATTATGACATTAATTTGTGTGGATAGATGATATTCTCATTTACACATTTGTAGAGCGAGGTGTAAACATGTGAGTAATCTGTTTGCTTGCGTTACACACTTGAGGAACTGGCTCTTGGCAGTACTCGGGTCTCCAACGATGCAAACGTTGATGTCTCCTCTCAGCGAGGTTCCCTCCATGGTCGTCTTGGGAACGCCACCGAACAGCATCAGCAGAATGCCGCGCTTCACCTCATCATTGCCTGCACAATCACAATCACAGTCATTGTCAACATTCAACATCGTCAAAATCTGCAGCTTTTAATACCCCTGGGTAAATTACCCCTGAGGGTTCAACGCAGGTTCAAACACTGACCGTGGATGGTGGGGAAGAGGCTGGTGCACAGGTTGTGGTACAGGTTCTTGTCCTGGCTCATCTCAAACACTTTCTCCCACTCCTTCTCTGTCATCTGGCTCTTGATGCTTTCTGCAGTCTGCTCCTCCTCCCGCAGCTCCTTTCCACCAAACTACAGCAAAGAAAACACACATTTGTAATTTAACCACTAATATTAAAAGTACTTTTCCTTTCTTTGATGTAAATGTGTTCATGTCATTAGTCTGTGTCTATGTCTCTTACTCGTGGGTTAGTCGGGGCCACGTTGCAGGCCAGGAAAGCCAGTCTGTATGACAGCTCTCTGACTCCCAGAGCTTTCAGTCCTCTCAAACCCTCAGACTCGAAGCCCTGGGGTCCTCCAGCAACACGGGTACTGGTCTCTGCACGCACACCTGGAGGAAGAACACCCATACAGTCGTGAGGTGTCAAAAAACAACTCAAAAACTATTAACACAAAACCATACTGTCAAAACCATACCAGGAGTGCTGAGCTGAGAGACATCTGGGACAACGATGAGGGTCCCAGTGAAGTCACAGCGATCTCCGGCCTGAGCCGTCTCCACAGCCTCGGCCCTCAAGATGATCTCCAGGGAGCGAGGGATTGAACCACGGGGCAGCTCTGCCTGCGTCTCCTGGATACGCACCTGAACACAGAGTTAAACTCAACATCAGAACCTACCGATTCCATCTCCCTATTTACGCACAGAAACACACACCAAGTCTCATAGATACCTTCTGGAAGTCGATGAACTTGGATTTGTGTGTGTCCAGGTGGAAGCGGGAGCGGTTGTTGCAGACAGGGTTTCTGCAGATGGTCGGTGGAGAGTATTTGAACTGCTGAGCGATGTCTTTGATCACCGCCTGACAGTCCATGCACAGGAACGTACCGCTCACCTGAAACCACAAGTAAGTCACTATAATGAACAAGCTATAACACACAAGCTGTGTTGTGTATTTATACTTCACAGCTTTGATTCTGTTTGTTGCTGCCTCACACCACTTCTTATTTATGTGCACCTGCAGAGTATCTTACCAGTTCAGGGTGTACTGGGTGTGTCCTCACCACCTGACCGCTGATCCTCACCAGACTGCCGATACGCATGGACGACAGCTCACGGATCCTAGATTACACACAGTAAAAACAACCATATTTAATATTTCCCCAAGCTTTACTCATTTAACAGACTCGTTTTAGATTATCTACAATAACAAAAAAAATATATAAACTATAAAATTTAAACTAGGGCAACTACAGTATGAGCCAAAAGAGCAAACAGTCTGCATAATGAAAACCTGCAGCAGATGTAAGCCTGTTATGTTTCTTACTTGTGTCTGGTGGGAAGATCCTCAATGGCAACGTAGAACTCTTTGTTGAGAGGAACGTTCCCATGATCCCGAGCAAAGTTGCGCACGGCCCGACAGAGGAAGGGATACACTCTGAGAACAGAAATCTTCCATGTTCAGCCACAGGTGAACTCTCTACAGCTGTTACTGCACATTTGGGTTTTTTTTTTTTGTTTTTTTTTTGTTTTAATAAAACAATGCAGACAGTGTAATATGTGAGCGCACTTCTAAATTGCAACATCCAGGTTTATTAATGGAGCCACGCTACAGTGAAAGTGTTACTCATTATAGTAGTGTGATTAGAGATCAGACTGAGGAGCCAGGGCAACAACAGGTTTAATGACCTGGGGGTTGATGTGGGGAACTCACCTGTAGTACTCCTCCTGGATGGTGGTAGCCAACTCCTGGTTGAAGCCCTCCAGGTCTGTGAAGCTCACCAGCAGAGTGTTCCTCTCAGGCCTGATCAACTCCTCGGCCTCACGGACATACTTCACCTCCCCATCCCCGGTGTGAAATCTGCACACGGGCGCATACAGAGGAGAAATAATGAAGCATACATATCCATCACAATCAAGACCCGGTCAACACAGCACTGCGTCCGTGCCGTTACAGGAAAAACAAGAAGAATTAAAGCTGCAAGCAGCGATGACGGGCCCTCGCACCCCTTGCGACCCGCGGGAGTCGCAGCCAGCGCAGCCAAGTACCAGAGTCATCCTATGTCCTCTCCTCTTCTCCCCAGTACACGTCATAGTACAAACAGGTTATTTCCTGTTACCAGCAGGGGGCGCCACGAGTAAGGCGGGAGTTTGACATATGGAGCCGTTCAGGGCAGAGCCCTCATCATGCTCATAAAGTTTGAAGATGTTTGGATAAAGTATGTGGACGTGAGAGCCATTCAAAATGTCATGGCAAATTCACCAAACGCCACCGAACTTTGGCGAGCCACAGAGGCCACGCCCTTTAACTTAGAGAAAAGTCTCTTATAACTTTTGATCATCATGGTCTTGAGGTGAGGTCCACCAGATATGAAGTTGATCGGGTGAAATCCCTAGCACGAGTTCATCCGCATACCAATGGTGGAAAGCACTCAAATTTGGCCGCCAAAAACAAAATGGCTGACTTCCTGCTGGGTTGAGGTCATGGTGTCAAGAGACTTTTTTGTGCGTTCCGAAGTGTTCTTTATGTGTACCGATTTTCATCTTTGTATTCCAAAAAAACCCATATGGAGAGGGGTATTTTAAATATTCAAGGGGGCGCCGTTGAGCCATTTTGCCCCGCCCAATTACAAAAACCCCATCAGAGTCTAGGACCAGCCCCCAAGAACGTGTGTATGAATTTTTAGGATCATAGGAGGTGGTTAAGGTCATTACAAATCCAAACGTAATTTCACGGCGAGGGATCGTCAGTTGCCGCGCCGCCATACAGATGCCATTGCACCCAGCTTCACGGCCTTTATAATGTAGCTTCACCAAGTAGTTGGGAAGGTTGTAGAGCAGAAACCAAGCCGATGGTGTCAACTATTAAGGAGCAGTACACTTCAGAGTAAAAATAGGTCATTTCCTGTTACCAGCAGGGGACGCCACGAGTAAGGCGGGAGTTTGACATATGGAGGCGTTCAGGGCAGAGCCCTGATCATGCTCATAAAGTTTGAAGATGTTTGGATAAAGTATGTGGACGTGAGAGCCAGTCAAAATGTCATGGCAAATTCACCAAACGCCACCAAACTTTGGCGAGCCACAGAGGCCACGCCCTTTAACTTAGAGAAAACTCTGTGATAACTTTTGATCATCATGGTCTTGAGGTGAGGTCCACCAAATATGAAGTGGATCGGGTGAAATCCCTAGCACGAGTTCGTCCGCATACCAATGGTGTAATTCGCCAAAATCGCCAACTTCCGACCACAATGGCGGACTTCCTGTTGGGTTGAGGTCATGGTGTCAAGAGACTTTTTGGTGTGTCTCGGTATGATCAACATGTGTACCAATTTTCATGCACCTATGACAAACTAAGCCCAATGGGAGGGGGGTTTTGAAAATTTCAAGGGGGCGCTGCAGAGCCATTTTGCCCCCCCCATTTACAAGGACCACAAAATATCAAATTTTTCACCAGACCTGATGAGTGTGCAAAATTTCAGGCGTTTTAGAGCATGGGAAGGGGTTGAAAAATGCAGTTGTTTGGGAGGAATAATAATAATAATAATAATAATAATAATAATAATAATAATAATAATAATAATAAACATTACAAAAACAATAGGGCCTTCGCACCACTCGGTGCTCGGGCCCTAATTATCACGCTATCGACTCGTGTACGGCCTCGTTTCGGCTGATAACAATACAACGGAGCCTGCTGCTGACTGACTTACTCCTCTAAGAAAGCCTGGAACAACTTCTGGCATTTTTCAGCCAACTCGTCTTTCACCATCTCCCCGGCATTCTCCGCGGTTGCTGTGGCAACATCCATGCTGAAACACCGTCAGGCTGCGATCAAAGATTCAGAAACTTCGGGCTAAATACGGATCCACACCGCTCCTCTGCCGACACACAGACACGGACACGCTGAAGTCCTCACAACAGAGCAACACTTTCGCGCGAAAAGATACACCACGTGACGTTTGGCGCGGCGCTGTCCACCAATCGGCGATGCCCGTGCGAATATCCTCGGCCTTGTAGCCAATCGAAGGGTGGAAACGTAGAGTGACGCAATTCCTTCTCCCTTTTTTTTTTTCCCGCGGCAGTCTTCCTGCTTCAAACCTCAATAAAGTTTAAGTAAAAATACAGAGAAGACAAGTTCACCATGTCTGCATTCTCCTCGCAGGCTGAACTAACTGCCATTAAAATAACATTAACCGAGTTTAACTGTCCAGTTACTGTTGTTGTAATCAGCAATAATGAGTTGTACGTATTAATACGTTATATGGTGATGTGGTATTGTAGTTCTGCACTGTGACCACTGGGGGGCAGTGAACACATTCAACTGTCAACTCCACCAGGGTCACAGATATGAGACACCCAGGTGGTGCAGTGGAAAATGATTCATCTGTCATTGCATTGAGTCCAGGGTTAATAGCCGGGAAGCCAGTGAGGGATCATGTCTGTGTTACAGTTAGCCACTCTTCCTTGCCGGTGTGTCTACACATGCTCCTTCTGCAACGCTATCACGGTGGTTGATCCAAACATACAGAGATAACATCTCAAATGGCTCCCACAGCGCCATCTACGATGCTATCAGACCTTTTCTGTGGAGTTTAGAAACAGAGTAGATATTTTCACAGATATGAGTGTTTGGAAAACACTGACCATAAAGACAAACAACACAGTAATGGACTGTGCTGCAGGAGGGATCTGAGACATTTCTGTATTTTGTTGTTGTTGTTGGGATTGTCCTGTCCACAGCACAATCCGATTGACCACAGAAGTTGTTCTATGAGTGATGAAACTACCAGTTTACAGAAACCTCTTGACATTCAGACCACATTCGGGTGTAGTGTCATTTTAAGAGTTGATCTTAACAGGAGTGTGTTCTGGGTCCAAATAAACCTGCAGTATCAAATATTGATGACCTTCTGTTGGTCCCATGTCTGATCACCCACTGGGACTGAACTGCAGAGCTTTTCTGAGAGAGAAGCATCAAGTGTGTTGTGTCTTTGAATGACCACTGGGGGGAGGCTGTAACTGGGACAAAGAAACAGCAATGCATCACAGTAATATACTTGTGGTTATAATGGCTGCAGTCACTCGGGCCATTGGTACATCACAATACTCAGTTATGTGCTACATCACACAAAAGTAATATAATAATAGATGCATTATAATGAAACTATGATGTAGTCATAAACAGATACAACTATATTTTTGTTTTAATGAATGTATTTGTCAACTATAACTCCTTTTGTGAATTACCCATAACTGGTGTATAAATACTGATAATCAATTTGAAAATATTTATTTTGTCATTGTTTTAACTTAAATCTCTCTCTCTCTCTCTCTCTCTCTCTCTCTCTCTCTCTCTCTCTCTCTCTCTCGCTCTATATATATATATATATATATATATATATATATATATATATATATATATATATATATATATATATATATATAAAAGCAACTATTAAAAATATATTATTGATTGCCTTTGTATAGTATATATATTTCTCATATGTTATAGTTATGAATGAAGTATCAGTTTTTTAAAGAATATTTCTCTTTCAAAGTTTCAGTTTAGAAAATCCCATCCACTGATGACAGCCATGAGATACAGTTGAAAGCACCAGGAGAAATCCAGTACGCTGACCTTGAGTTAAGATTTTTTTTGTGTGTGTGAAACATTTCCAATGACAGAAGACACCTTCAAGCTCAACATATCTGGATGAGTTTGGAACACATTGACAAATAATTGAAAGTGTTAGTGAAGTGTGTGAGAGAAATCTTAAATGTTTAGCAGCAGCTGACAGCCACAGTGAAGCCCACTGCACACAAAAAGTCCCAGGACCATCTGTCAGGCTAAACACTGATTTCTACTTAATTTCTATTTCTGTTCCCACATCTTTCTCACGTCTCCTCCTGCTGAGGTCAATACAAACACTCCTGGCAGGCTATTGGTTTCACCTGTCACATTGTATTAATCCACCAGGAACAAAGCAGGAAGTTATTGCAGGCCATTTGGATGCAACCCAGTCTTTCTCTCCCTTTTTATTTCTCCTTTTGTCTTGACCTCTGGTTTTCCCACGATTGTTCAGCAGCAGGAAGCTCAGCCTGTCTGAGTATGAGGAGGGAACCTGACCATCTGTAGGCAAACACACACACACACAACCCCCTAACACACACACACTTGTACGTTTTGCAGTATCAGTGCCATAAAGGTTATGAATGAATGAAGGAATGAAGCAGAAGAATAAGCATCAAAGTACCTAAAAAACATATTTAAGTACAGTTACATTCCACTACTCATAGTACCTTTACTGTTGCTACTACATACATTCAGACACACCTACAGCAGGTAGGTACACATCAAGCATAGTCTGTAGTAACACCTTCTCATGAACTGTGGTGTAATTATGCAGCAGGCACCAAACCACCACACAGTTTGAAGCCTGCTGATGGTGTCAGATTTGTGGTAACAGGTGAAAAACAAGACGATGGGAACAAACAGAACAGGAGGATACGAAAGAGAGATGGTGGAGAGATGGTTTAAAAAGAGTTGTTTCCTGGTTCATTTGTGTTCAGACAGTGACACATTTGCATTGTTTTTGCGGTTTACTCCTGTATGATGGACTTGAAATGAAACTGTGATAAAGTGCTGGTCTTCAAGTTCATGGGTGTTTGCCTCCATAAATGGGTCGACAGAGCAGAATTTACACTCCTTTTTATGCACAGACTCCCAATTTTAGGCCCAGTGGGAAGTTAGTAAGCATACTTCAGCCCGGCTAAGCAGGTGTTTCGCTTCCTGAAAACCAGACTGAGACCAAAAAAATATATAGTGTAATACAGACCTGCCTGAGAATCACCAAGCAGGACAAAGTGTGTGCTGATGTCTTCGGGTCATAGATTTTAGACAGTATTAATTGCTGACTATTGGAACCAAATTTTAAACATGGGGCCTTAACTTAAATTTTTGTTAACTTCTCCTATTATTTTAAGTCACCTAAGATTGAGACTTTAAAATTAGCACTTAAATTGCAAATTGTAAGACATCTTCTAGTGGTTGCCATGTTTCATTCTGGATCAAAATGGTGGACTGGTGTACAACTGGCTGGCCAAAACATATTTTATTGGGACTAATGAATGAAAAATAAAAACTGGAAAATATACAACTGGGTCATATGTTATTTGTATCATTCCTAAAACCGAACTACATCACGATTTTTAATACTGTACCTATTTACTGTGTGTTTGCACACCATTGTACCTGATTACTGATGAAGCTGGATAAAAGCTTGTGGCCTTCAGTGTCTCCTTAATGCTGTTAAACTGATTTACTTTGTTGCAGCTCCCTGTGTTGGTCAGTGCAGAGCTGCTCGGGTGTTTGATTGTTTTAGCTGCTTGTTTTTCCTAAAATGAGCTGCAGGAAGTCTTTCCTGTTTTGAATACACTATGAATAGAAGTGAATTGTGTGTATGTGTGTGTGTGTGTGTGTGTGTGTGTGTGTGTGTGTGTGTGTGTGTGTGTGTGTGTGTGTGTGTGTGTGTGTGTGTGTGTGTGTGTGAGAGAGAGAGAGAGAGATGAACAGGAAACAGACAGGTAAGTTTTTGTTCTACTTTTCTTCTATTTCTTTACAACATTTCTATATATTTCTATATATAAAGCCACGTAAGCACAGCACAGAATACAGTTATCATGATGCACACAGTCAGTCACACTGCAACAGAGTCAGCCCTTCACTGTAGCAGTGAGTTACTGTATTCTTCCTTATCGTCTCTCTCACAACTCTCCTCTTCATCCTCCTCCTCTTTGCCCCAGGAAACTGGACACAGTAAACTTCCAGCTTCTGTTTCTCACACTTCCAAGTGGAAGTAAGTATGTGGGAAGCACTTTGTGTGTGTGTGTGTGTGTGTGTGTGTGTGTGTGTGTGTGTGTGTGTGTGTGTGTGTGTGTGTGTGTTAAAGTACTGGAAAAATTGACCTCCTGACTCTCTCATGCTCTCGTCTCTCTCATGCAGAAGAAGCAAACTGTTTATGTCATCATCATAAATCCAAGCTGCACCCTCAAGACACTGACACAAACACATCCACACACACGCACACACCCCCACCCACGCACACAAACACGTCAGTCAGGCGCACCTGGTTATCACACGTCACATTTTATACAGCACAGTTTCATTTTTTGGACGGTCCTTACCATGTTCATGCGTCGCGTCAGTGCATTCAGGTGGCAGACGGCTGAGTGATTATGAATCAATACAGCTGGAGATGTACGAGACATAAAGACTGGAAGCACGCACCCCACTGCCAACTGATTTCAACACTTTCCCCTGAAAATCTGCATTTGTGAATCACCAACTCTGCCTCCAGGCATGAATTTAAACTTTAGTATTTCAAAAAGTTGTCATTGTTTCAGGACATGGAAAATGTTGGCAGCTGTTAGCTGGTAATTAAACCATGTAAGAGACCAAAGTAATTGGATTCAGGCTTGTTGCTCTCACGATTCCACCTTTCCTGTCCCTTTTCAAGTGGCACTGTGTTTTCTGTGATAAAGCTGAAATGCCACTCATTAGCTTGGTTGATTAAAGACTGAATAATTTCTGTTATCTGGGTTTTATTGATGTCTATCTGAGAATGAGACTTGATGAGGGTAGGAGTGTGGTTGGAGATGAGTGATATACATGCAAGACAGGAATTAGCACTGTTTCACTTAGGAAGCAAGAAATGTAGTTTGTAATAAAAGCCACATTCACAAATACAGTTTGTTTTCCTATTTTATTACAAACATGTACAAAATAATACAAGCAGAGTCACACTGAGAACCTTTATAAAGCACTAATTACAAGAGAAAACCCCACAATAAGGGAGAAGACAAGTCATGGGCCAGCAGACTGTTCCTTACTTACTTACAGATACTTTGTGTAAACTTCCTCACACACACACACACACACAGTATATACAGTAAACACACAATCCAACAGTACAAGTCAATACTAGCTGGAATGTAAACTGGAGGACTCAGACTCTGTTGTCGTAGAGGCCCCATTTCGTCTTCGTGGCAAAATTTTCAAACTGGAAGCCCGACTCAGAGTGAGGGCTCTGCGGGCTGAACTCTTGAACCCGGCCCCAAGAAAAGCGTAGAGCAGCGGGTTCAGGCAGCAGTGTGCAAACGCCATGGGCTCAGCCACTGCCAGCCACACACCCAGAACAGCCTCCAGGCTGCAGCTGCGAGGCAGGACCTCCAGGCGCAGCAGAGCGTCCACAGAGATGCCCGCTCCATAGGGCAGCCAGCACACGAAGAAGCAGAGCACCAACGCGATGGTGGTCCTGACCGCCCGTCGCTTCTGCCTCTGGCCCCCCAGTGGGCCTCGGGTTAGCCTGGTGACAATGACGCAATAACACACCAGCAGGACCAGACCAGGAATCACCAGACCCACCAGGACCAGCTGGAGGTGGAAGACTGCAACCCAGAGTGGAGCATTGTCTGCTGGGTAGAATCGCTCGCACAGAGTGGTCCCCTCTCCTCCCTCCTGCGTCCTGGCAAATATCAAGTCAGGCACTGCCAGCAGGCCAGCAGGCAACCAGGCACCTGAGGGAGGAAGAGGTAAAACACATAAGAGAGGGAGTCAAAAGTAATGAAGAGAAGAGTGGAGAAAGGATTTATTGAGATAAGGTCTATCAATCTTTCGACACTCACCTACATACACCAGTCTGTGTGCCAGCAGCTGCCTTAGCCCACCGGTGTTGGTATCTGTGGCTCGGACTACTGCCAGGTAGCGGTCCAGGCTGATGAACGCCAGAATGAGCACGCTGCCGTACAAGTTGACTGTGTAAATAACATGCACGCCGATGCAGGTGGCCGCCCCGAAGCGCCAGTCAGCCGTTGCTGCGTACACGGCCCAGAACGGCAGCGCCAGAACAAAGAGGAGATCAGCAGCTGAGAGATGGAGGCGATACCGGTCTGTGAGGCTGCATTTCGACCTGTATAAGAATACATGGCATGAGCACAGTTCCATTTAGCCTATTTCCAAACTTTCAGGCATCACAAAGGTGAAGAAATTCACAGAAGTCAAAGCTTATCAACCACCAACCCATTGCTCACCTGCGTTGGCAGCCGAGCACGAAGACAACTAGGCCGTTTCCAGTGATGCCCAAGGTGAAGATGAGAGCATAGACCACCGGCAAGAGGACCCGCTGAAGCTCAGTGGTCATCACGTGTTCCACCTCACATGGCTCCTCCAGATCCATCCCCAGCTCACCAGAACCAGAACCTGAACCTGTGTCATTTAGGTACTCGTCCAAGAAGATATGCTGGAGACAGAAAGATGAATGATGATGGTTAAGGGTACAGAATGAAGGAAAAGACAACCAAACTGCATCCTGAGCACAAATCTGTGAATAAAATAAAGCTGTCATGCTTGACTAGACTAATTTTACCTGATAGTACGACATGACGGAGACTCTCCTTTCTCAGCGGAGTGAAGTTGAGATTTCTGTCCACAGGGGTTATATAGCTGTGTTCATGCTCCTCCCCTAAACACTCCAACACATCTGTGTTCCTGCTGAAACGTTTTTCCTGTTTTCGAGGTGTCAGGTGCTGATAGTGGTTCACTATCACAGGATACTCTGTTGTGTGTGTGTGTGTGTGCACTGCTTGAATTGTTTTGGCCATGAGACCTTTGGTTTGTGATAATGAGGAAATATTGGCAATAGAAAAGATCAATCAATGTGTAGTGTGTGTATCTGTGTGTGTCGGGCGGTTAACCTTATCTCTCCAAACTCCATGGTCTGATAAATTAGGACAAACAGTGTCAACATACCTGCTCTACTTGTGTAACCGTCTGATGCAAACAAGAATGTATGCATGAACGTGCATGAGAGGGAGACACAGAGACGCGGGGAGAAGTGAGGGAGAGATATTCTGCAAGCGAATGTGAGATGATTATCAGTCCTCCTCTGCTGTAACTGACTCCCTCTGATCTTTCACCATCAGTAAACCGTGAGTGTGTTCGGTGCATCACCTTTCTGTCTCGTTTCAACACTGATTTGATCAAGATGTAAGAACATCCCTCTGGTGTCTCACACCAGTCGCCCTGGTGTGAGACACCAGGTGCCACTGGAATAATTAAAGACTTTTTACGGTGTCAAATTATCACTTAATAAATTGGCTAATTTAAAAAATTAAAATAAAAAAATTAAAATTGAATTGTAAATTAAACGAAAACTGTAATCACATTTGTCAATAAATTACTTTTTTTTGTTTTGAATTTATGAATGAATAATAATTCAACTTTGAAACAAAACTGCAAATTAATTCTAAAACTTCTGTTTTCTATTACACCACACACTAACGTGTCGGTCCCATCTCCAAACTGTTTCCGGCTCAAACAGTTCCAGTTTCCACTTCTCATTAAAGCAACAAACAAATGAGCTTTAAGATGGAATATGATAGGCAGGAACAGAGAGGAATAACAACAAGGAATTATTATTTCAAGGTTAATTATTATTTCAACAGTTCATTTTAATTCTGTTTTAATAACTCAAATAAATAAAGGTGCAGTGAATGATTATAATTAAACTGAACAGTATCCCACATCCATGTGTGTAATGCTGAGCCAGTCAGCAGACACATTTCCTGGTTTGGCATAAGAAGTTCTGACTGTAAATCCCCATCCTCTCCCAAAAATCCCATTGGTAAACAGAACCCCCCCCCCCCCCCCCCCCCCAAAAAAACACTGTCAGACTTTCAAGACCTCGGTTCCTTATCTCTTTCTTACTATCCCCACCCTTCCTCCACATTCAGTGGTATCAGCACCACAAATCTCAGAAATAACATTGCTGTGCAAAACTCAAATCTGGAACACTGAGTGATGTAAAAAAAAAAAAAAAAAAACACACAACAAGACCTTTTCCGGGTAATCCTCTGCAAAATTATCCAAGAGCCAAATCCAAAATTACTGGAAAAGACGCTGACACACTCACTGCATGGCTGCGTTTTATGTAGATGAACCAGACCAGGGTCTCTGCTGCAGTGCTGACCACTGAACTAACTCATTACATGAGCCACACAATAGATTTACCAGCATTTTTTCCACTCTTGCACCATTTGTAACCATGTACATGTGCTGTGGGGGTGTGTGCTGTCTGTACATTTGTAGCTGATATTGTCTGTAAGCACAGTGAGAACTAATGGAAACCAGAATCAAATTCCTTGTGTGCTCTAATGCACTTGGATAAAAGTTTGATTACGATAATGGAAAGCAGTGGCGCCACCATGTGGGCTATTAGAGAAAGGTTCTAACAACTCTGCCCACTACCTGAATCATCTAACTAGAGGAAGAGTCTAAATATCTTTACTATATTTTCAGAACACAGCCTCAATCCACAACTTGCTACCAGCAAACATTCAGTCGTTGGATGGATTACTGAGTCCCAGTTTTTTTCAGCTGTGAGCAGCTCCTATTTCCACTGTGCACTGCATTGTGGGAAAACGGGGCCATCAACAGCACAGTCAAATCAAGTTTTTTTTTCCATCAGTTTACAGTATAGTAGTATGGAATAGTTTCAGATTATACCTAAATATATACATTCAAAAATTCAACAACTTAACTACTTATATGTGAGCATTGTCAGCCATCGACCCTCCTGTGATTTTAGAACATCACTGCCAATCAAACTTAAAAATAAAAGCATAATGATTTTCCAAATATATTTTTTAAAATTTGTAAATATGACATTAATTTCCTTTGTGTGCTGCATTAGCAACAGCACAGTAAAATAACATTAAAATAAGTCTTTTTACTTTCTTTTTTCAGTATATTTCATTTTGTCACTTTTCTAATGCGACAACAGATACTCTGCTCAGAATTAATATGTAATATGGTGTTGGGACACAGCTATAGTGTGATATATAGAATCTTAATGATGAAAAAGGAGCAATAATGTAAAAAAACAAAAACAAAAACATTTATTCACAGTCATCCAGCTGTATGAAAATTTAAATTAGTGCCATTTTGAAATCGAAGAGAAAATAAATTACGTGCAAGTACGTGGAACTGCAACAGTATAAACTCCAGATATGTGACTCCAGGTAAACGGCAACAATTATTTACAAACTGCTGTTCAGAACTGAATGAAGCCAGGCTAAACAACACTGAAAACCAACAAAGCAACACAAGTATAAGCTACATCAGCGCTTGAACACTTAATACTGTAGCTGTTAAACTGGAATTTTAAAAAAAAGTTGGAGCCACCCCATTAACGTGTTTCTCTGACAATCATGCTGCTGTTGCCACGCAGCTGGGCAAGCAAGTCTCTGAATCCATTTGTCGTCTTTGGTGTTTTCTTCTTCTGGGGGAGCTCTCTTGGCTCGGTGGTTTTCAGAGTGACCGTGGAGGGAATCAACGCAACAGTCAGATGTGTGTCTGCTTGACTGTGTTGATCGTTACAACCCTCAAGACCAGGACTGCTGTCGTGACTACTGTTTGGGTAAAGACCGCTGTCATCGGTAAAGCTTTTACCGATGAATGGGCTGTGACTGTTGCTGCGGAGACGCTTCTGCTTAGCAAGGTGAGAACCCTGAGTATCATCCCTTGCCCTCTTCCTCCTCTTATTCCTCTTCCCTTCCTTTTTCAAGGGCACTCTGACACAACGCCTGAGGTTCCTGACACAAAAACACACCAGATAAAAGTCATGTTTGATTTTAACAGACTGACTTGTTTTGTGTCATGTGTACCGGAGCATTACCTCTGCAGGAAAGTGTGCGGCCTTGAGCACGTCGTTGACTCTCCCTCTCCCACATATTGCACACGCCGCTTCACACCTTTCTTGCCCTGAAAGCTTTTCATAATCAGCTGAACATGAATCAAAAGCCTCCTGACAAAACAGAGAAGCAGCATGTGAATTAGCTTAGATACTAGTGTTTCACTGTAAAAGAAAAAAAAAAACAGTAGTCCCACCCACACACATGCAGTCTTACCCCTTTGCATTAGGCAGCCTTCTGGGTCTCCACTTTTTGATAAGGACCCACTGGTCACATGTCAGGGACTCAGGATCTGAAGAACAAACCACAAAGAGAGGTGGAATATGTTAAGGTCCATCTGTGCCCTGAATATAGACCTACCTGCTGATGATTTATGTGATGAGCTCTCTAACAACGCTGCCATTACTGCAATGGCAGAACAGAACTGAACACATTTTACACTGACAGTGAAAGCAGAGATATTTGAGTTTATCACGATCAGCAGCCGCCCTGTATGCCAGATGGAGGCTATCTGTGTGAATGTGGAAGTTATTCCAGCTCCAAAAAAAAGTTGTTGACATTGTTTAAAGTACTTTTATCTTTTCTGCGTACCTGCTGTAGCAATGATCAAATTTCCCCACGCAGACATTACATTTTCATCTTGTAGTATACAGGAGGAATGAGTGCACTCACCATTGTCTAAGAGCTTGTTTTTGATTGGTGCTTTCATCTTCTTTGCCTTCTGGTAGAGTTTCTGACAGGCTGAACACAAGTCCAGTGAAGGCCTCCATTTCTTGGGAGTGGTGTGATATAAGACGGAGGGACCAGAAGCTATACTGCTGGTAACGGAGGCACAGTCATCATCCGACTCATCCACTCCTTTGTCAGTTACCTCCACAAACTTTCCTTCATCCTCCTCAGACACACATTTTGTATCATGTGTGTCATCGATAATGTTGATGATGTCACGGTTGTTCCTTTCGTCTGTATAAACTACACCGTCTCCAGCTTCGGTCTTCCTCTGTCCTATCCTCTGTCTCTTACTCCTCAGCTTGCGCTGGATCACTTCATTAGGGCTGGGACTTCTCTGAGGGCTCTTCCTCGAGCTCTTTGGTATTCTGGAGGAGCGCCGAAGATACATGGGTCTTTTCCACTTCAGACTATACTCAAATGACCTGTGACAGAGAGCAACAGTGACAACCTGCGATAAAGCCCCTATGAAGTGCAGCACATTGGTATGTGATCATTAAGGTGAATAGCTTTATCTTAATTTCACACTCCACTGGAGTCACAGGCTGAAAATTTGTGAGAAAGGTTCATATGGGTCATACCTGTAATATTCTACTCTTACAGATAATGAGTGAACAAACTCCTCCAAGCCATTTGCCTCAGACTCGCTGTCAGTCGCAGGCCTGTGCATTTGAAGACAACAACCCACTTTAATGACAAATTTAAAAAACATAGCACAGTACTAGAAAATGATCTTGTTCATGTTTTTGTTTAATGTCACTTCTGTGTGGTCCTACATATTTGATCAATAAAACACAAACTCACACATCTAGCTATATAGCAGTGGCTGTTTTCACTGTGTTCACAGCTCAGACATTCAACTGAGCTTTATCTAAAGCAAAATGATCTGTGGGCACTAAGCCTACATATGGCAGCTGAACTGTACTGTGCCTTGAGTCCTTTGAGCCCCAGCAACCAAGCAGCACTATGTTTGAATACTACCTGTGCTACAGTTTTGCTTTGTGTACGTCTGGGGTAACACCACTTTATACCCATCATGTAGTTAATGTCAACTGAGTTGTTTTTTGTTTTTAGTGGTGAGTATTCCCAGAGTAACTTGCAATGAACCAAAGCCAAATGACACACAGAAACGATCCTGAATCCACAGACCCTTGGTGGTCTGAGGGCCTGTGGCTGATGACCCAGGTTTGACAAAACTCGACACCAAACTGTCCACAATCAGTGAAGTGCTACTGCCGCTTAGCTCATTTTAGCATCCGGGCTAAGCTAGCCAGACTAAAATAAACAACAACAATGGACTGGATGCTGATCGTCCCTACGCACTGAAGCTAGGCTACTAAGACTTTAAAACTTACTTCGTCTCAGGTCGTTTACAGTTTGCGTGATTTGACATGTTTTTAACCGTTTTCACTCGACAACCATTTAGATAAAACCACAAAACAGCGACGCGCTTACTTGTTAAGGCACTGGCTCGTGCCCTAAGGAGCTCGCGGACCTCAGGCTGTGTTCTGATGAGCTCCAGGAGAACCTACGTAAAGCCAAAAATACGCGCGCGAGGAAACCGGAACATCACTCTTCCTCTACTGCTTAGTGACCAGAAGATGGCGACGGTAACGCCAACGGGTGGACGAAGGTATGAAAGAAAGAACCTGAATGTAGACATTCAAAACACGTTTCATGAAAAATGTAACTGTTTGCGGGGAGAAAAGCATTCAGAATAGTACAAGTAAAGTCTGTAAACACTTTACAAAAAATACATATAATTTCTAAAGAAACGTGTGTGCGTGTTAAGAATTGTTATATAAAATGCATGACTGTGTTCAGACAGGAAAGCACAATGGTGCCATGTAGGTAAAGGGACGGGCTTCAACGGTACTGGAAAATTGGGAAACATCCCTGAACATACTGTATGGGTTACTGTCCAAATTAAATATTATTTGAATTAACTGAGATAGGACCAATGGGACTACCACCACGTGTTTAACACATATAGATATCACTTGTTGTTACTGATCACTACCAAAAGTGGGGAATAATAGAATTACTACAGTGCATATGCAAAGTTTCCTCAACTGAACTTTTCCCTCATCCACCCAGATGCCATATCAGTGTGTGTGTGTGTGTGTGCACTTCCTTTCATGCCTGGATAGCAATAAATTAAATTACACAGTAACAAAAAAATCATTGACAGTCCTGTATCAATGACCTCCAACTGCTAGCTGCTGAGGACCGTGATTGTCTCTCTTGCTGAAGTGAGGACTTTGAACACACACACAACTCTGCTAATTCACAGAGGAATTTCAACAAGCCAGACAGAGAAGCCCGAGGGCAGGGAATGGGTTACAGCAGCATTCAAAGCACAGAGTAGTGGGTGTTTTCTTTGCCTGTTTATTTCCTCCCTTTACTCCTCCTTTCTCTCAGTGTTGGGTTCAGCGAGGTGTCAACATAGAGGAAAAGAGAACAATGTGGAAAACAGCGGTGTTTGTGTTCCTGCTGCTCAACATGGCTGTGCATGTGAACGGTGCTGTAGATAAGACGAGGGGGTCTGCGGCCAAAAAGTCCAGGCCAGAGAAGGAGGAGAAGACAGAAGAGCCTGAAACCAGTGACACCATTCTTACAAGTGACACTGCTTCATCAGCTTTCTCGGGTAACTTGCTGGTGGTCCCGATGGACGGGAGCCACTGGGTGGGTATTAAGGCCATTGCCCAGGAAATGGGTCGCCGTGGACACCGAGTCACCGTGGTGATACCAGAGGTCAGCATACGGATGGGTCCAGGGAAACACTATGATACTGTGACATATCCTGTTCCTTATGACAAGGCTTATATTGACTCTGTGATGGCCGGACATAAGGACATGATGCACAAATCTGCACAGTCTTTCATGGTGAAGGTAAAGACAGGATTCTCAAACATCCAGAAAATTGTAAGTTTTATTCACACCACTGCAGAGAGTCTACTGTTCAACGCCAGTCTCATCTCACATCTGGAACAGCAGGTGAGTGGAAATACAGAGGCAAAACAAAACATCAGGATAAGCTATAAAAATGGACTGCGATCCAAAACAATAGCCTTGCACTTCTGTTTACTGTGTGCACACTGTTTACAGTGTTGGTGTTTATGTTACTGTGAACAAACCCTGTATCTACTGAATTTGGGACAGTGGTGGAAGAAATACTCACATCCTTTGCTTAAGTAAATGTAAAGGTATTTAATTACAAGTGGAAGTCTTGCATTCAAAATCTTACTTGAGTAAAAATACAGAAGTATTATCAGCAATATGTAATCAAAGTATCAAATCTAAAATTACTTGCTCTGCAGGAAAACAGCTCTTATGATATTGTTATATATTACTTTATTAGATTGATAATGCCAGTGCATTGTGATTTTTATAATTTACCTAAGTGCGTGTAAGGAAGCTCAAACTTACACATTGTAAGTTTGAGCTTCCTTATTGGACACGTGCCAAAAAAAGTTTGAGCAATCTCATCAGTTGACATGGCTCCCTTCTTCTGTATGAGCTGTAGGCCTGTATGATTTTATGAAGGTGAAGAAACAGTGAATGTCCTTAATTACTACTGAGACACTACAGACGGTTCATGCCTTTCTCCTATTTTTCCTTCTCCCCTTCTCACCCCTTCACTCTGCAGGGCTTCGATGCCGTGCTGACAGACCCCATGGTGCCCACAGGCTCATTAATAGCTCGGAAATTAGGTGAGTTCTGGGACACTGGAATTATCAGCGTACTTGTGCATCTGCGCATTTTCTCACCTCTCATCGCTAAATTGTTTTCAGGTCTCCCCACTATTAATTTGCTGAGAGGAATTCCCTGTTCACTGGATATGAAGTCTGCAGGCTGCCCTTCCCCACCCTCATATGTGCCTCGCTTTTTCACTCAATACACAGATAAAATGAGCTTCAAAGAGAGAGCTGTCAACACTTTGGTGAGCATTTGTCTGTAGATATACGTGAACGGGTACATACATGAAGTTTGGCTGTTTTTATTCTGTAAAATGAACTTTAGCCGACTTTATTAGGTAAACCACAGTGTGGTTCAAACTAATCTATTTCATATTTCTCTTCTTTTCAGTATTTGTCACACAATTCTAGATTAACATACCACTATCAAACTGGCTTGGGTCATTCAGTTTGGCCTATGTAGCAGAAACCCTTGGTGTCCATCTCTAAGCTTTACTGCACGTTGAAAGTCATGCAGTTTATCATCCATGTCTCAAATTTATGAATTCAGTTTTGGGACTGTTAAAATTTAACTCTTTGGCTAAGCATCAATACTTTACATTGTGCATTTGTTTATTGTCCTGATACCTCTGACCTACAGGTAGCTTTGCTGGAGCCGCTGCTATGCCGAATACTGTACTGGCACTTTGACCAAATAGCCTATCAGTTTCTGGGGGAGGACGTGGGCGTAGCTGAAGTGCTGTCAGAATCTGATATCTGGCTGCTGAGGTAACATGCACAAAGGTTATATGTTGATATTTGGGAGAGGAATACACAACAGCCAAAACTGTGCACTGTAGAAGAACCTACACACACACACACGTACCTTGTAGAAATTAAATGTGAAGGTAATTTTGCTTCTGAATAAATTTTTTTTGTTTACTTTCATGCCACTGAATCTCCTCAAAACATCAAGAAAATCAAGAAATCATCAAGAAATCTCAGTCTCATATTCAGATGAATACTGTCATACTGTGTTTAAAATAGGATCGACTTCACACTGGAGTTCCCACGCCCTCTCATGCCAAACATGGTATTAGTTGGTGGCATCAACTGCAATGTGAGAAACCCACTGCCTGAGGTAAGGCCTCTGAGTGTTTCTGATTTGGATAAATGTAGGAACCTTTAGATTTTATTTCACTTCCTCGTCATTTAACTTCACTGAATTTAATGCAGGAATATAGAGAAGTGCATAGGGAAAGAGGACTGCCCTTCAATGGGTTTGTGTGTTTGTAGGATTTGGAGTCCTGGGTATCAGGAGAGCATGGGTTTGTGGTGTTCACTCTGGGCACCATGGTGACAGATCTGCCAGAGGAGAAAACTTCCATCTTCCTAGAGGCCTTCAGACAGATACCACAGAAGGTAAAGGAATGTAAATGAATACATACATACATACATACATACATACATGTGTGTGTGTGTGTGTGTATATATATATATATATATATGTACACACACACAGTTTATATCATACAACACAGTTAAAACATTACTCACGCTTTGATTCTTTTGATAGGTGATATGGAGATATGCCGGGCAGGTTCCCGACAATGTCCCAGAAAATGTGAAGATGATGTCATGGGTGCCTCAGAACGACCTGCTAGGTCTGTGAACATGTCACATCTCATAATATGGCTGACTTGACTTCCAGTACTTGCCAGGTCAACTTACTTTGTTTTTTGTGTTTGCATGTTAGCACATTCTGGAGCTCGGGCTTTCATCACTCACGCTGGCTCACACGGTCTCTTTGAGGGACTGTGTCACGCTGTTCCCATGGTGATGATGCCTTTAGGTGGGGACCAGCCTGACAACGCACAGAGGCTGGCGAGCAGGGGAGCTGGAGTCGTGCTAGATATAATTTCTATCACTACAGAAAGCCTCCTTCAGGGACTGAATGAGGTCATAAATGACGTCAGGTGAGGGGTCAGAGGGTTGCTTGCAATGTGGCTGTCAGTTGTGGGGTCTGCTTGTAATACTAACCTATCTCAGTGGTGAGAGTATTCTTAAAGCTCTTCTGGTCTGTGTGTCCAGGTATAAAGAAAACATACTGAAGCTGTCAGTTCTCCATAACGACCGGCCAGCTGAGCCGCTTGACCTTTCCGTGTACTGGACAGAATTCGTGATGCGGCACAAGGGGGCAAAACATCTTAAAGCTGCTGTCCATGACCTCAACTGGATCCAGTACTACTGCCTGGATGTAATTGCACTACTCGCTACCGTAGTTTTGGTTTTTGGTATACTGACAGTAAAATGCATGAAAGTATGCTTCCGCAAACTGAGCAGGAAGAGGAAACAGGACTAGAATAGTGCTACATTTCTACTTCACCTCAGCAGCACTGTTTGTTAAGGGACATTAAAAAATCATTATTGCCTTTAAAATAATAATACAGAGTGAGTTAAATTGTTTTTGGCTTAAAGGTGTGACAGGGTGAAAGAAGAAAAAGTGAAGCCAGTTGGTGATCAAAAAGACATTTAATAAAGAGAAAATACATAGTATTATTACACTCCATTATGATCTGGTATTGAGGGATAATGAAAAAACACTAGTGGCCACCCTTCTTTGGTGGGAACAGGGTGTACTCTACAGCCAGAGCAACAGTAAAGGCAGCAAAGCCCCACTTGAATCCTCTCAGCAGCACATCTGACAGAGTCACAGCACGAGAGAAGCCGCCTGAGAACCTCCATGCCTCATTACTGCAGAGAGAGAGAGAGGGAGGGAGGGAGGGAGGGAGGAAGAAGTGTCAGGAATCAACTGAAACAATGTTAGCTATATCTCATGAAGGTAAAAAAAAATACTGACCGTGCCCATGGGTCCTTGAGCCCCCTGGCTGCCAGTCTCTGCTGTGTGAACTCCAGTGGTGTTCCCTCCGCCTTCCACTGCCGCCAGTCTGGCATGGACAGCTTGCTGTGGCCGTGGTCACCTCCCATACTGAAAACAGACACACATACAAGCAAGTTGCCAGTGTTTTTTTTTTTTTTATAATTAATTAGCCCAAATTAGCTCATTTTGTGCCTTTCATGTTATCCTTTCAAATTTGAGAAACATATGCAGCCTTCATTATGACTAAAACTCTAGCATATTTCTGGCACATAAATGTAATCGTCTGTGCAAAAGGCTTATATTAAAATGATGATTACATGAGAGGCACAAATGCTAACTTAGTACACATTAAAATACCAAGGCTGACACAAACTGGTTTTACTTCCAAATTAATTTTAACCTTCCCTGTAAAACCAGAAATGAAATTATTTGTGGTGGGGGTATTTAACACCTGTCCATAGGAAGTCAATGTGCTGGCTCACACGCACAGCTTCTCTAAGGACTCATGACTATTGCCTTCGATTTTTATAAAGCTGGTGAGTGAGCACATGGGGAAAAAAAACGAGATATATATTTTTTTAATTATCTGGCATTGTTGAAGTCTCATCTAGAAAGTTTTTAAATAGTTTACTTTCTGAGCAAAACTTATCCTGCAGCCTGTATGTGCATGTAATGAGTTATCTCACTTTAATATTGCTTCACCTTTAAAAACAAATCATTCGATAACATATAGAATAACAATCACAACTGTCAGATCATAAACAGATATACATTATTTTAAACTGCTCTTATTCTTTTTACCCTGTATAACAAAGTAAAAAGGGTAATCTCAAAATTTTGTAAATAATATTCTGAATGCAATTATTGCCACATTAGAGTATGTGATGTTTACTCTGTATGTTTGATCGGTTTTAGTTTTGCTGTGAACGTAGATCCAAACAAGTCGTTTTGCAAATCCTGGAACGTTTTTCAATGCAAGTGTTGAGTACTGAATATTGTAGCGAATAAATACCCAAAGAAACAAACATGACATGAACTCTGCTCAGTTTCACTGGTGTCACACTACGTTATCGAACCTCTGACATGAGCCAAGTTATCAATGACTGGCTATCTGAAACCAATCACTGTCACTGATTACTTAGCTAATTTGCCGACCTAAAAATAAAGTATTTCTACTGACATCATGAAACCAAAATAATGATTAGTGGAGTCAAAGACACACCGCTCCGTAGGACAGACAGACGACATTTCCTCAGCTAGCATTACGCTAGCTAGCTACGTTTTCTCGCTTCATAAATACAACTGCAGCGAATGTTCTGCGACGCAGTATTTACGTACATCTTCATATTTGTAAATATAGTACAGTGTTGTCACCCCATGGGATAGAGCGACGAAATATCACAGAAAAAAAGATTTTGATAAGAAAACACACTGTACCTGAGCGTTTGTTGTGACCTCTGCTGCTCGACTGAAGGTTGCGACAGCTAGCAATGTTTTACGGCAAAACTACGGCACAGCATTGGGGCCAAAACACCAGTATACCTGTAATGCCAGTTTGATCATCTTTGTCAAATACAAGGCAGTAGCTGTTTCAGCATTAAAGAAAAAAACAATATTACTTCAGTACAATTATTATTCATCCATATCTAAATATTAATCCCTGTTCAGGACCTCAAGAGATAACTAAAATCTTTCTTTGTGTAAATACTTGCACCATTATCAACCCCTGGTAGACTGTTTAAAACAAACTTTGCATCCCCAGATATACATTTAATGACAAAAAATATTTTATTTCTTTTCTTATCCAGTTTAATCTTAGTAAGAAATAATTTTACTTTTCTGTCATCCCTTTAACAAATCTGTCTCACATTTCATGTTATACAAAGATGTGTTTCTTAAGATGTTACACTGAGATGTTAAAAGTAACAATTACTGCATGTCATAATTATATCAAAGACATCTCTTCTCCATGCACTACTGTACATTTTTACTTTCATTATGAATCATCTATGCCACAAACCTTTGATTTGCAAAGAATTACACAATCAGGCCCTGGAAAACAAAACAAAACAAAAAACAAAAAAAAACCCAAAACAAAACAAAACAAAACAAAACAAAACAAAACAAAACAAAACAAAACAGAAAGCCTGCAGAAACCAAGCTCAAGTCCAGGCTTAAAACTAAAATCAATCTTGCATTTGACACTGAAGCTCCTGACTTTGAAACTCCCTCAGAGATACAAAATCAGTGCCAGGTTGTAAAAATGCATTGCCATTTTCCTGAATTATTTACATCTGTTATTTTGTAAAGCCCTTTGTAGTGACTCTGTTAAGAAGTACTCTGTGTTTACCTACCAACTTAAAAAAGGCATTGGAGAACAAAAATTACTCTTCATTCATTTTAGCAGTTTGTCACCCATCATTTTCCCAAGAACTAATCACACACTTGTGTTGCTATCAGTTACATACAATTATGTACACGATTGGCCTAATAAATCCAACCGTCTCATAACAAGGCCACCATGGTGTTTTATTAGTAAAGCCACTTTCACATATGAACTCCGGATGTCTGGAGTCTCTGGATGCTGTCTGGAGTCTCCCCTTTCAGACAAGCACCACACAACAGGAGACTGTCTGTGTCAGACATGTTCTCCCCTACTAGAAATACTCTAGGCGCTGGCGTCTTGTTTGAACATGCAGGAAGCAGGATAGAAACATCATCAATATGCCCACTCGCCTGCTATGAATTATCCAGACAATCACCTGCTCTATTCTCACACTGGCTGCATTGGACATTACGCAAACTTTGTCTTAGGGATCTGGCAGTGTAAAGTGACTGGAACATTTGTGTTTACACATACACAACTCCTCTGGGTAATATCTAAAAAAAAAAAAAAGATGAGGACTGCAGTGCATGTGTGAAAGTAGCTTATGACTTGTGGGGTCTGTGCAGCTCATCAACCTTGATGCTTATTGGCTAAATGTGAGTTTATGCTCAGACTGTGTCACAGATCTGGATTATAGTTTGCTCTGTGGGTTGAGCAGGTCCTTCAGAGCATCCAGGTTCTCCCCCTCTGGAGCCTCAGGCCATGCAGTGTGGTCTGGAGACAAACACAAACACACACACACACACACACACATGCACACAAGGTTAGAGTACTATATGCTGCAAAGACCAAAGTGTGGATGCACACATGTGTACATACTTGGTATCTCCCACATGGAGTGGTACAGACTCTGTCCTGCATCAACCCTCAGTGTGGCTCCAGAGATGTAGGAGGCGGCTGGAGAGAGCAGGAAACACACTGCTGATGAGATCTGAAAAGAGAAACACAATTTAAAAAACGAGAAGAACTATTGTCTGTGATGCTGCAACAAAGCCATACACACAGCACATCCTCTGTATCTGCATCCTCTCTGCCTACCTCCTCTCACCTATGCTGCCCGTGTTTCTGAAGAAACTATTTTGGAAATTATGGTATATTTTACCTTGTAGTTCAGCCTTGTGACACAATGCCATCTACAAAGCAGATGCTCTTATGTTTACTTTAGTCAGGTAAGGCTAAGACCTTGATGCATGAACAGGGGCTTTGTTAAGCACCTGAAAATCCCATAAACTGCTGTTAATTTCAAACTATTCTGCTAATATTTTACTTTTAACAACACTGCACTGATTCTGGTTTAGATTCTGAATCTGATGAATGGCTAAAGCACTTTTTACATATAACAAAGCTGCAGTCCACATTGTGGGTGTCACTGAGTTGTTACACACCTCCTCTGGTACTCCCAGTCTCTTTGCAGGGCTAAATGGAATGGACATCTTGAAAAGATTTGGTCCAAGCTCCTTGTAGTTCTCCATTGCAGTTTTGGAAAAGATTGTACCCTGCAACCAGACAAATGCACAGGACTGAAATTACCACGTAATCAAACACACTCCAAAACTGATTCTGCACTAACTTATGGCCTGTGCGTACGGGTGCCACAGCATTGACCCTGACTCCTGAATGTGCCCACTCGATGGCCAGACTCTTCGTTAAGTTATCCACTGCTGCCCTTGCTGCTCCTGTGTGCCTGGAGAGGAGACGGCGTTTCAGCATAAGTGAAAAGAGTGTGTGAGTTTTAAAATTTGTGTGTGAATCTGGAGGGAGGCGGTGCTTACGCCATGCCCGGGAAGCCTTTCCACATGTCAGCGATGATGTTGACGATCACACCTCCATGCTGTTTCATCCATGCAGTGTAGACTGTTTAGAGACGACAGCGACACAGTCACACTGAGCACTTCAAGCACACTCACCCAGTGTTAGGTGTCTGCAGCTCACCCTCCTTGCAGCAGTGAAAGGTTCCAGTCAGGTTGGTGTCTATCACAGCCTTCCAGCCTTTGGAGGACACGTGCTCCGCCGGGCTGCTGAACTGGCCTCCTCCGTTGTTCACCAGAAAGTCTATTCGGCCATACTGCTTCAGCACTGTGGACACAAGAGCCTTCACCTGCAGCACAGGGAGTTAAAACATTATTACACAATATAATCCGGTGATCATGCACTGGTAAAATCAGCAAGAAGCAGTTCCATAGGCTGTGCGAGTGCGTGGAAGCTCACCTCATCCTCGTTGCGGATGTTGCACGGTAGGGGAGTGACACATGCAGGGCTGGAGGGAGGGATTTTTTGTCTCATCTCCTGAGCCGCTGCCTCCAGCCTGTCTGCCTTCCTGCTGGAGATCACCACACTGCAGCCTGGAGACAAAATGAATGGGACACAGTCAATTCACCCAAAAATGCAATTTTATGAGAGCAACGACTTGCTCGTGTGGTTGGTTATGGTGTGATTACTGGGGATAAAGGCTACTGAGTGATTTTTCCAGTGGATTTTTTAAGGTCAGCATATGACAGGGATATTTACTCAGCAATGATTAACTTCAACTTTGAAATAAATTTCTGAACTCTGAAGGGGAAACAGGTTTCGTCGGGTACTGAACCAGGATTTTTTTTCCCGCTATATGGCCACGAACTGTGAATGTTTCTATCATACTTTATCACATACTTGATTTCAGCAGTAGTTACTGTGTTCCCTCCACCGTATTAATCCGTGTCACTACTCGTCGGATGTGAACAGCTAAAGTCCTTTATCTGTGTCGAAGTTCATTGACAGTTGCAGTCAGTCAGTAGCTGTTCACATCAGACCGCCTGCTCTGTTAACAACAACAACAACAACAACAACAACAAAAACACGGAGCCTCACAGCACTCACCCAGCTCTAGCAGCTCTGCAGAGATAGCTTTACCGATGCCGGTGCCTCCTCCCGTTACTATTGCAACTTTGTGGTTGAACAAGCCCGATCTGAAAACACTAGAAGACGCCATACTTGTTTTTTGACCCGGCAGAGGTGAAGTGTCACACTGCGCCCTCTGCTGGACGTTTTACGGCAGGTTGACGTCTTTGGTGTCGCGCTGCTGCCAACTTCAGAAACTCAACCCTTTAATTCAAGGTTCATTTTTCTCAGTATAGACTGTGTAGACTATTCACTGCTTGTTAATACAATACACATTATATAACATATTGGGGAACAAAAGCGAAACAAAAAACAAACTATGTTTTTTTCTAACTTCCTCGCGCACGCTCGCCGACCAGATTCTGTGCGTGGAGCGGACAAACACGGACTCCTTAGTTATTGTCCTCGGTGACTTTAACAAAGGTAACCTCAGCCACGAACTCCCCAAATACAGACAGTTTATCAAATGTCCCACCAGAGAGGAGAAAACACTGGATCACTGTTACACCACTGTCAGTAACGCCTATCATGCTGTCCCTCGCGCTGCACTGGGTCACTCTGACCACGCCATGGTCCACCTGATTCCTGCATACAGGCAGAAATTAAAGCTCTGTAAACCTGTCGTGAGGACGTCAAAGCAGTGGAGCAGTGAAGCTGTGGAGGATCTTCAGGCATGCTTAGACTGTACTGATTGGGATGTTTTCAGGACTGCTACCACCAGTCTGGATGAGTACACAGAGGCTGTGACATCATACATCAGCTTTTGTGAGGACTGCTGTATTCCAACACGCACCAGGGTGAGTTATAACAATGACAAACCCTGGTTCACAGCCAAACTCAGACAGCTGAGGTTGGAGAAGGAAAGGGCGTTCAGGAGTGGGGACAGAGACATGTTTAAAGAGGCGAAGTACAGGTTTAGCAAGGAGGTGAGAGAAGCTAAACGACTGTACTCTGAGAAGCTTCAACACCAGCTCTCAGCCAACGACTCTGCCTCTGTCTGGAAAGGGCTCAGGCAGATCACCAACTTCAAGCCTAAAGCCCCCCACTCTGCCAACGACTCACACCTCACCAACAGACTGAATGAGTTTTACTGCCGCTTTGAAAGACAATGGGACAGTCCTGACACCATCCCCCATGTCACCACCTACCAGCTCCAACCCAACAGCCCCTCCTCCCCCACCACAACTGCATCCCTCTCCATCCTGGAGAGAGATGTAAACAGACTCTTTAGGAGGCAGAACCCCCGCAAGGCAGCTGGTCCTGACTCCATCTCTCCATCCACCCTGAAGCACTGCGCCGATCAACTGTCTCCGGTGTTCACTGACATCTTCAACTCCTCACTGGAGACATGTCACGTGCCAGTCTGCTTCAAGACCTCCACCATCATCCCCATCCCCAAGAAACCAAGGATCACAGGACTTAATGACTACAGACCCGTCGCCCTGACCTCTGTAGTCATGAAGACTTTTGAGCGCCTCGTCCTGACCCACCTCAAGGCCATCACTGACCCACTCCTGGATCCCCTGCAGTTCGCCTACAGAGCCAACAGGTCTGTGGACGATGCAGTAAACCTGGCCCTCCACTTCATCCTCCAGCACCTGGACTCTGCAGGAACCTACGCCAGGATCCTGTTTGTGGACTTCAGTTCCGCTTTCAACACCATCATTCCGGCTCTGCTGCAGGACAAGCTCTCCCAGCTGAACGTGCCTGACTCCACCTGCAGGTGGATCACAGACTTCTTGTCAGACAGGAGGCAGCATGTGAAGCTGGGAAAGCACATTTCTGATTCCCGGACCATCAACACCGGCTCCCCTCAAGGCTGCGTTCTTTCTCCTTTACTCTTCTCCCTGTACACCAACAGCTGTACCTCCAGCCACCAGTCTGTCAAACTGCTGAAGTTTGCAGACGACACCACCCTCATTGGTCTCATCTCTGACGGGGATGAGTCTGCATACAGGTGGGAGATTGACCAACTGGTGTCCTGGTGCTCCAAAAACAACCTGGAGCTGAACACAGCGAAGACAGTGGAGATGGTGGTAGATTTTAGGAAGAACCCAGCCCCTCCTGCCCCCATCCTCTTGAGTGACTCCTCAGTCAACAGGGTGGAGTCCTTCACCTTCCTGGGAACCCTCATCACCCAGGACCTCAAATGGGAGCTGAACATCAGCTCCCTCACCAAAAAAGCCCACCAGAGGATGTACTTCCTCCGGCAGCTGAAGAAGTTCAACCTGCCGAGGTCAATGATGGTGCACTTCTACACCTCCATCATCGAGTCCATCCTCACCTCCTCCATCACCATCTGGTACGCTGCTGCCACTGCCAAGGACAAAGGAAGGCTGCAGCGTATCATCCACTCTGCTGAGAAGGTGATTGGCTGCAATCTGCCATCTCTCCAGGACCTGTACGCCTCCAGGACCCTGAGGCGTGCAGGTAAGATTGCAGCTGATCCCTCCCACCCTGGTCACAAACTCTTTGAGACACTTCCCTCCGGCAGGAGGCTGCGGTCCATCAAGACCAAAACCTCACGTCACAGGAACAGTTTCTTTCCCTCTGCCGCCACCCTCATCAACACAGCTCCCCACCCCCTTCCCCACCAAACAGCACAGACCCTCATTTCCCCAATACAGACTGTTACATTAACATAATTCAGCTCTGTACTGTATGCGTTATATTAACGCTCCTATAAGGCATTATTACCTCTGCACTACATCCACTTTGCAACATTGCACATTATATTGTTATTATTTGTACAGACTTTCTTCCACTTAGTACTTTCCTCTTTCTCTTATTTTAGTATTAGTATTAAAACTTTCTTTTCTTGTTCAAACTTGCACCAACAACACCACGTCAAATTCCTTGTATGTGTAACATACCTGGCAATAAAGTTTTCTGATTCTGATTCTGATTCTGAACTTCAATGGTTAGTTGCTTAGTAATGGATGTTTACTGTTATAGAGAAATACTTAAGACATTAAAACAAGTTTTGGGGCTTTAAATGTCCATCAAAAAATGCCTTTTTTCTATTTTTGATAGACAATAAAATATTATTAATGCTAAATGTCCCCTGATCATTTAGTTTTGGGATTTTGATTTTTGGTACAATACCCCTACATTGTTTCCATTTTACCATAGTTTTGTATTTTCTGTTGTTACATTCTATGTCAATTCTTTATTCTCAGTAGATCAGATGTTTTTACTACAAATCATACTTTTTTGCAGTAATACTTAATATTCACACATTAAGTGCTTTCAATGACTGTGATTGAGTAGCAACATTTGAGCTTGGTGCAATGTCTGCCACAATGACCAGTATTCAAAATACACTTTAAAACACAGTAACACTGGCCTATTGTAGAACCAGTGACAGAGCATTTTCACAGCAAACATTGTGACTGGCCATTTCAGGAAATACACAGGTGTAACCAGCTACATGGCTCAGGGACAGTCAGTGCGCGTAATACCAGAGCCCTGAATCTGACACAGCTACACAGACTGCAGCTGTTATTGATGCTATTAGACCTGTGTCTGACAAAGCAATACCTGCTGTGAAAGATGTCTGTATCCCACATTTAGGATCTACATAATGAATGTTCATCAAATGCCGATTCATAATTTCAGTTCACAGGCACTGTTACCCTGCTGATCCTCCCAGGGAAATGTTTTCACCCTCTGCTTCACAGTCAACAATATTCTTGAATTTGCTGGGGGTTCAAACAGGCAAAGCAAGTTGTTTCTAACTCAGGCTTTACCTTCATTGTCCACAGGATAAATGCAGCACAGTTTTAACTCATTTATCAGAGAATAAACACCTAGAAATCTGTGTTGCTCATTTCTTGTAGCAAATCAGATGAGTAACACAGATTACTGATAGATTACAGATTACAAAACGTAGGCCAGGAGATGAGAGTTGTGCTGCCTATCATGGTACATCTTAACTTTCAGTCTGAACTCCAGTGCATATTTCTTGTATATATAGCAGAAACGTTTTGATTTTACTACTAAATTATAAACCAGATGTACAAAGACACAAACAAAGGATTCCGCTCCAGACCGCTTTATTTTTGGACGCTGTGGCCATGTCCAGGTTGGTTAAGTTATAGAAAACAAAGTCCCAAAACCACCAGCGATCATTGCACTGGTTTACTGGTCCTTCAGCTCCTTCAATCTCCTGATTGCAGACTTGACTGTGACAGCGGAAGTTGTGCTGAAAAAGGAAAAAAAAAAACAAAACACTATTTACAAAAGGTGCATTTTAATGAATACAGCAACTTAAACACCCAGAAATCATCCAGCACATTTCCACGGTCACAGAAAGTTTGTTTCTCAACTGGAGCATGTCTCTCCTTAATTTGAAAAACTGTTGCAAAAAACATTGGCACTGCTCCATTTACAGGCATGCAAATAAATTTATTATTAATTTAAGTGCTTTTTAATTACTGACATCATCTACACAAAATAATCAAGAAAATCTGGTGTCTGGGTGTTTTAAATTTCTTATGATCTTTTTAATACTGCAATTTCCTAAACTCAAGCACATGCAAAGTTCACATTAAAGTATGCAAAGGTTTCAACTTAGGTCCTCTTGCTCTCAACTTGTCAAACACCCTTAATGAGACTTTCCAGACAGCAGTCCCTTACAGTATACGGGCAATTAGATATGTGCAGTCACAGGAATGATTCATTGGAAAAAACTGATAAATAACTTCATGGTTCACTGATTTTGTGGAATAACGACTGATTTTAGGTGTTGTAGCTTTGCTCAAAATCCAATCTTCATTTTCCATATTATGGTCTGGCAATGATGAATACACTGCTCCCTACGGAATCATCATTGATTAATTCCAATTTCTAAAAAGAAAACTGGATGCTGTCCTGGAAATGTCAGGTATCTCAAACAACCGACTAAATTTAGTTTCTAAATTATTTGAACAGAGAACTTTACCATGTAGTTGCTGGATTATGCTTCTTATGTACAAAACCTAGCCCAGAGTTGAGAACAAGTTCCTTTTTTACAGTCAGTATAAAGTCCAAAAAAAATGAGCTTTTTGAAAACATATCCAAAGCAACAATTTCAGGAAAAGGAAACCTACTTGTAAGTCCAGGCGCCTCCAGCCACTGTCTTCTTGCAGGACCCACAGTGCCAGATACCAACAGCCCTCCTCTTCATTTTGGTCTGTAAATACATAATAAGCATATTGACAACATATGAAAGGGAACCATGTCAATCTATCCAGATGCAACGTCCACACTTCATCATATCTGTGTGCACTTCAACCATTAACATCTGTGCCATCATCATTAGATTAATGTCATGAATTGATTACAGCACGATCTTTAAGTGATCCCTCGGGCTGTCCTTACCTTGCCACAGAAAGAGCAGGTGTATTTAGCATGCTGAGAGATTTCAATTTTCTTCACCATCTTCCTCAGCGACGCGCCGTAACGCGTGCCGTATTTACCAACGATCCCCACCTTCTTGGTGCGCTTGGCCTGTGGACAGCATGAACACACAGGAAGATAGAATGACACAATCGCAACAAATATCAATCACATATTTTATGTTTGCCATCAGCAGAAACCGTTGAACCAGTGAGAGTGAACCTCTCTCACCAGTGCTGTAACTAACTACCGGTATCCTACACAAGCGGCTTCTTAGCAAGCTAGCTAACTTCAACCAATTCAAATGCCCCGATTTAGGTTTAGAGACGACGAATTCCATTTAGACACGAGGCAAGCAAATTCACTTCACATCAAAAACGGCGGGTCCTCTGAACGAGCACCGAATACAATACTTAACAACCGACACACAGCTAATAGGACTAAACCGCCCGGTACTCGGACCCAAGTAGATATAGCAATGGTGGCAGCCATTTCTGTCATAGGAACATGAAAACATCGTTTTTGATGTTGATGCAATCACAAAACCAACTCAAAAAGGCTCAGGTCTGACAAAGGAGAACACCGCAAAGCATATGGATGTGTAATTGTATAATTTACAACACAGAAAATGTTAGATTGACATGGATTGGGAAGGGGACATTCTCCACTCACCATAGTTTCAGTGGAGACGTAGGTCCAAAGAGGGATTGCTTACCGCGCAGGCGCGATTTACCCAGTCCGTTTGTGCTGCATTGTGGGACTTTGAGTTTTCGAGCAGTGTAGAAATGATGCATTAAAATAAAACAGCGCTTAAAACAAATAGTAAGGCAATGAATTGTTTCTGTTATATATGGTAAACAAGAATGGACAAAAATCTTCAAAAGTACAAAATATTATGAAGGAAATTAATTAACCCGTAACTAAGGACGCTTCACTAAACTTGCGCATGCGTATTCTTGTGGTGGACGACAACATCCCTGCTGCTGAGTTGCAATGTTCGTTCACTTTGCTTGTCATAATGCGGGTTTTGTTGTTTGTGAAGATATAGTACTTTGAAAATATTCTCTCTTGTGGACTGAGTTAGGTGATATATTATGAAGCTGTCACGGAAACTGGTTCTCGCTAAGGCTAAGGCCTCCGACTTGGACAGCGTGAAGAAGCTGAACTGCTGGTAAGTGTTTACATTTCAGCAGACCACTAATTTAGTTTTCAGTTTATATGCTGATGGTCGACGTTCACAGGTAGTTATTTTTGCGTGTGTTGCATTCGTGGTAACGTTACGTTTCATTTTTGCAGGGGATGCAACCTAACTGATGTGAGTACAGCTGTAAATCGTATGTGCTCTGAAACTGAATCCACTCTTCGTTTTCTCTTATTTAAGTTGTATGTATGCTGTAATATAAGTGTTCCCTTATACTCTGTCTTCCCAGATTTCTATCTTCTCTCAAATCCCCAACATTAAGGTGCTGACACTGAGGTTGGTCTGACACACATATGCAGTCATGTTACTGTTAACACTGACATACTGTTGCACTTGCACTGAATCATTTTGGATGAATAATGAGTCCTGGCTGCGATCGTCTTTCTCTTTCCCCGTAGTGTCAACAGCATCTCGTCTCTCGCTCCTCTGGCTGGCTGTCTGTCTCTGTGTGAGCTCTACCTGAGGAGGAACCTGATTCCTTCACTCTCTGAGCTCTCTCACCTTCGCCTTTTGACACGTCTCAGAGTGCTCTGGTTGGCTGAGAACCCCTGTTGTGGAACAGAGTCCAGCCATTATCGTCTGACTGTCCTGCGCTGCCTGCCTCGTCTCCAGAAGCTTGACAACCAGGGTAAGTGTGCAGTGTCTTTACAACACGTCCCATTTAAAACAGAAGCATTCAGATCTTTATCAGCAGCTATGAATACATGTTCCCTGTTGTCATGAAATTGTAAATGTTTAAATTTCCATGTGTGCTTAAAAGTTAAGGTTATAGGTTTATTCTTGACCTTGGAAACAGCAGTTGACAAAACAATCTCACCCAGAGAAGCTCTACTTTGAAGAGCTCATACCTGTGTGTGTGTGTATGTTTTGTGTGTGCAGTAGTGACAGAGGATGAGATTGCACTAGCGATGATAGAGGGTGATGTGGTCACCACCCCGCCAGGCAGTGTCCAAAACCAGCTGTCTGCAAACGGACCTCCAGAAGCGGAGACAGAAAATGACGCACTCAACTACAACATGGTGGAGACCAAGTAAGCCTTATGGTTATACACTAACACCCACAGAAATGAAACATGCCTTAGCTGAAAACAACTGTCAAAGTAATGGACACATACTGAGATAAAAAAAAAAAATCTCTTTTTTTGTTTTTAGTAAAATCAGGCAAGAGTTGGGGATGAAGCCTCTGTCCAGAGACAAATTCTCCTCTCTTTCCTCTCCATCAGCCAGAGAAACTAAATCATCAATAAAAAAGGTAGCCTCTTATCTCTGAACAGTGCTTCCCTAAAACTCAGAGGACTCATGTTAGCCATTAACTGATCGCTTTGACTTTATTTTCCAGACACACACTCTTGATGCAGTTCTTCTGCTGCTGAACGACTTGGATGAAGAGGAGCTTCGCATTGTACACACAGCTACGCAGAACAGACTCCAGACTTACACACTGGACCCAGAAACACTGAAAGATTCAGTGCAGACACAGAAAACTGCCGACGTCCAACACTGAAACATTTCACAGTACGTGCTCAGGGCCAAACTTCTCACTCCCCTTTTTCCATCTAAACCAAAATCTCTTCCTCAGAGATTAGAAACAGTGTCCACACCCCCCCCCCCTGCCCTTTTCTCCTGATTCCAATAAGCATGATATGGGATTTCATTTCACTGACCCTTTTCCTTTTTGTGGTCCTGTTTTCACATGTGGAAGAGTACTTAATAACTTCCTCTGCTTTCTGTCTTTTTTTTTTATAGCAGCATGCCTTCCTGCCTTGTAAGAACAAAGAATGTATGTTTTGCTAAATGTAAATCTATTTCTGTAATTAGAGAGAATAAATTGCAATGCATTAACTTTCAATGTTGAATTTACTTACGCAGATGTTCGCAGAAAACATACATACATTCAGACAGTGTGAATATCACAGTGTCCTAAAGGGCATTTAGGACAACTCAATACATTTCATCAGTAAATGGATTTAAACCATTCATTTAAACTGTGCAGAGCCTGTAAGCCGGGCACATGTCTCATATCAGGTGTAACTGGGCCTTTATATCAGCGACAACAGAAGTCTAAAGCGTCCTCTTTTCAGTCACCCTCCTCGTTCTCCAGGAAATCCATCAATGTGCTCGCGTCCACAGCAACAATCAGGTACTCCACTCCATCTGCACCCTGGAGAATCATGGGAATAATTGTAAGCGAGAGACACTAGGATCTACAAAGAGTTATGGCACTGAGTAAGAGCTGAGACGTCTAAAATGAAAGAGAGCTCCACCTTGCGCGTCCGTATCAGTTTGTGGTCTCTGAACTCAGTCAGCTGAGTCCTCAGTGTGAGGTCAGAGTTGACCAAGAACGCCTCTCGACAACGCTGGTAGAAATCTTGGAAGGACAATCCTGCACATAGAGACAGGAAAACACTGCAATCATTTCGCAATCAAGTCACATTTAGGGAATTTTTTTTTTTTTGCATTTGCAAGTTTTTAATGCGTGTGCACCTGTATATGAAGGATTGTCTTTGTTTTCCAGCTGGAATTTCACCAGAAGCTTGAAGATTCCTCTGCAAAAAAGAAAGAAAAAAGACTCACCCATGAAGAACTCAAGCATTAGCCAGTTAACAGCTCATTATATCAGCGGGTATTTGGTACCTTGCATTGGGTGTCAAGCTGCGGAGCACATGTGTGAGGGAGGACAGAGCGAGCGCGCCTGTCTGCTGCACCAGGAGAGAGTTTTCATACGACGTCTCCTCTGCGTAGTGCTGGAACGTCACACACTCCCACCACAGCCAGTTAAACTGACTCTGCTTAAACTGGTCCCACACTGGAAACACACAGGAGGGATTCAGCTGCAAGGGTGCATTTCAACATAATTAACTCTGCAGTACACACACTTACTAACACCCACCCAGTGGAGCGTTGATGTGGTCTAAAGAAGCCACTAAGTGCAGGTTTGGGAGAGATGCCAGCTGCCCCAGAGCACTCTGGGTCTTCTCTCCTCGCAGCATTGGTCCATCGATATTATGGATGATCAGGTACACATGAAGATCTGGGCCTACAAGAACATGCTTTATTGTAAAACACACATAATTTCAACACAAGCTATGTGACAGAGACACACTCACTGTCTTTAAGGGTCTGAGTGATGAACTGGATCTGGTCTGAGGGTGTTCGGAAACTTCCCTGGTGCTCTAGAACCTCACAGGTCAGAGCATTTAAGATCTGTAACAAAAGCACATATAAAGAAAACAAAGAAAATACAACTTTATTAATATTGTGTCAGTTTCTTCTTTAAAATATAAGAGTGTCATTTTGGCTGTAGTTCCACTCCTGCTCCTATTTTAGTCTCTGTAGTGTTTTTGTGTAGTGTGTAGGATACTGACTGATTTAAGAGTAATGGATGGGAAGAATCCATTAACCACCAGGTGGATTTCTTGAGCCAAGTGAGACACACGGAAGTCCTCCAGCAGAGCCTTTTTGCTGCCCAAACCGTAGACCAGCACACTGAAGCCCAACCTACACACAAACACACACACACACACACACACACACACACACACACACACACACACACACACGCAAAGAGACATTTTCAGTCTTGTACCCATTTTAGAATTACAAAGCTACAAATAAAGAAAGCGCAAACCACACTCACTGTAACTGTAACATCCATTTGCTAAAGTGCTTTCGGTGTTTGCTGTGCAGCTGCTGGATCTCTTTTGAGTAGCAGGACGGCTTTCCCTCTAAGAGCCGCACCAACGTCTCCTGCAAACACAGAATAAGGATAAACTCCACCACAAAAACCTGTGAGAGCAGGAATATGTGTACATTTAGACTCCTGGCTGTTATGTACGGACCCTGTCGAGTTTAGGGGTGTGTAAACGCTCGAGGGTGCGGTCTGATGTCAAGACTTTTGAACTGCCATGGGCCTCAAAGTACTCCTCAACCATAGTGGGCTGGTTGACAGGTTCAGAGGTGTTCTTGCTCTTCTTGGCAGGAGTCTTGTAGAGAGCTGCAGATAAACCTTTACTGGGTGTTCTTGGAGTCTTCAGATTCTCCTTATCCTCTTTCTTTACTTTCTGCTCTTCCTCCATCCCATCTTCATCCTCCTCCCCAGAGTCTGAGGGCGACAGCTCACTGTCGCTGTCTGACCGAAGGCTCGGTGCTGAAAAAAGCAAACAACCTTAGATAATAACTAAAGTCTAAGTTACCTAAGTTACCATGCTTTACGTACTGTAACAGTAAAAGAAGCTGCTTTCATTATAACACAACAAACTCACTTGTCATTCTCTTCCTGAGTCTGTGGGGTGTTGTTGAGACAAACTGGACCTTCTTGCTCTGTCACACAAAAATCAAAGGTTACACTGAGAAAACATCTCTTCACATAGCAGCTGAGCTACCTAACCAAACCTCAGAGAAAAAATGGCAGCAAAAAGACACATTTCTTTTAGTCTCACCCTCTGTGGAGTCCTGCTTTCACCTCTGTGGTCTAGATAGATAGAAAGAGAGAGAGAGAGCAGACTTAGTTGTATGGAAATGGACACAGGATTGAATGTACACAGAGAGACTGTCAGAATGTACTGTACTCACGACGGCCTGTTCGGGTGGGAGTGGAGGGTTCAACATTTGGGGTGCTGCTGAAGGTTACGCTTTTCCCAGGGGTCCGTGCCAACTCACTTGCTATGAATAAAAACACAAAAACAAAGCTTGTAACACCCTAAAAACCAAATTAATAATCATCTAATAAATTTAGTTTATGCTATACAATGCAAGAAGGTTTGTGTATATAATATAGTGTGTGACTAGAAGCGGCACTCACCAGTCTGGGCCATGCTGTGGCCTCGTTTAACCTTCTGAAAAGTGAAAATGGAGGATCCAGCCACTCTGGACATACCCTCCTCATCCTCTGTAAAACCAAGAAAACAAAACAAAACAAAAAATAAAAACCAAAGCACGTCTTAGTATTCTTTTTATATCATCAGCAGCACTCGTGCTAATGTAGGCTGTACCACAAAGAATCGGAGGTGGTGTATGAGTGCCACAACTGACCACTTGTGGTGGTCATCTGTGTGTTAATACACTACACTAGAAGCACTTCTCAGTAAAACACAACAGCAACAAAAACCACAGCTTCCACGACAGATCAACACCTCCCTAAAACCGTTTCAACAAAAACTATCATTAATATCATAACCTTAATGAAAGTATTATTATTGCATTCCTTTCAGTTAAACATATCTTATAAATTGGCAACTGACTCTTTCAGCTGTCTCACTCACCTTCTGTATTGTCTGTTCCCAAAGCTTGGATATAATTCTGCTCATCAAAGGCTCCGTTTTCATCCCCTCCGTCTTCTGCGTCCTCTCTGGCCCTCCGTCCGGCTGGACTCTTAAACGTTACCATCTTCTGGACAGACCCACCGTGGCTCTGCACACCTTGTAACACACACGGGCAGGACGTTAGCGAGACAGAGACAGTCACACAGCTCCTCATAACCGAGAGCATTTAAACAAGAAGGAGGAGGAAAGTGTCCATACCCTCCTGTTTGTCCACGATGTGCTCCAGAACATCTCCATCACCGATGAACTTCACCTCCAACACACTCATGACTGCGGGGACAAAGACAACAAAGACAACACACAGCGTGACGGAAGCTGCCGTTTAACGCTATGATACACATACAGACGTGTATTTCTATAGGTTGTATGTTTTACTGCGATCAAAGGTTTTTAACTCAGTGAGGTTCAGTCCTTCATGGTAACCACATTAGACTGTTAGCTGCCGGTGTAACGTTGACCAGCCAGCTACTACAAACCACGGCTGTTTGCTAAAAGTCTCAAAGCGGAACCGTTTTCAAACGTGTGTGAACTGAGGTAACTTACTCGATAATGTCTGTATCGCCCACGGAAAATGTAAACAAAGCCCTCACAACCTGAGATCTACACCGGGAGACGGTGTGACAACTTTCCGCGCCATCCTCCTGAAGTTTTTAAACCACGTGACAAGTGAAAGGTCAGACGGCGACCAATCACAACGCCCGCGTCCGAGCGAAAACGCAATTTCCCAGAATGCGCTTCGCAGCCTGAACCTTCTCACTGCAGAGCAGTTTCACCGTGAGATTATTTGTAATGAGTGAAAAATGAATTAAGTTTTATTATCAATAATTATAATATAACAACAACAAAAAACAATAATAATGAAAATTCAGATTTATTAAAAGATGTTATTTAAAAAACTTAACATAATGATTTTTCTCTATAATTAGGACATCAGCTTTAGAACTAGGATGAGATACTTGGAAAAGAAAATGGTCAATAAGGACAGCAAAAATTTTATTCAGAAACAATTAATCATAATGTCTGTAATGGTGACCCACATCACTTCAGAGAAATGTGGGGAATAGGTCTACAAAAGGTACTTTGAAATACATCTGCACTTCTAACATGGAATTATACTCTATTATTCATATCCATTGTTAGCACCAGATGAACAGAGGAAAAAAGAGGTGAATAATCTCCAACCATTTTCATCCACTAGTTATGAATTCAACTACAGGTGGCACGAGTTGCTCCAAGAAGTCCTTCCTTCAGGGTTAATCTAGCTAGCCTAACAAAGTTATGTATGAGTAAACAGCTGTTCACCACCCGCGAGTGGGTGTCCACCTCCCCAGCAGACGGCCCTCAGAGTGCACATGGTACACGGGATGCATCGCTGCTGTTGCACAAGACTAGAAAAAAAATCATCAGAGATGGTCAGACAGGAGGAGAGTGACACGATAAAACTGGTGAAGCAGTTACTGCACATAAAAGAGTACTAACATGGTAGGGGATCAGTGTGAGCAGCGAGCCGAGGGGGTATTTGCTGTAGTCCAGCTGTCCTGAGATAGGCTCCACTCTACCATGCTCCTGAGTCATAGACAACAACCTGGAGGGAAGAGTGTCTCATCAGAACCTCAGTCACACTTAAGATTATCACTGAAGTTAGAGGGAAGAGTAGTTGCATTACTTGAGGTTCGGATGCCCTTCAATCACAGCATATCCAGTGGGAAGTTTTCCAGCTCCATCCAGACTAAGAGCGGTGAGCAACAGCAAATGAAAGGTTATGTCAGAACCAAGCTTACAGTCAGTAATGTAGTGGTAAGTAAAAAGGTGAGTGATATATTAGCTTCACTACACTTCATTACAAATGCGTTTGATTTACATTAATGTGTCTGTTGTCAGTCTAAAATAGTCTAAGTATTACATTTACTTGTCCAATCTGCAAATACAAGCAGGGTAAATGACACTAATGAAGGCACCTGATTCCAGTCCATCCACAGTCAATCAGGAGCTGGTTCCTGTGAGGACAGTGTCCAATGACCCTCGTCAAAACCCTCACAGCGACGTCCTCCAGACTGCACGAGCCAATCACAGACTGCTGCACATCTAAAACCCACCACATATGATCACAGCTTTCTGTTTGATTTTTTCGTCATCATGTTGAGCTCAACCGAAAACCTGATGCAACTACAAGTACATCCATCCACACACCGTAGAACACATAGTTTCCAGGATGCACCTCACTGAGCTGCGCCATGTCTTTGACTGGGTGACTACAGGAAGGGGTGGAGCCAATGCTGGACTTACAGGAGATGCCAACGGCCTTCAGTCTGCCAGAAACAAACCCAGAGAAGTAAAATTAATGATCATATCAGTACAGCATTCATCTAAATCCATCCAATACATATAAAACGGTATGTATTTGTAAGTGTATTTTACCCCATTTAGGGAAAAGCTGTAACACAACACTGGCATATTATCTTAAAAAGTTGATCTGGTGAATGTATAAGCAAATAGTTGCCTATTTACAGACTCAGCAGACATGGAGCATTCATGTGTGGAGGGTTTAACGCTCTGTAGTGCTGAGGGGAACTGCAGAGTGATAAAATCACTGCAACTAAGGAAAAAGGTAAAAGTGTAAATAAGCAAGGTTTATGTAGTGTTTCTCACTCCACACCTCTGACTTGTGGGAACTGTAAAGTTCTTTCTTATTAACTTTGCTCTCCTTTGTTCTACAATCATGGCTAAGTGCAGTGGTACACACCAGTACCAGTTTCCTTGTCTTACTTTTCCATGAACTGCAGAGTCAGGCCGGTGGTTTCCTGTGCGACAGTCTGTATTTGCTCCGCTCCTCTGCAGCTGTAGGTGTTCCCGCAGTGAGCGTACACTCCTGTTAGCTGCACACCTTCCGTCTCAGCGATGGCCTGAGCCAATCTGAGCGCCTCTGGTTCTGAGTGCAGGACACCAGCTACAACAAAGAGAAAGCATACAATCAGCAGGCGCTCTGCCACTGCTGACCAGCTGCGTTGCAGTTTCCCTTCCTGTTTACCTCTCCCATTGCCACAGTCCAGTTTCAGCCAGACGTGCCACTGCCGACTGCCTTTCAGCGGCCTCTTTTTGAGCTGCTCCAGAGCATCAGGATGATCCAATAAAACCTGGAAGAGATCCAGCCTCTCTGACAGGGCTGCACAACGCTCCACCTACAACCACACATATACAGATATAAATTAGTGTCCATGGTATTTTCAGTACGACTGGAACAAAACAACTAACTAGCATATTAATTATAGTTAGTTACAATAGGTAAAATTGGTTAACTGCTTTGACCTGTATGTTGTCAATCATAATAATAATTGATTAGATGATTGGCAAGAAATGAATCAAGAATAATTTTGATCATTGCTTAGTTAAATTAATTAGTTCCACCTGTGCTTTTCCTGCTATAACGAGTCATTTCTGCAGTGAAAAAGATTAGCTGTGTCCCATTTCCATTCTACATACTTAAAATATAAAGTATGTGCTCCATGCTATTTGTCACACAGTAGAGTCTGTGTTAAAGAGAGCAGGGACACAGCTGTAGTATAAGTTGAGAGAACCTTATCAAAGGGAATAGAGTATGCATAGAGGATGTCATCAAATCCGTGGTCAGCATAGAAACAGGCTTCTGCAAGCGTGGAAACCACGATGCACCTTCGTGATCCACCCGTCATTAAGTCAGCACACTCACTAGACATGAGACACACAGACCCTATCAGTATCTCGTAAACATGACTGACATATATGAACATACTGTATGAGTGTGAGAGTGTGTATTCATACAGGGTTTTGTGTGTCTTCATGTGTGGCCGAAGCTGGACTCCCAGATTCTGACAGCGTTCGATCATCTTCTGGGCATTTCTCTTCACTTTGTCCACATCCACCACCAGAGCAGGGGTACACAGGGCTGAGAGGGGCTCCCCCTCCATACTAGCAGCACTGGAGCAAACACACACACACACACACACATAATATATAATTCTTCTGCAATTAAATGTTTGTGCATGACTGGCTTCTGTCACATACTAGTCCCAGAGTGGGTCAGCAGCAAATCAGAAAACACACGCTCTTTTTTCTAATTTTGTGTTGTGTTGCAGTGGTTATGTAATGTAGAGACCTTTAAAGTCTGACGCCGCAAGTTAAGAGTTCGGCTTTGAACTTTGGACTGCCGGTTCGATTTCTCAACCAAGCACAACGGATATGGGTGGTGGTGAAGGAGATGTGCCACCCCATGCCTCTGCGGCCATGGTTGTGGTGCCCCTAAGCAAGGCACCTTACTAGGCAGCCCCCTGCCCCAGCGTCTCTAGCGCATGTGCATGCTTGTGTGCGTGTTTCGTTCACTTGGTGTGGGTAAAATGCAGAGAATAAAATTTCTTATTCTTCAATAAATCTCAACAAATATTCATAGTACAATGTGCATGAAGATATTTATCGTTGCGCATGGCTTACCGCTTGGCAGTGATTTTAATGTTGTGGTCAGAGCTGGTACAAAATGAACTGGTTCTCGTAGGAGTTCGATACGAATCGGTTTTACTCGGGTACAGAGAGGCTCCAGTAAATAGTCATATACCTGCACTAAGGATAACTCTCGCCTTCTCATTTCTCATGTTACCAAAACTGCCAGCCACAATAATGAAATATAATATAATAACATTAAGTGAGAATGTTTAGCTTGCCGGGTAGTGACTGACATGTTTTTCCTCGGTTCTTACCTGAACTGTATGTGCTCGCTGCCGAAGGACTACAAACTCCTATAAAACTCCACTGGGTCCAGCTAATGTTGCTTAATATTGTTAAAGGATAATGAAATGTTTAGTTTTATTTTCCACTGGAAACTGGCATGTCACTTTAGTGTGTCCTGCACTCTCGTTGACGAGCTACATCCATCCCGAGTTGTGAGCACGTTACTCCTACGGTGTCCTTGAGTGGTCAAACCTCCCCACTGGATGCATCAGAATCAGTAGGCCTTCAGATACTTTGAGTAGTTTGGATTGTGTGTCTATTGTGTGTCCATGCAGTTCTTGTTGTACCTGTGTCGAGAAAGCTGTACGTAAAGTTGTTGCACACTTTATGTAATAAAACGTTCTGTTTTACATTTGTTGTACTTTTATTTTTAAAGACAGACTGTACTACACACCCTTTAATGTGACGTAGTCTGTCCGTTTTAGGTGACGTAGTTGGTTTTGACAAAGAAATCAAACATTCTCTGAATACAAGACTTGTCTGAGCTGAAAACATGAGTTGAAACAAACCAATTTCTTCAGATAGCTTAACCATGTTTCGTTTTATACTAGAAGTCTTCACTCAGAGGAAAACACAAATTCCATTTCTAAACTTCAGTGTAGGTTACAGCGATAAACAAACAAGTTATGAAAAACAGTTATGAGTTTGTGAGATGTGTCCTTGAGTGTGCTTTCAAAATGATGAGGCTGTCAGACTTTATTCTGGAGAATGGCGGGAGGCAAATGGGAGGAAGTACTCTCTGGCAAACTGGAAGACATCATCTGGTTTCCTCAGCAACAAGAACTGTAGGAAGTCAGATATGAGGGCACGAATCTCTGGATGTTGTCTCAGGTACGAGGCATGGTCTGCCTTCAGCTCCTCCTGCCACAGAGAGAAGATGAGACGTATGGAAGGAAAGATGATTATTCAGGTGCAATCAGTCCAAAGAAATTAGTCAAATATTAACCCAGTTTCACCTTTCTGTCCAAGAACTTGGAGCGCATCTGCATGTCTTCTTCCCAAACCAGGGGGACCTTGTCAAAACCTAACATCCACACACGCACATGCACAAACAACATCACTGACTCGGTTTCATTAGAAAGTCAGAGAATCAGTTATGATGTGTCTGGGATTGATTACCTTTTTCCAGCTGTGATGGCAGCTGCAGAAGCCTCATGGTAACTGGTGATCCCACCTGCACTCTGCTGGCCAAGTGTCTGATCAGAGAACATAAACTGCTAAAACAAATTGATTTATCAAGTAATACTAAAATGTATTTTCACAAAGTGATTTTGGAGCATCAAAATTATAAATGCAGGCACTTGTGGATGCAGATGTTTTCGCACACGCAAACACACGAAAAACAAGTCAACTCAAAACTCCAAGGCTGACAATAAAAAAGCAGCTGTTAAAGTTTGACAGATTTCAGTGAATTAACACACTTTTGACCAAAAATCAAGGTAACACTTAACAGAACTGTAATAGTGTAGAATCAACGGTCGTAACCCATTTGATCCACAGTGGTGGGCGGTGAGACTGTCCAAAAAGTGTAAGAGCCTGGAGAGTCAGTCATTGAACTTTACCCATCATCCAGGAAGTAGCACTGCCAGGTGGCAGGGCTGTCCTCCAGAGAGTGAACAATCCTCTCCATCCCAAATACCTCCACGGTCTTACCTCCTACCTCCAGCTGCTTTAGACCCAGCTCACTCTGAACACAAACGAACAGGCAGATGATCAGAGTTCACCCTTCAAATAAGCCACTGACTGACCAAGAAGTCTTACACAGGCGTCATTACTTACAAAGGTGGTGTGGGTGATGTGTAATCCCTGGTCGAAGGAGATGAAGGTCATGTGTTCTGGCACTTTCTTCCTCAGAGCGATCAGGCGCATCAGCAACAAGATTGAACCCTCTGTTACCAGCCCTTTTAGGACAGACATGGGATAAGAAACACTCTCCTTCGTCACCTCCTGTACACACACATTCACACACACAAAAACGGAATACACCTTACCAGGTTTGCTGACATGTCCAAGCACAATCTTTTTGGACAGCAGAGTAACACGGAGGGAGAGAACTGCCAAGTTGTAACAAGATGATATTAAGAATCTGAATTAAACTTGCTTTGAACTGCCATCAGATCTGTAAATTCCAGTTTTGTAAAATGATAGCAGCTTTGTTAAACTTTGGAGATAATGTTGTCTCAGATTTTAGGTTTATAACCACAACAAAACCATCATATTAGCCTCTATTTCACATAACTATGTTTACGAGGCCTGGCAGGTAACTCACTCTGTTGTTTCTTCTCTCACCTCCCCTACAGTGGTAACTTTATTGATCACCATCTGCCCGTCTTGCTGCACCATGTGAAACCGCTTGTCCAAACTGTGGCCTTCAATCTGAAGAAGTGCATTTAAAAACAGGAAATGCAAAACAGGAAAACAGAGGGGTGTGGCATTGCAATGAAAGGCAGATAAGGGTACAATGCCTTCATTTAGTCGAACAGCTGGTATATGGGCGAATATAAGAAGAATGCAATGACTCACCTTGACATACTCATGGTAATCCTCCTCCAGCACGTCCAGGTTAGTGGTGAGGTAGGCTTACATTGCAAATGGGAAATGTCAAAGTTATGAAGATGAAATATGACACATCTGAGAAAGGACAAAACAATGGAGAGCAATCTGTCTGGGCAGTCCCTGCCTCCCGTCACCTGTTACTGTTGTCCCACAGGGGGAGTCGTCAATGGCTCCTTGGCTCTGAGCATGCAGCAGAATACAGGGCTGCTGGACGCGGCGGGCAAAGTCCACCGTCACACTGAACTTCCCCAGGTCTCTGCCTCCCTCTGACACAGTCACCAAAGAGTCTGGAAACACACACCTCTGCAGCTCTGCGGGCTCTGAGAAAAGTGAGGGGGGACTTTAGGTCGGAACAAAAGCCTCATTGAAAAAAAAAAAAAAAAGACAACTATTTTCTGCTCATGTGAAACGAACGGTCTCCTTGCAAATTTTTACAGGTGCAACCAAAGATGTGTCAAAACCAGGTGGTGCTAACTCTCAGGCGCGCGCAGGTTCTGTTTCCTCTTCACGCTCCACACTATCCTAGAAAGTATACCGACGACTCACTCACCAATGCTGGACATGAGTGTGAGAGCTTCGTCAGACGCTTTCAGCTCCTCTCCGTGGCTGGTTCCCTCAGTCCCCGCTAAAGCACCTGCAGGAGTTTCATCTCCCAGCGGTGCTTCCATCCTTTACGCTGCCTTTATCTCAGGCAGATATCTTAGGTAGCAAAATAAGTCCCCACGTAGTTGGAACAGCTTTACAATACAGACTTTTGTCGCGGCACCTAGGTTATTTTAGTCATTTTTTTTATGGCAAACGGTCTTTTTGCGGGACTAACCCGAGCAGCCTCCTCAAACACGGAAGACGAACATATTCAAGTTGTCATGGTAACGATGTGGCTTGCACTACCGTAGAGACGAGTAAATGTGTGCAGCCGAATCTGGAAGCAAGCTACCGTAACTAACTGATCTAACGGTGTGTGGAAGGTCATCTACACCAGAAATCAAAGTTAGTCCTGATAAAAATAAATAAATAAAAAGGGAAATTCAAAATCATAATTTTAAATCAAAACTATGAGATTAAAAGCCTAAACTGACATTTACGAAATCTTAATTATGAGATTAAAAAGAGAATAATGGCAAAAAATTAAATCATGATTCAGTTATGAGAAAAAACAAGTTTTAGTTATTGTTTAACACCATAACACAGCTTGACAGTAGAAATAGAGTACACATTTGTACAAAACAAGGGCGAGTAAGGAAGTAAAGAAACAGTGATAAAACATTTTCTTTGTCAAAATGCATAGTATTCTGTAATGCCATTATTGTTTAGGGCTTTCTGAATATTTCTTTCACATCCTCCATATAAACATACATGACATCAGTCATGACATAATAAAAAAAAATCTTGTGCCATACAATACATCTATAGGCTACAGCCTCATTAAAAGTTGGACCCACTGTTGATCGTCATACTGTGAACTTAATTCTCTGACGCAAGTCTGTGACGGTATAAAAGGTGACTCACTGTGATGATTAAAAAAAATAAAAGATTCAGAAAGGAGAACAATTAAGAAAACCCTATACCTGAGATTCTTATACATTCTTAATTAAGAGATAACATTTACTTTGCATGATTTCTGGAGACTAAGCTTTGGGAGGTGACAACACAAGACTCTTCCTCAGGGTAAACCTAACTTCAGGTATCTGCTTTGCTGCACCAGGTGTCTTGGAGGCCTCTTTCTGGCTTACTTCATTGTTCACGCGTTGGAGGATGGCGGTGATCTCTTCACCCCTAAAACAAGATAGAGTATTGAAAAATAGTACAATCCCTATCCCTATAATCAAATAAACTGTACTGCATAGTTACAATTATATTATCAGATCTACAAAACATTGGTGATGTTATTTTTTTTTGATATTTCAAGCAACAACTAAATATTTAATTTTGAGTTTTGCACTTACCTCGGACAGTGCTCCTTTAGCTGCTGACACACAGATTGGACAAACCAGCTTCCATCTGTTTTGTGTCTAAATGAAACATGATCCTCAACAGTGGCGAGAGCAACCAGAACATCAGCTTCTTCTGGAATGAATGGAGAAGAATCATCATCAGGCTCCAGATCTTTTGCTAACACTCCACGCTGACTCTGAGTTCCCTGGCAGGCCTGGATCAGGAACACTTTAGGCTTGCCGGTGAGGGCTGACTGATCGGTTGCCTTGAAGGTTTTGGTTATTTGTTTAATGGACAGGGGCTTCCGATCAATCCCTAAGACGACTCTCTGTTTTCCGTGACTCAGAATGCAGCAGATGAAAGCATCTCCATGCTTAGGAGCCTGCTGAAGATCAACAAATCCGGTACCAAACCACTCCTTAACACTGAACTCCTGCAGCTGAGAGTGGTCACTCAGTGAAGCGAAGCACTTCAGTGCCCGATCCATCTGGTCCTGGGTTTGGTCTTTACACATCAGCACTCTGAACCCCAGCCAGCTGAAGACCTCTGCCAAACATTCTACAGAAAAATACATTTTTAAAAACCAGATTAGGGGGTTGTCCAATAAACATGACAATGTTGTAATGGCGGCAATGATGTCTGTTCTGTAACTTACGAGCATCTTTGTTGGTTCCACTTCTCACTGTGCCATCAATGAAATTGTCATTGTTTATAATCACACAGAGGCCGACAGGCTGGCTATTCAACTCGTACTGCTCCTCCTAAAAAACATGGGCAACAAATTAACACAAACACACAAAGGCTTTCAATTAAGACATAACTTAAATGTCTTCACTGGTTTAAATTTTACGAGGTATTACAATATTTCAAAGCAAATATTCTATATGATAAGAGAGGCTAAAAAGCATGTGAATAGAGTCTTTGAAAAGCAGACACGTCCTGTGAAGTATTTAAACCCCTTCTTGTGTCTCTTTATTAAAGCCTAATTAAACATACCGACTCAGTCACTGTTTCACCAGAACTCACTTTCATTTGCCTCTTGTTGTCTTGCGACTGACAATCTGAGGGAAGCAGAGTGAAACAGGATTACACCTCCAAACATAAAACTGACAACGTTTTTGATGAAGGCTTCAGCTTCATGTGAAAAGTGTTGAATACTGGACACAGTTATTTTGTATACCAAATTATGTACCTTGACGCACCATTGCTGTCAACTGAAGATGCTTGGACAGGTTGAGGTAAAGGGCAGGTGTCATTCTGCCGTATCTTCTTCAGCTCTGGGTAAGTTGTGGCAATATCCTCGTCAGTTTGAAGGAGGTTCAGGAAACCTTGACAGGTGTCCTCTCCTTTATTCATGATCTTATCCACGAGCTCAACGACATGCCCCTCCACATCTTCTTTGTTGATGCTTTTGAGGTTGTTGTACTCACGTTCAGTTATCAGATTATTCTCATAAACTTTGTTGAGGATTAGCTTGTAGTCTCCACTCAAAGTCTTATGAATGGCTGTTTTATTGGACCTCAGTGTTTTTTTGGCCGACATACTGAATCTGAGATGGCAAAATGGAGAAAATGACAAGAACTGGATAAACATGTTTTCCCTTTTCTAGCATCAAAGTTATGCAGAGCCACTATCACATGGCACATGGTAAATTATCATTACTGATTTTATAAGAAAGATTAAGGCAACAGGTTTTTAATTTCAAATACATTTTTTCTGATTAGAAGTATGAATTCAAAATGCGCTTAAAATATAAACTTTTATGTATTTTAAGTGTTGCTAGCTAGTAGGAATTCAAGCTATCATGTCATTTTCGATTTCCTGTCTGCACATCACGATCTCCAAACTGAAGTTACACATCCACAACCCAGCTAATTTAGCTAACGTAAACCCCTTTCTACGATAATGCGAAACATTTTAAACTAACTACTGTACTTTGAAGCTAACTGTAACACAAAGGCTTTGCTAACTTACTCTCACGAAGTTTTCCCTCCAGACGGTCCTTATCTAAGTGGTGTGCAACAGCGGAATAGATTCAGTCGGGCAGGATGTGGTGAGTGTGATACGGGCCCGCCACCTAGTGGAGGACAAGCAGTAGCTTCCTCTGAGAGGTAACAACAGAAACTCCTCCACAGGTGGCGGTAACGAGCCTCGTCGTCACCAGCACACTGGAGTGAGGTGAAAAAGACACTTACTCAGATAAGCTCCGTAAAAGCTAGGACTACTAGAGAACATGCTTCCAGGTAATGTTTCAGCAATGGAAAGACAACAAACCAACAGGGTGTCGACATATAGGAACAAATACATTTAATATGCACAATAAATGCAGCTTTCCCTGGTGGTCTAGTGGTTAGGATTCGGCGCTCTCACCGCCGCGGCCCGGGTTCGATTCCCGGTCAGGGAACGGATATGTTTTTTTTTAATTTCCGAGCACAGTCTAACAGTACGTGTACCAGCAGTAAATGGCTAACTCTGACAGTAACATCACAAATAGTCACCTTTAAGAAAAGCAGTGTTTCCTCAGAATTGTTTTGCATTTATACACAGACGCGTTTTTGTTATGTTGATTTTCTATGATTTACTGCAGGACTGTTGTATTACACTACATTGGTTCTAGATAGATGTACTTAATAAACTTGCAACTTAATGCATATATGTCTGATAAGAACAGACATATGTAACGAAGAAAGATCCCACCAGTGCGCGAACACACCATAAAATTTGGATCCACTCCCCCAGGTTCGAACGCCGATTTGAACTTTCCTGTGTGGGGGTTGCATGTTCTCCCTGTGCCTGCCTGCCTCCCACAATTCCAAATACAATGGCTAATTGGCTACTATAAATTGCCCCTAGGTGTAAGTGTGTGCCTGAGTGGTTGTCTGTCTTTGTGTGTCAGCCCTGCGATTGCCTGGCGACCAGTCCAGGGTGTAGTTGGTCAGCTGGGATAGGCTCCAGCTAAATGACATAGCCTTCTCCAAAATGCCAGGAATAAAACTCAGATGGGAAATACTGAATTATTCATTTATATATCGTTGGCTTGAAAGTGGCCAAATTTAAACATATCAAACATTTTTTTAAAGTTACTAATTTGATATTGATACCAATATTGAGTTAAGTTACAGGATCTTTTTGTGATTCAGTAACCTTTAGGAAAAAAATTGCACATTCACTTGTGTGCAAGCTGGAAAGCTTTTTTTTTTTCTTTCCTTTTCCATTGTTAAACATTTAACCCACGTCAAAAGGCGTGTCTTCTTGAGAAATTTGATAATATTTATACAAACAGTTTCCCTTTTTCGTCAGCTTCCTAATTCATCATGCTTTGTGCTGGAACCTTTGCTCAAACTTTAAACGCTTCTAGAGAACTGGCTTTAGGTGGGCTTCTTGATGTCTTTACTTTTTGAGTTATCACTCTTGAGGTTTTGAACTTCAACTGGGTGACACCACACACCCACTGAAGCTGAAAGATGTCATCTGTTAATCTTTTCTGCTCCTTTCAGCTTTCATGAACAATTTCTGTTTCAAAACAAAGAGAAACCTGTTCTTTTCATCAAGTGTTCCTCTTATTGTAACTAAACCTGTGATTTTTGAGAAATGTGGTCAAAACTGCTCAGGGTATAATCTAGATCTCTCATTGAGCCCAGAGGTCCAGAAGTTTTCATCAAGAACACAAATAAGGGCTCTTTTGAACTCACTGTAAATCCTTTACTATTATGAATATGTACACGTTGTATTGCAGCATCTTCAGTGAAGCCTTGTGCCACTTGGGGTGAAAGAATAGTTTAATATGACTTAAAGTTTTTGAGCTATAGACCATTTTGTGAGCTATCAATATTCCTGCTTAAAGAGACCTGTATAAGTGATTATACTAATGATACAGCTGGCCCCTCTGTTCCCTCCTCCAAGCTCTCTCTTTGTTTTCTAATGATTCACTTTGTTAGAAAGCCCACATCATTGTTCCATAAGTTGACAGTTATTTACTCTTTCCCACTTCAGTGAACTCACCAGAGCTGTTGTTTACAGACTCACATTGAACATACCTTGGGTGCGGCGTTACGACCTGGTTTAGTTTGCTGTCTGATCGTCTGTGCAGCTGAGTAGAAGTTTACCTGTTGCATCTACCTACACTGTTTGTTATTGTTGTGCGTTGACGCTCAGAGGTCGGTGTACTGATATTTGAAATAGTAAATTAGATGTTATCTTGGCTATTTAGTGGCATGTATGCTAGAAATGTATGCTTTTAAGCTTTGTGGGAGGCTGTATGTTCACTTCACTTTGGTCACTAACACATTAGATTAGCAGTTACAACCATTATTTGCGTGTGTACGTACTTCATTGCATTGTGTTTGTTATACTGATAGTTCTTTGTATCATTGTTACAGACCACACTCTCACACACGCATGCACATGTGCGCGCACAGACACCCACAGACAGACAAATCAATCAAAGTCAGTCTCCGTGCTGTTTAATCGGGGCACACATCAATACTTTGAGCCACCTCTAACCACTGAACATCCTGAAGCCCTATCTCCTGTTCACATCTGTTCAAGTCACTTGTCTGTCAGTTCCTTCCATCATCTTTCTCTGTTCCTCTTTTTCCTCTTTCTTTTTTACTGTCATCTTCCTTCCTCTTTTACTATCCTTCTTCTTCATCAACAATGATTCACTTCCAATGAAACTGCTTAGGTGCCATTATTTGTACTCAGCTGTTGACACTGATGATGTAACCGCCAACTGATAACTTCTACTGGCATTAACAATACACCTGCAATAAAAGCTATTAATGGTTCTAATAGTAGCAGTAATACTTGTGTTATTCTGACTGAATTCCATCTTTTTTGTTTGTCTGTCTTTCCTCACCACCTTCCTCCCTTCTGTCTTTCTTTCCTTCCTGTTCCTCTTTCAAACTCCCTCTTCTTCCTCCTTCTAAGGATTCCTTTCTTCACCTTTCTTCTTATTGTTTTCTTTCTTATTCTCTTCTCTCAGCTTTAAGCTTTCACAAACACTTTGTGCATTAAAACGTTCAGACACTTGTCCTCTTTCATAAATTGTTACCCTTTCCTCTCCTTTCTTTCTTTCTGTCTTTCGTGGTTCAGTGGCAGCTTTCCAGCTTTCACTTGTAACGTCTTCAGAAATGACCTTTGCTCGTTGATTCTGTTTTGGTTTTTTTTCCCCCTGTGCTCAGTATGCTGCTTCACATTCAGCTGGAAAAGCTGAATGCAGGGTGTTCCATGGCTTTTAATCTTGTGACATATGAGAATAAGAAAGAAGAAAACGCTTGATTTCCTCATGCTCTGTACAGTATGTGACGTCATGCTTGCTCTTTCCCCAGAAATGCCATTGTGTTTTGTCTGCGAGTGAAAGCAGTCACAGAAGCACAGTCAGCGGCAGAGTGGAGGGACAGCACAAGGTAACGGTTTCTTGTTAATCATGCTTACAGTCATGCTAATATGTACTTTAGGAAGATTTTATTCATAAGCAAGCTTACACATAGAGAGGAGATAACAGAGACAGTAGTGTAGCTGGGTGTGTAAAACAAAACAAAACAAAGGATTGATAAAAAATTTTTGTTGCTGTTTTTTATTTTACTTAAATTTTGTTTTTTTTGTACGAAAACATAAAAGCTTTTGTAGTTAGTTGTAAAGTGTACATTGTTAAAACTCATAATCAAATGTAACAGGGAGGAGAATTAACACTCATGTGAGAAGAGCTATTTGTTTGTATTTGATATCTTTCTAGCAGTCGGCCTCTACATGTAAGAGCTTAAAAAGGGGAAGTATGAAAAGCAGGAAATTACTTGGTGGGGACTAAGTAATACAGCACCTTCTCTGTACTTACTGTAAATGGCCCAACACTGCTGTTCATTAGTGAGTGCTGATGTATGTCACTCTCTCTCTCTCCTCTCTCTCTCTCTCTCTCTCTCTCTCTCTCTCTCTCTCTCTCTCTCTCTCTCTCTCTCTGTAAATCCCCTAGATTGACTATGAAGTTGTTTCTTGTCCATCTAATACTTCTATCCTGTTTCCTGGATTTGTGGGCCTTGCAAGGTGGTGAGACTTTTGACATTACAAACTACCAGACAGCACACACACACGCACACATGCACACGCGTACACAAACATTGTGAGGACAGTCTTTGACAGAATGCATCACAACCCTTACCCTAAGCCTATCCCTAACCTAAACCTCATTCTAACCTGAACCCTCCTTTGAAGGCGTATCAGAAAGTGAGGACCGGCCAAAATGTCCTCACTCTAGCAGTTTAAAACTCAACAACTAGTCCTCACAATGTACAGTCATATAAGTGCACATCGTCACTGTGTGTGCGTTCTCAAAATTAGAACTTGACATTTCCATGACTAAACTCAGTTTTACTTGTGTTTTCTGTCATGCTATAAGTCTGTATGTTCTCTTTTAACAGAGACGGAGGGAAACAATCAGGATGTCTGTCAGGAGCTAGAGGAGCCTGGTGAGGTGAGAATCAAAATGTACTTTTAACTTCCAGAGATCGCACAGACACAGTAAAAGCTTGCAGCTTAAATATAGATTTATTTCTACTCTGTCCTTTATGTTTGTTAAACAAATCCAGCTTAAAACGTTGAGTTCATTACAAGAAGATGTAAAGGACCATACTGATGTAAATGGAACGTTTGTCTGCCTCCGTTACCCAACAAATCTGCTCAACTGTTCCTGGTCATTCGACCCTTCATATGAGGATGCTCAGCTTTCTGTCCATATCAGGTACTCATATTTTTTTTTAAATGACACATTACCATATATCATAGCTTGATCACCACCTAACCCAAAAAATGAACGATTTTTCAAGAGGAGATTGAGAGATGTTCACCTTTAAGGGATTAAACATTAACATATTTTCTAATTTACAGGTTTGTTCAAACGTATAATTCACTTTGGATGTTTAACTCTTTCTGTGTCTGTTCATGCAGCATTTGTGAATATAGCACATCAGTCCAGTCTCAAAGTTTCCTGGTGGAAAGAGTTGGATCAAGAACTTTGAATCTGCAGCCGAATGAAATGCTAACTGTAGTAATTCAATTCAACTTTTCCTGGCACGACCACTGGAATGCCTACTTATTCAGTTATGACGAGGACTTGCTGGGTAATACTCCAAGACTACAAGACAAACTGTTGTTGAGTGTTAGTTGAGTATCTGCAAACGATTATACTTATTATGATTATACTACAGATGGTCTTCAACAGCACCTGCTGTTTGAATAACGCACTGAGTGGCACTATACGTTGATTCCATCCACTTTACACTCAGCAGTGGTTCAGTAGACGTTTTTAATCCATTTGCCAACAATAAACTGTACAAATGAACCGCATGCTGTCTGTAGGTTGTGTCAGCTGTACATTTACTTGGATTAGATAGATAGAAAGATATACTTTATTGATTTAATTATGTTACAGCAGCAATATTATCAGCAATAGAATAGGTACAGCATTAGTGAACTGTAAGGGATATAATACAAAGGCGTGCTCAGTCAGCATGCTTCCTTTATTTACTGTAGAAGGCGCACTTATCAGCAAGTCACAGAAGCGTTTACATAAGACACTGGTTGACCTTTGGTTGTTATTTGACAGATGCAAATCAACCAAAATATTAGACGAACTGAAATTTGAGATTCCAGCATATGAGCAGACTGATGGCAGGCACTTTGTGTGTTTGTTGGGGTCAACTTCAGACACATGTAATCTACATTTTAGATTCATAAAAAATTTTGGTAAGATGAAGGTTCAGATTAGGTTTAGATTGTATGCAGGCCTTCAGAATGAATTATCCATAACTGTACTAATTTTGTGGATGTTTGTGCCACAGAGTTCCGGTTACCACCCACGAACGTCTCTGCAACGGTCAAAGATGGAGGGCTGTTAGTGACATGGGGCCCGCCCCCCAGTGATGTTAATTACTCATGCTTTGAATACGAGCTGGACCTGGGTGACCAGGTACAGTATGTCTGTGTGTAAGGATGTTCATTATCGCAGAAAGAATTCATACTGTTTATCATATCATTTTCTAGTGCACATAACAGAAATGATGATTTTAATGGAACCAAATCAGCAAAGTTAGACTTGATGAGCTAAGAACAAGCTGAATGAGGCAAACCTTCTGAGTGTTTACTGATGAATCTTTTCATAACAGGAAACACCCAAACGCTTGAGTGCCCGGTCTTATACAGAGCACAATGTAGATCCCAACCGCATCTACAGAGTGAGGGTGAGGACAAGGATGAAGGGCACATGCTATGGAAATTTGCAGTGGAGTGAATGGAGTCCCACTGTCAGTGAGTGCTGTTCGATAAAATCATCTTGTGGAGAGATTTCAGCAAAAGGCTGGTGACAGGTTTTTGTCGTCTCTGTCCAGGGGTTGATGCCTGGAAGCCTGATTACACTGTGTTATATTAATGAATGCAGTAACCTCATCACAGTGATCGGTATCTTTACGTGTGCCTCTGTTTGTAGCGGTGAAGCTGCCAGATGACAAAACAAACAATCTCAGCGTTCTGTTGCTCGTCTTGATTTCACTTGGAATACCCATGATCCTCCTGGCTGTGCTGCTGCTGGTGCGCTATCAGAGGTACTGCTCTTGTCTCTTACTGGATAACCTCTGATGCGTTGACTGTCACACACTCCCATGATCCCATTCATACATGCACACCTTCACAGACTACCTTCACAGCTGCAAACGGACTTCAGTGAGCTGTTTCTAACCTGATACATAAACTCTGTCTGCTTTGAATATAAAACCGACCAGTGTCAGAAAAAGGGCAAAGTTAATCCTGAAGTCAGCACAAGCAGTGAAGTGAGCAAAGAAAATGCACAAAGGAGAAGTGAAAGAGCTGTCAGGGTGGTAGTGGTGTTGTTTTTGCTTTTTTTTTTGTCTTTTTTCTGGAAAGCCTCCACAAAGCATGCATCCTTAACTTCCTTAAATTGTAGTGTGTGTGTATGTGTGTGTGTGGGTGTGTGGGTGTTTTTCAGGGTGTCTAAAGTTCTGTTTCCTCCGATTCCTCGCCCCCCACCAAAGTACATGTATTTCCTGGAAAAAAATGACACATTCAATGTAAGTACACGCAAATACTCTGCACACATGCACTCATATATATCGCATGCTCACCCAACCGCAAACATTTTCGAACAGAGGGTGCCAAAGTTTTGCTTCTTCTGTGTTGTGTTTCTAGGTCTTTCATCCTGCCACGCCACCGAAGCCTGAAGAGATCACTGAGGTGGAGGATGCAGAGTAAAACCCTGGAGAGACATTTATATGGGGAAGATACTTTCAGATTTTAAAAAAACACAGTGCACTGCAAGGCTCACTTTAATACAAAATGCATGCATGCGTGTGTGTGTGTGTGGATATGTATTTGAGTAAAAATTCTGTTTTTATTTTTATGTTTCATATTTTTGTAGACTTACATTGTATAGCCTGTGAGGCTCAAAATGTTGGTTCAGGTGACGCTTTAACAGTTTCCACAGTCTCATACAGATTCTGTCAGACTCTGTCAGTTGCACTATATAGTTAAACTGTAGGCAGCTTTCTTAAAAGCGGTTCTTAAATATATATACTTAAAAGTGTAAGTCTCTTCTCACTGACATAGAGGGCCAGCCTACACTCTTGTACAAGCTTTAAACCCATTTCCTGATATTAGCAGAAAGTTTTGATGAAAAAAAAAGAGAGAGTGAAGTTGCCGCTTGCATATAAATAACATCACAATTGTCTAATAGGGATAAAACTACAGCCTGAATTACTTGTTACCTAACTGAACTAGAGAGAGAAAATTGTGTGTATAAAAAGTTTAGATTGTTTGATGTTTGGTTTTTTTTTTTTAAATTCCCCTACATGTCATTAGTAAGATGAGACTGTCATCTACCAAAGTATTTGTAGGATCACCTGTGGGATGGTTCATAAAAAGTGTGAAAAGCCTGGTTTGTATGAGCCTAACGAGCTGAACCAAGTTGGCACACACAGAGTGGCACATACACTTATTATTACTAAGAATAAACATTACAGCAACAATTAAGAGAGCCGCTGCATTTAACAAAGCAAAAGAGAAGAAATTCTGTTAGTTTAGATTTGTTGCAGTCCGCTGAGAGCAATCGCTTTGTTGTGGGTTCAAGTTGCCTGTGAGTCCAGGTAAAAGTGTTACTTCCTAGAAGGCTGCAGCCAGTAGCTTAACCGCAGAGCACTTTGCACAAAATATGTTATCAACTGCAAAACTAATACTTAAAAAAATACGTTTGTATAAAAGTTTTTAAACATTATGAAAGAAGGAGAGCCTGTGTCAAAGTGTGTGACATGTACTATAAGGGAATTCACAGATGAGTGTCAGTTGAAAGTCAAAGTGGAGCCAAACGTGAAAACTAGGCTGAGCAATGAATCATCCAAAGCATATATGCTTGGAATGGTGTACACCCATCTGTGAAAAGCATGTTTTGTACTTTGTTTTTTGTCTATTTAAGACTTTATTGTAAAACCTGAAAATCAGCTTGTATGCTGGGTGTTGCCATTGACAGAGATGAACCTAAATGAAGACACATGGTGAAATAAATGCTCTTACAATAGAGTCTGTGATCCGCCTTTCTTTCATTTCCTGTGTTGTTACACTTTGTCACAATCCTGCTATGGTGACTTCAGATAGGATAAAAAAACATATTCACAAATCAAAGAGATACTGTACACAAATGTGTCTTTACCCAAACTTTATCTGTGCAGAAAAAAAGTATTACTATACATGACTGCAACTGTGTAAAAATATCTTTCCTTTATGGCAAAAAAAAAAGAAATAAAAAATCATAACACACAATGATGACCAGATAAGTACAACTGAAGCCATTAGGGTGGAATCCATTTGTGTATGGACATCCAAAAACACACTTCACACACCAATACAAACAGACCACACAGCTGGGTTCTGTCTAAAGGAAACCACGTGATAGTGTGTGATATCTTTGCACATGTGTGTCATTTAAATATACGTTCCCACACTCTGACACCAAAACAAACATTCGACTTTGACTACTTGGTGAAATACTTGAAACTGGCCTGTTTTTATCTACAGAGCTGTGACCACTTTTTATTTTTATCATGCCCCGTGATAAAAATAAATGTGGAAATCCGGCCAAAAAAAAAAAAAAAAAAAAAAAAAAATAGGGAGTATACAGATCTTTTGATGTGCCATGTAATAAATATTTCTTCCATCTTTAGTCCACCTGATGAGCGGCGTTGGTCGGCCAGTCTAAAGGCGAGAGCTCCTCAGACTGAGTTGCAGCTGCTGCCACTGCCTATATTTCCATGTAGGCAAACTCTGTGGAGGATGGAGGAGACAACTGGAACTGTTAGAGTCAATACAGTAAGTCATGAGCCATGACAGATGTGTTATTACCATACACATATTATAGACAAAGATTTTTCAGGATTGGTGTTGTTTTTGTAATGTGACATATAAAGTGTGTGTGTGTATCTGTGTGTGTGTGTGTGTGTTCTACCTTGACCCGAGCTGATGTACTGTAGCTGTGTTTTGTCCAGTGGATCTCTGAGGGGGGCTATTCTGACGTCAGAGGTTGTACTGCTTCTGTAGCTCTCTATCAATGTTTCCAGCGACCTAAAGCTCTGCAGCCTGACTTCTGAACTCTGACAATCACAAACACACAAACACAGATCATAAATAACCTCACCGTGCTTGCGTGTGCAGTGTGGACGTGTGCGATCTGCACGGAGGGGCTAACCCACCAGAAGACACCAGCCATCAGAGGAGTGTTCGAGCCTGTAGGTGTGCACAAACGGTGCTTTCCTGCAAAACAGAAATTTCAGAACTGTGAATGATTTTTCTGAGAAATATGCAAAATCTTGGACTGCACGTGTGTGTATGCACATGGTTCCAGTCGATTGATTAAATCTGAAAGACCGCATGTGAATCTGGAGGACTAAGAGATTTCAGTTTTGTGTTTGACAGACGTTTACTCCTTGCAAATCTTTTTAGAGAGTGGTAAGACTCATTCAAATAATCAAATATCAAACTGTTCTCTAAAGCTAGAATATGCAGTCATTTGGAGTTTCAGTAAGTGTCATTCTTTCATGTATTCCATCTTCCTTTCTTACTCTACAAGCCATTAATCGTGTTTGTCTTTCTATTTTCCGTATATGAGGTTCTCTATATGAAATGAAAAGTTCCATTTTACTGCCGTAGCTTGTTGGAGTGAAGCTGGTTTTAACAACTTTAGGTACTTTTGTCCAGTGACAAATCTGAGGAGTCTGGAAATGATTGATGGGAGAGGAAAGAAAAAAAAACAATATTCTGATACACACAGTTGTATTTCCTTTTTGTGCTCTTCTACAACTTTAATTAAATAAAACCATGCATGACATTTAGACAGGAAAGCTTTGTGGTGGAGCTGTTAATAACTAATGGACATCTGAAAATGAGGGGGGGCCCAACGAGACATGACTTTTTTTGTGAGGGAGTCACAAGTGAAAAAGGTTGAAAATAGCGGTTTAATCTTCATTGTATTTCATGAGACGATCGTATGTTTAAAATGTAAAATCTGAATCTGAAAAGTAACCAGCAATTACAGCTGTCAAATAAACGTAGTGGAGTAAAAAGCATAATACGGCTCTCTGAAATGAAGAGGAGTATGAAGCTGTGTAGAATGGATATTTTTAAGAACAAGTGCCTCAAGTTCCCAGTGTATTATTCTGCCTCTTTTTAGCTTTCTGCTTCAGTGAAGTCGACACACTTCAGATTTTAATTTCCAGTCATTTTTATCATCAAAATATTTTTTTCAGCAGTTTTACTTGTGCATCTGTAAAAGGAGTTTCACTCTAGTTCAAATGGTCTAGTTTTTTTGCCCAATAGTGTTATGTACAGTTTTCTTTCTATAGAACGAGGCTTCAGAGCATCTCTAAATTTCTCATAGAGTCAAAACAACACTGCACATTTTCCAGCAAATGCAAACTACCAGTTTCCTTCTCAGGTACAACAGCTGGCAGAAAAACTGGTTTACTGTTTATGAAATGAATCTTATTCGATATCATTCCATGGACGGGCACTTAACTGTATACCAATGACACATAATGTAATTCAAAAGAAAGTGTGTACGGCTTTCAGGGTTATTTCTTGAACATTTTGGTAAAAAAAAGTCACCCCCCCCCCACACACACACTTTGTTTAACACCTTTTAAACAACGTGCCACATACTCAGCTACAAGTCTGTCATTCTCTACCATTCTTTCTTTTTTTTTCTTTTTAAAGCTGACAGGAACCCAACGTACAAGAAAATGACATGGGCGCCTATAAAATGTTTGATAATTAGACAAAATGTTATCATAGAAAAGTTTAAGGTTATAAAAAAAATTCGATGTCTGTGCTACTGTAAGCTGCTGAAACATTTAACAAACGCGTTGAGCTTTTGAGTAAAAGCGCCACATCAGCACTTTCAGCTGGTTTTCTCAGCGTGTCTCTATATGATGTATGAATAAAAATCATATCGCTATATATATAAAAAGGCTCAGTCTAGTCACAGATGAACAGATGGCTTAAAAAAGGAATTATCCAACAAACCCCTCTTTGTACCTCCACACTCACAGCTCACCTCACACACAAACAATAGGCCCCCTGTACGGTCTCGCTGTCTCTGAGCAGAAAGCTGCCATCGTGTCCAAACCTCTCCAGCAGCCTCTCTGTGGCCTCACTTCCAATTCTCCCATAGTAAATAGACTGGACCAGCATCCCCTCCTGCTCCATGTTGCCTTAGAGGCACGCACCTATATGTACCTTGAGGGTGAAGTTATAGCATGTGATAGCAGCAGATGAGGGGGTGAAGGGCAGGAAAAGCTCTTCTGGTTTTCACACTTTTCTGTGATGCAGCTGCAGCTCATGTAGTGCACTTTGTCCAACCTGAACCGTGGTTTTTATCTGATGAAAAGTGAAAGTATAATTGTGGCTTTTGTTGTGCGTTATTCAGAAAAAAATCAAGTAATTTCTCAACACTGCTCCACCACGTGTGCCATTATTTTGCCTTCTGGTAGCCTGTGTGTGTGTGTAAACATTTCTTATTGTCAGTGTTTTTGAAATTAATATTTTCAATATTAATACAATATTAAAATCTTTTATATTATTTATTTGGCATGTTTCATTAGTGTGCATGTTTCCACAACTTCAAGACCTGATGGTGGCAAATACTGTTTGGAAATGAAAGCTGTGAGTTTGAGGCAGACGTGCAAACAACAATGCCCCACATATAAACCACCAGCCAAGCCAAGCCCCCCACACACACACACACACACACACACACACACACACACACACACACACACACACACACACACACACACACACACGCACGCACGCACACACACACGAACGCACACACACTCAAAACACCAGACCTACAGTTTGAGCTTTCATTCAAGGCCAAGAGGTATTTAAACAAACACCTTATGTTATAAAGGCAGCTGAGGACCCAAATGCAGACAACGCTAAGTACCAGCTGACTTCAGTACATGAACATGTCAGTTACATACATGTGGGTTCGAGCTCAGAGGGGGGGGGGAATTGAAGGGGATGAAATGGCAGAGGAGGCAGTCGAACAGAAAGATACCACCGACATTTCATTCAGCAAAGCAGATGCACAGGGAATAATAAGGAGCAGCTGGGACAAGGCTAAAACAGGGCGTCAGTGACTCTTTATGTACTGTTATTGGGCAACAGATTCATGTAATTTGGAAGGAAGTGGACACCATGATATCAGTAGGAGGAAATTCCAGAGAAAAAAAACAGTTGAGAGGTTGAGATTGGGACACATAAAAATGATGTGAATCATATGCTATGGACTCATGATCTCAACTCGACTGAACACCTACGGGAGATTTTGGACAAACATGTCAGATAGAAAATGGTCAACACCGACCCCCACTATCTGTTACCAACGCTATCTGAATATACAGCATACAGTTTGGACCGAGTCCCTATGGACCCTCTGTATCCGGCAGATAGAGTTAGAGTTAATGCGTCCACCAGTAGCCTGTGACAAGTACAGGCTCTGTTGAACTCATGACACTCCTTTAACACTGGATCAGGAATTCCCATAATATTTCCAGTGAACAGCAGCGTTGGGCCTGTTGCTCAGACAGTAAACCATTGTTCTCGGTTCACCTGGTTCTTCCACTCAGTCAGGAATGTAGTTACCATTTACTTATTGTCTACACTGCAACATGTTGATAACATTTTTCATTTTTAAATTGTGAGAAGGGTTAGAGAAAGAAGGTATGGCCTACACCATTTTTGTGGCTGTATAAACACTTTACATTTCTGATTTCAATTTTTATCACAAATTAGTTTAAGTTAAATACTAAAAATCTATGAATCAGTCAATCAGAACCAAGCCAAAAGACTGTCAGACTTTTTAATTTACATTTTCCATAAAATACTACATATATAAACATACAGTCTACAAATGATTGGATCTTTAACTTGAATTTGGACCTGTTAAAAAAAGGGTAGTGTTCAAAGTACTCTTCTTTCTCCTTTTCACCTCTTTCTTATCATCTGGTCTCCAGTGAGTTGATGGCTTGGAGCTCTGCAGAAAACCTCTCGCCCAAATCTCTGTTGGCCTGCAGGAAACCCCCCAGGCTCCTCAACTGCTCAGTGTCCTAACGAAGAGACAGAAAGTAGGCTGAAATCACGGGACACATTCTTTTTATTTATCTTATGTAAATGGTATAAGTGTATAGGGACATGTGAATTTGTTCTTCGCACCCTTGTCTTTGTATCATCATCATCAGCATCATCTGGGTGCAGTAACTCCTGCAGCCTCTCTTGTAGCAACTCAGCTTCCCATTGGCTGATTAAGTCGGGGCTGGTCTCCCATTGGAGGACAGAATCACTCTGTAATCCATCCGGGCTAACGGAGTCCAGTCGGTCCATACCAGAGACACATATTGACAAATCAACAGTCAGTATCTGGAAAAAAAAAATGCACATACAAACAAACCGTGACGCAAAGGGACACACTGTGACACTGGGACATATTTCATTGCTACACACACAGACGGACACACACGCTCACCTCTTCTATCTCTTGTCCAGCTTTTGCCATCTGTGGTACGTGGCTGAACTGCTGCACAAAGTGTTTCAGCGTGGTCTGATAATGTCTCATCCATTCATCTTTCACATGCAGCTCAGATGAATGCATTAACTCATTCCTGTATCGGATCACCTGCAACCACACAGACACACACACACACAATAGACCATTAGAATCAGTACAAAATCACCATAAACTGTCATTGATTTGAAAAGGATAAAAGGCAAAAAAAAAGTCAATAAAAAAACATATCAATCTCCAGAAAAAGAACCATTTTAACAAATCCAAATCACTTTTTTTTATATTTACACCCCCTCCATCATTCCTTTGAGTTCAAGACACTGTAATTTTCAAAACTAAATTGGGGATGTAATATATTTAAAATGTATTTAATAAAGTATGAAATATTTAATCAGAAAAGCATAACAAATGCTACAAATAAGGTGAAAGAATCTAAATGAGTCCTCTTATTCTTTTTAGATTGTCCAATTTTTGCAGTCGACACACCTACACTAACAATTTAAATCACCGTAGTCTCATGTGCATCGTAACTCTCATATTACTGAGTGCACTGTGCTCAAATTTATTATTATTATTTATTCTGCTTGTGGTGTTTTCTCCTTGTTCCATCCATAAGGAGAAAATAGGGTGTTTATTCACCTCTTTTTTAGGAGTGAGGTAAAACAGATCAATATCACTCCCATGTCTGTTTGATGAGAGAGAAGCTACAGCCAACATCAGGCCATTAGATTAGTTAGACATGAACAGATGAAAACTGGGGGAAACAGTGAATCTTGCTCTGTTCAAAGGGAACAAAATTCACCCTCTGGCACCTCTGAACCACACTATGTGACACATTTCGAGTTTAGTTGTATCCATGAGGTTGCCAGTCTGCCAGGAGAGACTCCAGGAAGTTACTGCGCTCAGCCAAGGAACAGTCTGATATATAAACTCCTGTAAAACCACAATGTGTTGTTTTTACACTTTATTTCTTTTTCTGCAAATGAAACAAGTGAGGGTTTTAAGTGTGCAAGTGTGTGCATTGCAGCCACATGTCAGAGCTTTAGTCTTGGACCTGAACAATGTTTTGCCTCTGCTCATGTAATAATCTTCAGACTTAATAACTTAGACTGACCAAAAGCAAAGCACTGAATGCCCATTTTAAACAATGTGAACGTTTACCTGTCTCACAAATTTTGGATCCCCAAACTGGAAACAGTCACAGTAGTTGATGAGGTTGAGCAGAGCAGAGGCATCGCACTGATCTGCCCCCGTCACTTTCCCCTGACCTCGTGGCATGTAGGCCTACAGAGGGAGGGAAGGAGGGAGGGAGGGAGGGAGGGGGGGATTAGATTGTTAGGTGAGGTTACGCTGTGGTACATTTGGCTTCACGTGAGCATGTGATAAGATCATTTCACCAAATGAAGTTTCACTTGTTTCTAAAAGAAACATACAGTTGGAGCTGAAACTAATGATTATTTTTTTCAATTAAATTTTTGATTTTTTCTATTAATCGCTTAATTAAATGCAAGGTCCACATGTGATATTTCTAAACAAACGTTATTTTAAAAATAATTGTCAGATTAATGTAATCTCACAATCCTGTCAGATTAGCTCAAGGACCCTGTCAGTCACCACAAATCATGATTCAAACTCGACTCGACACTAAACTAGATGCTAATTAACATCATCAATAATAAAAACTGAGCACTGTAATCCTATTTTTTCATTCATTTCATTCAAGCACTAATCTACAACTATCATCATCAGTTGGTTTGCATTTGTGCCACTAACACTTGGAGCGGCAGAAGCAGGTTGTGTCAGCCATTCATCTCTCTCCACTGTGGCATGACGTGTCAGACTGACCGCACAGGACATGTCACAGTTTCCCCACTGACCTGAGTCAGCGGTGACAGACGTGGTAGATTTGGTAACTGTGATACTAAATACAGATCTGCAGCAATAAGTCACTTCACAGGATATTAACCAGAAACGATTTTGATGATGAATTGAACTGTTTTAATCTTTTAGGAAAGTAAATAAGACAAATGCTGTATTTGCTGGATCCACCTTTTCAAACAAACAAACAGGATTTGATGCTTCCTTTGTCATATGATGGTAAACTGAAACAGGTGAGAAAGATCTTATGGGTCTCAAAGAGGAAGAACGTCAGATTATTTCTCCAGTTATTTCTTCAGTATATAACCATGAAATGTATGATTAAGGATGATAAGAATACTTTGAAGTGCTTGTGTTGTTGATGATTTTCTGTGTTAATGATTGTTTTACAAAATAAATTACGATCAATAAGTGAATGTAAGAGATAGATCATTTTTGATTATAAAAAATATAGTGTTTGTGTGTTTGATAAAATTTAATTCCTGCATAATCCAACGGGGGAAGTGAAGCTACAGTGGAAAGTACCACAAAGACCAAGTGGACACAAATGGCTGGGAGAAATGGGAAGCACCGAGATTATATTAGCAGGATTGGCTAGCAGCTTGGTCAAATTATAAGTTCATGACCATCCGGCTCGGGGCATGTCAGGATGTGCCATAAGAAATGAAGATGTTGTTTTTGCCTGGACAGGCAAGACATTGGGATGATGTCAGCTGAATCAGGCCATCTGTTGTCCAACCTGGTCTCTATGGTAACAGGAGGTGAGTTAATGCAGGAGGTCTAAATAAGGACAGTAAGACGTGTACAAAAACCTGAGGTTTTAGAGAAGTAGGTCTGAGGACACTGCGACACTCTGAATCTCATCGAGGGAGCAACAACTGAAAAGACTCAGCTGCCAAACAAGACTGAACTGCAGCAGTAGCCCGTCTGGGCTGCTGTAAACAAATCAAGAGAAGCGTAAAGGCCACCTGGCTTCAGCAAAGGGACTGGAGGGGCAGACACCAGCCTTCACTGGATTTTTTTTTTCTACATCTACAGCAGCTAATGACAATGATTTTTGGACTTTGTCTGCCTTATCACTCAGAATTCAAGGAGGTTGTGAGTAGAGCAGCTATAATGCTAGGATAGAGATGGAAATAATACTTACCACTGACTAAAGCTTCTGCTAGCTCTTAATAAAACACATTATCTGCATTTAAAGTTTAAAGTTTTCCTAGCTTTATTCATTTAAATCAAAGGGTTTCTTAGAAGTGCCAGCAGCTTCTCCTCAGTGATGTAAAACTACAGACTGTGTGTGACTAAGTCAGGTCCAAGATGGTTTCACTGAGTATCTCTAGAGCAGACCAGTAGGGGTGCTAGTGAAAAGGCTAGTGGGGAATGCTTTGACAAGAAGACAGATAGCAGCTGGACGAACTTCCTTTGCTTCAGCCTAAGTTCGATTTTGCTAATTCTGACCACTTGGTTCACTACTTTCTACATGTTATGTTACAGATTCAGATTAATAATTCAAAACATAATCAACTAATGCATTGTAATGTATTCTTTTCTCTTTTTGTCTATTCCACTGGTTGGGAATCATAGCTCTAGGCTACTTTGTGGTGGGATGACTGACAGGCTCTTTTCACGCTCCAGTTAATGCTGCAGCTGTACGTCCTTAACTTGGACCACATTTCCCATAAAGCTCTTGTCTGCTTGCTGTGTTTAAGGAACAACAGCACCTTGTCGTGTTTTGTCTCATAAAGCAGTAAAGCTGCTTTCCTGTGACACTTTAAAGAGTCTTTGCAAGAGTCACTTTAGTACCTTGGCCACTTCCCAGTGGTCTGTTCTCCAGGAAGGAGGGTAACAGTTGTCCCAGTTCACGGTTGCATCTGGTTGTCTGTGGTGTCTCAGGATCGTTTTCTGCCACTCACTGCAAAGCCTACACACAGAGGAAAGCTACACACAAACACACACACACGTATGTGAGAATAAGTGGGAAATGTTTTGTTGTTTAATGTAGCCTATAATATAGTAGTGGTGAACTGAGTGAGTGTCACAATAAGACAATATATAAGACACCACAAGAAATTTACAACCACCTTTGAGTATCATACAAAAAAGAGTTTGAATTAGCAAAAACAAACAAACAAACAAAAAAAAAAAAACAGTTGAAGACGAAGCGGGATTTACAGACTAATCCTACCTTATTCCCTTTCGGTTTGCATGAAGAAGTCTGACACGGTTTCCGCAGCAGGGCGTGCTGATTGAGCAGGTCTCCGTGGAAAGCTCTCATGTGCTGGTTGATGAAGGGATGGAGTCCGTCCTTCAGTATGAGCAGACATCGCCCCGCTTTCAGCCAGTTTTTATACTCCCTGTCGTTGAGACGGGCCACCAGCTCCTCACGACCCATCTCGGCTCCACTTCCTGATGTAAATACATAAACAAATCGAGGCAAGTTTAAACCACACGGTCCTTTTGTTTAGCTCCACCCAGCCCGCGCAAACAACGCAGTGGCCGCAAGATGGCGCCGTCCGCCTTAGAAACGCTCTGTGTGACTGGGAACTGCAGCTCCTGGTCTGAGGTCGAACAGATAGCTTCTATTAATGAACTGTATTTCAATAATGAGGAGGCATTATAAAATTGTTATACTATCTTTCTGTTTTTGTTTACATTTGCATTCTCAAACTCTCTTTGTGTTCATTTAAAACAAAACAAAACAAAACAAAACAAAACAAAACAAAACAAAACAAACAAACAAAAAAAAAAACAGTTTGGTTTGGTGGCACTAAAACCTGTAGTTCTCCTGCAGAGATTTGCCCTACACCTTTTCTGCCAGGGGTGGTGTCAGGGCTTGTTTGAACCATATAGCTCTGGGTCACACACCCTAGCAGCAGCAACAATGACTGTATGAGTATCAATGTGTTGAACACTACCACCTTTTTTTTTCTCAGGAACCTGCAGGAGCTGATACCTATTTTCCATTAGACCTATACATTTTCCTGAGGTTCCTTTGAATCCTGTAGAGCTGAGAATGTGGGTGTGGTAGAGGAAACCTTTCTATTACAGACAGGGAGACACATAATGAAATTTGGGGCCTAGGTAAATACAAACATGGGCTCTGTAAATCCCAAGCCTGACCCTCATTCACACACATTATTAAGCTGCTAAAGACTAAAGACTGGCTCGCGAGCGCTGCTGCTGACACCTCATGACAGAGTCAGCATTACTGACCTGGTGTTAGTGATAGCACATTCAGGTGAATACAAATGAAATAAGGTGCAAACCTTGATTAAGCGAGGCAGGAATGTCATTGTAGTGCTCAGGCATTACAAATACAACACCCTGAACGGTTTGAGTGAAAAAAGCTGCACTGATTGATTTTTTTGTCCACTTGGGGGCAGGCTCCAAAACCAGAATAGCCAGAATATATTACCACAGGTTGATATGTGTTAGTACATTACTTGCTAGCTGCCTGTTTACATATCCAGCAGACATGCAGTAACATTAGTATTCACTTGAAGCAGTGTTGCAGGCCACCAGTCCAATTTTCAGTGGTTTTACTCTGTTTTGGTCTCCAGTAACTCTAGAGGGAAACATCTGACTGTGACTAAGCTTCTAAATGCCTTAAGATGTGTGCTGGCTAGTTGCTGACTTTTTGGAGCTTTCTCTGAAATCAGTTGCCCACTGCTTCTGGAAACAGTGCTGATGAAAGTTGTGAGACTGAACCAAAACAGTAAAGCTGCACGCTTGAAAACCAAGACAATGAGCTGGAAGACACTAAAAGGCAACATGGAGCTGAGGAGAACAGCAGAATCTGGTGATAATTATCTGTCGGTTTGTCACTATGAGCAATCCTCTCTACATTACACAGTCATTTGATCAAGTGTTAATAGATAAATGTCGACTACAAATAATATTACTGCAGCTTTAAGTAAATATCTCATAAAATGATGGATACAGGGATCTGTGCAGGTCAGATGATCTATTCCTGTGTCGAATGTGTGACCACATCTGATTCCATCGTCAGCTGGAGTCGGTGCGTTGTATCACCCTGCTGCAGCCCCTTATGAAAGGTGGCATCACCAAGCTGCTACATCGGCTGTTTGCTGTGAGGAGGAGGGCTGCTTGAAAACCAAGAAGAGCCTGGCCAGCAGCTACATGCACTGACTTCCCTGAGGCTGCTGCTGGAGGTGTTCATCAGGGAGGAGCTGGAGCTTCTGACAGATACCATGTATCAACTGAGACTATAGGGGCCGGCAGGAGGAGAGAGACTACTAACCCCTTGCACGTCAAGCCTGAGCAGTATGTACAGACAAGCTGAAAGAAAATACACCTTAAAACAAAACTGGACAACAGCCATTAACATTGCAACATCCATTTCTGGGCTTTCTCATTAAATTCTCATTTTTCTGTTCTTCATTTTTCTTTTATTGATTTTATCATCTTACAAGAATTAATTATAGAAGAGACTGGGATATTAATTAGTTGATCAACCAACTTAATGTACAGACACACATATACTGCACATACTTGTAATTTAAAGTTAACAGCTGGGGTTTATCCAACAGTCATGTAGGAAATCAGTAACTGAAATTGCCTGAAAACAGAACTACCCTAAACCTACTGTCAACTTTGAAACGTGTGAAACAACTTGTAGTATATGTGCCAAACATCACAGAGTGAAGATATTCTCCAGCAGCAGGTAGGCCAGTAGTAGGCTGACTAAGTGAGAAGAGCAGTTTCTTACAAGCTATCATGCACAGCAGTGTCTGTCTGTCAGTCTACAGTCACCGCGGACAAAATAAAAAGGAAATATCTCAACCACCTGCCTAATACTGAGCAGGTCTCCCCTCGAGCCACCAAAACAGCTCTGACCCATCAAGACATGGACTCCACATGACCTCTGAAGGCGTCCTGTGGTATCAGTCAGCAAGACTTTAGCATCAGATCCTTTAAGTCCTGTAGGTTGCGAGACAGGGCCTCCATGGATCAGACTTGTTCTTCCAGCACATCCTACAGATGCTCGATTGGAAGTCAACACTGTTTTGTGTTGCTGTATTTTGTTGTCTGTGTTTTTTGTCAGCTTTTTGATTGACTGTCTTCTGTCCAGTGCATGTTGGGATATGCTCTCGCTCCCATGACCCTACCTTGAAATAATGATAGAATGACACACGACAGAAAGGTAAGTAGAGTACATTACCATTCTGTGTTTTTATGCGACTGATTTAACTGTTGTTCAGGTCTAGGATTGCAGCTGAAATAGGCAGAAATAGTCACAAGATCCCAATTAAAACATATTACATTACCGTTATGAAAATGAAAAGACATTTGTGTTGTATCAAATAATTTCATCTTTACATGAAAATTTAATTAGTCTTTTAGGATGCACAGAGAAAAACAAATATCCCTCTATCTTTGTAATTGGATCTCTATGGATTTGACGATAGTTAAAGTAGATTAGACGCCCTGGAGTGTGTGTGTGACTGAATGTGCGAGTGTGTGTGCATAAATGAGCCCTGTTCAGCAGTCAGTCGAGGGGACACAACAATATTAATGTGGGTGTGTGTGCTTGTAGGTATGTACGGGGAGTGTGCAAGCGTGTACATAAATACATATATGCATTTGTGTGCGTGTGTGCGCGTGGGCCCGCAATCCCAGCAGGGTGTTTTTTTTAAGCAGAGGAGATCAAAGAGACATTAGTATTCTGAAATAAATCACATGCTCAGGCCTCACTGTGTGGGTCCCCAAACACATACACAGGAGACACACACTCTCTGTCTCATTCTCTTCGTCTCCTCCTTTCTCTTTCCCTTACCATCTCTCTCTTCAAAAGACACCACCAGCCTGCACCTCCTCCACCACCACCCATTCCCTCCACCCCCCCCACCACCACCCCCTCTTTCCCTGGCCCCTAGCGGCCTTCAGAGCTATCTGCTTACTGGTTCTGAATCCTTTGTTACTTCCTTTCAGTTTCTCACGTTCCAACTTGAGCCCCGTCTCCTCCCTCCGTCTGCAAATAAGCAGGAAAATGCTTTGTCAGAGAAAACTGTTGTTCATCGCCGAAAAAGTCAGAAACGCAAAGTAGGGGTTTTTGACGAGTATATCCTTAGGGAGAGACCTCTCATTCTCTCTGCTTCTCTCCATCTTTCTCCTTTCTTCCAATGCCCCCCTCTCTCTTTCACACCTTTCTTTCACTCTGCCTCTTTCTCCAACTCTCTTCCAAGCTCAGCAGTAGAATGATTCTGGGCAATGTAAAAATTTTTTTTCCAGTTTTTGGTGCGTGAATATCTTTATGGAGAAGTGTGAGCACTACTGAGGCTTTTGACAATGTTACGACTCACTCATAAGTTCGGAAGTAATGAAAGCCGTTGTGCTAGGCGGCCGGCATCAGCCGGACTTCACTTTGCTGTGAAAGATGGTCACTGCTTTTGCCGGTGGGAGAAAGAGGGGAATAGAAGAAGAGAAGCGAAAGGAAAGGGAGAAAAAAATGATTGACATGGTGTAGCTGGGAGAGGAAGAAGCTCATTTTTAGCCACAGAATTAGAATGAGTTGAACATAAATGCCCCCTGTAGCTTCCTGACAGTTACAATATCCATGAGATTCAGGGTTTTCTTTGCACTTTGTTGTCAGTGTGTGTGTGTGTGTGTGTGTGTGCGCGCATTTGCATGTGTGCATGCATGTGTGTGGGATGGATAAGTTTAGGCCAATGTGTACATGCATATACTTATTTATGTGCGGGCATGTATCTGTGCATGTCTACTTGTGTCTGTGTGTGTGTGTGTCATTTTGATAGCCACCCACATGAATATGCAGATCAGTTTTAGAGAGCGTATGTGCTCAGCATTAAAGCCCACTCTCCACTGCTGACCCAATTTCACACTGCAGTGTATGTGAGAGTGTGTATGCGTGCACTTGCTTATCAATGCATTTTGCCAAGCTTGGAAAAATCGTGTGGTTAAAGCGGAGGCGTGTGAGTAGGTGTGTGTGTGTGAGAGAGAGAGAGTTGTCCTATTAGTGTTTATAGTATTTATGCAGCAAAAAAAACATGCGATAAGTCCCATTCAATACAGACACATTCACAGTTGGCTATGAACAACATAAATTCACATTAATACATGCTGACCAAGCCACATGCCTCTACAAACTGAGCCACACGGTTGCTCAGTCTCTTTCTCACAGGTAGAGAGAGCATCACTTTGACCCAAGTCTTTTAAATATATATATATATGGAAAATAACACATCTCTAACTTAGCTACCTCTTTCACGTCTGTATTTCAAACATCACATTACCGTAAAGCAAATAGCCATCCTGCCTCTGTCCAAAGGCAAAAATACTCACCTACCAGCATCTCTAAAGGTCACTAATTAACGTGCCTTATTAACATGTCATTAACAATATCGCATTTGTTTAATCTGTACAAAAACGGAAGGGGGTTAATGTGCAAGACTATTGTCTGGTCAAGTGCATTGACTTCGCCTGTTTCAATGCTAAACTAAGTTAACCTTCCTCTGGCTGCAGATGTTTATTTAACAGGCTGAGATGAGAGGTGAATCAAAACAGACGACTTGCAGTTTTTAATTAAGGGAATAGCTCAAAATGAAACAGGACAATATGTTACAGCCAGAAGACGGTTAGCTTAGAGTAGAAAAGAAGCACTGTGCTCAGCCAGGACAGTCTAGCACATAAACCCGTATAAAGCCACAACTCATTGATTTTTGAGGTGCTGCTCTGTGGATTTTTGTTTTCCATGCTGTTTCCTCCAGTAACCCTGTGTGTCATACTATACCTCTTTTATTTTGGTGTTTAGACATTATATCAACAGACTTCCATGTTGTCAACTCAGCAGTGCCAGTCAGCAGAATAGTGCAGGACAAGCCAGCAGTTCATCAAGCCTGCAGTAGGTGGAGATGTTGAGTAGAGGGAGGCCCGGTGGCAGAGCTGAGGTAATGGCTCTCTGGTCTATTGTTCCCTGTATTCATCCTCACCCTCCACCCTCTGCTTCTGCCTTCCAGTCTAAACTCCCCCTCATGGACTTCAAAGGAAAGGAAGGAAATAGAAAATAAGGTGAATTAATTTGCCCCTCTACCCCATGTCGACATGTTGCAGCGGATATGCTTTTTAATTGCTTGTGCTAAATACATACCCTATTTTTGTATCCATTACAGAAGCCTAAATGATGATCTGGGTAGAATCTATGCAAATGCTAGAAGCCCTCATAAAACATTAACATTACCTCATAAGCAAAGCACCTTGAAAACAAGTTGCTTCAATAAAAAAAAGGACACTGTAAAGAGCAGCTCGGCCAGTGTATGGCTTAATAAGATCTGGCACCCAGTGCTGCAAACTCTGACAGACATTCCTCAGCATCTTTAACCCTCAGCCCAGAAGCCTCGGCGCAGACTGAACTCTGTGAAGTAGATCAATGGGAGGATTATCGCAGGACCAAGATGCCAGTTATAGAGCAGCTCTGTGCTGCCTCAGTGAGGGGAGAAGATTGAGAGGCTTTCCTTTGATCTTGTGCTGGCGCATCTGAGAGGGCCCGCTGCTGATGATAATGATGCTGAGGCCCATTGCAGAGAGCCAGGCTGGGGCTCGGCCCTGCTCCCACTCCCATTCCTATACTGGTGATATAAAAGGCTGGTCTGTGGAGGCCTGAACGGGACAAACGGATTTAGTCGGACGGATTGTGGATTGATGTGAATTTATCCCAACAAATGTTTTTTTTCCTGAAAAGGAATGTTATTGATGCAACAGTGGTGTCTGTGTGTCTGTGTGTGAGTGTGTATGTGCTCCAGTTGTTTCCTCCGTCACATTAGATCCAGCTGAACACCTCTGTCCTCTTTCAAGGACACCCCTCCCTCCTGTGTGTCTCCGTCCCTCAGCTTCTTTCTCTGTCTCTCTCTCGCTTACACATACACACCCACACACACACACACAGACACACACTCAGACACACACACACACAAACACACTTCGTATATACACACTGACTTCACACACTCGCTCTTTCTCTCTCTCACTCTGTGTGACAGGCCATGGTGCTGGAGATGGCTGCTGACATTCTGGACAGTAAAAGGCTTAAGGTGGAGTGTGTGTATGTATGTGTATGAGTGCGTGTGTGTGTGTGTTTGTGTATGTGTGTGTCTCAAATGTGGATAGAGAGCCTCACGATTCTTCCTCCGGTGTATCACTGCGTCTTATCTGAGTGAGCGCTGTTGTCGCACACAGAATCTTCAACAGCACGCCAAAGTCTGATTCTTGACTGCTCCTGTCGTTTTATTGACTTCTTTTTGTTTCTGTTTGACGGTTTGCCAAAACTTGATGATTATGATAATTGGATGTGAGGTCAATAATCTCTTAATTAGTGCTAAGTGGGAATTAGATTAGGCTTTTGTTCATTTCAGAAACAGCTCTCGTTAACCAGATTAGCGCAGTGTGGATTAGCCCCAGGATGTGGGCAGAGCAGCGAAGGTTAGAGAGGGAAAGGCTGACACACGTCAGCCTCAGGTCACATCCATGATGACCAGGAGCACATTATCTGATTGGCAGTCAGTCAGGTTTGGGTAAAGGTAGTGGGACACCCTATTGGCTACTGTGAAGGGGACAACAGAATACTATTGGCTGGAGGCAAGGTGGTTCGACAATACCTGGTGATACAAGACAAAATAGTATGTGAAGGCAAGTTTTTATGGTTTCTCTAACTCACCAGCTTCTCAGCAGCAGAGCTTATCTAACACCTCTCTCACACAGTCATGCTCTCTTCTCTCCTCTGGTGTTCTGTTATTTCTTTACTCCTCCCTCTCTCATCCCTTTGCTCCTAAAGAGCTTTTCTGTTCAACTGACCTCCTATCCACTTCATTTGATGGGCCCCTGCTAAGAGGACTCTCTCTCTTTCTCTCCCCTCTCTCTTTCTCCCTTTCCCTCATCTTCCTCCCTCTCCCTCTTTTCTCACCGTCTTTGCTCTTTCTCTCCTTCTCTCTCTCATCATCATCCTCCCCGCCTTCCATCCCTCACTAACCCCCCCCCACCGTCTATTCTGTGGCCCAGCGTGGGTGGCTGAGTTTAATGAATTCTCTTTTCTCTCTGCACCCAGGCGCTGATTTCTGATTGTGAAGAGGTGTGTGTGCATTGGGAGTGTGTGTGTGTGTGTATGAGTGAGTGACCGGGTAAAGGACAGACACACACACACACATTTTACTTACTCACTTTCACTGCCATGACTGTGATCTTTTCATAAGTCTAAATAAATCTGGGCCTGACCAAAGCTTCAGGTTGCACTTCCTTTTTCTTAAAGGAGAAAGTTACCGACTGTCGGCTTTAAAATAGATTTGCCCCAGGATGCATCTGTTGTTGTTGTGAACACTACCTGCTGTCTCCTGCAGCCAGAAACATGAGTCAAGAGTCTGTTTGTCCTTTGCCTGTGATGTCTTACTAATGCACAGGAAAATAGAAAGACAATAAATAATTGCAGGAAGAGTCTGACAGGACCCGGGATTTTTTTTAGCAAACCAGATTTTCTTTTGTTGTTCATAAGTAAAAACACAAATGTTAGACTGAATTTCATGCAGCTTGGATGATGGACATCCATAATGAAATATCATCCTCCACTGGCTTCAGTTAGAACAGACATGCAGACACCACACAGAGTAAGAGTGTGCAGTCTCACATTAGCAGCAATGACCCGGATGTAAATAAGTCCAGTGCATTTTCTTTGTTCTTTCTTGCTGCACAAAAGGTGCGCTTTCTTTCTTTTTCTTTCTTTCTTTCTTTTCTTACAGTTGAAAACATGCAAAACAACAAAAGCACTGAAATATTTGGTCTGCCAGAGGCCACTGCCTGCATGTGCTGCCATAGCAACTAAAACAAGAGAAAAAAAAAAAGATGGCATAAAGGTGGTTGGTTTGTATGGACTGATCTCCAGTACAAACTTACTTTGACTTGTGGCTTTGACTAAATGGATGATATCAGATTAGAGGCTGAAATCAGGAATCACTTTTCTGATTCAAATTCATTTAAAAACTGTTATAAATCTTAAAGACGATGACTGTGCTGGATTTAACTGAACCAGGCTAATTGATTTGACTGGTAGCTGCTCACAATGCAGTTGTCAAACAGCAGAAACAGAATGACAGATACTGTTGGCTACTTTTATAGAAGAAAGCAAATTCAAACCCCCAGCGACTTTACACACTTCATGAAACACTGTCTACAATGGCTTATGGTTAAGACAAGAAAATAGTTGCTTGTTTTGTTCCTCCATATCTATATTATTGTACTGAGTAATTATATTGTAAAATTAGAACTGTGTAAATGACTTTGTCGGTAGCATTTGCTGCATTATTAACAATCCTTACACTGAACAGTGAAGTGTGAGGAAATGTTGATTCATTAGTTCAGACCAGGCTGACTTAGCTGCTTTTAATCTGCAGTTCAAACGTCTAGCTATAGCTACAGCATTATTCCCTGTGCTGGGCAGGCAAATAGCACTCGGGAAACATGAAAGAAAACTGTTTTGGGGACATCAGGCAAAACACCAAGTCATCCGAGCTGTGGTTGCATTACAGCAGCAAAAAGTGAACCTACTGTATGAAAATCAAGCAGAACTTTGCTTGGAAAGTGCACAGAGCTCTGTCAACTTTTCAAATAAAAGTAGAATTTAGTAAACTGGGTTGCATTCCCCTTTTCATGCCAAATAAGAGACTTCAAAAGGATGAAACAATCCTCCCTCGAATCTGAGCTGCGCCTCTGAAAGTGGATCATCTCCACATCTCCACATCTGTCTGAGGTCACCGCTGGGGAGCAGGTGTTTGTGCCTCTGTCCTGCCTGCTGATTGGATAGATGGATTAGCTGCTTAACGAGGTGAATTTGTTTAATCTGATAATTGTCTCTGCGATGAAAACATATTCAGTAATTCTCTCTGGCCGCTGTTTTTCTATCCTCCTGATTAAAGACGCCTTTCATTCTGGCACACACACACACAAATAATGGAACAGTTGTTGTTATGACCAGAAGACAATGCTCTGAGGTGTGCTGGCACACACACACTCACACACACAGAAAACACACACACACATACATACACAGAGATACACAGTCCCCTGTGTTTAGGCCCCCTGTGGTATGGTAATGAGCTGCTAATCTCTCTGGTTTACACAGCCAGAATGTGTGTGTGTGTGTGTATGTGTGTGTGCATTAAGGTGCAGTGTGGAAAAGCCTGAGGAATTCTCTTAGGCCGTCAACCTTCTGCTCTCACTTGGGCGCAGGCTGTCAACACATTAAATAGCGGAATCTGTGTGTGTGTGTGTGTGTTCGTGTGTGACAGAGGGAGAGAAATAGAAAGTGAAAACTCGACAATAACACACCGTAAAGGCGAAAAAGAGAGAAAATGAAGAAATTAGAGTAGAGACTGATAGCGACAGAGTGGATCAGGCAGCACCAGCTCGTTTGTTTACTTCCCTTGTAAATGTACACTTTCTTCATCTGATCTGTAAATCCTGACTCTCCTCTAACTCTCTCTTCTGTGTTCTTTTTTTTTTGTGTTTTGATGGTGCATTGGAGTACATGTGTGTGTGTGTGTGTGTGTGTGTGTGTGTGTGTGTGTGTGTGTGTGTGTGTGTGTTTATTTATTATGCCGAAGTCACATCACTAATTAGTCCCTGGGAGAAGCCCGAGGCCATTTGCAAAATCCCACTGATTAAAAACAAGTCCAAATCCAACCTTGTGTCGCATATGCACACACACGCACACGCGCACACACACACACACACACACACACACACACACGCACACACACAGAGGCACATATACAGTTTGCACTCACACATCCACGCAGCCATGTCTGCTGAGGAAAGCTACTTACTGTCAAGGCTGGAACACGTGTGGGCGAGTGTTTGCGAAACGGAGCTCACGCATGCATGTTGAACGGCTGTTGAACGGGTGTTAGAGAGCTGTCAGTTGTTAAGGCCAGTTTAATATTTAAACTCGCCATCTAGAGTTATCATACCCCAGGGTGGCTCCTGTCACACAGGAAACACACACACACGCCTCCACATACACACACACTCGGACGCACACGCTCGAAGCCTTCAGGAGCTTCAGCTTGTCACAAATCACACTCAAGATGTCAAGGGCATCGTGCATTAGCAAGTGTGACAGACAGAGGCAGAGAGACAGACACATACAAAACAGAAGAAGAGACAGACACACAGGGAAAGAGAGAGTCTCCAAAATATTTTTTTATCTTAATTCTGAATTATATTTACATTTTGCACCTTGCACACAACCTGCTTTAGCCAACAAATTAAAGCCATACCGATTAATCTTATTTGAATTTTAATTCAAACGAAAGAGGGAGGGCGGAAGGATGTGATGGATGCAGACAGAGGAGTGGAAGGAGGAGAAGAGAAGGAGGAGATGGTGACAGCATGGGGAGAAGGTGGAGGGAGTGAAGGATGATGGGAGACGTAGGGAGGAGGAGGGAGATTGTGATAAATTGCTTTGAACTTTAATGGACGTCTCAGATGCTCCTCTGGTGATGTGTTCGGACAATACACAACATTACTGGCACACGTGAGGGCTGATTGTAGCTGACAGCCAAAGAGGCCTGTCCCCATCGACCTAGAACACACACATACACACACATTTATGTACAAACACACACACAAAGATGTGCACACATGCTGCACGATAGCTTTCCAAAAGTCAGCTGAAGGAAGAAAGCAGGGGGGAACTTTGTAGCAGACAGTGCAGAAGAGAGGGCCTGAACAGATGAAGCAGGGAGGAAAAGAGATTAAGAAGAAGAAGAAGAAGTGTAAAGTCCAGAGGGAGAATCAGAGAAGATGGAGAGGAAAATGGAGGGGTGGAAGAGGACTGAGCAGGGGAAGGTGTTGCCATATGGTCAGGGTTGGGTTCAGACAAATAAAATGTTGCCTTCCCTTCACAATGGTTAACTACACACAAATGAATCACTAATGGAGCACTCATTCACAGTGACAAACCCATTGACACACACACACACACACACACAAACACACACACAGTGGCTGACATGTGAATGAAACTCAAAGACATTCACACAGAAGGAGCAATAAATGTCGATGGAGGTGGGCGGGGTGGGAAGTATGGAGGGTTGTTTGTGAGGTTCGAGCTGTGTGTGTGTATGTGTGTGTGTGTGTGCACAGCAGTGTATCGTTGGAACCACCCCACTTCCCTTCCACACGGCTGCTTCTCTGTGAGTGTGTTAATGTGTGTGTGTGTGTGTGTGTGTGTGTGTGTGTGTGTGCAGGGCTGTCTTTGTGTGCGCCTGAATGGGGGGTTTGTCCCTCAATCTGTGCCCCTCTACTTCGCCAGATTTCTAATGATTTTCCAATGATGATTTAGGTTGTGTGTGTTTGTGTGTGTTTCTGTGAGTGTGTGTCCAGGCGCTCACTCAACCTCTCTCTCTCTCTCTCTCCCCATTCTCCACCCAGCTATTCTTCACGGTGATGCTTTGTGGTTCTTTTCTTAGTGTGTGTGTCACTTCTCACTGCAACACGATACTACTATAATGTGACTGAGCAACAGTGAGCAAAACCCTTTTCAACTATCTATCTATCTATCTATCTATCTATCTATCTATCTATCTATCTATCTATCTATCTATCTATCTATCTATCTATCTGTCTGTCTGTCTGTCTGTCTGCCTGTCTGTCCATCTGTCTATCTTTCTGTCTGCCTGTCTGTCCATCTGTCCATCTGTCTGTCTATCTGTCTGTCTGTCTGTCTGAATACAACAAGAACTTGTTATGCTTCAGCTTGCTGTGAAGTGACAGAAGTCAACATTAGATCTTGTTAAAGATCTAAATGTTAAAGCCCATTAACTACAGACTGTGTATACAGTATTCTGTTTTCCTGCTGATCATCTCCCAGAGTTTACTGTTGGATTTGAAACTCATTTCCTTTCTTCCTGACAGTTGCTGTTTTCCGTTCATTTCAGACGGAGTTCAGCTTGCAGGGGCTTACCAGCTTGGTGGCCTTACCAAGCTCCAGTTGGTAAGTTTCCCACAGAGGACATTTTGTTACACTTCTTTTCGGATAATTTTGAACACTTTCTTTGATGGCTCTTTCAAGGCTGTGCCAACTTCCAAAGTGTGAGTATTGGCTAACAAAAAGCACCGCATTCATGTAGCTGAAACATCAAACCTTGGACATACAATGAGGAACCTTGGACATTACGAATTGAAGCGAATCTGATCGAATCTTGAATTAAAAAGGTGAACACAGTAAAGGCTTTGAGGCATGTTAGCAGCCATGGTTTTGGGGACGACAGTGTCAGTCTGTCTGCGCAACAGACTGAAATATTTCAACTTCAACTGGGTAGATTTCTGCTAAATTTTGCACACACATTTGTGGTCACCAGAGGATGATTCCTACTGATGTTGGAGATCCTCTGACTTTTTCTGTAGCACCATCAGCAGGTCAAAGTTTTAACTTATCTTGTGAAATATTTAACATCTGCTCGATTAAGCTTCACAAAATTTTGGTCTCCAAGGGATGACTGAAAGGTTAGAAATCAGCCTGAAAACTTGTAGCTCCATTTAGTCAGCAGTGATAAAAAGTTTATACTGTTTGAAGTTGGCAGAATAAAACATGCAAAACCACTGGCACGGTCCTTTATTGGGACTGATGAATTGACAGTGGACATGTCTGTGGCTCTGTTAAGTAGGTCAGCACTTCAAAGATTTTTTTTAACCGAACAGCAGATGAGACAAGTTAGGAAGTCGGCAAAACATGTGTCGAGGCGGAGGTGACAGACGAGTCACCGCAGCTTCTGCCATAAAGCGAATGTTCAGTCCATGTGAATAGAGGATGAGCACAGAGAGCGTGTATCAGTCTGAAGAAGAACCTGAATGTTTCATAGCAAGACAATGGGGATATATTTGTGTTAATGTTTCATAACCGTACAGTTATCAAGGCGCGAAGGCCCCCGTGTATGTTTGTGTGCGCGCATGCATGCAGAGGTGTGTGCACACTCACCCGAGTTTTAATGTTTGATGAAGGTTTGAGGTTTGAGGAGGGAGGTGTTGTGTGGTTGTTTATGCCTCGGTGCGTCCTCTTTGGGTTTATTCACGAGAGGATGACCTGTGAGCTCCAACGTGTGGCGGGCATTTCTCTGTGTATGTGTGTGTGCGTGTGTGCATGTCTTATAGTATGTGTGTGTGTGTGTGTGGGCTTTGGTGGGGGGGGGGACCAGGGGAGCCATAAAAGATTCAGCTCCACTGGCTGTATTGTTGTGGAGATAACAAATGTTTCCATTTAGTGATCATGCATGAGTTATAACTCCCAGGACATAGCTTATGCTGTTTGGGTGTGTGTGTGTCTGGATTTGTGTCCTTACGCTTCCACAGCCTCCACAGAGCTAACGAGTGGTAAGACCTTGGTGAAATGAACGGAGCAGAGTTAGAGCATTGTGTAGTCCGAGTACAAAAGAGCCCTCTGTGCTGTGATGAGGTTTTTTTTTTAATGCCTCAGGTGAGCACAAAGACAGCTTTCTGCCTGGCGTATCAGGGAGTTGTTCCCGATTCTTCACATTCAGCTCTATTCTTCACACACAGATGGACAGACACAGGCGGGCAGATAAAACACAGCTACATACATACATACACATACACACACACATACACAGTCAGCTCTATTATGCAGTAGACCTCTCCATCCAATTGATCACAGGCATGAATTTCAGAACAAAAGGGAAATATTCCACCTCAAAGAGCAGAGAGTTTCTAACAGAATGCCTAAACGCAGCGCACTGTCCTCACCGTATACTTCTAAGGCCTCTGTAACACTGAATGAGTTATAAAGACAGTGTGAAACAATGTGTGTGTGTGTGCATGCACGTCCATAAGGGTAAGCCACTAAGCACTTCAAACCAAGGGCCTAATCAGCACCCCATAGCCCACCCACACAACCTCTCTCTGTATCTCTCCCTCTTCTGCTCATCTTATTTTCATTCCCTCTCCCCCTCCCATGGACTTGCCTCTGCATTCGTCCGCTCTCCCCCTCCTTCCAGCCCTCTTTCTCTCCCCTTCCCCTCTTCCTGCTCCTCCCTTGAGATGGCTGCAGCGGCGGTGATGGTGGGTATGACGGGAGGGTGAGCGGGTGGGGAGGTTGGGGGGGACTCCTGAGAATGTTGGGCACGGTGCAAGCTCAGCTCGGAGGTCAGCTGAGTGCTTTTCCCGTCGTGGTGGTGATGTTTGAGGGTGAGGACAAGCTGGGCTGATCTAGGATCTGTGTCCCTGGGGAACAGGCGGTGACAAGGCCGCCGGCGAATGCTATGACGCTGCTGAAATATTAAAGCTAATGGGATCGTGGCACTGTGTGCCTGCATTTGTGTGTGTGTGTGTTTGTGTGTGCATGTGTGTCAGCGTGAGTGTGTGTTGCTCATAAGCTGCAGCTACTTGAAGTGAAGTGGAGTGAACAAAGTGGAATGGAGATGGATAATGCATTACAGTCTAAACAGTGGCATGGAGGAGAGAGTTTGGGCCATAATAGAACAAAACCTACTTCTAAGTGTGAAAAATGATGGAGGAAGGGAGAGCAGATAAAAAAAAGGGAGAGGAGAGCGGAGACAGAAGGGGACAGGAGAAAGGGGAGGAGAGAGGAGAGAGGATGAAAGGAGAAGAGAAGAGATAGGAGATAGAAAGAGAGAAGAGGAGAGGAAATGAGAGAGGGGAGAAGAGAGGAGAGTAGCACATAAAAATTAGAAAGAATGAGAGACTGTTAAGATCCCTCAGCTGCCAATAAGTAGGCACACACACACACACACACACATACACACACTCACACACGGCGGCTTCAAGCTATCATACACATTGCCTGGAGCACAATACAGCTCGTTAGTGGGTACATGCTCAAAATGAGTCCCTCTCCCTCTCAACCCCTCCATCTCTCAAGCAGTTGTCAATGTTATTATTTCCAAATGAATACACACAAATGCACTACATTGTCTGACAGAATATGCTATAAATACACTCTGTGTGCCGTACGACAAACACACAGGGTGAAAGAAAGGGAGAGTGCCACGCTGCAAAACACTGAACTCTATGATGCTATATGTTTGGGGGAGGAGAGAACACGAACAACAATTAAAAATACAGGAGTAGGTTGAGTGCGTGTGTGTGTGTGTGTCAGAAAACACCCACAGCAACACTTGTTCATGTGAGACCTGAGAGAAGCGTATTGAAATCAGTGTTGCTGTGTGCAGCTCTCGGGCACTCGGTTAAATTATGGATTTCAGCTCACTGTCTCTGTCACTCCCTCTCTCTCTCTCTCTCTCACACACACACACACACACTCCCACAGAAGGCGGATGTGGGATCTCGTTGCTGTAAGATATAGACAGAGCGCCGTTGTATCACGACGACTGTGATGTTAATTAAAATCAGACAGACGTTTGCAAAGAAATAAGTTGAGCTCATTTCCATTCTGTGTGAGAGCAGGAAAGTAGGCCACGCTTTGGAGACGCGCCACCTTCGCAGTCCTACGGATGAGAAATGACTGACAAGCAGGGAGAGGAGAGGAGAGGAGAGGAGAGCAGCAGACAGGAGAGGAGCAGGAGATGGCCCCCCTTGTTTGTTATCCCCCTCACAATCCACACAAACAGCAGACTGCCATGCCGACGTGTCACACACTCTGGTTGTCACCTATCAACTCTCCAAAGGCCAGAAGTGGGCCACAGACTTGACTGTTGCTAATTCTTCCCACTGCACCTCATCCTCAGGCTCAGCAGGGCCCTCTGTGTCACCTCTCATAACGCCCATTGACTTGTATAATGGCTGTGATCGCTGTTGCTTAGCCCTGATGGCGCACTGTGCCTTGTTAGTCTCGGGTAAAACACTGCTAGAGCTGCACAGTAAAACTCTGCGTGAGGCGCCGTCGTCGTCCCTCGAGTTGGTCACACGAGCTTATTTGCATAAGCTGTCTTTTATTGAAACGACACACACACATGTATCCACCTACAGCAAGCGCGCAAATGCACATGCAAACCTCCCATCAGCCCTCGGGGAAACATGCACAGAGGCACACACACACACACACATACACACATACACCTAATTTCCCAAAACCCACCCCTACGTGCCTGCTGAGATGCAAGGATTTAAGGGAGTTTGCCTGCCAAGGGGAATAGTGCTGGATTTCATCATTCAAATATGTTATTCCTATGCCTTAGGACAATTTGCCGTGTGTTAGTGAACCTTCACAACTGGTTTCCATTGCCAGAAACAAAATAGAAAAGTTTTCCGCTCCCATGCATCTGTGAATTCGCACTGATGTAGGAAAATAAAGTGGAAAAGGTCACTCTGGAAATATGAAAGGGGATTCATCTGCAGATAACAGTGTGTTTTCTGGTTCAGAAGTGATAGATGATGTAAATTTCATTCAGATGAAAAGATATTCCATTATTCCAGCGAGCTAATATCTCCTGCACTTCATCAAAGCAGTGGCTTCAGGTGGTATACTGGTCTATTATTATATACCAGAAGAAGAGTTTCTGTAGTTTCTGGATTTGGCAGAGAGCTGTTCTTATTTAATATTGATTGGGACTGAGGGCTGATGTGAATTGGGGATTAAGATGAAATGTTCCTGTTTAAGATGGATTTTATAGCTGTAACCGTGGTGGAAAGTAACTAACCTGTCAGCAGTGAACAAACAAGACACCATGAGATAATTAGTAAACTTTAAGGTTGTTGATATGTGGATTTTTTTTTTTTTTGTACTTTTTGGACATAGACAGGTCATGTCCAGTCTTTGAGCTGGTCAGAGTTAACCAGCTGCAGGCTGTAGCTTCATATCTACCCACAAACATGAGAGTGGTATCAGTCTTCTCATCTGACTCTCAACAAGAAAGGAAATAAGTGCATTTCACAAAATGCAGAACTGTTTAAATCTGTTAAAATTAGCTCCACCTTGATCAACTGCAGCAGTGAGATGCTGCTTACACATCAGTGCATCAGCAGTTGTCCTCTATTAATATGATAAACTGCATAATAGCAGACCTATATCACTCACAGGTTGTGGTGAAAAGCAGCAAAATACATTTACTGTACTTTTACAGTGCTGTACAATTTTGAGGTACTTGTACTTGAGTATTTACATTTTATGCTCCTTTACATGCCCACTCTGCTACATTTAGAAACTTCAGATATAGTATTATACATGCAACTATAATGTATTGTTGTATATTAAACTAGTCTGTACTTAAGTAGGAGTTTGAATGCAAAACTTCTACAAGCATTTTAGGTTTTTTTTTCATTATTGTATTGGGTCTTTTGTCGTTGTTATCATGAACTGTTTTCCTGTTATTTACTGCCTTGTATCTCATTGGCATACATGGTCATAATTGTGAAATATGATAAGTCATGTTTGAGACTGTGAAATTAAAAAATTAACTAGAGTTATAACTACTAATTACAACTAGAAGCTCGTGAAAGGTTCACTTCTGTCATCCCTTCACTATTTATCTCATTTCCCTGTATGGCTCTCCATCCTGATGGGCATGTTTCCCCATTATAGAAGCAGACCATATACTGCTCCATATACTCCGGCCAATGGTAGACGTTTCATCTGTCTCGTTAGAGTCTAAACTCATAAGACTTGGCTGGTGAGCCTGGTGCAGCCCGCGGGGGTTTGCGGCCACAATATAACTCCTGCTGCTCGGAGCTATTCTGCACCGTTTAGCGAGGAAAACTCTCTGATGGCTTTTGTCTCGTGTGGACTAATGGTAGAATGGCTCAGCACGACGCGTCTTTGATGCTTTTGATGCGCCTCATTAACAGTTTAAATTTACACCTGCCTCATGCATTCCTGCAGGATCCCTCCTCACATGTTGAGTGGGAATGTTTGTTCTGTACAACGAGCTTCGTAAACGTTTCGGTCTCTGATGTCTTAATGAAGTCTCAGCTTATTGGGTTTTTTTTTTTTTTTTTTTGCATTTCTGTGTGATTCCTGGTTGTCCATTTGGGGCAATACGTGCGCCTCAAGAAGGCAAATAGGCTTATTCCCAATTCTGGACTCTCGCGTCTGTATTTAACAGCCTGCTTTAGTGCTTTTCCCGTCTTTTTTAATATCACTGACCTGCAGAACTCCGCTTTAACTGTCAGAGAATAAGACTCGGTCTTTGTGAGGATCCTGGAGGCTTGATTGATGTAGATATAGATTGGCCTGGAGCCTCAACTAATGTACAAAATTGGAGGTAATCTCAAATACGCTTAAGAATTCAACCCAACCAGAAAACCCGTGCAGCGGGTTCACTGCTGGGAGCTATTATCCTTAGTTAATAAATGCAAACATTTGTTCCTGATGGCTCACTTAACCTCTTAATTTATGTATGACCACCAGAGTCCTATTCAGGGGAGAGCCATCGGTCAAACAGGCCTTCACAGAAAGGCACCGCATGGCCCCTTTTCCCTCTTTCATCTCCGCTGTAATCACTGCGTGTTTCACGCAGCAGCGAGCGCCGCTGCGCAGCCAGAACTGGCGCTCAAACGCGCCTAATTGTCCTGCGTATTGACAAGTCGGTTCCGGTGTATTACCGATTTTCCGCTGCTCCGTGAGCAGGCTCTGGCTGGGTTTGGGACATCTGTGGGGGGGTCAGGGGTGAGGGCAGCCCCGGAGCTGCGTCCATCTGCCCAACAAATACCCACGTCTTCAGACACAAGCCTGCTAAACACCTCTAATAGCCTGTATAACATTTGCATTATTAGCCCCTAATGAGAGAGCCAACGTGAATACAGACTAAGCCTATTAAGTTATCAATGAAATACCGCCTATAATAAATGATTGCTACAGAGTGAGATGAAAATAATGACACAGTGCAAATTTCTCTCCATTATCGTGGCCCAGAGCAGCACAGTCTGAGAGGCTCTCTTTGTGTAATCAAAGGATATCAAGCTGAATCTAGGACACAGACATGCAACAGCGACTTCGAGATGGTTTCCTAATCCTCTAATCTGTTTTTTAGGAGGACAACTCTGAGATGTGTCCTCAAACTCAGTCAGTGGATTTAGAAAAAAAAAAAACATTTATATATATATATATACATATATCAGCCTCACTGCCTTCGGGATTTAGTGCAACTTTTAAAAAATATAACTGCATGTGAAAAATAACCATGGCATGTAAATGACTCCACTCTGTTCTCTCTTTCTAAATCAAGTAAATCAATATTGTCATAGCTCTGTGGATGCTATGGTTGGCCTATGATGAAACTGATGGAAGTAATTACAGTTCAAGTAATTCACAGCGTTTTCTCTGAAGAACATGATGAGAGATATTGGCCTGTAACTAACAAGAACTACATATCACAATTCTCATCATCAAAATGAGAATGTGCCAGTAAATCAGAGCAGAAATCTGACAGCAGACATTAAAACAGAGTTTAAACCTGCGTAAACTGTGTTTTTGGTCATTTGTGTACAAAAACAAGGTGTCAACACAACAATGACAATGCCTGTTATTGCCTCATAAAGTTGAAATGGTGAACATGTTAGCAAACAGTTGCACTTTTCCACATCCAGCAGCAGCGGAGCAACATTAACATTCATTTAGTGTTAGTTTTTGTGTCCAGCTGGTGAATGTGAGTCTAATTTGCAATCTGCATTTAGCTCTGTTTTTACTTTTTCAGAGAGTAAAATCTGAATGAATCTTTATCGGTACATAACATGTTTGCACTAATTCAAACATATACTGTACATCCCTGTTGGATAAAGATAAAGTTTGTATAAAAAGTGACCGCTCTAGTTCACAGATCTCAGCAAATAAGTTGGCGAGTACAGTGTAATCATAGGAAACAGAAATAACCAAGGCTGCAAAGACAAGACCTAAATTTAAAACAACAGCAACAACAGCAACAGCAACAGCAACAGCAACAGCAACAACAACAAACCCATAACACATCACCATGAAAATAATGGGATGAAAAGGATCAGTCATTGTTGTCAATCACCAGCTCCAACCTAACTATTATGGCTTCTGTTGTGCTGCACTGTGGGAAAATAATGTGACACATGCACCTGTGGTACTTCTCAGTTCATGGTAGACATCAATCTGGGTCTGCAGTGATATAACTAACTGGATTAGATCATTTGAGGACCAGGTGTGGAGCTTGAAATCCTACAGGATTTCTAATGTAGTGCATCACATACAGTCTGTTCCTAATACAGTCTGTTCAGCTGTGGTGAAATCCAGGTTTTGAAGGGCCCGCTTGGCCCCTGTACCCCAGCCAGCCCCACCCACCAAACACAGACAAAAAGGCCCTTGCTCTGGCGGAACAAACCGAGTTTGGCCCACTCATTGCGTTTGTTGGCCCCACAGAGACCCTGAATATAGAACAGCTATTCTATCTAATGAGGCAGAACTTCATGGCTGCCTCTATAAAACTTTGTCAGCCTTCTGTTCTCTGGCAACAAAGCCTGAATTTTTTAAAGTTTCACCCATTTTTTTTTTCCCAGTGACACACAAACTGTTAAGATGAATCGAACGCGGGCTTTTTCCTCTCGGTGACGTGAGACAAGTATTGCAAACAAAGATGACTATGAGGAGAAATAGGGCGCTTAGACAGGAGGAGCGATCAAGAATAACGCCTCCGCAGGGAGCGCTTTGATGACATGGGGTTGTAGTTTTATGAAATAGCCTACATTTGGCTTTGTGTCGAGGGTCTGTGAGGAATTGTGAGTGAGGATGTTTTCCTCTGCTTTTTATATTCCAATCTATGAAGATACTTCCTAGACCCAATACTAATTTGACTATTTCTCATTTATTGTGAGCAAAGATAATTGGGTTTTGCCTGCTGTGTGTGTTTGTGTGCCTTCAAGGATCTCTGTGTTTACATAGCTTGTTTTTTCTCTTTGATGGCAATGCAGAACCAAAATGTAGCACGATAACAGCCTTTCATAACTCTATCACTTGAATCTATAGTCCTGCAACCATAACACTTTTTATTTCAGCATTTCATAACACAAGTGTGGACTCAAAGGGTTCTCTCTGGGTGGAGTGTGGTGCTGGGATCACAGATTTAACCTCATATTTAGGGACTGCGCAAAAGTTATTTTGGTGGTGAGGGCGACTGAACGTTGTCAAAAAAAAAAAAAGCAACGGTAATTATTGTTTCCTCTTGACTAACTATAACTATAACACCCTCACATGTCCGAATAAAATGGCAGCATTAAATTGGTACAATGTATTTTATACCATGCACCAGTTTAAACCTCATATATTCGTGGAACTTGTAATGTGAGCTACCAATGCCTGGATTAATAAAACCTGATCCAGAGACAGAATTATTTATCATTGTAACTAACTGAAAATCTGTTTATTATTGTAACCATAACAACATCTTACCTTCAAAAAAACAAAGAAACAAAAGCACCTTCCCCCCTAATCATTTCTGTACAGTTCCTCTAGCAAAACTCTTGTGGACCTATTGTCTGCTCATATATTCAAACCATAAATGGATTATGGGACAATGGGCCCTTGGGCACAAGCCCCCCATAAGAGTAAGATCCCCAGACTGAAAGAGACACAAAATGACTAGTCACATCTCTATGTAGTTGGTTTGTGTCTCTTTGTAGCTGTTTGATCGACTTTACAAGACACATTAACAGCCACTTCATATGGAGGCCCTTGTCCAGGGGCCCCCTGACTCCTTGGACACCTGGGCCTGTGCCTGATGGAAACGTGCAGTCATCGAGCCACGATCCAAACCCAGATGGCTACGCAAAAACCTCATAACTCCAACATTTCAATTCAGGGTCAGTCCATCAAGTGTCATTTGTTTGCGTGTCACGTTTCCCACATTAAGTACAATTCAAAGTGCGCCGACAACAAACAGCATGTGAGGTGTGAGGACTTTGACATACCACATCAGAGGGATCCACATCTCAGACAGATATGCCCACTCATAAGCTGTGGTGCGGAGGAAGGTCTCGAGTGGTTCACTTCAGTAGCCAGTAGCATCTCATCCTGGGCAGAGCGTGACTGATCCAGGAGATCTGAAAGATAATTTTGTCCTTTAGTACATAGCCTACTTTGGTGAACACATTGTCTTTGCAGCCTCGCCTCATTAGCCCTCTCATAGCCTGCATGAACACTCATGGTTGGGCTGCTGAAATATTGATTAGCTCTATAGTGAGTGCAGAGATATAGCTTTTGTTTTTTGTTTTTTTGGTGTATATAGCCTATTTGTTGAATATAGTTATTTGTCTTTGGTGGTTGTTAGCTCCCTGGGGAAAACAATGCCTTCCCTTCAAAGTCTTGCTGGCACATGCAGAGAAGACGCACTGATCACATAATACTGTGGTTGTGTACATGTGTGATACAGCCTGCCTTCTGTGTGTGTGTGTGTGTGTGTGTGTGTGTGGAGAGCCTGTGTGGTGTACGTGTGGGTGTGCGTAGTGTCCCCCTCATATTTTGTTTTGTTTTATATGAGGCATGTGCTGTAACGTTCAAAGAGAATTATATAGTATTGTTTATGGAGGGTGACTCCATAAACAGAGGGAGCTTTAATGCTCTGTGAGAGAGGAACCGCATTGCCGAGTTTACAGCCAGCTGGACTTGTGTTACCTGTACAATCCTCTTTAGTCACATTAATATAGCTCTGTGCCATGCTCTAAATAGCAATGCGGGGACTTGAAACAGCAAGAAAAAGTAGAGACATAGAGAGAGGTAAAGGAAAAGGTAAGATGGAAGAGGAGTGGGAGAGTAGATAAGAGAGAGGAATTACAAAGTAAGTGAGAGTGGGAGTTCTGTTGCCTATCAAATAGGCAAGTTTAAGAAGCGTTACCACCTTGGCTGCTAATGCACTTGGTGACTGTGTTGTGTGACTCACAGAGTCTATAAAGTAGGTTAGTGGGTTATTGCTTAAAGTTAAAAAGCTAATAAGCCTCAAAATGTGTTTATTCATGATGGGAATCATTTGGAAGTAAAGAAGTCTGTCGCAGAGTTTCTCTGTGATAATGAAACGTATCATTAAAATAAAATGGTATAAGCCCACACTGTAAAAATTGACTTGTTTGTTAGACTGCAGATGAAATTCTTTGATCTTATAAAGCGGAATAGATAATTTGAGCATTTCACGCCTGTGACTCGTATAAAGAAGACATCTGAGCAGAGCGGTGCCTTGTGTTTTGACTTATGTGGCAGGTCACAGTCTGTCATGATGGGGGAGCTGCCACATGAGCGGTACAGCAATTCAGTAAGGAACTCAACTGAAATAAAACACAAACACCGCCATCATGTGACCAAAGTGACACACCTGGGTCACGTGATGACCTTAATGAAGAGACTCAGAGATGTGGTTGAAACTTTATAGTGAGGAAACTGCTGTAACCACCACACAAGAGCCTACAGCCATGACAGCAGCTCTGTGAGGCTGTACTTAAGTACAGCGGTAACACGCTCCCAATGGCAGTGCTAACATTTTAGTGTGTTACCATGCAAACATTTGCTAATTAGCACAAAACACAAAGTTTAGTTTCTGAGGCTGATGAAAATGTCCTTGATTTTTTTGCAGGGGGGCACAAACGTCTGTACCAAATTTAATGTTATTCCATCCAGCAGCAGACATTTCAGTCTTAACCACAAATGTCAACCTGATGGTGGCGCTAGAGGAGAAGTCAGGGGATCACCAACGTCAGAAGAACACATCCTCTTAGGACAATGAATGTACAAGAAATTCCATCTAGTAGATGTTTCACTGGATAAGTGACAACTTAGACCTACTGTTAGCAAGAGAGGAAAAGTCAGGGCATAACCACATTCATTAGGGTTCATGTTCTGGGCAACATGAATATCTGCACAAAATTTCATGGCGAGATGAAACATTTCAGTCTATTTCAGGACCAAAATGGTGGCTCGACACACTGACATTGCCATAGAGTCACGCAGCTATAAAAAAAACTGTGTGAACACAACTTGTTTAGTGTTGACTTTTTTCAGTGGCTGTCTCACACTTGTCAAATCCAAATAACTGTGTGTGATAGAGCTAATCTGTTTCTGGAGCAGCTGTTCAGAAGTTACAAAGTGTTGCTTTAATACTCTTACATAAACACTGCCCTAATGTTCACACTGTAGCTGTGTATCCATCTTTGTTTGTTTTTTTTTTTTGGTGAAGTAAAGGCTGTGCTATGCATCTGTTACTGCTGTGTCTACAAGATTACTAATTTCTCATCACAAAGATGTTAAGTGAACCATTTCGGCAGTAAAAGTCTTCTTTGTGGATCCTTATAAGCCTCAGACAGTGTCCCATTGATTGATGGATTATCACAGGCACTTATGGCCACCAACCTGTTTTTGGCTACATCAGCTCCACACTTCAAATGCAGCTTGTCTGTGCGCTGATGTCGACTTTTGAATGCACATGGAGGATCATGCAAGGGGAGAGAAGAAGGGGAGACATAACTTCACATGAGTGATATCCAGACGTCTGCCATTCCCTCCCTCCATGCTTCTCTTAACTCATCCACCCCCATCTGTTCATCCAAAGCACACACAATCTGGCACCGCGCAGCCATCAGGTGTGCACACACAGCCCCCGAGCCTTTCACTAACTCGCTCGCTAACTTTAAGTTCCTGTTTGTCTTTATAATAAGGAAATGAGGCATTTGGAGAAACCTGCATTCACAAAACATCCTCAGACTCGACACAAACATCTAATTCTTGCCCCCAGATTCTCCTACTACCAGACTGAAGCAGGAGCGAAAGCTGGCCCCGTGTAACTCTCCTATATATCGTCCCTTTATTCAGACCTGATGTGTGAATCTTTATGTGTGCTCCTACTGACCTCCCCTGAATACCACTCCAGAATGCAGGGATGGAAACAACTCTAGACAAAAGCAGTTGAGATTCAAAAGCAGTGAAAGGAAGAATGAGAGGGGAGGTGGGAGGAGCTTGGAGGGAAAAGGGCCGTGCGAGCCTTTAAATCATCATTGGAAACTCATTAGAAAGCTGGCGGGGCTTGGCGGAGACGGCCGCACAGATTGCGCGCTCCCGAGCACAATACCGGTAATGAAGTGGAAGCAAAGAGGGAGTGTCCCCGGACAGATTTCTTTGCACTAGTTACTCCACTGGCCCTAAAGTTTCCCCACAATCTGTGTGTGGGGTGTAAAAAGCTGTATTCATGAGATGTTAACCGTTTTGTTTGTCGGGAGGAATTTATTCAAAGTGTTGCAGCTATCAGCGACAGATGGGCTGGAAGGTGATGGATCGAAGCAGAAGTTAACTAAGAGAAAAAGAGATGGGGAAAGGAGAATAAATGTTTAATGTAACTGGACGTTATCAATCTGGTGGCATTCTGGTGCCAGTCCGTGCCTGCTGCTCTATTCAGATCTGGCTCACTGCAGTTCACTGCCTGTTGCAGCCTCAACTGTAGACTGCTGGTCGGCCTGTTGGCACAGTCAGGATGTAAAACAGTCTGCAAACATGTGCAGTTCATTCAGTATTATCACTTATGTTGTTTTCCTTAAAGAGAGCATATTTACTGTACCATTTGGTGCAGTTTTATTTAATAGTCTTTAATTAAGACACATTAACCACTTTATGTTGCTTATTTTATGGACTGTAGGAAAATTCATAAGGGAGAATTTTATAAATTTTATTTTGGCTCAAAGGAGGGTAGTCTGATTTTTTGGGAAGAGCAGGGAAGGACCTTTTAGTTTCTAGTTTTTTTTTTCATCCTAAATCTATATTTTCTTACAACCCTCACTTTGTAATATAGTGAATAATTACAAAAATAGTTGGATCAGAAAGACCTCTTGCTTCTGCCATGGTTAATTTTACCATATGCAGAGGAAAACAGCTCTCTCCCTGTCTCTCTCTCTCTCTCTCTCTCTCTCTCTCTCTGTCTCTCTCTCAGGGTTTTTATAAATGTGTACACTGGTGGCACACATTGGAGACCTTAGGTTAAAACTGGGATAGATATACAATTAAACACGTGTTACCTCTTAAACACATATTATTTTGACCTGTTGTGGTAATAGTGTAGTAGTTGTTTAAGATGAGGGCTCAAAAAAAAAACATTAGGGCTGTAACTAACATGCTAAATAGTGGATTGACTAATCATTTAATTGCTTTAGCTCTATAAAACATCAATAAACCCAAAGTGAATTATAGGGTTCAGTCTCCCTCACCACCTTAATATTTCCCATACTGTCCCTTAAAGAAAGTTGCAAAAGCAACTTTTAAACAAGTCATCACTTTTATCCAGTTTAAGAAATAATATCTTCTGTAGCTACCAAACAATGAAAGTGGATATTTCACTGTGAAGTGCCACACTCAGAGACTCAACCTACAGGCTTTATTTTTTACCACACCAGGACCACACAAAAGCGTCTAATTAACCTGCACACCACTTCATCATGTATTCAATTTAATTCAATCAATAAGAGTTTTAGGAATAATACAGGCTGAATGAGCACCTCTACCCCCCTATAAGAGAAGTGCCATCTCCTCTTTAAGATCTCTACACAGAGGCCACGACACAACTTTCTCAAGTGTTGCACTCTGGAGCTGATGGCCGCATTCACTCCTAATCATTTTCATCAATAGCGTAGAGGATGAGGCCATTACCCAGACGAGCCCTGGAGTGCGGTTCTCTGGTGGAGAGGCCATAATTGGATAATTAGTGTTGGGAACCAATTAGGACTCTGTGCTTGTGATGGCACGCGAGTTAGGCAAAGGTTAGCTGAGAGGGGAAGGGGAGGGGGGGGGGGGGGGGGGGTGAAGGAGGTTCAGGGCTGTGATCGATTATTCTTAGACACCCCCCTCCCAGACACACACACACACACACACAAACGTCTCTCCTTTCTCACCCTCCTGCTCTCTCTCCCCACTTTCTTCTTCCACTGCTTATCTGCTGGACAAAAGAAACCAAATCGCCTATTTCCATCTCAATGAGTTAAGCCCCAACAAGAGGCAGGGATCGGGCGACCAGCTTCAGACCCCAAATACCCGGCGATCACTAGAGCAAATGGCACCACAATGCTGAAGAAAAGAAAGAAAAGAGGGGAGGGGAGGGGAGGGAGGGGGGGTCCTCTAAAGATATATTTATATATGTTAAAGAAAATGCTAATATGTCCCCGTGAAGAATAGAGGGGATTTCGGAGACTCACTCTAATTCTACTATTGTTGAACTCGCGTGCAGACGGGCGAGATTGACACGGTGGTCACGTGAGAGAATTATCTTTTTTTTTTTTTTTTTTAGGTGTGTGGTGTGTGTGCCCCTCAAGAGACAGCTTTGCATTTGGGGGGTTGAAGATGCAAAAGTCTGTCCAACAAGTCCCACCTCCCACGAGTCTTTGTAACGCACGCGCACATGCACGTGCAGAGATCAACACAGTGTAATTTGCTTTTGATTGCTCTTGTCTTTCTATGTGTATGTGTATGTGTATGTATGTGTGTGTGTGTGTGTGTGTGTGTGTGTGCGTGTGTGTGTGTGTGAGAATGCTGAGCGGTGTTAGAATACCGTCGGAGTCCTGTGGACTCTAAACATAAAGAAATGAGGATGATTCTCTCACGGCTGAATAAAAACAGCCCCGCAGAGAGCACATTATTACTGAGGCTGAATAGACCTCCTCTGCCTTAGCTTTGGACAGAATGGGTTCTTCAATGTGCTGTACGCTGAATGAAAGATGTTTTGGATCAGACTTCTTGTTGTAGCTCCAACAAATGAATCAGAGTTACCTCATCTCATGTTGCCATTGAGGGTTGGATTCATTGATGAGAACAATGCTTGGGGTTGCCAGGTTGTGAAAAATGCCTTTAGCTGCTGCTGACCTTTCAATCTGGCAATAATGAAGGTATAAATGCAGGCAATGCATTATTAAATGCCCAATCAGTTTTTAATAGAATTTTACCAAGATTGGGGCTAAACCTTACATTTTACTTTATAAAAAAAAATCAAGACCCTCTACTTCTTTGACTGAAATACATGAATTTTTGGACTATCAGTGTTTTCTTTGAACTCTCCTCTTGAGTTATAAGACAAAATATGAAACATTCTCCACACAACACGTCCAAAACAACATAACAGCGTTAAATTGTGTACAGCCTTTTTAATCCTTAATACCTTGGTGAAACTTTGAATGTGTACCACCAGTCTGACACAGAGACAGAATTGTCCTCCTCTGCATGTGGCAGAGTGCATTTTCATGAACCATATGGCAAATGAAAACTGTCATTTTGATGTAACTATTAGCTATTGCAAAGGAAGGCTGAAATCAAATGTAAATTAAGGACGTTTAAAAAAATAAAGAAGAGTTAAAGACCCTCCCCTGCTCTCCACAAAAGATCAGCCTATACCCCATTTTCATACAGTCCTGTCAGTCAGGGGGATTTTCCACAACATGGCACAACCACAACCTGTTCTCATTAATGGATTAGGCTACAGCTAACTGAACTATAAAGTATTAGTAACTGAATTATTAACCAATAGTAACCCTATTACTTCCAATTTATAAATCCTTTATGAAGGCACCTGGTTGGAAAGTGGCACCAGTATTTCTATAACACCCCTATAAGAGATCATCATTTAGTTTTGATGTCCTTAATCACTCAGAATGATGTGTCCTTATCTTTTAGGACAGGCCTGACTGTGTCTAACTATGCAAGCTGCTCAACTAGATGTTGTCCATTCAGGTGTCTCCTATTTGACTTTCTGTGGCAGATGGGTTCTTTATAGAACATGCCAACTGATATTAGCTTCTACTGCAAGGCAAGTGTTGCCCCTGAAAAAGCTGGTTGTGTCTGTCTGTGTGTGTGTGTTTGTGTGTGTGTGTGTGTGGGAGGGGGTGAGGGGGTTGGAGGAGAGGGAGAGACAGAGTCCAATGGGAAGAATGAGAAAATCTCTTAAAGAGCCGTGACGGGGCCCCGGTCGTTCTCTAAATGTATTTTAATAGGAGGGACCCTGATGTCCAGGGTAATTCATCTCCCATCTCCCTGTAATGAAAGGAGTCGTGGCCGGGACCAGGGCAGGTCTGGGGAAGGAGGGGGGGGGGGGGGGGGGGGGGGGAGGAGGGGGGAATGGGGATGCAGGGATGATACAAAGGCTGCATGTGGCTCTGCCTCATTATGCTGCAGTTAGGCACAGGGCTGCATGGAGGCAGCGGGGGTTAGGGTCCCCACAGACCGGCTCAGGGGCCACAATACCGGCATGGACGGCTGTAAAGGGAGACCCTGCCATGCCATTATCCCGCCGCTACTAACGAGGGCTTCATACGCCTTTGATATAATCTCACTATTGAAATCCTGATAAATCCCCCCTGCGTTTACAGCCAAATCCCATTTGTAACGGGTTCGTGGAAGGCTGTGTGAGTGCGTGCGTAACCACCACTGTGTGTGTGTGTGTGTGTGTGTGTGTGTGTGTGTGTGTGTGTGTGTGTGTGTGTGTGTGTGTGTGTGTGTGTGTGTGTGTCTTCACCTGCGCCTCTCTGTTGTGGCAGCCGAGGCCAAGGAGAGTCGCGTGTTAAACCGGGCCGTTACACTGGCTTTAATTAAAAAATCCCCTCTCTCGCGCACAAGACATCTCGTGAGCCGATCTGAGCTGAGACCGAATTTGAATAAAATCAATGTTTGAGTGGATATAGTCCTTTTTCTTGCCTCAGATATGATCTGATAGGCAAACAATTACTGGGATACAACACACTGGGGGGATGAATAATAGAAGGCAAAGCAAATTTATGGAATTTATTAATGAGAATAAAATGAGCACGAAGATGATGCTATTACCACCAGTTACACCACATTTTTAAAAAAAAAAAAAAATCTCTTGCACTGCAATTATTCAGCATGTTAAGCTGTCTCAGCGGTATGGGTCTATCAAAAGTGCATTATATGAAATCGTATCTGTCTGGGTGAGTGGATCAGGGCACTGTGGGGTTGAAGAAAAGGACAAATCATGTCTTTCATGCTTGAAGTTATTTTCCTATCAGAGCCGGAGAGGTCACTGACAGTTAAGCCTGCCAGTGACTTGCTTTTACTCGGGTGGGTTACACAGGACACACGTGTGGGGATCCAACCAGCCAGTGTTTAAGCATAAATCTCTTTACACTGAAAAAGTACGCCTATAGATAGGGTAAAGCATCCTGAACAGACACTCCTATTCAAATGCTTTGTCCTCTATCTCAGGGACACTGCGCATCTCTGTGCTTCCCCCCCAAGTGTCGGTGCGCAGACTCATTTAACAGCCCGAGGAATATAAACAAGCAACGGAAACTATAGCTGTATTAAATCAAGCCCCGCGTTTAGCCCACATATTGGATGCCAAGTTTCTCCGCACAGTCCAGGAATCTCTAAACAGGGTTTAGAGGTCTTTCAGAAGTCCCCCTTTTTTTCCCTCTCAAAGCCCGGATTGGTCACAGTGCGTCTCATTTGCATGCCTCGCCGTATAAACCCTCCTGCAGACACTGCAGCCCTCTTGCGCTGAGAGAGCAGCACACCTCCAGTAGAGAGAGAGGGAGAGAGAGAGCGGAGCGCATCCAGAGTGCGCATTGAAAGACATATGGAATATTTATTACAGGCTTCAGACTGAAAAAAAAAAACAACAACCCCAGAGAGTCGACTAGAGCGGGGAAGGAGTGGCTTTGTCCAGGTGTGTTTTGTTTAAACTTTAAATTGGACTCATTTCGGACAGTTTGCTGAATTTCAGATTCATTCTGGAGTGACGGCGTCAAGATGGGAGAAACAGGGTGGAACGGGCTGTTGGTGCTCGTGTGCGTCTCTTTGGCGAGCCTTTCTGCTGGCACACAGGGAAAGACGGTGAAATATCAGACATTTGAGGAAGACGCACCGGGGACAGTGATTGGAAACTTGGCCAAGGACATCTCCTCCAGTCCCTCTTCCTCGGGAGGCTCCAGGACCAATTTCAGGATGATGAAACAGTTCAACTCCTCTTTCATCCGTCTGAGGGAGAGCGACGGGCAGCTGTCCATAGGAGAGAGGATAGACAGGGAGCGGGTCTGCAAACACACCCTGCACTGCCTCATCGCTTTCGACGTGGTCAGCTTCTCCAAAGAGCAGTTCAAACTCATCCACGTCGAGGTGGAGGTCAAGGACATCAACGACAACTCCCCCGAGTTCCCCCGGAAAGAGTCGAGTCTGGAGATCTCCGAGAACACAGCCGTGGGCACGCGGATCCCGCTGGACTTTGCCGTGGACGAGGATGTTGGGGTGAACTACATCCAAAGCTATCAGATCTCCGTCAACAGCCACTTTTCAATCGACGTGCTCAGCAGGGCCGACGGGGTTAAATATGCGGAGCTGGTCCTCATGAAGGAGCTGGACCGGGAGACGCAGGCTTCTTACGCGCTGGAGCTTGTGGCTATGGACGGCGGCAACCCGTCCCGCACCGGAACAACGCGCATCAACATCAAGGTGAAAGACTACAACGACAACAGCCCGGTGTTTGACAGGAACAGCTTCTCCGTGGACCTGCCCGAGGACGCACCGGTGGGCTCCCTCTTGCTGGACCTGAACGCTGAGGACCCGGACGAGGGTCTGAACGGTGAGGTGGTGTACGGGTTCGGTAACCAGGTACCCCCAGAAATACGACAACTCTTCAGAGTGGACAGGAAAACTGGACGGCTCACCCTGGAGAGCCCGATTGACTTTGAAAGTAAGAACACGTACGAGTTTGACGTCCAGGCCACCGACCTGGGTCCGAACCCGAGCCCGGCCATCTGCAAAATAGTAGTGCAGGTCCAGGATGTTAACGACAACGCACCGGAGATCTCCATTACCCCCATGACCTCCATCACAGCGGGGATCGCGTACATCACTGAGGCGGCGGCCAGAGAGAGTTTCGTGGCTCTGGTCAGCACCTCGGACAGAGACTCGGGCGCGAACGGACAAGTGCACTGCACCTTGTACGGACACGATCACTTCAGACTGCAGCAGGCGTACGAGGACAGCTTCATGATTGTGAGTACCAGCCCGTTAGACCGGGAGAAAATCCCTGAATATAACCTCACGGTAGTGGCGGAGGATTTGGGTTCCCCTCCCTTCAGGACCATCACTCAGTACACCATCAGGCTGACTGACGAGAACGACAACGCTCCGGTGTTCAGTAAACCGGTGTATGAGGTGGCAGTGGTGGAGAACAACGCACCTGGGGCATACATCACCACAGTTGTGGCGCGGGACATGGACATGGGGTCAAACGGGAAGGTCAGCTACAAACTGGCGGACACATACTTCATGGGCTCCCCCATCTCCACCTTTGTGTCGCTGGACCCAGCCAGCGGGTCGCTTTACGCGCTCCGGAGCTTCAACTACGAGGTGATGAAACAGCTGGAGCTCCGCATCACGGCCAGTGACGGCGGCTCCCCGCCCCTGTCCGGCAGCGCTAATGTCTACGTGAGGATTGTGGACCAGAACGATAACGCACCGGTCATCACTCAGCCGGCTCTCAGCAACGGCTCCGCTGAAGTCCTCCTGCCCCGGGACGCACCGACCGGCTACGTCATCACCCGGGTGGAGGCGCGGGACGCAGATGAGGGCGTGAACTCGGACCTATCCTACGGGCTGGCCACCGGTGAACCCTCCGTGTTCTCCGTGAACAAAGCCACCGGGGAGATCTACCTAAACCAGGTGCTCAGCCACGACGTGGACGAGACCCTGAGCGTGACCGTGACGGTGAGTGACAACGGGAGGCCCGCGCTCACCTCCACCGCCACGCTCCACTTCCTAATCATCGCGGGCTCCCCGCCGAGCGACAGGACAGTGTACCAGTCAAGCGACGGGGACGAGGTGCACGCGCAGTGGGACCTGTCAGTGGTGATTATTGTTGTCCTCGCGGGGAGCTGCACGCTCCTGCTGCTCGCCATCATCCTCATCGCCACCACCTGCAACCGGCGCAAGCAGGACAAAGGCGGCGAAGACAGCGACTCATACGGGGAGAAGGGCACGCTGGAGAGGGGCAGGAACCACGTGGTTGACAACCCGCTTCTGCCGCTCCATGGAGCCGGGGGAGGAGCGGGCTTTGACGGACACTCCTACAGCAGCCAGCCTGGTGGGTTCACCTCGGCTCACCCCGGGGGCAGCGACATGTGCTCGGCCTCTGAGGACGGCAGCGAGGTGCCCTGTGTGTATGACTCAGACAGCAACAGCAAACTCCGAGGGAATAAACACGAGGTGAGATGCACCTTTGGGCCTCTGGGCTTTGTAGGGGTGGGGAGGGGAGGCGCAGGGTGGCACGCGACAACAGTGAGCACTCCGCAATGTGTTCATCCATCAGAAACTTATCTCTGTTTTCCTTCTCTGGTCTTCTCCTGCAGGGCTACTCCACTCTGCCTGGCTATGGGAACGGAAAGGAGGCTGTGAGGCCCATCACCATCTGGAAGGGGAACTCTTACACCACCATCTCTGCCAGGGACCCCGCCTTCAGTGGCAAAGACAGTGGCAAAGGGGACAGTGACTTCAATGACAGTGACAGCGATGTCAGTGGAGACACTGGCCTGAAGAAGGATGGAGCAGTGGTTCCTCCAGTGGGTGGCCAAAATGGTAAGGACAGAAATAAAAGGCACATTTGAATGGATGTATAAAATAGTGTGGGTGTGGTGGTGTGCTCTAGTTTTAAATCTCACTTCACTTTCTTTTCTCTCCATCTCTTTTAGGTCTGTGGGCTTGCACCAGTGAGTGTAAGGTCCTGGGTCACTCAGATCGCTGCTGGAGCCCATCAGCAGTAAGAGCCAACGCAGCTCCCTCACCAGCCCCGACCCTCTCCTCCTTCAACAGCCTCCCCAAGACAGCGTCCTTGCCCCGGGACCCCCACCGCAGGGACAACTACTACCAGGCCCACATCCCCAAAACAGTGGGGTTGCAGAGCGTGTATGAGAAGGTGCTGCACAGAGAGTACGACTACGTCCTGGTCACCCCACCCAGGCCTGTGAGGGTCCAGGAGATCAGTGATATCACCATCCCTGTTTACACCCCCACTCCAACACACTGCCCCAACAATGACGTCTAAAACAGACAGTTGCACACACGCTCACCTAAGCTCACTCTCAAAGAAATGTATAGTGTATTCAAATTTTTAATTTATGATTCCTTGACAAGGAGAATAATGTATCTATCTGAAGTTATTTGTTGCTGTGTGGAGAGTGTGCACATATAAGTTTATATCCTAATATTTGTGTGTTTTTGTTTTATTGTAAAAGACACATTTGAAGTCCATTCAATCACAAATTTTGTTGGACATGAAGTGTATCATATGCAAGTTTTGTACATACAGAGATTTTTATTTTTTATAAAAGTAATAATTAAGCAAAGACCTGTTAATATGAATTGTAATTATTGATCTTTAAGCATGCTGACTATTTAAAATGGCCCCAGAAACTGTTGGGTTTGAGGGCCGGTGACCCACAATGTATCAAGTTGATAACTGTGTATGAAATGATTTGAATGCAATAATTATAAGTATAATTGTACAGATTTTTTTATTATCACAATATTCTGAGAGAAAATAAACTTTGAAATACTGTTCTGAGCACGTGACTTCATGTGTTTGTTTAAAGGGATCACAGATCGAGGCGAGGGGGGGGGGGGGGGGGGGGGGGGTGTTTGTGAATGTCTTACAGGAATATATCAGTCAGGCCAGTCTCTATAGGAAAAGCCAACAGGCGTCGCTGTTATTGCAGCACTGAGCCTCTGTCCTTGCAGCCCACTGAAGAAGGTCAGCTTTTTTTTTTTTTTTTTTTTTGTGAATACGATTTTGCTGGTGAGGAGCCAGAGCAGACGACAGGGTTTTGTAGCAAATCACTCCGGCACAACAAAGAGCTAAAACCTCCATAGTTATTCTTTTCATCTTCATTCATAGGACTGCCATAACACATATTAATACAAGAATGAAAGATATGTTCAGGTTTCCATTACATAAATTGTTTCCACCTGCTGATGAGACATAATGAGAGAGAGAGAGAGAGAGAGAGAGAGAGAGAGTATATGTATAAAACTGGCTTTACTGTTCGTCTCTAAAAAAAAAAACAACCTAACCTAACAACCTTATATAAGATAAGAAGTTTAACTAAGGATATGGAACAGGCAGCCGAACACAGTTGGTTTTTGTTAAAGAACATAAAGTCCTTGGGAATAAACCTTTCTGCCATCCTTTCAGGATGTTTTTTGTCTATGTGCCAAATGCGCACGGTGCGTCCCTTACGTAATCACCCCTCCAATGATTCAGGGTCTTTTAAATAACAAGTCTGAACTCCAGAGGTAGCAGACACAGAGAGGTAAGAGTGAACCCTGTCGCTTTGTGCACACTGTCGTGTAAATATACCGTCTCCGACATATGGAGAAAACACGCGACATTCCGCCAGAGTCACCTCTGACCTGCAACAGTCTGTGGAGCTATTGCGCAGGGAGGGAGGGAAATGGGGGGTGTGGGGGGTTAGGTGTGCGAAGGTGATTCGAGGAGACAGCCTCGCTCTTCCTTCATCATCTCCTTAATTGCTGAATAGATCTTAGTCTGCCCACAGAGGTTGTCATAAAGCTTAATGATATGAATTCTGGAGGATCATAGCACGAATCAAACTCATGGAAGTTGAATGAGCAGCCTATGTGAGCTTCAAAGGGAAAGAATGATGAATGCTTTTCTGAGAGAAAGAAAAACTTTTGCCTCAGATTACGCGGTGATCAGCAGCTGGAGGTTAGATTTGACCTTTTCATGGAAAGTCGCAAAATTTGGAAAGGTAATGTACAGTTTTAGCACGAGAGCGCGCAACTGTATGGGTGAGGAGGAAGGCGTGACTATCCTCCTCCCCCTCCTCCTTAGCGAGAGAGACAGAGAGAGAGAGAGAGGGAGAGAGAGAGAAAGAGAGATAGAGAGAGAGAGAGAGAGGACTGAGTGGAGTGGGGTTTCCTCAGGTGTTTGGATCCAGTCATGGCCGGGAGCTCAGAGAAAGTACCGATCGCCTCGGCGGGACCAGAGGACCTGCAGCAGTTCATGCCTCCGGTGAGTGTTTCTACGAGCCAGTACAGCTCATTTATAGCTCATATACACTGGGACATCATACATCACTGTGCATCTCTAGGGGCCCATCAGGGACCAAAACTTTCTATTTCTTGACCTTTCAAAAGTTGCACAAACTACCAATAACGATCTCTGTAACTGTGAGTTCAGTATCATATGACGAGGTTATCAGAAGTTTCTTTACAGGGTGATTTTCGGGTGTGTGGTCACCTTGTCATGTCCTGGGGGGGTTTCTTTACTTTGCCATAGGCCTACTCCGCCGTGGCGGTCAAGCCCAGCGCCACCGGCCGTCTCCTGAAGGCCGGGATCGCGGTGCTCATCGCCGGAGCCCTGCTTCTTCTGCTGGGGGCAGTTGGAGCTTTTTACTTCTGGAACAACAATGAAAAACACGTAAGAATGATATTTTACTATTAGTCTATTCTGACTTCATTGGTGGTACACTGGTGCAGCACGTTAGTTCCATTAAGATATTCAGTTTTAAATCTGGGTACGTAATTAAACAAGTTCTAACCTACCATTTTAGCGCTGCTATATTTCACTGATCAGCCTCAACATGTTTGGTGCACTTTAAAATGTTGTAGGGAGCGTGTTTCAGTTTTCCAAGTCAAAAGGAAAGTTCTCAGAAACCATTAATAACCCTGTGGAACACAAAGCTTTAGTCCCTGTCACCACCCCAGTCATTTTCATACAGTCCCTTAAGGCTTTCAATCGAAAATCATTTCAGTCAGCCTGATCTGCTAGATAATTCACTTTTTTTATTTCCAGTGCATTTTTCTCTGATTCCAAAACTTTTCTAAAATAAGAGGAACTACCTCAGTGGAAAACAGCTCTCATACTCACAACCGATAAAACATCATGTCACTTGACTGAAGAAATTGTTAAAACAAGCTCTTTTGAATTGGAAAACAAGTGAAATTATGTCATCAGTAGTAGATTTTTTTTTTACTTGTTAGAATTAAAAAGACTCAATAGACTGAAGCAGTTCTTCAAGATGGATGTTTTTTGCAGCGTAGGCAAACAGTAAAATGGAAATTAAACACACCATTTTCATGGTACAGTCTGAGGTAAAGCTTAGTGAATGGAGTCCTTGTGGGTATGTGGTGTGTGTTGGAGGATTGTGGCTGGGTGGAGAGGGGTGGGGTGGGGGTGGGGGGCCCTCTGGTCCGGCTGATGCTCCAGGGGCAAGAGGTGTAAGAGATGAGAGGGAAAATGTAGCTTTCTGGGTGTTTTTTTTTTTTTCAATTTGAAGTTTGAAAATGCTATTAAGACATGATGAAAAGGCTCTGTAGAGGGGTCATCATCACCCAGAGGTGTGAGAACTGTATTCTTCTTCTGACCAAGTTTGAATGAAGGTGTGTGTCTGAAAGAGAAAATTGAGAAAGGAGAGGGGTTGAATGTGTGAGGACAAGTCATGGGGTAGGACTGGAGAAGGAAGGAGAGGGAGAGTGAAAGGGAGAGGGCTGGGGGTGGGGTGACTCTCAGGACTCTCATACCTTACATGCCAGTCTGAAACCTTGTGTGTGTTTTGTGTGTGTGTGTGTGTGTGTGCAGGTCTACAATGTCCACTACAGCATGAGCATCAATGGCAAAGTGGAGGAGGGTTCAATGGAAATCGACACAGCCAGTAACATGGAGAGATTCAGCACCGGCAGCGGGGCGGACGAGGCCGTGGAGGTCCACGACTTTGAGATTGTGAGTTAAACTGAAACTAATGTTTAAAATAAATAAATAAATAAATAAAATGAAGAGGATCAGGTAAAAGCAGAGAACTGGACTCACCAACATGGTGATCAGCTCCCTCCACGCAATTTGGAGATGAAGTCGATCCGATCTGTTGAAACTTTAAAGACCCTCGAGGGCAGATTGGCTCACTGCAGCAGTGGAAAAAAAAAAAAATTAAGAACAAGTAGACATGTTATCCCCCTTTGGGCCAATCAGTGTCAAGATGCATCGTCCCTCCAATTTTCATTAAATTCGGACTGGTGGTTTTTGACCTTTAATTAGAGAGCTGCAATCAGGCCAATCAGACTAGTGAAGCAGCAGTTTTGGCCTTTTAACAATTAAAATTTTGACCTTTAATCATACCGACCCTGTGAGTGTAATTTTTTTAATCTTGAATTCAGTGCTAAGATAACCCCCCCCCCCACACACCCCCACATTTAATCAAAATCAGATGTTAGCTGTGATGCTGCATTTAATGTGCAGTCCCAGACACCTGCAGCTAGAAGAAGACAATGCAGCATCTAGAGACATCATGGGTTATAAAGTCCAGCTTTTTGTTTTGTTCCCCTCCAGGGGATCACAGGGATTCGGTTTTCAGGAGGAGAGAAGTGCTACATCAAGACCCAGGTGAAGGCTCGCCTGCCTGATGTGGAGGCTCTCAACAAGGACTCAATGACATTTGACCTGGTGGGTTGGTCCAGTCCTTCTTATATGTCCAGAGCAAGTGTGTTCTCTCCATGCTGTGACATGATTTTCAGGGAATTCACCAAAATCCTGTAATGACAATTAACCTGGGACTTTCCAGAACCTGAGCTTTTAAGAATCTTAAGAAGGTTTGGACCCAGGTCTTTCTTTTTGTTTTCACTGTATTCTACAAATTGGGATACCTTGGCACATTGGTAGTTTTTTGATTTGTTGCACTGTTGTAGTCGTCACTACTGTGATGTGACAACACATCTGCGTGACCAGTCATTATCGCCAAGGAGGTGAAAGTAGCAGGACTTATTGTTACCTCCTGAGACGTTCCCACATTTAGTTCCAGGAACTTAGCCCCAAAGTGGGTGGAGAATAGTGCAGACTGAATAGTAGATAGTAAATAATAGATAGTAAATAGAAATAGTCCAGACTGAAATATCCCAACACCTATTGGACAGATTTCTGTGAAATTTTGAACAGACATTCATGATCCCCAGAGGACAAATCCTTTTTACTTTGGTGATTCCTTAATTTTTTTCTCCAGACAGAAGCATCAGGTCAAAATTTTCACTTATCCAGTGAAATATGTCAAGATCTACAGGATACACTGGCACAAAAATATGGTACATACATTTACGTTTTCCACAGAATGAACTGAAATAACAGGCCAACCATCAGCCGCTAACATTTAATCTAGGACCAACATCAGGTCGCAATTTTAATTTGTCTGGAACTTAGGTTTATGACCAAATACTTGCAAAACTGATGATATTCTCATTAGCCTTAGCTGTAGCCTAATTTGCATTTATCAATCAATCAATCAATCAATCAATCAGTCAATCAAAGAACTTTATTTGTCCCCTGGGGGGCATTTCAAGGCACATGAACAGTTTACACAGTTAACACAATAATAGCATAGAATAAAATAGCATAGGAATAAAATAAAATAAGAATAAAATCAAGTAACTCAGAAGGTGCTGTGATAGCAGGACCTTCTGATAGAACATAGTACAACATAGTAAAACATTACACCTGCTCAGCATGTCAGCATTGTCTCTACCAAAGTGACAACATTTAGCTCAGCTCCCTACTGTGGCTGAGCACAGTTATATGGCTCTTTGATTGATTAGATGTGAATTGGTCAATTCGACCTCTTACCTTCAGGAAAAGAGCTGCAAACAGCTGTAAATGTGATGGATTCCTGAAATAGAAGAACAGAGACAACTGCAGACCTGACAGTGTATGAAGTGAAAAACTCATCACCCTTTATTAATGACTTGTTCCCTTTCTAATAAACCATTAAATCGGGAGATACAAATGTTTGCAATTTAGTAATTAAGGGACATGAGTTCCTCAGTTTCAACTCACCAGCCATTTGTACTGTCAAAAAAAAAACACAAATTATGCCAGAGGAGGATGTAAATCAAAGGATATTTCAAACGCTGTTCTTAAAAACTGCTTCTAACTCATTTATGAGGCAATAATAAATCTTTAATCAGCCCAGCAGTTAAAACTTACTAAAAAGTGTTCCTTATTAACACTAAAAGTTGTATCACTGCATCGTCTTTGCTCTGCTGAGCCTCAGAGCTGCACTACACATTCTCACCTCTGATATAATGCTAATGTACGCTGTGGCATTAGCATGAGTCACCCAAACCAGTGATATACCAGGGATACCGAGGTGATATCCATGTGCAAGTCCCCATCTCTTAACAGCTTGGTGGACTCTATTAAAACACACACACTACACACATCAGAGGACTACACTGAATATACGTGTGTGTGTGTGTGTGTGGATTGCTATCACAACTCACAAAAACCACCGCCTGTGATTGTTCAATTGAGGCTGCCTGACAATTAAAATCATTTAGTTCTGCATAAGCCTCACATCCACATAAATCCACATCACCAGAATTGCCCTCATGAACACGGAAGCGTATAAACACTGACAAGCACACAATTAATTATCACGCAGGGCTGCTCTTATTGCCTCTCTCTGCCTCATAAACGATCACTTATTTCACGTCTGTGCTTTGTGTGTGTTTGTGTTATTGCCTCTTTTTGCCTCATAAATGATCGTTTGGTTCATGTTTGTGCATTGTGTGTGTGCCAGCGTGTGTGTGTGTGTGTGTGGAGACAGGGAGATGTTATTATAATGGTAGCTGCAGGCTGGTCATTTGCCATAATTTAGAGTGATGGCAAATATGGGTTAGATAAGCGCGCGCACACACACATACACACGCACACACAAATACACAAGTGTGTGCGTCCTCATCCAGAGAGAGTGGGTCAGATAAACTCTTATCAGTCGAGCAGTGGAAAAGGACCCCCGCTTTTATTTGTCCCTCCAGCAAATCATTTGAGCTGAAATAAAAAAAAAAAAATAAAAAAAAACAGCAGCAGTATTTCTGAAAGGTTGGAGGATAACAATCCCTAAACATGTCTGTGGCTAGTGCAGTGCAGCCCTCAGGAACAAACGCCTCTGGGCAAAATCATCCCCACAGAATTCCCCTTTTACCTGCAGGCTGTGGATACAGAGCACGTATGTTTACACAGTTCCTCCTCTGGAAACCTCATTAGTTTATCAGCAGAAACCTGTATATTTAGGCCATCCGGTCTTCAGATGCTGATGAGTCCTGACATTGTGTCTACCACTAAATGTTTGTGCAAAGGGAATCTATGTACTAAAGCCTCAAGGACTTCATTTTTTTTTTTACTACTTGAGTTGATGTTGTTATTAGGAGCACAGCATTAATGCAGATTAGATTCGGACAGAATGCAAGGAGTGTGGGCTATTTAAAGGGGAAGGCTTGTAACAAGATAAACAAACAACCCTGATATTACGCCTTCAGCACCGGGATGTTCTGTTGATATGTTTATTTGGGTATCAGCTCATTTCCTCTCCTCTTTTTTTTTTTGGCCTTCTGAAGGAGGATGAGGTGATGCCAGCCAAGTTTGAAGACGATCTTATCTGGGTGGCGACTGACACACCCCTCTCGGACTCCACCTTCCTCAGCAACAAGATCAAGGACTTGTGCGGAGACCTGCCAATCTTTTGGCTCCGTCCCACCTACTCGACCCGTAAGCAATCAGACAGCTCACAGGAAAAGTCTGAAAATATAAATCTGAAAATTTTCAAGGCTATGTGAGTATTTCACAAAACAAAGGGGATGTGGGTCAAGCGGTCTCAAGTATTTCCATTTAACATCGCAGTTGTTAAAGCCCCAGAAAGAAAAACAAGCTAAATAGAAAAGTCCTTTTGAAGTTTCCAAGCCACAGCGTGTACAATTTTTAGCATGCTGGGAGGTCAAAAGTTCTCAAAACACAATTTTATTCTCCTTCATCTGAGGACTTCAAAATGCTGCCTGAGAAACGGCTGTGCAATCAGGAGCTGAGCCACATTAGTGCCACTCCGCTCCTAAATTTGGTCTGCTGTCAGATAGTGAGACTGTGATGTGTGCAGGCGGACAGAGGAAGAGGAGGGCCGCCCTCCGCCAGCGCCGCCAGGCAGCCGGGAACGGGGAGGAGGAGGAGGACGTGGAGGCAGAGTTCAACCCGGAGAACCCCTATCAGGTGAGTCACACAAACAAACTCGCACTTTCCGTCCTCTGCTGTTGTGTTTGCTTCCCGCCACAGCGTTCGCAACTGTCCGTTCGGATCTGAGGGATACCTGAGAAGGCTTTGGCCGAGGAGAGTTTCTCACAGCTGTGCAAGCGGCAGCAGATGCCGGGGTCACGGCGGAGGGGCCCGGTTTGTCACTGCGAATCTGAGTGTATGCGTGGGTGTGTTTTCTGTGCATGCATTTCCTGTGTGCGGCTGTCTAAAGCTTTCCTTTCAGCATTGAGGCTGTATGAATAATTCCACCACATCCCCCTCCTCCTCCCGTGGCCCCTCTGCCCCGCTGAGCACACACAGACTCCCATACATTCACCCTCCGTCCTCACCCCTGATGCTGGGCCCCACTTTTCCTAATCCCTCTCCCTTCACCCTCTGAGCATCCCCCAACCCCTGCAACATTCTCCTGACAACCACAGAGGGGGGTAAACAGCAAGCACTATGTTGAAAAAGAAAATATTTGACAACAAAAACCCACATCTGACAACATCTCCTCCTCCCCATCCCGCCTGTCGGATATCCATTTTTAATTGGTTTGAAACGAGCTTTCTCCACTGCTAAAGACATACGCTGGCACATGACAGAATGCCACCCTGACCCCTGTCCTCTCTTGTCTATTCTCAGAGAAATCTCGAGGGCGAGCAGGGCAACATGAACATCGACCCCATGCTGGATCACCAGGGAGTGTGTTGCGCCGAGTGCCGACGCAGCTACACCCACTGCCAGAGGATCTGTGAGCCGCTGGGAGGATACTACCCGTGGCCGTACCACTACAGAGGCTGCAGGGTGGCCTGTAGAGTTATCATGCCCTGCAACTGGTGGGTGGCACGCATCCTGGGCCTGGTGTAGACACCTCCACCCACCTGGGAGGCGGTGGGGTCCAGGTTGAAGAAACAAGAGCCGGAAAGAAGGATGGGGGTTCCAAGAGAGGGGAGAAGAAGGGAAAAGTTTAGCTTCTCATTTACGTTAGATACCGCTTGGTCTGACCAGATTCATGAGAAATGAACAGCATCAGTAACCCGTGTCCACACATTATAAATGCATGGTACAGAATCTAGGACGCACATGATCTCACATGTCAAGGTAATGCAGTCGATGCACACTGCACAGCTTCTCTTATTAAAAAAACATACCTGCTCTCCATTTAGATCCCTCTGAACTACAGCACGACGCGCTGTCAGGAGAACATGCAGCAGGTTAGGATACGAAACATCCCAGGGACCTGTTTTCAATCAAACACACTGACACCAGGATCACATCACGTTGCATGAACACCACACATTTATCCACGGGAAAAGGCAGGTGAGATTATATTTATAGGGCTGACCTTTTCTTTCATCCTTTACCTTTTGATGTAAATAAATGAATAGGGCGCGAGGTATATCACTAGCAGTAACCCCTTCCTCATCTCGTCTTCATGAGTAGCTCTCATTAAAACATTGTGCTGCCTCTGAAACTTTCATCTAGATGTATTTTTGTCTGCATTGAAGAAGCTATCTGAAAGTGCAATAACACAGAATAAACTTTTTTTAAGTAAACTTTAAAGTGCCACCCTCTTTTTTTTTAATGTTACTGACCGAATGACTTTGTATCCTATTTGTAAATACATATTGCTTATAACAGAGCACTGGGTTTATTTAGGAACAACCCCCTCTCTGTCTCTCTCAGACTCAAAGACACTTTTCAGTTTTGAGAAGTGTCACATCTGGTAGCTGCTCCAAAGGGATGAGGAGAAAGAAGTTTCCAGAGTTCTTTAATGTGAGAGTTGCAGCTCTAGAACTCTTTAATGAGACTAAAGACTCTGTAGCCGTCACGCTCCCAGATCTTACCCACGATGCAAAGCGCTTAGCTCCTTTTGATGTCACAGAGCTGCCTCAGGCGGGGGTAGGGGGTAAGGATGGGGGCGGTGTGTTTGTGTGTGTCAGGGATAGTGGAGGAGAGTGTGTTTGCGTGTGCGAGTGTGTGTGTGAGAGAGTGTGTTATGAAGCTGAGAGTTCCATCCACAGCCACAAATGGGTGTTTGATCGTCACGAGAGATGAAACGATGTGTGATGAATTTAACACTTAACTCAGTGTGAGAGGCTTGATGATGCGGTTAAGGAGGCTGATCCATATTAATGCTCTCTTGCCTCGGCAGGACGCCCCCTCACAGCTACAGCTGCTGTGGGGATGTGGTTGGAGAACAGGGGAGGCGGCTGCTGTCCTGCATCTCCGACTGTAGACCCCCAGTCCACCTCAAGGCTGCAGCCTGATGGCCAAACAGCTCCAGGGCTCTCAGACTTGATACCAATCGAAAACGCGATACGTAAAACCACATCCTCAAGCCCTCAGCCGTATCTGGCCCGCCTGCACTCATATCACTAATGCCACATTTCATCCCTCCCGGCACATAATCACAGAGGATGGCTCCTTGTCGTGATCTATCGCTGTTTTTGTGTGTGTGACGGATATCTTCTGAGATGTTCAACTTGTCCAAAGCAGTTTCCGACGGAGACAGTGAAACCATAAAACAAGCGGCAATGTTTGTAAGCCAAACAACAAATCTTTTATTTACACTGAAGCTTGAATCACACTGAGGGAACGACCGGTGCTAAGCCACTGGCTGACGCGTCACACAGATTCCAGAGCAGAGTATTGCTGTTGACTTTCTACTGAAAGTGTACAGAACAAAAACTGTATGAGCCAAGAAACGCATTCATAGTTATCATTTAAACATCTCAGCTGCTTTCTATTTTTTCTTTCTTTTCTTTTTTTTTTTTACATTTTTGTACAAGTGCTGATAGTAGAGAGTCATAAAAGGCTCCCAAATAAAAAGGCTGTGGGTGTTTCGAGAACACTAGGGGAGGCAAAGGAGAGGAAACAAGACTCGGATGGTTGAATCTGAGCATTTCAGGTCCGTCAGTCAGCATTTTAATCCAGACCTTAGTTCCCTTTGGAGTCCACTGGCCTTTAAGAATCAGATAATGTAAATCAATCCGTTCAACAGATTATTCAAATGAAACGGCTCCATCTGGTAGTGAGCTATTGCAGAGAGCAGGCCATGTGTGGTTTGATTGACTGACAGCGGGAAGGCAGAGGCTCCCTGCGTTAAAGCGGAGTGAAAACACCAGGGCAACAACGTAACTGAGGGGAGGAAGTGGACGGCCACGGAGACTGCAGAGCAACGAGGACTCGCGCTGGAGATCAGATGGACAAATGTGAAGAAAGATGATGCAAAGCAAAAAGAAGGAAGAGGAAGGTCAGTACTTCTTGAACTCTACATCGTCTGGTGGGCTCATTTCCACTGTTCTCTTGCCCACATCTTTCCAGTTGGTGCTCAAGACTGTACCACCTGACTCCATCTGCATGGGGAGGAGACACAGAGAGAGCTCTATTAGTCATTACATCAGTAGTTATGCAACATCTTCTCCCTGCCTAAAAATGCTTGGGGCTTAGGTAAGTCCACTGCAGCAACTTTCCATACATATTGATGGATAAGGCTGATTTTTTTTGGACCAATTTTGAATTTTTCAATTTTCTTTTTTTTTTTCTTAACAAGCTCAAAGAATCCAAAGTGCTGATCTCCGTTCACGGCTGACCTTCATCCTCCTAAAGGTCTTCTGCTCTGGGTTGTTTCAACCAGATGCAGAAATGTCTGCTTGACGTGAATGTTAAAACACCATCAGCTTTAGTTTTGTCTCTTTTTTTTTTTTTTTTTCTTTGTTGGAGATCATCGGTTCATAATAACAGAATGCTGAATCACGCCAATCATCAATCAACATTTAGCTGCAATCACACACCCTTACGCCTCCTTCCGTACAAATAAACACACTCTTACGGAAGCTCATTAACTAGACAATTAGTTACTGCTGCATCAGTTTGCACTGAAGGTGCTACATTACGTTCACGACTGCAATTCAGTCACTTCGCCTTCATTTACTGAAAACACCATGTGAGTACACAGACAAGGAACTCGTTCAAACGGAGGGGAGAAGATGAAGGATGGAGGCAGAGAGGACAGTCCTGCAAGGACTCCTCAGGAAACTGGAGGTGTTGTTGCGGTCACTCCTCTCTAAAGCTGACTGAGGAGAAACACTCTGCAGTAGAGAGTGGGGCTGTTATGCAAAACTACTTTGGAAAAAAAAAAGTTGTCTTGAGTTTCTGGTGAGCTCTTGAGTTCAGTCAGAGGCTGTGAGCCGAACACAAACACACAGACGCACTCCCACAGACACAGTGGGTGCGACTTTTGCTAGCTAGCTTCCAGCTAACATCTGTAGAGTTGGAGCTAAGTGCAAAGTTACCAAATCCCATAACAAGAAAGCATCTCTTTTGTGACTTGAGAAAAGATAACACTTAGGGAACATGCTGTTATACTGAAGTTTATAACAGTACCTGTCACTCTAAGCTCGCTGCTTCCTTGTGTGAAAAAACATAACTGTCGTGGTTACTATGGCGACGTGAATGCTGCCCAAAAAGGTGGGTGTCACTTCAGATGAAAACTTACAAAGGACTTGTTCATGGCTCGCTTGACCTCGTCTGAGCCGTCTGAGTAGATCTGCTGGAAGAGATGGTTGAGCGCTGCGTCTCCCTCCAGCTTCTCATTTTTCTCCTCCTCACTGATGTCCACCACCATCTTGTCCCATTTGCGGGTGTAGTGGGACGATGATGGGTACTGATCTGATAGTGAAGAGAAACAGTGTTTAAAAAAAAAAAAAACAGGCTACGGTTTGTACAGTTTTAGTTAAGACAAGCGTCAAGTGAGTTTTAAAACCTGCTGCAAGACGTTTGACAAGACATTAAGCAGAGTTCCTCAAAACACTGAAACTAAAAGCTTATTGCTTTTAAAGTAACAATGCAGGTGTTCATAAATACCCAGACTTTTATCATCTAATCACACCAAGATGTTTTAACTGCCAGGTCTGAATTCATTCCGCTCGCTTTGCTACTGAATCATCCAACTCAGAGGCTGACAGATCACATTGTGGTTTGATTTCTATATTTTCTAGATGCAATACACCCACTATAATCCCAACAAGAGATGGAGAGGCAGAGCGGGAAATGTAATCCAGACACAGATTTACATAAATACAGCACCAGACACACAGTAGACATATTCAGGCCAAGTGTGGACATGCGGCAATGTGATCCCAGATGTCAAATATCACATTTAAATGTAACACGAGCCCAAGTCATAAGAAGGCATTTATAGACAGAGCGTCCTAGAGGGTGAGCTGGCTGCCTGGACGATAGTTTGGCTGCCCACTTAACTTTTACTCCACCTTCCACACACACACACACACACACACACATACACACACTCACACACATACGCTTACATAAGTAATTAATCCTGTCAGTAATAGGAATGTGTGGGCTAAAATACTGAGTCATATTTTGCTGTCATACCTTTCCCTCTCCCTGCCCACTTTTGCCGTCAGACTAATGAAAGACTCTAGCAGGGCTTGACTGCCCACTCTCATTTTAGTGCCGAACACACAAACACAGGCGCTTACATTGATCTTTGCAGAGAAAGAGAGAGAGAGTTACGAAGAGGTGAGGGAGAAACAGAGCGATGAGGGTACAGACAGGAGGATAGTTTGGGGAAAGGAGTGCAAATGCCGAAGCTGTGGACTGACTAGGATTGAAGTGTTTGATGCTGGACTCCTGTCCTTCTCCCTCCAGCTTCTCCCATCTGATGGCATCTGTCTTCTTCATCTTGATCTCCACCTGACAGAGGAGACGGGGAGGAAAGAAGGAGAAGAGAACAAGAGAGATAACAATGTTTAACAAAATGGCCTTCTTTGGTGCGAGGGACAAAAATAACGCTTCCATTAGAGTGACATCTTAAAAGTACAGGACATCAGATCATTATTGAGGCCAGAGAGAGACTGTCGGTCCAGAGCTGCCGTCAGCTCAGCCTGTGAATGTGTGTGTGTGTGTGTGTGTGTGAGAGAGAGAGAGAGAGACATCAGGGATATGCGGGGGCACAGCTCAATCTCCAACCTCACTGACAGACATACTGCACTAACGAGATGCCTGTCAGCCAGAGGGCCAGTGTGAGAGACGGAGCAGGAGGCAGAGGGTGGGGAGTGGGGTGGTGTGGGAGGGGGGGAGGATCCTAATTCCACACAGCAGCATCTGATCCAAATCATTACACCGGGAGAACATGGGAGAGGAGGAAAACAATGAGTGGAGGAAAGACATGGACACGCGCTTTTAACACTGAGCTGCATTGACAGGGCACATACCAGTGAGACACGCGAGCTGCAGAACTACATGCCCCCCCCACTCACACACACCCCCACACACCCTCCTTCCACCCATTAACGATATGTGTGTGTGTGTGTGTGTTCGATATGAAAGACAGCAGTGGTAATGTCGGTGCAATTAAGGAACATTTCTGCTCTGCTGGGCGATGTGATGATTCATTTATGAGGGTGCCAGAAGAGAAGAGGGGGAACCAGGAGGTAGACAAGGTTAGAGACGAGGAGGCAGAGAGGCTGAGTGGCACTGAGCGAAGCGTGAGTGAGGGGAGCAGATTGGGGGAAATAAGACAGTATGATCGCTGCTGCCTTCTCCGGCGAGGTGATGAGCCACTGCGAGTGGCGGTGCACTGATAGATCGCTTTGGTATGTGTCAGCGCTTTCTGCCCCACAAAGGGCCTCCTGCACAGCGAGGCATCTGTGCAGTGTCCGAAATTAAATTTTTGGCTCACCTGCGAAGGACTGAGGAGCTAAAAAAAAAAAAAAGATCTCTGCTGAGAATACAGCCCGAATAATTCATATTCATCCTTCAAAAGAGTGTGTCACATTATCTTTTTTTTTTTTTCCCAATGCAAGTTTGTGCACACAATCAGATTCTGTGTGTTTTCCAAGTGCAACTAGAATAGTCACCACTTCTATCTGTTTAACACACATGCTTTGCATACACATGAAGGGCCAGTATGTTTCACCAGCAGCACATATCAGATGGTCGGACAGCTTCAGAAAACCCCCTCTCACACCCACACACCTTTCTGATGTCAGAACTTTGGGTTGGGGCAGAATCTGACAACTAGCTTTCCAAAACCAAATATCCGACATTCACACACACACTTTATGCAGCGATCCAGGCGTACGTGGGTGAGACCATAAGCACGATTCTAACTTCTCTTCTCAAGCTTCCTTTTCCATTCGTCACTTTCTGTGTGTGAAAACAAGTGAAACACTATGAATGTCTTTCAAGAGAGACTGTATGAAAATGTGCGCTGCTTAAATAATGCGTCGCATCTCGCCCCTCTTCATGATGGCCGGCAACCTTTACCTCCATTTCATTTTCTGCATAGACTGTTAGAGCACTTCAAAAAGATTTGCATGAAACTCTCCTGACTGAATCATCAGTACAAATGATAGGCTACTGCATTACAAAATATCTGGTTCTTTAATAAAAAAGTAAGAAGGTACAAGCCTGTGTGCATGAAAATGAAGAAAGAGAAGTTAACAAAAAGAGTACCTTCACCCAGTCTGATCATCTGCCGTGCTCTGGCAACTAGTGGTGATAACTTGCTTTTACCACGGCCTGTGCAGCAGTGATGCACCGTGCAGAGCTACGAAGATGAGTCGATCCACAGAAAATTAAATGGAAACCATTTTGATAACTGATCAACCGTCTTAGTTATATTTCAAGCAACGATGCCAAACATTGATGCTTTTTGTTGTTAAATATCAAAATAAACTGAAAATCTTTAGGTTCTGGACTCCTGTTTGACAACAAAATTTTTAACCCTCCACTCTGTCCAAATTCCCGTGTGCTTGATGTTTGCTACAGCCCTGATAAGTGCATTTGATTGGTTTCTTCTCCATGACAACAGCGGCTAAGACTCATGAATTACCATAGTAATTTAGATCAGCTGCTCACGTAGACTAATGGGGAAAAAAAACGTGTCTTCTCAGAGACAAACGAAAACTGATGTCATGACATATATTCTGTGTGTAGTACTGTTGTGTTTCTATGGTGATGAGTTGTCAGGATTGCTCCTCTTTGTCAAAGCAGTTTGTGTTTGATAAACTGATTTCAATCAATGTTTGAGAGTTACTGCTGGCATAATAAGCATTTCTGACAGATGCACCCAAAAGCCGGGCACAGATTTCAGGTGCACAGGTTTCTTTTGAGCTCTGTTAGGGGTCTCATGCTTTGAAAACTTCAGTAGGTATCAAAGTGTTGATTTGCCAAACATGCTAATTGGAGTTCAGCCTAATATGGCTTTTACAGCAGTGCTTGTAATTTTGGTTAAGTTATGTTAGACTTCTTTAGACCTAGTCTTTTTTTTTTGTTTGTTTGGATTTGTTTTGGGTACCCCTGTGGATATAATTTCATATTTTGATATTATTTCTAAAATAATCTTGGTCCAGTTATCGAGCCAGTAGAGTTGCTAGAGTATTTGTTTTAATGAGGCTTGTAACAAGGCATCAAATCATACACCTGTCAGACTGTTTTTACTGGATTTGTTCATAATCATAGAAAGTTTATGGCTGAGAGCAGAACAGAACCAAACACTGAAACTGAAACACCACAGAAACACCACAGACCAGGCAAATTACCTGCAGCAAATTACCTGCAGCACTGGCCGGTAATTAACATTACCGGCCAGTGCTGCAGGTGCCATTTATTGTCTTGAATGTTTTTATAGTGCGAAGTTCAGCAGAACTCAAGCCGAAGCTCTGTGTGTGTGTCAAAGTGTGTGCGCTTCTGTGCGTGCTCCTGGGCCATACAACATTAATCTGCTGCCACATCTGTGTTTCCTTGCTTTTAAGGGACATGGCAGGCCAGGCGCCGTGTGTGTGTGTCTCTCTCTGTGTGTGTGTGACAGGCAAAGCAATGGCTCGTAAAGGGATGTGACAGCAGAGACACATACAGGGGCCACCACCCACAGGACTCCAGGGGCTGGACTATACAATACTGCACTACACACACACACACACACACACACGTGCTATTTACAGAGGGGCAGTGGGGTCCTGTGTTGCTTGTCACATGTGTTTGTAACCATCGCCCCCCTCTTCTCCCTGCCATGGCTCCTCACCCTGCATCTTCTCCCTCTTTTTCCAGATCCCGTGGATTTCAAAACAAACTCGTCTAAAAAGACGCATAAATGAAATAAATATAAACATTCTTAGACGTTGACAGGCATGCAAATTAAAGAGGGGAGACGCCACTTTAGCTATTTGCCGAAAGAGATGGGTTTGGGACTGAATGAGCGAACGAGCGCGGATTTGAAAATGCACCGAGTGTGTTTGCGTGCACACGCCTGAGTGTGTGTGTGTGTCAGCCGTCTGTTCTGATCAAACACACTGGTGTGTAATTGGCTCCCCGTTGTCGCGGTGACCCCTGCGGTTGGCATGTCTGTCGTGGTGGAAGACAGGAGGAGGTCGCACTGAAGATAATGTGCTACAGATGCACTCACGTACACACACACTGCAAATACTTTGTGTAGATGGATGAAGTGTGTTGAAAGATTACTGTTCAGCCTCTGTATTTGTATGTGTGAGTGCATGTGTGTGTGTGTGTGTGCGCGCGTGCAAGCTCACGCCCGGCTTAGCCTTCCCCTGCTAAGTTGTCTTTAAAGACAGCGAGGAGATGAAGCGTAAACATTGTGGAGCAAAGAGTGCAGGGCAGGCTATTACAGAGACAGACAGACCGACATTGGTTGGGAATCAACAGCTCCGAGGGCAATGCATTTTTTTTTTTTTTTTTTTTAAACGTTTATTAGGGATGCATGCCAATCTGGAGAAACTTGATTTGCTGATGCGGTTGTTCATTTGAATGTTTTCCCCCCACTGGCTCCTTGGCTTCAGAAAAATGAAACGGCTCCAAAAAATTTAAATGAGCCACGCATGGAGAGAGCTGCTCAGCCTGTACGGTCTCTCACATTGTTGTGCACGTGTGTATATGAACTTCACCTGTAGTTTTATTAAGAGAGGAGCTTTAATGCTGTTTTGAACCTCTGAAGGCTGTAATTACCAACAAGGACTTATGAGCTATATGTGTGTGTGTGTGTGTGTGTGTGTGTGTGTGTGTGTGTGTGTGTGTGGGGTCCATGTGTACCCGAGGAGCCCAGTGGACCAGGGAACAGTCAGGGCTTTGTGGGAGAGGAGGAGGGTTGAACACTCTCTCTCGTTATCTTAGAGGTGTGTGTGTGTGTGTGTGTGCGTGTGTGTGTGTGTGAGCACATGACAGAGAGAGAGAGAGAGAGAGAGAGAGAGAGAGAGAGAGAGAGAGAGAGAGAGAGAAGGTGTTTGTGTCTGTGAGGGGGCATGTAGAGACCAAAAAAAAACAAATACAAAGAAGGTAAATGAAGAACAGAGAGAGAGAGAGAGAGAGAGAAAAAAGAACAGTGACTGTAGAGAGATAAGAGTGAGGCTAAGACCATCTTCAGCTGTGGTCTCTCTAAGACTGAGCCCTTGTTTAAGCTGCAACCCACGTGCACCTCTGGTATGCAGTGTCTGCTGTTGCCATGGAAAAGTGAGAAAGTGAGTGAGTGTTTTTTGAGAGGGGGCAGTTTCTGTGCAGGTCAGTCTCTGCTCAGCACAGTGAAGCCAGTGGATGTAATGCACACAACATAGACATCAGGCTATTTAATGCTACTAATCAAATATACCCAACTTCTTCTCACTACTCTGGCACCACACGGCATGTTGTTCCAGCACCTGTGATCATGTACTGTCCTTTCATTTCCCCTGTGGCCTCGCTATAAAATAAATATCACTGCTGTCAGAGGCTCTGTGGCTTGGCTAGTTTGGAGATTTTCAAAGTTAATACCACAGCGTATCTTCTCAGGCACTTGTAAACTTATGAACCCTTGTTCATACCCTTTTTCGTTTCTGCTTGTTCAAAAATATAGAACTATAAATCTAATACACAACATAAACAGGGCTGCGCACTGTTGAACTCCTTTACACTAATGCTAAAGCAATTCAGTTTCAGTTGAGTTTCAGTTTGCAAACCAAAATTACTTTTGGTATCTTTTGATACCTTACTCCAAAATTCAATTGTTGCTTAAACTGTTGGTTTTACGAGGAAAATTCTCTGCCTCTGCCTGAGATTTACCAGAGACTTTATGTTTATGCTAAAAAACAGCTTAGTGACATCCAACAGCGAGTGGTTGGACCATAAAAATATCAAGAGAACTGAGTAAATTATCTAAACATAAATAAACTAATAAAGATATATACCCAGGTGTAACAGACACGATTCTTAAAAAGAAAAACAGAGCAATAATTGCTGGGGGCAGTTAGCTGTTACTTAAACTTAAATATTAACTTGATATATGTACTGTAAAATCCCAACAGGCTCCATCAGCACTGTTCTGTTCTTTATAAATGACTTTTATATAATGAATTTGACTGCATTTACCTCAGTATTCTGGTTAAACATCAACCGTATTGCTATCACCTTTATCCACTCCCCTCCTGTTGTGTAGGTGGCTTGTGTACATTTTGTGTGTCTCATTTTCATCTCCGTTAAAGGTCGTCTGTCTGAATTAATATAAACAGTCCCAAAGACTGTAATATTATAGTTTTATGAGTCATAAACTTTTTTCCTAAAGTGGAGTTGTGGATTTAAGATCACTACATATTTATACATCATTATTTTCTAGACATGAGGAGAAATCCCAAGTCTGAACTGTGTCTGTGTAATGAGCTGTTGCTTTGGTAAATCAGCTGATAAATATACATAAATAAGGCTGTAAATTCATTGAAAACCGATGCACAAATGCCATGTTCTATGTAAATCTGGCCTAAATTAAATTAAAAAAACACGTAAACCAGAATACAAATCTGCCCTGATATTCAACAGCTCTTGATACCAATACAGTTCAATACCCAGCCCTGTATTTAAGTATAAATTATGTGTTTACCATCTGTGAAAGGTGACACTAAGTTGCTAAAACGCAAACTATACTTTTATTGACTATAATCACAATCTAATGAATGGATTTGTTGTTGAACTCCTTGTAAAAGGTTTCATGTAGAGATGCTTCTGAAGATGCTTTGTCTAAAAACTGTGGAAAGACAATCCACCACCTTCAGAGGGTAAACAGGATTCCAAGGAAGAAAGCAGAGATTTATGTTGTACTGTATTGACAAGACCAGTTAGATCGATGCCCTAAAAAAACAAATCCCTCCCCTTAATGATTAAAACAACAATCAAAACAACTCACACAAAAAAAAAAACCTGCCTCTTGATCCACAGGCTAGAACCTGACAGCGGTCTAAACCCTGAATCAGCACACACTCAGCCAGCACACTCGTTAGCCCATTTCCTCTATAATACACACTAATTAGTCTGTAGTAAAAAGTGCCCTACCTACTCATTAGGCCCATAATCACCTTAAACAGTGCTGAGGAAGTCTCAGCGACTACAGCCCTAATAAACGTGTGTGTATGTGTGTGTGAGTAGGAGTGAGGATTTGTGCATATGCGTGAATCTCCTGTTAGCTGCTCAGATGAACTGCGCTAACGTCTCCACGGGAGCTGGACTGTATACAGCGAGAGTGGATTTTCTCATTTCTACTCCAGCTACAGTAAGCTTTACCGGCATTAAGGAATTATAGGTGGTGACAGCCTACTTTATACCGCTTTAAATTATTGAAGAGATTAAGATGTTAATCTCACAGAGTGGTAACCTAAGTAACGATCAGTCACAATTTCAGTGAGCTGCCTAAACTCGCATCAGCATGGTTTTCTTCTTTGCCTTTTTTTTTTTTTTTTATTGTTATCTGACTTTTTATTAATTGCTTTTTTTTTTAACAAAGAGACAAAAATGATCAATGATCTTTTACGACAATAAAAGACTGAATACACAGACAAACTAACACGGCATCTGATGCTCTTAGGTAAAACTGCAGTTCAGAGAAGAAGAGCAGTGCCTGCATTTCTCCGGCGTGTGACATTACTACATCATATTTTCTTTATAGCGACATAAAAAATGTTCCCTGACATGTTTAATAGTCTGCTTCTTTATTGTTGATAGTAACTACTAGGATGGCAAGGCTACATACAGTGCTCCACTGATTCTGAGTGAGATTCACTGACTTTTCATTGACTTTCAAAAACTTGGCTGAAGAGTTTCCATGACCTAAAAAAATGCTGTTTCTCTCTTGTTCATCTATGTTGCTCAGCTTCACAAAAGTTGTAAAGTGGTAAGCAGATTTATTTTTCACTACAGCTGCGCTAGCTGTTGGAGAAAAATATCTGAAAATCACCATCTCATATTACTGCATGTGAGAAACAGGTTATTCAATACATTCTGAGAAATGACCCACTGGTAAATTTCCTTGTTATTTCACGCCTTGTGGAAGTATCATGTTTCCTGACAGGAACACATGGCTTCACATTCAAGGATACTCCAGAAATGGCCAAAACCTTGTATGTGCGCATATATCTACTAACCCTGATGTCATATGATCACCTTTTATTTAGGTTTTTCCACCTCAGTGTCTGGTCAGTCGTGGCTACTGTGACCCTACGCAAGGACAAAAGCCAGTTGTTTTTTTTTGGTCCTGCGTGCTTCAACATCAGAGAGCACACATCACAATGCTTTGATGTGTCTTTTAGAGCACAATGGACCATTTAACAAAATGGGTGTTTTTTGAAAGCATGCAGGTCTGACACATGCAGTTTGTTTCTGCTTCACGAGCATGTCATCTGTCTCAGTAAAATGTTTGTTAAGCCTGACAAAAACATGTCAAATCATCAAAAACGTATACCAGAATGTAAAATATTCATAGCTGTTAATGTTAAAAATCAACACTTTGTTTCAAAAAGGCGACTCCCTGTTGATCCTACAGCACGTTAAGCTCTAAAAACTCTAATGAAGATGACTGAATGGGATGGGTACGGTACCTTGGTGGTGAGGACCTTGAAGGTGCTCTGTTGAGGGACGATGGGGTGCTGGAGGTGGAGGTGTAAGTTGTAGTTCTCCCCTGATGCCAGATGTATCATGGCATCGAGCTGAAGGCACCAAAGACACCACATATTAGCCATTACTGCTCATTGTTTGTCATTAAATTTAGCAGTGAGCAAATAGGAAAACATATAAATATGTTAAAAAAAAGTCTCATGACAATGAAGTAAATAATCCTTTCAGACAACTAATTTTCACCATTTTTATTAGAATATAACTTTACAATCCTTGGGCTGAAATTGTGGCAGCAATATTTTCATTTTATTTAACCGCAGTCTTTAGAAAACAGAAAATTGAGGAGTGAGGAGCGGGTGAAGGTGTCAGCATGTCCACGAGAATAATCATCTGATGTGGCTGGTGTGACGGCCAGGAGTAACCTCACCCTGTCCCCTTCAGCCACAGAGTGACCAGTGATGATGGGGAGGGGGGGAGGGGGGGGGGGTGAGTTAGGTCCTAACAGCCTGTCACTCACTGGGACTAGCTGGGTGGGTTGGTTTCAGATGGACATGGGCTCAGCTGGGGCCAAAATCCTAACACACATCCACACACTCATCACTTATATAGAAACGCATTGTAAGTTATTTTGCTTATTTATTTATTTATTTATTTGTGGACAAACACTACAGCGCTTCAGCTTGTAATCATGTACAGTCTCAACCTACCACTTTACTAAAAGTGGACGTTTTCTGATTTTGGACCAAATTAATGCAAAAAGTAGTTCATCGGGGATAAAAGCTTAGAAAGTTAGCTGAAGTAGCTTTTGGGCAATTCCACAAAGCTATCAAAGCCTTAATATTCATTTCCAGTTGAATTCCTGCGCCGTCTGTAGGTATACAGCTGCTGAATACTCAGTCACCAGGGAAAATAACTGGAACCACTGCCTTTCATCTTTAATTTCTTTTGCATATACTGACCTAGTAAAAAATACATGAACTTATCTGTACTTCGCACCACAGAGGCAGCTTAACAAGTGACTGTGTGATTCGGAGCAAGTTAACTATTTCTTCTGAAATGGGGTAAACTCAGTTTGTTATTCTATTAGGAAAGACAAAGCTGTTCCCTGGGGTGCCCTGCAGTTACCCCTCTGAGAGAGGGAAAGAGAAGTGGAAAGACGGAAAGGAAAGGAGAAAAAGAGAAAGAAAGAGGGTTGTCCCTGGAGGGCTCTGTGGCTGATCCGAGATCAGTTATGCCTTCTATCTACAGACAATTAGGAGGTTGGAGAAGCTGGGGAGGGTAAATTGTTCTTAGATCTGTACTTTGGGGGCAATGTTAACAAGGCACCACTGGAGGCATAGTTGGGTCCATGGGGGGAGTGTGAGTGTGTGTGAGTGTGTATGTGTGTATGAGACCCATCTAATGGGCCCCCCTGAGGAAACACCCAAGAGCTAACCCATCTCTGTTCCACACACACACACACACACACATAGACAGCGGAAAGAGAAAACAGACTCTCTTCACTTCAATACTGCATTTAAGTGTGTGTATGTACCTCTTTTTCCATGAAGCTGACACACACACCATCCTTGGGTACGTTTTTCGCCATGACTGTGACAATGATTTGAGATTCTGTTTGGTACCAGTCATGTCTGCAAGACACACACACACACACACACACACACACACACACACACACACACACAAGATTAAAATGTCTGAATCACACGTGACTCACTGATATGACAGGACTTTTTCTATGTTGACCACTAATCTGAACACAGAGACCTCATGTAATAACATAATTAAAAAGCAGCTCAGTATTAATATTGCATTGTCAAAGCACATTGTATTTGCACACTTACACAGAATGGGGCTGCTCTGACACATTGAGGCTTGGTTAAATATTAAGCTGGCATAGTAAATAAACAGGAAAAACACAACACTGATACCCAGATAAGGAATATTTACATACACACACTTACTTCACAGGTGGAACTGCTGGTGTCTGCTGGGTCATTCGGCGCCCGTGACAGCATGATAATTATAGTGGAAGACGTGGTGATAAGGCAGAGGGATGAAACAAAAGGGACACAAATGAGCACAAACACAACAACAAAGGAACCTTAGAAAAGCTTCCTTCTTTGAAGCAGGAGCATACACAAGGCTGATTCTGTGTCCTGGTGCTGAGAGCAACACTGCCCCCAGCTGGCCGTGCAGAGAAACTCACCCTGTATACGCTGTTGTTCTGTGACTGGTCTGGAGGGAGACAGAAAAAAAAAACAGTGTGTGGCAGGTGGACGCATTTAATACTCCCCTTAACCGCCTAAACCAAACTCTAGTGGCTTCAATATAATGACTGAGAAGCTATAAGAACACAACTTTTAACCTAAAACACATCTACAGAAAAATGATTGCACACAGATATAGATATGACATAGAAACACACACACACACACTCTCTCCCAGCTTTGCCACCAGTTTGTTTACTGGTCCATCCACGCCCATTATAAGCCCTGTGAGCCCAAGCAAGCCTGATCACCGTTTACCAGCATGCTATCATACATTATTCACTGACTTCATTACACAGGGAGAGAGAGCAGAGAGGGAAGAGAGATATGAGATGATAGGAGGCGTGTTAATGTTGTCTTAATGAGGTCGTGTTTGAAATGGTGAGGAGCAGGGCTGTTATGGGAAAAAGGCTTTGTGTCTGTGTGTGTGTGTGTCTCTGTTTGTGTGTTTTGATACAAGCATGGTGCCACATGTGAGGGAGTAACCAGGTGTGTGTGTGTGTGTGTGTGTTGGATGGTGGTAAACATACTGTCACCAGAAGAAACGATGACTGCTCCTGGTCTGAGCATGAGCAAGCGCAAGTAGGGTACTTTCAAGTTTTTTTTTTGGAGGGGGTGGGGAGGGGGGTTGATGTACACCCTGGTGTGCACTTGTCTGTGTGTGTGTGTGTGTGTGTGTGTGCTGTCTTTGAGCTGGCTTACGAAAGGGTTGGGTCTCATCGGGGGCTTTCAAACATCAGTAAAGTTAACTCTGATGAATCATACCGCTCCTGGGAGTACGTGTGCACGCGGGTGTGAAGCGTGTTTGTCAAAATTCAAGCTCTTGTTTACTTGAGATGATCCAGAGGGCCCAGGCATCACCAGCAAACAGAAACACAGAAACACACCACCCAGACATGCATGCATCTTTCATTGCACTGAGCAGCTCTGCTCTGCCTAAATACTCTACCACTGTGAGCGCAAACTGTAGACTGATGGATGTGTGCATGCTCGTTTGTTTGATCAGACTGCTATTTAGCTTAGTGTTTGATAGAAGGGGAAAAGCTGTGGATAGAAGTTGGACTGCAACTTGTAATGGATCTGAAAGTTTGAGGCTTAGAAATTTTGAACCTTTTAACATAACTGGAAGATTTTGAATAAATCAAAAATAATTGAAGAATTTACAATAATATTAAAAAAAAGACCAATAAGCTCTAAAAACAGGTCTAATAAAAACACAGACATAGATGTGTCAGTTCAGCTACTTACCCCCCATCATCTCCTCACACCTCTTGATCCAGATCTCATATGATATGTCAGAAACTGGGAAAAAAAAAAAAAAAAAAAAAATCAAGAAAAGATATTTTCTGTCTTGCTTTGGTACAAAAATAATACATATTTAAAAAAAAAAAACATGATTAGAAAATTTAGTGAAAACATTTAAGGGCAATAGTGAAGTGCTGCTTAAGTCTAAAGTGGTCTGGCTAAGTGCTGGAGAAGGCTAAAATCATTCATTTAATAGGTTTGTTTCCAAAGCAGAAATTACTTAGAAGAAAATGGGCATACATAACTATGGGGGTGGGTAAAAAAATTAGTAAAATAAATGTAACACATTATTGTAGGTTACATAAGGAGCTATTTTAGCAAACACAACACTGTTGTTTTTTTTTTTTTTTAACCTAATTTTTGGTCTTTTTGAACCATCCCATTGATTTAATTCTGACTACAGGTTCATCAAATGTTTCCTGAAGATACTTGGGCCACTTGGGGTCAACACTCCAAAAAAGACAAAATAAAAGAATATGTTTTGTAGCACAATGACAGTTCATCGTATAACAAAATAAAAACAAGTCATGGCAGTGATGCTGCTACAGCCAAATTTTCTTGTTCATGTTCTGCTATACTGTATGTACACATCTTATTATGCAGTGAGCATCAGTGTGCTGTTGCACATATTTTGGTTGGTTTTCTGTGACCTTCAGTTTGAAGGAGAGAGTTGGAGAAACTGTAGCTCTAAAGTGGGGAAATGAATGAGATTTTGTCCCATCTGATCTGTACAGTGTTCAGGCTGACGATGTGCAAACAGGGTTGACTAACCCTGGTTTCCCTCGCTCACATGATCTGGAACTGCATAAACATTAGTAGTTACTGGATTTAGAATATTTTAGTCCTTAAGCGACATCTTGGAGGAATCCCTCGGGCCAGAATCAAGCCCGGCTGTTTTTGGTCTTAAAGCCCAAAATGTTCAACTGTTCATTTGTGACATTGTTAGTATGTGGACTGACTCTATTAAAGAGAAAACTCATTAATCGATTCGGCCCTGCTGAAGGATGTGATTCAACAGCCCCAGCTACAAAAAATTATTCTAAAATAGCTTTTTATAATCACTTTAATAAGGCTGTACTGAACCTATCCTAGAGGGCATTCAAAAGATATTTGCTGATTTGCTGTTCTTCCTTGTTGCTTTGCTTGTCAGCTTATATTGCATATGTGTAAGCTATGCGTATAATTTTATCAATTATAGGCAGAATGCAAACACTTAAAACACTTAAACACAAAAAGAATAAAAACCAGGAATCAAGAGCAGGAAAACAGCAACAATAAAAACAATAAATAAAACAAAAACAAACAAAATTGGATAAAACAATACTTTCATTTTCTTTGCTTATGAACCTGTGTAATCAGAATAGAACGTGAAAACAAAAATGGAAGATGATGATACACCACAATAAAGGCAATTTAAGTAGGATCTGTTTAAGTTCTGGTGCAAATTTACACAGCTTGGAAGACAAACTTGACATTTGCTAACTCTGTCATGGGGAAGTCAAATATACCAGCAATATACAGTAATCAACATGCAGGTGCATCTGGAACAACACCATGTGGACATATCAAGTTAAATACTGTCATTTATCCAGCTGATTTCAAATATACATTATTATTTTGAATGTTCAGTGCTGCTCTAGTCAAACATCTTAACAACGATTCAGAATATCAGAGACTAGGGCTGGGTATCGATTCAAATTTCAAGAATCGATTCGATTCCGATTCTCAAGATTCAGGATCGATTATCACGATTCAATTCGATTCGATTCGATCTTGATTCGAGTAAGTGTTATTAAAATCATTTTTTAAGCTGTTATCTGAATTACATGACTGTGTAGATATGCAACATATTAATGCCAAAAACAATGCTGTGGGGCAGAATGACCAGATCCAGGGCAGCAAACAGAATGCCAGAGGTGTCTATAGCTGCAGCGATGGACTGCTAACTGCTACTACAGGACACTAACCTGGTGCAATATTAAAAATATGACATTAAGAATTCACACAAAAGCTGTTGCTGTTGAATACAAATCTACTTTTATTTCAAGTATCAACATGAAAAACAAAGACATTCTCAGCCAGTGTAAATGTAAACAGAGTGCTGGTTGCTGGCTTCAAAGTAACAGTCATACTGCATGTAAATAAGAATCAATGGTACAGTACCTTAGGAAACGTAAGTGTTCTAAGTGTATGACATTCAATTGCCTTTAAAGTGCGAACATGTAAACTGTTGGGGACTTTTCTTCTGACATGACCTGAGTAGCTGTCTTCATTGGCTTCAGAGCTCTGGCCACATCTTCTGCATCTGTTATGTCTTCCTCTTTCAAGCTGCACAGCTCCTTTTCATTTCTGCGGACTTCGGGTGAGAGCAGAGCGGCAGATATTGCAGGTTGCTGCTCCAGAAAGCGTTCTAACATCTCGAGCACACTGTTCCACCGGGTCACGACATCAATTGTGAGCCTGTGTGCTTTCAGCTGCAACAGCTTCTGTTTTTCTTTGAAGATGCGGGTGGCTGTCGTACTGCGATAAAAGAACTTTGCAATGTGCCTCACTTTACCAAGCAGGTGTGCAATATTCGCTCGTTTGAGACCGGCTTGCGAGGCTAGGTGGTTCCTGAGGTTGGTCGTATTTCCACAATACTTCACTTCCATTTGGCATTCCTTGCAAATTGCTTTGCTTTTGTCAAGCGTATCTCTGTCCTTGTTGTTTTTGAACCCAAAATGGTGCCAGACAGAAGCTTTGACCCTTTCTGGCGTTTTCAAAGCCACTGCTTGGCTAACGTTGCGCTTACGATCCGACGCTATGTTCACTGTTTTGATAGCTTCACACCACGCGCGCATGCGTGAACTGGATGACGCGACTAGTGGGGTTAAAGTTCACCGGGGGGGAATGTATTTAAAAAAATCGATATTTGCACATACGAATAGATCTTTAGAAAATAAAATGAGAATCGATTCAGAGTCGGAGAATCGATTTTTTCAACACAGCTCTATCAGAGACAATATCAATATCAATTTTTACTATAATCCAGTGGTTAAAAACTTTAAAAAAAATGTTTAAAACAAAAATGATTACATCCAATATTTACACCAATAAACAACGAGATCACCTGATGTGATGATATGATGGAGGAACAGGAGTCAAACAAAAACAGTGTTCAGCAATTTCTTATGTTTGTTTGTAGGCAGTTTGATCCTGTTAAATCAGTTTCAGTGGTTCAACTGTTGGTCGAAATGTTTGAGGTGTCAAGTGATACACTTTGTAGATATCTTCTACACAATTTGGAAAGTGGTATTTTTGAGGTCACTGTATAAGCCATGAATAAAATCTGTGTTGCATTTTATCACTAAAGCTAAAGGACATGAGTTTAGAACTTTCTATTCACTAAGGAGAGTGAAGCAGACAAGGTACTGTTGGAAACAGTGGCTGGTAACGAGTGGGACGATGGAAAGTTTGTACTCGAGGCCAAAATAGACTGTACTCACCATCCAGTTGGTGTCCCTGAGTGAAGGCTGCATGTGCTGACTCATAGTGGTTCAGGTGGTACTCTGCTATTCTATAGTTGGGAGAGAAAAACACGCCACACACACTTAAGACTGGATAATCTTGGAAAAATAAAAGTGACGCAAAATTTTGGATCACTTCTCACTAAAGCAAGTTCAAACAAACTATTAACCTCAGAAACACAAATCAAAACGTAAGCAACATGAAAAATGTCTTTCACTTCCATGCCTAAAATTATTGTTCAATGGTAGGTGTGCTACTTTGCTTGATATATCGCTGAAGAAATGCAACCCTTCATGTCTACAGATCAAATTTATATCTCAGCTTTTGCCGGATGACACAGAGCTTCAACTGAGCTTATATACTAAAACATACAAGCATTTTTCCCTCATTCTTTTTGTCATGTCACAGTACACACCCTGTTCGCATGAAAGCAAGGGGAAGGCTGGGTTTTAGCTGTTGTGCTTTCTTGGCATCATCAGCGGCACCTGAGGAGAAAAGCAAATGCTGTGTTTATTATGCAGTACATATATATTCATCCAGGTGATCACGTAACTCTAATTTTCTCCACTGAAGAAGTCTAAATTTTCTGTAAGCAAGTAAAAATCATGTAAATTCATTTATTTTATAAGGAGTAATCATGTATGTCAATGCATGTACAATGTAGGCTTACAGCTGTAGTTTTTCAGAAGGATGTGGGCATAAGCACGCTGGCAAAACCACTCAGCGTTGGTGGAGTCTCCTTGCAAGGCCTCATTAAGAGCCTAGAAGAAAAGAGAAGGGAACGTGCTTACAGTCCCGCTTTGATTCAGAGGAAGATGTGTCAGTGGTAGGAAAGTAACGTTAAGCAAATGCTGACAGTGAGACTGACATAACTGTCTCCTCTCTCTGCAATACTGGCTTTCACACACAACCATTTTGAAGACAATGTATTATTTTGGAAATCTGTTTGGAAAAGGAGAAAGGTGGAAGAGCTGATTCTAACGAGTACTAACCTGGGCTGCTATGCTTACTGTAGTAGTGTTTATAAAGCACTGTCTCTCATTCAAAGGAGTTGAATATAACACTGCAAGCTTATCCTGCTGACATATCTACAAAAAATACTGGTGGTAACGTGCAGCAAAATAACCGTGGTGCTACCTTTAAAATGTCGCTGACATTTAAAGTTAGGATATGGCTAATGATGCCCCTGCCCTGCTTGCAAAGTGGTGCTAGCAAGAAACGTTAGCTAACTTTGCTGGCTAGTAGCAGTGCCAAAATAAATTCTAACATCAGAAACATGTCACATTCAGTTTCCTCTATAAAAGAACTACTCAGACAGAGGTATGGTTCATGTGCTAGCCTGACAGAACCACCAGATATTTGGTAATGCTAGCTGTTTATGGTTAGCTGACGGCTGTGTTTACCTCCAGAGCTTTCTGTGGATCTTCGTCAATGAAGCTATCGGGGAAGCTGCTAAAGCGAAGGCAGAGACCAACCGTTAAGCACCTGAATAGAAGAAAATGTATGAAAATATAATAAAAAAAATACTGAGTATGTTTAGTTCAACTTGCCGTTCGGTTGCCATGGGTTTGCCGCGGAAGTGGACAGTGTTTCTGGAGTAACAGGAAAGTTCTAGATGCGGAGACTGGTGGAAACGTGATAGCGGCAGCAACCACGGCTTGGGCGGAGCGGCAGGCCTATCAACATCCGACTGTGCGCCGCTCCAACTGCCACTGCTCCACCTATCGGCCTGGAGGAGTCAGTGAAGAGACAACTTTTTGTACGAATGCGACAGCAAATGTATGAACCATGCCCTAAATATACACTCACACTGTATTTCCTACTTTTGTTTTCAACATCATAACAGTGACTGTTTGCCCATCAGTGATGGAAGAAGTTGCTTCGATAGTAAAAATATCTGTAAAAAAAAACAATAAAACTACAATAATAAAGTAATAAAGTCTTGCATTCTAAATTTTATTTTAAAGTACAGAGGTATGACCATCTGAATGTATTTAAAGTATCTGAAGTAATCACAATAGCAAGTGTCAGAGCATTTATTAATATTAATTTTAAATATTAAACCATTGGATTATTCATACTAATACAGTAATGTGTAGGCAGCATTTCATTGTCGTAGCAAATTTCACCTTCTTTTTTATCCTTGGCAGTTTCAATCGGAATACGTTTGGCAAATAAAATCTCAATCTTCAATCTATATTGTAATTAGGAACTGTAGCTGTCAAATAAATGTAGTGGAAAAATATTTCCCTCTGACATGTGGTGCAGTAAAATTATAAAGTAGCATAAAAAATGAATACCCAATAGTTAAGAACAGCACTTGAGTAAATGTACTTTTCACCACTGCTGCTAGTAAACCAGATATGGGTGAATAACTGAGCAGGGACAAATTTCACACAGTCGATGACAAAATTAAGTTTATTTCCTATAATCGACCATTATCTTTTCAACACCTCGGGACTGCATGAAAGCAAACACACCAAGAGAAGCAACAGAAACTCCACCTCACACTCTGCAACAAGCTTACAAATCGCTATCAGTAAAACTTACAATATCACAAGACCTGCAGATAAAGCAAAGTGAGGGGATTTCAAAATAAATGTTTTACTCAGTAATAAAGTGAAAACAGTTTTGCATAGGGGGTTTCCTGGGGGCAAAGGCACAGTTCACAGCATCTCCTCTCTCCAAACCACGTTTAGCCTCGCAGACGCCAGCCTAAATCTGAAAAGCTCAGTTTACATTTGGAGTGAGGTGAACTTTGTAGACTGGCTTTGTGAGGCTAAACCAAGATGAACTGAAGAGAAAACACTGAACTTAGCATTACTTCATTATAAAGGGCCGGCTGTTTTACTCCTTGCATAGAGTATATAGTCTGCACAGCAAAACAAATTTTTACAAACCTGAGGCGAGAAAATGGCAACAAGGCACAGTCAAGCATGTTCACAAACATACAGTATGTAACACACAATACACAAAGATACGCTTCAGAAGTCCATATAAGGCTTTATATATATATGTAGTAACTAAACAGAATATGTGCATTGCAGAAAGGCTACTCTACAGGAGGCGCTGTAGCTAAGTAAAAAAAAAGGCTACGAGACCATTTCACCGGTGATTGTCAACAAAAGTCAGGTCCACTGTGTACATACATCAGCTATTAACAGCAGCAGTGCTAAATTCCTGTTCTAGAAATAACAGTGATCCCTTGTTTTCAACATTTCACAATACAAATATAATTAAGTAATCTTAAAAAAAAAACAATAATAATAATAATATGGAATGTTTTCCCTCAATAACCTCATGATTACCAGGAACAGTGGAAGCAGGGTCTAATATCCTTAGGCACTTAAGAGAAGAAACATACAGCAGGAGTAAACATTAGTGCATCAAGGCAGAGGAATGATTCAGCATGTGACAGTAAAAAGAAAAGAGTGAGGCAGAGCAAGAATAAAGGCAGATCTGTGCGGATCAGATAATTAGCTCCATGACACTGAAGCTGAAGTGCAGAAGGCGCAGAGAGGCTGTAGATTCCAGTGCATGTCTGTCTTTGGTGTCTTGTGTAGTTAACTGATACAGAGAGTTATAGAAGGCTGAGATAAAGGACATGAGCTTTTATAGCCTGCCTGTCTACTGAGAAGGTAAACTGCTGAACGCTTTGAGATTTGGGTTACTGACAATTTCCTCCCAACTCGGGGTAAGTAAGGGAGTCCTGATCTAGAATTACCTTTATTACCAATTTATTACAAAAAAAAATTCCAAAGCACAAAAGTAATCCTAGATCAATAATCCCACTCTTACACACCTATGAAATATAGGCCCTGGTGTGAGGACATTGCCACAGCAAAGCGCAGCTCTGTAACTGGTCCTGAGTCAGTGGAGTGTATGTGCATGTGTGTGTGTTTGGTGCTGGATTGCTCTGCTCTACTGGTCAGAGCTAGTCAGAGGCACCAGCTGTGGAGTCTCTACTTTTGAACTTCTCTGCCCTCTGTGTGACTTTTTATCATGTGTCTCAGGTGCACCCTCACTGTCTCCAGCCGCCACGGCAGAAGCCTGTCGCTCGTACAGACTCCCCAGTAGCTGAGCCGTTTGAAAGACAGAGGCGTGACCTGTGGGCTGCAGGGACTGGACTTTCTCCAGGTTCTGGAGGGTCCGCAGCATCTCAGCAGACACAATGGGCAAATGCTGCTCCTGGATCAGGCTGGTGCTGGCAGGGCGCAGGACGGTGTCACCCTGGCCTGAAGGCCTGGGAGCGGGCCTGGTCCGCTGGGCTCGGGCAGAGCTACTCGATGACGTCTTCTTTTGTGGTGGGTGGGAATCTTCATCCTCCACCGAATGGTCACTAGAAGATATTGTGCTGTCATCAGAGTCATCGCTCACACCTTCATCATTGCCGCTATTGTCATCGTGATCGTCATCTTCTTCTTCTTTGGTGCCGTCTCCGTCTGTGATATAAATCATGTCTTTGGGCAGGGAGGTGAACTGGTAGACGAGGCGCTGGCCTTCAACCTTATTCAGTATCCCCCTTTGGTAGTAGTACCTACATGAACACAAAGATTTAAAAATTCAGCATTAACAAACACAAACCAAGCGTCATATTTGGTCAAACTTTTAAAACTAGAAACACTAAATCATCAGGGCCCTGTTTCCCAAAAATGGCTGTAAAATCCATCTTACAAATCCTCTCAAGCTCAAGAAATCATAGATTAAGCAGTAGGAGGGCCAGGACTAGGAGGAACCTGAAACTATGCGTTTCATTCAACTTCTTATTGTTTTTGTCCATTTCTAAGCCTCCACTTTTATCATCATCACTGACATTCTCAGTTAAGTGACATTTGATGTAAAATGAGTGATGCATTTAAATATTAGTAAACAAGGAGATAAAATACACAAAAGTAACAAATTAATTAAGCGTTTATTTACTTGTGCCAAATTGGCCATATATGGTGACTTGGCTGTAGAACTTTGATGGAGAAAGGTGATGAAAACACACACACACACACACACACACACACACACACACACACACACACACACACACACATATATATATATATATATATATATATATATATATATATATATATATATATATATATATATATATATATATATATATATATATATAGTGTTGGTAAAAATGCTATATGGAATAAAATACTCTTGACTTCTAAGACCGATCATTGTTGGGAAACTGGGCTCACATCTGGTTTCATCAAAGATCAAAGTAAGGATAAGAACATGTTATTTTGTCATTTTCTAGTGTTGTGTACCTGAGTGCTCGGCCCATTGTCTCATAATTCATATCTGGCTTGTTCTTGTGTTTGCCCCAGAGTCTAGCCACTGCTTTTGAGTTGACCAGCTTGAAGATCCCCGCGTGGGGATTAGTCCATTTGATGTAGCGAGGGCAGACTTGTCGATCCTGCAACAACTCCATAAGGAACTGCCACAGGTACAGCGTGTTTCCTCCTGAAGCACAAACGCAGGAAACATAATGGAGAAGGACAGACAAAGACAAAACGTGGAAAATTACTTTTGTAAAAGCTGTGTTATAAAAGTGACTGATCCCCTGTGATCCATCTAAAGCCCTTTTCAGACATGGAGTCTGTAACTTGCTGTTTTCATCTATCTGTTAAAGTGTTGGCTTTTTGTCTTTTAGACTCTGGTAACTTTTACAAGAACGAGGCTTTATTTAGACACGACAGTACATAGAAAGCCGTATGCCTATGCGATACCTGGCACCTGGTGCACGACAGGGTGCTCCGAGTTAAAAAAACTATGAAACTTAAGTTTTCTGTTCTCTCACAAGCTGCATCACAGCCTGCCCCTGCTTCTCACTGTGAATTCCCAAATATATTTTCTCATTAGTTTCATTATTGAACATAATTAGAAATGAGATGTGCTTTATATTTTACTAAATATTCTTTCACTATTATCCATGCAGTTAGTACGAAGGTTGAACATTCTTGTCCTCACACCATGAGGGGAAAAATATTAATTTCATAGACTGAGCCGGATTAAGAAGAATCTTCACAATTAAGTTTGCAACTAACATTTTTTTTAACACTATTAATCAATCAGTTGACTGATCACTAAATCTGTGCCGCTTTATTCACATCCTCCTAAAATTGGCTCATTTACAGTTTTTTGTGGTTCATACATACAGTTCGTCAGGTGCTATTCTAATGTTTTTTTTATATGCATAAGGGATAATAATTAATTACAGCTACTCTTCAGAAGGTGAACAAGACGTACATTTAATTTTTCTCTGTGCACCTTGTACCGCTGCAGCCTTTACGTAAGTCTCAGGACATTTACTGTCAGTACGGCACATGACTTGCGCCGTACTATTACATAACTCAGTAACTTTTAAGTAACTCAGATGCTTATTCAGACATGTTACCAATACGTAAAATTCCCATTACATTTACGTAACAAGGTGCATGTCTGACAGCGGCTTAACAATTTAAAAAAATTTAATTTAATTAATACTTTAATTAATTTAATGTGTGACAATACCTTTGTTGTATTTGTCCTTTTTCACTGTAATGTCTGGTGTGGGAGACTCTGCCCTCCGATGTCGAGGTTTTCGACCTGAGAAGATGAAGAATAACGAGATATTTAATATAATCACACAAGCTATAATTTACTTTCTGCTGAGAAAATAATCAAGTGTGCCCGACCTCTCTTTTTGGACTGCAGCTGTGCCGCGGGCTTCTTTGTGTGCAACGAGTGCCATTGTGACTGGTCAACAGGTCCCACAATCCCCTCTGCTGACACAGTCACCTGGGTAACAGGAGCAGTGACGACATCACCCAGCGATGGTAAGAAGGTCTGGGCTGCAGGGGGCATAAACAGATTTGATGAAAGAGAACAGCTCTGTGACCACCAGGTCTAAAAATACCATCCCACAGTCAAACATGTCCTACATCAAAAAGCAGAAGGGACGAGGTTTTACTGGGGCATCTTCACTCTGTTGGTGTGCATATGAACACTGTTGACTCTGGTGTGTGTCCGTCTGTGTGTGTGTGTGTGTGTGTGTGCTTACAGTAGTGTTGATCCAGGGAGAGGGTGTCAGAGCAGTCCATGTTGAGAAGCGAGTCAGCAGCAACGAGCGTCTCCATGGTCTCTTCTTCTCCACTTTCACATGGCTCCACTACAGATCACACAGAAGGGAGTAACACACAAAAACACTCTCAGCAAGTGGAGGAGGATGGCATTTAGAAAGAGGAACATTATTAAATGTGAGAGACACTGAGGATGAAGCCTGACCTTAAAAGGTCGCGCCGACCAAATTATGAAAAATATTCTCTCTCTTCTAGTGGCATCGAGGAATGCAGATAGTTTTCATTTAAAGATATGTGCATCTGCTGCCATCCAATACAATGGGGACAAAAGGAATTTCACCTGTGGTGCTCAAGGGGCAGAAATATCACATTTAAATAATTCAATAGCAATATATCTATATCTCTCTGGATAATCAACAGAAGACAGACCAAACTATTTTTGTAGGGACTATTTCCTCTGTAGAAAGTAGTTCACATGAGAACTGTTCACAGCAAGGTCTGAGAATAGGCCTTTTGCACATGTCATAGGAAGAAAAGCACAGGTGTAGAGAACAAAATGAATGATGACTTGATTCCATTTAGCTGCTTCATTTTCAGGGTCCTGGTATTGCACATGCTGGCTCACTGTCATGACTTACTGGGACACTTGAACAAGACAGACCCTTTGTTAATGTTATTAGAAACACCTGCGCTTTTGCTTCTATACAATATACGTCAAAATATCTGCATGCAAAGGCTTGTTTATCTATAGCAACTGGGTCATGGTTTCTATTAAGAGATGTTGCTGTAGAAATTTTTAAATGTAATTTTTCAGTGTTGGACTGGCCAAATACAGGCATTCCTGTTTAGTTATTTCATCTATGTCTGAGTTAATAATCCAGAAAATGTGCTATGTTATGATATATAGTGATATTTTGCTATATAATTACATATATCATTATAGATGATTTTATCCATATCATCTGTTCCCTAGTTTCAAGCACCGCAGTTTAAATTCACTTCACCCCCTTTCTGCTGGGGTGACTGTAAAATTTTAAGCGATATATATCTGAAAACCTGAGCATATAAAACCAAACTATGTGCATGGCCAAATACCACCAGATCAGTGGTTACAACTTTGTTGTGTGATGTTAACCATACAGCCCTCTCAGATGGGTTCAAGTACCCCTTCACTGTGCCCCCCTCAGTGGAGGGAATGAGCTTTCCTGGAAATGTTCAACAGTAATTCATTGCAGAAACAGCAGTGGCTGAGATGGCTGCACGTATGAATTCATACAATCTACATACAAAGTCTGCATTTGTGCCACTACCAGTTGGAGTGGCAGCTGCCTCACAGAAGTGAGTTGGAGGGAAAATGAAGTCTCACGCAGTCGGCCTCTTGTGGCTGGAATATTAATTAAATATTATGGCAATAAATATTCCAGATAGCTCCTAAATTAGCTCCTGGACAACCTTTCCAGGTTCCCACTGGCAAAGACGAACCTACTTTTAACACACGGGACACTCGTGTCTGACAGGATGTTTCTCCTCCACAGCAAACAATATGGACATCTATGCTTCTTTATTTGATCACATCTATTGTCATCCACCTTGCTACACATGTGCCCCTGAGGCTAAATATTATCAAAGGGGTGTCTGTTGTTTTGTGCTCATCTATTTATGTAACGTGACCAGGCTGTGAGCCAGTGAGCTACAAAACATCTGCTAGCTAACAGCTGTTTGTCGCGGGCTCAACTCTTTCAGCCGCTGAGAAAACCAGCCACCGACCTGTCAGAACAACTGGCCATGTTTAAAGAAACACGGCAGGTGGTCTGTTGTCCCCAAAACGGGTGTAATTATAAAGTAAATGGTCCATATCTGACTGTTAGTGTTGCCTGGCTTATGTTACCGTTAGCTAAGTTGACCGAGCCTCGCCATGTCCAACTTTCAGCTGCTCCCTCCAACCCGAATAATACCGGAAAAACAACCCGATACCGCGATTGAACTTACTTTTAATTCCCAGCACTGGTGAGGAACAAGCTATAGCATGTGTGCTGTAGCCCCAAACGACCACGTCTACATCCTAATATGATTCATTAACTCTCTTTCCCAGGCACAAGCCAGGAATGTTTTGCTTCACTTCCTGAATTTTTGCCGAGGGTGGTCCATGTGGGAGGGCTGCGACTGCGCATGTGCAGTCCCAGGCTCTCTCTAATATCTAGTGAGACTTTTTATTTGGTGAAACTTGAATAAAAACTTCACAGAACAAAGGTTACACTAATGAATAACCACTAGCATGGACAAGCAGACGGCGGGTGAGCTCCAATCATGAAATGTGAATGTGACAGGTAAAGAAAGGGTACAGCCTGTGTGTGTGTGTGTGTGTGTGTGTGTGTGTGTGTGTGTGTATGCGGGTGTGTGTGTGCACTGACCTTTGAGCAGCTGGTGGTGATCCTCCCCTGTCTGTGACTGTTCACATGCTAGACCTGCATATGAGAGCAGGTGTGGATGGGGAACCTGCTCTACAATCACCGCAGGGTAATCTGAGTGAACCCCCAACTGCAACACACACACACATACACACACACACACACACACACAAAGAAATGAGATGAGATTACATCATTTCTTCTAAAATCATTTCTAATTTTGTCAGACTCCTCCTCATCTGTGTTGCAGCTTTGTTTCGACACACACAAAGACTTCTGATTACATGGCATTAGATTACAATTTACTCATACATTACTTCTGAATCTGTTCCAACAATTACTCACCTGCGACATGTTAACATGGTCACTGGCAAAGTCAAAGATGAGCTCTGACTGCTGTAGCATGGCTGAATATCCCAAACACACACAACACACACACAACTCTAACTGGGTGAAAACAGCATCACAGCTTTCCTCTGAAGACTGTTAATAATGGAACAGGTCTGATGTGTTCTCGTGTCCAGGCTGGTCCAGTTTTTAGAGAGAATCTCCCGGTGGCTGATCTACCAGAACGCTTCCACCAGGGTACGACGAGGCCGGTGTGTTTCCATGCAGGCTAACTCAACAGTAGAGAGTGATGTGAGTAAACTAATTGACCAGAGACACAGAGGCGTCACAGGAAACTCATGTTCGCTCACTCTGCTTCGACTCTCGATGAGGAAGTGGGGGCTGCTGAACTGTCCTGTGGTCTCACTAAACCTGCCAGCAAAGAGAAACAAGAGCAAATGTGTGTGAGATGAGGCAAAACACCCTGTGACTGAACCACACCTGTAGCCACTGAAAGCCCTACGTTCTAATGAAACATCCACATGTCCAAATAAAGAAATGTGGTCACTCTGATCTGAGACGCAGAGAAAAACAGCACAGTTTGCTCCCCTCTGTCATACATCTCATTCTTTTGCTCTTATCTTGTTTCTAAACGAGGCTAAACCAGCAACAGGAAGGAAGCGTTTGCGCTGCAATGTGTGCCTGGGCAATGTGTGCGTGCATGTGGTACGAGTAGGGGGGAGGCAGCTGGTGTTGAAGTTGAAACATCATGCCTTTGCGCAATGTTCAAGGTTTTAGGGCCGCTGTGCACACATTCCTTGCAACATGACTGTGTAGTGGACATTCAGAACGAAAGTACAAAAACAAGCTCTTCATTACTCCCCCTTAGTCTCTCCTCCTCACTTGTTTTTCTTTGCCTCCTCTCTTGTCCTCTGGCTGTCACATCACTGCTAATTCCATTTAATCAGTCTCAGTCCTTTCTCCTTTTTCCCTGCCTGAGTCTGTGGACCATCACTGCTCCTCTGTCTTCCATGTTTAAATTATTCTGAGGTTAAAGTGAAGTAAGTACATTTAGGTTCTTCTTTTGCTGTTGTATATCAACCTCCCCCTCACAAGTGTCACATTTAACACCGTTGGCACATCTGCACTTACCTTCAGCTCCTTTCTGTTGCACATCCCACCAGCATTTAGATTCTGTGTACAATGAATTTCACACCCTGACACAAAATAGCTTCCAAGGAGTTAATTTTAAACACCAAACTCCTACATTTTAATCCCATTAATCCTCACTTTGGTTGAAAAGCCTCAGTATATTATTTATACTCCAGTTGTCAAACAGAGGGAGAATGTGAGAGCTCGTCTTTGTCTTCATGCATGTTCGTGATAGAGGTACAACATGTTTGGGTCAGTTATCACACAGGAAGCACAGCTCAGTTAGGAGGCACCGTTTCCTGAGTTCCTGTGCCAAACCACTGCCAACATGTCTGCCAGCAATGGCCCTCTCATTTTTGACTTCCTATGATGTTTGCAGCCATTTGGCTCTCAATGATTTACGCAGGACAAGAGTGAAATGGAGACTGGTTTACTCTTCAAAGCAGTGAAAGATTTTCATGTCAGTGAGGAGGAAAATCCCTTTTTTTTCAGTATGCTTGATTTTAGGAAATCAAATCTGAAATATTAGTTGATTGATTAGACTAGATTTAAATAGATGTGAATAATTTTTTCAGCAAATTTAACACAAATTCACTGGTTTCAGCTTCTTAATTGTGAGTATTTGCTGGTTTTCTTAGCTTTCTATGATAGTAAGTTGAGTATCTGTTGGTTGGACAAAATATGCAGTTTGAAGATATCACCCTGGGCTCTGGGAAAATGTAATGTGTATTTTTCACAATCTTTTCACTATTTTTCACTTTTTTGTAAGAAAATAGTCAGTAGTTGCAGCACAAGGAGGCTTATTTTTCATCAACAGTACAGTAAATCAGTTTCAAAGTGACCTGACATTAACTGATTTTTTTTCCCCACACATACTCTAATTGTGTTTTCTTGTCAAGTTGCCTGTCCAACATAACATAATGAACTAATAGCTACGTTCCACTTCCTAACCTGAAAATCAGGCTCTGGATACACAGTGTGGCAAGCTGCCATGCGTGCTTTATTGGCAGCAACTGTAGCCTGGTGCAAAACATGAAGAATGTAATTTGCATTTTGGAGAGGTGAACAAAAAAGATCGCTGATCCGATGTGACAGCCTCGCAGGACATCTGTACTTCTGACATTTTAAAAAAATTTCTTTGAGTATTAGCCACTGCTGCCTGCCATTGTACCACGTGCATATGTTCATTGTTAGTGTGCCCTGCAGACAGCGGCCTCTATAGAAGACTCAGTATAGAGGCTTTGTTCATCAGCACTCTGGTCACATAGGTTCGTCTCTGTGGCCTTGGCACTGGGATCTGAGTCTGTGAAGTGGCTGCCAGGCCCCTAAGGACACTGATAAGCCCCCATAACATTCATTCCCCAGTTTGCATGTGTGTGCGTGTGAGAGAGAGAGAGAGACTCAACGACCGAGATAGAACGAGTGTGTTTGACAGAAAGGGGCAGAGAGTGTGTGTGTGTCTGTGTTTGTGTGTGAACTAGGCCAGGCTGATAACAGTATGGCAAGTGAGGGAGCAGATGATAAGCCCCTTTTGTTGCTTGGGGTAACCGGGCCTAGTTAAATGAACGCAGTGAAATTTGGTGTGTGAGTGCGTGTGTGTGTGTGTGTGTGTGTGTGTGTGTGTGTGTGTGTGTGTGTGTGTGTGTGCATGTAGAGAGGAAAGGAGGAGATTGTGAATCGGGGAATGGAGGAGGTGGTCACAACCCACATCTGTTTTTACGACCTTCCTGGTGTGCATACATGTGTGTGGTTTAGCTGTCATCTAAAGTAAATCATGTATTTTAATAGAAATTTTCTGACAGGGTGTTTTAAAAAGTGTCAGAAAACCACATTAAGAAACTCACACATACTTTCACTTTCCCTTCAGCACATGTCATGCAGGATAACGTCACACTAACGGCTGACAGCATTTTCTTTTGTTGTGTTAAGTTTTCTTTACTATAAAGTGTAGTAGGTCTGTTATGAGGACTACTAAGCTTTGACTTACCTTGTGTTTATAGCATGTGTCTGTATGAGGTTAAGCAGCAACCGCCAGGAAGATCCACGAGTGAAACGGAAATTGTTCTTTTTTGGCAAACACAAAGTCTTCATCTGCTTACAGATCTGACCTGGGATCAGTTTCCTTTTGTGGGTTTCCAGTCACCAGAGAAAATGCAGTACAGATCATGTAGATTTTTATTTCTTGCTCTCTTCAGTCCTTGTCAGTTCTTGCTTCCTCTTCTTTTTTCCAGAGAACTGCCCCCCCCCCCCCCCCTCGTGAGTTCTGATTGGTTACCTGTGTTGTGAGTCAAGGTAACCCATAGTGACCATTGTCAGTGTGGAGCAAATGTAAACACGGGCGTATTTGCAATGTAAAGCAAAAGAGAGCCAAGCACCAGATCTGCAAACAGTCTAGTGGCTCATATGAGGGTGGACAGTCAGTGGATGTGTGTGATGATTTCACTAAATATCATATTAAATTACTGGGACTGCTTCAACTAAAGTGAAAAGGGTTTTCAATATTATGAAGCTCTTGTGTAGTTAATGTTAACGTATGAGGCCATTGATACAGGCTGAAAAGTACAGAAAAAAAATAAGGGTAAAAAGACAAAAAAGTCTTGCAGACAGGCACGCAGGCAGACAGACACATAAAGCACAACATACATTTGTCCTTTATCCAGTCCCTGATGCTCCCTAGTGGCAAAACTTTGCACCAACACCGTTAACAACAAGTCTGATCCAGACCCTCAGTGACTTCCCTTGCTCTCTCTTTTTATAATCAGCAAAAAAAATTGGAAGCTTATTTGACCATCCGTCCAGAGTGTTGCGTAGAGACACTCTGGGGATCTTGTACAGGATATGTGAACTGTCACCACTGTTTTATGGAAGCCATCAGCTCTCTCATGAGACCGGGGGCCCTCTGCAGCCAGCCCTGCTGTCTCTGTATACTGTTCCTGCTCTGGCGTCTGCATAACTACCCCTTCTGTGAACTTCACTGAAGAGGAACTAGCTTGTTGAAACTAACTAACAATCATACACATAGATAAAAATGTAACATGAAGCGTGATCAGCTCTTTGACAAAACTCACTATTAAATATATTCTGTGCTGTCCTCAGAGCTTTATTTACACTGAAGACAGTGAGATGATCAATGAGTAGGAAGTGGTGTGTAATATTACAAGATAAACACATTTGGCAGTGTTGTATTTATAAATATTATAGAATCAAATTCAGATTTATTACAAAATTAGGTATTTGAATCTTTGAGATATGTGCAAGGAACAGCAGCGTGTTTTTAGGTTATTCTAACTTTTGTGATTCATATACTGTGCATCCCATATCAGCCAGTTGAGTTGGACTGATAAGCAGAATAAAGCACGCCTCCCTTTCATTCCTTCTTTTTTTCCCCCCTCACTGCAACGTCAAGAATGTGCTGGTTTGGCTCAAAAATAAGGTTAACTCCCATAATGTTTTTATAAAGTAGCAGAGGGCAGGGTTTGATTATTACAATATGTGTGTGTGTGTGTGTGTGTGTGTGTGTTTGTGTGTTTGAGAGAGAGAGAGATGGAGGGTGGTATTGTTATTGAGAAATAAGTCAATAGACTTATTTCTCAACTTTAAGGTAAAATCATTTTTAGTTTATGTAATAATTTACAAAACATGTCATAATTTTGATAAGTTTATTTTTATTTGTTGTTTGAAACCAGGCACAGATGCACGTTTTTCTAATTAAGATGCTGTAATGTAATTACCCCAGGGCCCAGGCAGCCAAGTAATTCACATGCATACTGTGTAAGGGGGAAATGATTAGGGATTGTGCAAAAATTCTTAGAGGGGGAGAAGGTGAAAACATAATAGGGGGGTATTGTACATTTTCTTTTGGCTTAATATATGGTCTTTTGAGAGAGCAGCGGAGGGTCTTTTATTTTTTTCCTCATCCCAAGTTGATATTCCATTTAAACATTTCTTATCAGTATATTTATGTTTACACCAAAAAGACCATTTTCACTTGTTGCCTTGGTTCATAAAGGTGTGCTTTGCCATTTTCAGAGGACAGAAACAGTTCTGTCAAAATAATGTTAAAACTTCATGGGTTCCAGCTAATTAAATGTAAATATGTGGCTCCTGTGTTAGCCCTTTATGACAGTAAACTGAATATCTTTGAGTCTTGGTCAATCAAATCAAGGACTTTGAAAATGTCACTTTGAGATTCTGGAAAACTTTGACAGATATTTTTCACTTTTTCTGACATTTTATAGAGTAAATTTAAGAAAATAACTGGCAGATTGATTGATAGTGAAAATAGTGTAACAATGATGATCATTAGCTGTAGCCTACTATGTGTCTTTCATACTCCAAAGGTTTTATTTGACCTCAGTGACAAACTCCAAACAGCTGGACATTTACCTGATGAACTGTAAACTACACATTGACATGTTTGCAGAATTTGGCTCTGACCACCCTGTGCATCATATGTGTATCTGTGGCTCATAATCATTATCTTGTTCTTTGGCCTCATAGATTTGTCATCACATTGTCATTGTCACATGCTAACCATATAGGACTGTGTAAGTTTGAATGCCCCCTGATGTAGAACTAGAGGGGAAATAGATGAAAGAAGGACTCCAGAGTCCTTCTTTCATCAGTCTGATGAATTCCTTCTGCTGGCTTCGTCTGCTTACCTTCTGCTGCTTTACACTTTGTGTGTGTGTGTGTGTGTGTGTGTGTGTGTTGTCTATGCATGTGTTCAAGTCTGTGACATTTGTATATCTGTTAAAGTGAGTAATGAGGTTTTTTTTTGTTTATCAACCATTCCTTTAAGTGTGAAATCAGTGGTGTGTGAGCAAAAGTAGCACATCAAATCAGACAAAAATGCAGAAAGCATTTTCATACACTTGCACGCTCACATGCATATGCACACACTCACATGTGTTGATACAGAGACTCCAGCTCACGCACCTTTGTCTTGTGTTCTCATAGGCAGTGTACGTCTTAGGTCTCAGTTTGAGCTTGGTTCAACATTTTCCCTTGAAGTATTTCCATGGCTGAACTACACAGCAGGCAAAACACACAGACACACATACAGACGTTCACACTCATAATGAAAACATATTTTCTTTGTTCTGCCCAAATGTTTGTAGAAGCTATGCCAGACTGAAAGCTCTCCTCCTTCTGCTATCAATCTAGAATAAATATTCTAAAACTGAGAAGGATGCCAGCAAGTCATATACATCGACATTGTGCATATGCTCCTAAATTACATTCCTGTCAGACACAGTGTATTCAGATAAGACCAAAAGAAAGAGTAAGAGCCAAAGAAGACAGAGGACGCTATGGGATAACAGAGACAGCTATACATGTGTATAGCTGTTTCAATGTGTTAAAAGGTTTAGATGCCAAACACAGTGGTTTGCTATGCAGGACAATTCAGTGTGCATCGAAAGGATAAGAAAAGGAGCAAGTGCTGCCGCTTAAATATCTAAAAGTTAAGTCAAACATCATGCTTATACAAATGCTGCAAATTGGTTAGAGAGAAAGGATAGAAAAAATGTGAAAGAATGTTTGGAGAAGAGCAGCGAGGGGCCTAACTAGGTATGTTTACACCCCAGCCCCTGAGACGCAGACCCATAACTATCAACCCTCCAGTTCAGCCATGTTCCAGCACTTTCTGCTGGCTTCTAAAACTGTGGGGAGGCAAAGATAAACTGTGTGTGTTTGTGTGTATGTGGTATCCAAATGTACTGCATGCACAGTATGTGTGTGTGAGTTAAGTGGACTTAATAAAAGAAAAGTCCATAATGTTTGTTGAGTGAAAAGAAGCTCTCAGCCAATCTAACACGGTGAGTATATGAAAAGTTTATAGTAGGTTTTATTACTAAACGGCGCGCTTTCTCTCATTAACCTTTGGGCATCCATCTGCTGCAAGTTTTCATCTTCATTTTCTGGCAATAAAAGTGACACTAACTCTCTACAACAGACTGCTGTAGCATTATGATAGTTGTGAGTGAACCATGGAGTGCTTTAGTGCTCTGTGATGTCTTCCATTAATTTTCTTAAAGTCTAGACAGAAAGTTACAAGGATGAATAACTTCAACTAAATCTTGTCTATATGTAGTGTTTTTTCTTTATTTTTATTACTTTCTACATTGTAGATTCATACTGAAGACATCAAAACTATGAAGGAACACACATGGAATTATGTAGTTAACAAAAAAGTGTGAAACCAACCAGAATATGTTTTATATTTTAGATTCTTTGAAGTAGCCACCTTTTGCCTCGATGACAGCTTTGCACACTCTTGGCATTCTCTCTGTCAGTTTCATGAGGTAGTCACCTGGAATGGTTTTCAGTTAACAGGTGTGCCTTGTCAAGAGTTAATTTATTGAATTTCTTGCCTTCTTAATGTGTTTGAGACCATCAGTCATGTTTTGCAGAAGTAGGGTTGGTACACCGTTAACAGCCCTATTTGACTACTGTTATAATCAATATTATAGCAAGAACCACTCAGCTAAGTAAAGAGAAAATGACAGTCCATCATTACTTTAAGACATGAAGGTCAGTCAATCCGGAAGATTTCAAGAACTGTGCTAGTATAAGATGTGACAGATTACAACTGCTCTTGCTACTGCCTAAATAAGTAGAAATGGCACTTGCCTAGGCAATAATCATAATGTCAGACACAAGTTTTGTAACTAAGTGAGTAACATATTAGATTCTAAGTTGACCTTGAGCTAATTTATAGTAATGTATCTTGTATTTATAATAGAGACAGTAAGTCACTCACTGAACATTCACATTCTTTGTAACTTTTTGTGACAGATTTGTTTTTGTAGCAGCGACCTTAGAGGACAGTCCATGATATCAGTAGAAGGCCAATGCCAGCATCCACAAGCAGATACATCAGTTGAATCTCTGCTGGGAATAGAAAAGGAGATAATTCAGGGAGGAATGTACTGAATGTGATTCCTTTCAGTTACACCACCGGTGGGTTTGATTTAATGTCAAACCACATTGAATTGTTTGAAACCATATTGGAAGAACAGAGGCAGAGGGTTCATGGGGTGGAGTGGAGACAGGAATGTAGAGAGAAAGGGTAGGGAAACAAGGGTATAGAGCAGAGAAGGGGTGAAAAAAAAGAAGTTAAAACAAGGAGAAAAAGGAGAGAAAGTGAAGGCAAGGAGAGCGGCTGAAGAGATGAGTTGAAGAGGGGTAGTGAGAGATCACAGGACAGAGAGCTTCTTTGACAGCTAATGTGACATGCGTGACACTGGTTTAGCCTGAAGGAACATTCCCAGGTCAGAGCTGTGTGTGTGTGTGTGTGTGTGTGTGTGTGTGTGTGTATTTGGAGTGAAGAAGTGAGGAGAAAAATAAAGAGATCACAGTAACTTTCTGTGTTAGCATTCACCATCACATGATGCCGCCTGCCGTCACACTTAAAAACACATGCGCAAATTCCGCATACACACACACGCGCACACACACACACACACACACACACACACACACACACAAAGTGAGATCTCAGTAACAGGCAAAGCTAATAAATGGCAATGTCCATGTGCCTGAACAGATAATGGCTAGAAAATTGATGCTTTTCTTCTTCTTCTTCAAAAAGTACCCAACTGACTAAGTGTCCCACTATATTTATCTTTTATTTATTGGTTTATTGCAAAAAGGAAACTCTTGTCACACCAACTGAGGTACAGGTCAGCTTCAGATAATGTTGAGCAAATACAGTCATGAAACACATAAAGCCTCATGGACAGGCCCAATACTGAACAATATAATACAATAGCTGAATGGTCACACATCCTAAATCACACAACATCAGTAGTTCAATAACTAGAGGGAAAATGACACAGAGACAAATTCATATAAAAGGCACTAATGTGACAAATGATAAGGTATGCAAAATACTCAATACATACATACGTTTTAAAGGAAATACATACAAAAAACAAAACAGAAAAAAAAAAAAAAAAAAACAAGAGCATTAGATTCATTATTTAAATTTTCCAAGCTGCTGCAGTGTGTGGTAGCAATACATAACACAGCATCAAGCTTGAATATTGTCCATGCAATGCATAATTTATCGCAAGATTCATAGCATCAAAGTAACATTCACCATCCAGGCTGCGAGCCCGATGAGCTGTCTTCACTAATTGACCCTTGACCCCCAATTTTACATAACACTTGTGCTGAACTTCGCCCCTGCTCAGTTCTCGATATTTGGTGTAATTAACACCAGTTTGCCTGCTTCACGCATTTCACACTTGTTTTCCAAGAATACAGCTTTTTGACGTGTTTTTCTCCTCTTGGACAGGGAGAGTGTGCAGCACTCCATAATGGCAAGTGTTTGCAGTTTTAGGTAAGAGTGAGGGCTGATTTCCAAGGGAACGTCTGTTAGGAGTTGAAGGAGACTTCATATGATGCCGTAGATGAGGCAAGAATGGGCACCTATCCACATTCAGTCAGCCATACTTCAATATTTTGTTTCTTTTTTTGTCAGCATCTCCCCTTTTCTCACTTCTAGGGCTCTCTTCAGGCTGTAGTAGATTTGTTGGTCATGCGGGAGTTGCTCTGGTCGGAGGCTCGTTCGGTAACTTTCAGCTTCATGCACGACTGCTTCTCATCCATCAACATCTCGGCTGGTAGGCACCAGCAGCACAGGCAGGACTAATAAAGCAGGAAAAAAGAGGTGAGAAAGACCATAGGGCTGAGAGAAAAGCATTAGAGTGCAACAGTATTAAAGAAAATGTTAAAATGTCTATGTCCGTCTAAGTCTTTATGCCAACCTGAGCAAGCTGCTGGCATTAGCTGCATACATGTATAAGAGTGTAAATCATCTTCTCATCTATTCCTCTTCAAGAAAACAATTAAACATATTTCCCAACATGCTGAACTATTTCTTTAAGACATTTTCACTTTGCGTGTAGCATATGTTGCAGCTGAGTTGCAGCTTACCCTGAAGCAGTTCTTGAAGCGCTTGCTGACCATGTAGAGGGCTATGGGATTGATGCAAGAGTTGACAGATGCCATGTTGATGCCAATGTAGTCCAACACCAAAAAGAAACTAAAAGGGTTACAGAGACACATCAGTCTTCTACTTCTCCTTTCCTAGAGGGTGATTCAGCTTTCTTTTAAATCTCTCCTCTAGCCTACTTTGTTTTGTGCACAATGGGAAATGTATTTCCTTCCATACCTTAGAAGTTCACAGCGGTTTGGGTCTTTCTCATCATAGATGGTCAGCTTCAGGATACGGCTGAGGTGGAGAGGCAGCCAGCAGAGAGCAAAGACCAGAACTAGACAGAACACTGTCTTAGCCACCTCCCTCCGCTGAACACAGACAAACACCCACAAATCAATGTGTATTAACAGACTGTTTTGACAGTTTGGCACTTAAATAGCTGTGGTGAAATTCTGGCCCCAAAGCAGTCTTATAACATTGGACACCTTTTTTTTGGAAAGCTAAAAGATTTGTAATCATAAATAAAATCCATTTAAGTGGAAATTTGCTGTAAATATTTGAATGGTTTTGTATCAAGTTTTAAATATAAACATTTCTCTTAGTCAGTTTTGTATTTGTCCTGCTACTAAATTAGTGTAATGTCACTTAAACCTCAACATGAAAACAGTCAATAATGAATCAAACAACAAGCAGGCTAAATAAAATAAAGGCCATCATCACACCTGTTTGAGATGATCACTAAGAGCGATCTGGACTCCGTTCTTCTTCCTCAGCATCTCACAGGTCATGAGGGTGTAGAAAATAGCAGTGCAGGCCAATGGTAGGCAGAAATATGCACTGAACAGCCACCAGTCCTTTGCTGATTTATAAAACTACAAAGGGAATACAGGAGAACAGCATGGGAGTAAGCACAAACATCTGTACTTGAGAGCTTGGCTTAAAGGTAACACGTGTCAGAAATAAATTTAATGACACATATAGGCTGTCAGACCTGGACCAGAGTGGGGGACTCAAGGGTATGTCTGAAATCCAGACTGTTGACTTGCATTTAAAAATCAATTTATCAAGGTACCTCGGTGGAATTAGAGCCGTTCATTGTTGTTATTTTAAGGCTGACGGGGGACATGCGAACACACATAATGTATATTCACAAGCGCTGCAGTATTTTATGTCAGCCAAGAGAGTAATAACTCCTGAAATATATTGTTTTTTTCTTTTATACGATGATTCATTTTGTGCAAACTCTCTTTCACCCTGACCTGGCCTAGAAGCTTTCACAGTATGACTGGGAGTGTATGCACTTCAGTCAGCATATGTACCATCATGCCTTACCATGTGTGTCTGTATGTATATGTATGTGTGTCTGTACGTATATGTGCATGTGCAGGTCTGCAGCGTGCACAGCTGTGTCAACACACTATTTTTCCCTGCAATGAATTATAGGGCTCTAAAGGCCTGTGCTTCTCAGCTCACCCTCATAAAGTCGGTTTTCTGCATGGGGTGAAGCAAACAGATTCGCAAGTGTTCTCCTTTGTAGTCCATGGTGATCATGTCGAAGGCTATTGCCTCTGGCACAGCCAGAATGATGGATAATATCCAGATGAGCGCTATTTCAGTGGCCATCCACTTTGGAACGCCAATCCCTTTGATGCGGCTCCACGAAGCCACGGCCCGATACCTGAAAGATTCATCACATACACAATCAGTTCACAAACCTATCAATTTAATCAAAACTGATTTATTAATACAAGTTAAAGGAATAGTTTGATATTTTGTGAAATACACTTAGGCCTATTCCCTTTCCTGCTGAGAGTTAGCCAATTAGATCAAAAACAGCTCTCGTGTCTGTACGTTAAAGAGCCAGCCGCTGGTTAGCTTATGGTTAGCTGTAAGCTAACCCTGTTGTTTTTACTGTTCGGCCTTTAAACGGATTAAGTACATGAGATATCATATGCTAATTAATGAGCTTTAGATGTCCTGGTAGGCATTTCTTACCTTTGGACTAAGCTAGGAAAGCTGTTTCCTCCTAGCCGATGAACTAGCCGTCTGGCTATCGATCTTCTCATGTAGCTTTTGACAAGACACCAAAAAGCGCATTTTCCAAAATGTCAAACTATTCCTTTACTAATTTCATCTTAGAGTGCAAGTTTAACAGATATGCTGTCTGAAACCTTAACAGAGTCTTTTTTGGTTTAATTCTGAGATACATCTCTTATCCTAGCTGACAAAACTGACAAAAGTTTTTTTTTTTTAACTAACACTATGCTGTATTTCATATAAAGCACCATATCTAGTCAAGTTTGATAAGTATGAAAATAATTTATATTTAATAAAAATTCCATTTCAATCCCAAGCTCACAGTTGACAGTAGAATAAGTGTCAGTTTACAGATCACTAAAGTTAAAAGCAGCCAGTAGCAAGGAGGTCAAAGGTCAGGTCAAAAGTCATTGCTCTGACAATGTTTCTGTAATCCCTGACTGTAGTGGTGTCAGGAAATGAAAACAGAAGCTAACATGGGAGGAGGGGTGAGTTTGTGTTTGTGTGTGAGTTTGTGTCCACTGTTTGTGACCGGGTTTACCTGTCAATACTCAAAGCACACAGACTCAGCACTGTGATCCCCACCGACGCTTTTTGAACAAACGGCACCAGCTTGCACAGAGCCACCCCGAACGGCCAGTCTTCTGCCAGGAGCTGGAGAGAGACAGAGACAGAGGCGGATAGAGTTGATGACTGAGCTGAACCATGGTAGGGAGTGAAGCAAACTGTCTGGCTCCATGTTGCTTTTCCCCGTCTCAGACCATATATAAGTAAACCTGATCTTATTGGTTTATGTGAACATCCAGAAATGTTTTTTCTTCTTCTTCTCAGGTTTAATGTTTTAGTCCTTTCTTTTGAACACAGTGAGGCCTCTGGTTGACCTCAAAGCACTGTAACCCAGAGCCATATAGTGGCTTGTGGAAAACAACAATTCTCTGCTAAACTTGTACAATATGGGGCTTTTCGTGTCTGCTTTAGATGGGTGTCTGGAATGTGAGTGTAGATCTCTTGGACTCATATGTGACCCTGTGTCTCTCCATACCACCCTGTCTCTCTTGTCTCTGGTATGTAACCACATACAGTTGTTTTAGCATGCTTGCCCCCTTACCCAAATATACAGATACTTTGGTCCTCTCTGTCTCTCTCTTTTTCTCTCTCTCTCTCTCATACACATACACTGACACACACAAACACACATATACACACACAGACACACAGAAAATGAGCCTAACAGATAATAACATGCCAGAGACACAAGGGGATAAAGAGAGGTTCAGAATCCAGAGGAATAATAACATGTAAAAGCTACTTGGAAGCCCCCTTCCAAGAGTGTGTATGAGTGCGCTCTTGTATGTGTGTGTGTGTGCTAAGGGTTTAAAGTCCAATATGCAGCAAAATATTCACAAATGTCCTTAAAAACTTATTCTAATAAACTTCAGAGGGACATTAAACACAATAAGAGTCCAACAAAAATTCATTTAAAAGCTAAGGGAGTTTTGAATTCTCTGAAAATAAAGATACTGTTAAGGTATAGGATTTTTTAATTAGCCATATTCTGCACCTCGACGTACCTTGTAAACATTAATGGGAATGCCAATGATGATGTGTAGCAGGTCTCCAAGTGCCAGGCTGGCAATCAGAATGTTTGGCCCGTTGCGCATGCACTTATTCTTATAGATGATCCTCAGAAGAGTGGAATTGCCTATAATACCAACAACAAACACCAGGCAGGACACCACTGTGTTAATATACTTGAAGGTGTCTCGGATTTCTGTAGGTCCGGTGCACATGGGAGGTAGCCGGCGACGGGGCATGGTGATGTTTGACCTCACCGGACCCTGCACTTCTCTCTCTATAAGCCCAAGTCTCTGCGTAACGGTAAGAGGGTCCTGAGGGACTTGTTTCTTTGGCTCCAGCTGCCCACTGGCCACTAGGATGTGGCCTGCCAAAAGGAGTACCTCCAAGCAGAGGAGATGAGTCTTCATCCTGGTGTTTGTTATGAATGTGGCTTTTATTCAACTGGGCTGCAACTGATCCTCTTTGAATGCGCCTGGAACACAAATTACAACAAAGTACTGTATGCAGTCAGTCTGTCTGCTGTCTGTTATGTGACAACAGGAATATTATTTTACCATATAAAATCAAACAGTCTAGACTAACACTGTCCAGTAGGGACATAAGGGTCCAGGATTTATTATGTGACTTTAGCTCTCAGCTGTCATGTCTTCTCAATATAAACTCACTAAAAACTCACATTTAAGATCTGCAGACCCACCCTCCAGTAACATTATAATCACTTTTAATTCAGGGACTGTACAAAAGTTATTAGGGGGAGAGTGAGGTTGAAAAGGGGGAAGGGGAGTATTGTATTTTTTCTTAGTCTTTTCTTTAGTCTTGCAGTAGCAGTTGAGGGTCTTTTAATTTTGTTTTTTTAGCCTTCCTTTGCAACCTAGTTAAAAGTTACATTTAAAGTAACACTGGACTTTCACTTGGTGTGCCATGATGTATAAAGGTTCACTTCTCTATATTCAGAGGACAACAATTCTGTGGTTTAAACAAGCTGTAGTTTAGGCCTGTTTAGAAAACATTAATAGCCCTGAAAGGGCTTTGCTGAAGTGAAACATGAGGTTCAGTCCCCCACCCCCCTGTTATTATTGATGCAGTCCCTAAATGCATCAACACTTTAAACTCTTACTTACCTAACTCCTGACTAAGGAAGAGATCATCCAATGTTTATGCCTCTTAGATCAAACGTCCCCAGTGACTCTCAAGCTGTCAGGACAGAGAAAAGTTCCCAAAGTGGAGGGATACTGCTCCTGCAGTGACAGTCCAGTCATCTCCAAGCAGCAGCAGTCCACTCTGTCACTGGTGACAAAGTAAAAAAAAAAATCCAGATCTGTGATCCAGAGGCTCCAGTCAGCTGCTCTGGTAGTTCAGTCCTCTCCAGTACTGCCTGTTGAGTCTCAATGAACACAGTCTCAAGAGTCTGCTGAGTTGATCCCTGTCCTCCAGCCCCTCCTCTTTTTATGTAGAGGGGGTGGAGGAAGACAGAGGAAGGCAGGCAGGATGTTCAAAAGTCATTCAGCGTTTATCAAAGTGCCCTCATTTTAATGGAGTTCTTGTGTGTTTTTGGTACTCAGTCATGACTTTATAATCTTTTACTTTTATGGTATATTTCATCCCCCAATGGTATCATCCATTAATATTTATATAGGCAGTGATCATTGCTATTTTATTTGTCCTATTAAAATATTTCATTTTACCCTGCTATTGTTCTCTTTGGTAAGGTAAAGAGTAAAAGAAAATCCTTTTACAACTCTTTCCTTTAATCTACATCCACAACAATTCTATCACTTGGATTGTATCAGGCTGTCAATGGGCTGTCAAATCATAGATAACTGCACCATGTTTTCCTGGATGATACTCACTGTAATGAGAAGCCAAGAAACTTGTCAAGACATTAACAAAGGTATTAGTGTCCCTCATGTTTCATGGCCTCCCATCCAATATTTCAGCATGGACAAACGTGGTGGACGGACAGACCAACATTGCCATCTCCGGAGTTGTGCTGCTTCTTTTGTGGATCATGGATGGTTTGGTAACTGAAAACACACCACTTTAAACACAAATTTAGAGTGTATATGACTTTGGTTTAATTTACAAACAGGACAGAGGTCAAAATGGTGTCTAGCTTCTTTATCAAACCAACAGTATTGTTAGTACTTCATAAATTAAAACCACTCTTAAAAAATACAGCTATTGCTTCCTGTCACAGAGGGGACATCACTGTTTTTTTCCATGCCCCTCCTTGCCTCAGTGTCACGCCATGTGCATTTGTTTTCTCTTTCTATTTACTGAAAGGATGAAAATGTTGTGATTTTTCTGTGACCCTCTCACGTTTTCCACTCAGCACTGTAAAGCAATTTTCCGGTCACATATAGATCCAGTGACGCACTGTGAAATACAGTGTACATGACAGTAAGTGCTAACAGTCTTCTGGTGAGTTGCTTGTTTGCTTTAAGATCTTTAGGCTGCTGTCACGAAATTGATGTGGCAAAAATGTTATATTGCTGTACATTAATGACCTGAGGTGTGTCTCACATGTCTAGACCACACCTGCATTGACCCATTGTTGATCCTCCCCATGAGGCTCAGATTTTCTGAGAAGAGTCTTACTCGCAGGCCAGACAACCGTCAGCACCAGATGTCTTTCTCTGCTGACAGATTACCATCTCAGTGGAGCCTTAAGAACTTCTATTAGGTAGACTGTGCTTTTTTGTACTGTTTGCTCTACTGCATGTGCACTTGAGCAAGAGAGGTCATGAGAAAGAGATGCTTATCTTTTTACTATCAGGTCTGAGAGGTTAATATGTGAGAAAAAGGCAGGTTATTGTAATATTGTAATAATAATATTCTGTAGATTTTATCATGTGGAGCTAGCATATGTATAGCATATGTATGTACTATGTACCAGTACAGTAATGCAAGTACATTTACTGAAATACTGTACTTAGGTACATTTAAGGTAAAACTTAAGGTACTCACTTCCCTTGAGTATGCATTTAATGATTTATACTTGTATTATACTCTTTTCATTACACAAAAATGTATTTGACTATTTGTATAATTACAAACTAATTACAAATTAAGACATAGGCCACACACTGGAAATCTTCTGGAGCTCTCCACCTTATCTCATGGCCTTCATCAGACAGTGTCATGTAGTAACAGCTAAACCATCTCCATGACTACTGAGCAAATGCCATCTGCTGATGAAAGCCATGACATGATTTCTGAAAGCTCGAGAAAATCTCCAGTAAGGTGACACTGTGTTTGTCAAACTACTATTTCCAAGCTTGATACTGAACCTTTGTTTAGATCATGGATTTGACATCTGAGGTCTCACAGCCTCTCCCTCTTCTTAAGAAGTGTTTTTTTTTCCACCTAGCGTTTGGTAACAGACTGGTGATAGTCATATGAGTGCATTTTCAAGTCTTATCACTTGAGCACGTTTTGTGCCATGTAAGCATCATAGTGAGTTATCTAAAAGAAAAAAGTGGGTTTTTCTAAACTTGGCCTCTTAAATGTATATTAGTGTTAGTTAGTAAGTAGTGTTAGTTCAATAGAATAGAATACCTAGATCCTATAGCTAATCACAAACTTTTCCTCATGGCCTTTTGTCCTCCAACAACATTATCACCATTTTGGCATGTGTGGTTTCTTTCCCGTTAGCTGCTGCTCACAGCTATGTTCATGTTTGAAACTGTGAAATGTTTTACAAGCCATGTGATTGCAAAGCTATCACAGTATCATGCCTAAGATGTGAGGAGCAGTAAGTGAGCCTTGTGAGTAGGGAGACAGTGCTCTGGCTCTGGTTCAAGCCCCTGGGGCAACAAGCATCGAACACTGGAACCCTACGTGACTCAGTGACTCTGTTCTGTAACAAACAAATATTTACAAGACCTGGGCTGAGAAATATAGGCCTATAATAGAGTCTGGGTAAACTTATCTTTGCAAGAGGTACAAAAAAGTATAATGCTGATGGACCTAATGTTGATCACAGTTTTAAGTATATTTTAATAGTAATGTAACCCCCTACTATAAATACATAAAGACAGCTAGCACTAACCAGAGACCATCTTGCGTCAGGATCACTCCAGCCACTACTCTCATCAACATGTTGCTGTGCTCATGGGTCGGACCTCACCCATCTTCAAACCGGGGCCTTCATTATTGTCTCAAATACACACCTGTACATTTTTGTGAGTGCATGTAGCATGGTTGTGACGTTATCGGGGTGACAACGTCTGTCCACAGATAGACGTATGAACACTTGCCAAAGTACTCAAAACCACCTCTGTGATAGTACAGTAGGTATCTCCAGGACCACATTTTGCCATCATACATACACAGACTCACAAAGTGAAAACAACTTTGAGTTTGGAGTTTGGTCTCAACAAGACTGGTCTGACAGGCACATGCTATATTGATGCATGGGCTGGAGGTGTTAGCCACCACTAAAAGTAACACCTTACTAGCTGGCTTATTAACATAACCTGTGTGTAACACTACATTCAGGGAGCATCTGGTTTAGTTCACAATTGGCAGCTGAGGGACAGGATTTCATGCTTTCAGTGTGGCTAATGTTAAGCTAGCTGCTGTTGGTTAGCAAGTACCTCCAAAACCATAGGCAGGCTACTTGTTAAACCACAAACACTTGTTTTTCTACAAGTCTTAAATACATAAAATGCAACATGTGAGGTGGAAGCTTTATAGTTTAAAACACTTTTGACAGAGCTGAGCTGAGTAAAGGAAGTAATATAACAAGTAATGTAACCCATGGTTTTGCTGTACAGTTGTCAGTAAAGTCATGCAGTTTCTTTTAAAATGAGTATATATAATTTAATTGCTTATATTTGCCTAACACTGCTCAGAAAAATAAAAATATTGCTAAAACAGTCTATGTGACTCTACTAGGTTACAGCCTTTACTTTCAAGTAATCCCTGACATCAGTGGGTAAAAAGCATAGCTATCACTTAAACTCACGTTTTACTATCTCCCATATTAGGATAAGACTTTCACTGCTCTTGTTTGACAGCGACTGATGTCCTAATAAAAAGATTTACAATTTAAAGCAAAGAGGGGCACACTCATTCCTCTTCGTATTGTCTATGTTTTTTATGGCATCATTTGCCAGTTCTAGTTAATGTGTGGAAAGCCCTCCCCCACCCCCGTTTAAAAGCAGAAAATCGTCTTCAGATATACCAGATCCGACAAGGACAAAGGGCTGACTTGTTTTGAACAAATGGGGATTCACTGCCATCACTGTCAACAAGAGGGCACCTCATCTAACACACAACGCACCCTCTGAGCTTGATCTGTTAGCAGCAGGATATACTGACTTTATAGCTGAAATATGCCCACTGCTGTGTTTTTATACATATACATCCTGTGTAGCCTATGTGTGTGTGCGCGTCCTTGTCCTCAGTGGTCAGACCAGGCTGATTGACCTTTGCCCTGTAGCCCGGTGTGAACGAAGTGCTAGGTTAATAGAGAGTAATTAGCTGCCATTTTACTAGAGCTATAAAAGAAGCATCGGGTGAGCCTTTCTTCACTCTATCAATCCTTCCTCCCTTCTCTGTTTGTTCCCTAAGACCCTTTGTCCTTTCATTTGCACTGGATCCATCTCAAAATTACTTGGGAAAAACCTATATTTCTACCAAAGAAACATTTCAATTTACAGCTTGTTTCACTCTTTCCTTGTATCAGCTGGCGACCTGCTTTGCTGCTGACCTCATCTGTTCAATCTAAAAGGCTTTTATTTTTTTATTCTGGCAAAAAAAGAAAAGGGTACATGAAAGTCTTCATGGAATGGCTTGGACGTATATAATTCTGTCCTCAAACAATAAAAAGAGCAATTTTGGAAGTCAATGTTTTCAGTGTGTTTCCCATCTGCGAGGAGGGAAGAGCACGTTTTCACCAACTGTGTCGCCAGACATGAGACATACTGAAAATTTGAACTCACAGAGAGCAGTGCAACAACAGTTTTCTGTTATAGCCTTTAAGATGAGTGGTAACTTCAATACTAACTCCTAAAGAGTATTTTTCCCCTTTTGTCCCCCAGATTTTTTTTTACATAATCTGTGGTGATGTTTTAGGTGTGCATAAAGGTTAGCATTTTATTTAGGTTAGCTAGCAAGCGGTGTGTCGGACATGTTATGTATGTGGACTTATTAACATTTTCATGTCAGTGTTGTTTTTATCACCACAAAGGGCTTTTGCTTGCACATGTAGCCTGTGTCTCAGAGACTATTGTTAATGATTAATATTTTGTTGTGCGTCAAGCGTGCATGCAGTGGGTTACAGCTGCTCCAGCCAAGCTAGCTAGGGTTAGCATTTTTTCATACTTGTTAAACTTTTTGCTAGTAACTCATTTAACCTGTGCCCTCTCTGAACATGCTAGTAGAGAGAGTTCTGGTCTGTTTTTGTCATTGAGAAAATTGCTAGGTAGCGTAATGAGTTTTCATTCTGCTTCGCTGCCATTGTGCATCTAGTCCAAGGTCGCATTGTTTGCAGGGAGGACCAGCTGATTGTTCTGAAACCAGCCAGAATGGAGACCAGAACAACAGATACACCTGCAGAAATCAGGAGGATATCAGGAGGAGCAGGCAAGGCACAGAGGTTGCAGAGGAAGAACAAAAAGACCAGTGAAGAGAGCTGGGTCCAGACAATAGAGACTGATGGAGAAGAGGGGATATAAGCTGTATCTCCCTTCTATCATTATTGGCAACGTGAAGTCACTGAACAATACGTTGGAGAAGCTAACAGCCCTTATAAGGAATCGGAGGGACTTCCATGAGTGTTATGTGTTTCACAGAGACATGGCTATAGAAAGATAGTCAGGATCTCATCACCACCATTGATGGCTTTCAGACAGTTTGGGCAGACGAATAAATCTAAGAGCGGAAAGAAGAGAGGCAGTGGGCTTGCTGCTTTTATTAACAACAGATGGTGCTAGCCTGGTCACATTACCGTAAATGAGTGTTTCTGCAGCCCAGACATTGGGGGCCATGGGGCTACGACCATATTACTCAAAAAAGCCTCAGTTCTTTGTGGCATTGATTCCACAAGATGTTGGAAACTTTTCTTTGAGATTCTGCTCCATGTTCACATAAAGGGATGAACATGGTCACCTACAATACTCAAAGAGGCTGTGGCATTCAAACTATGATTAACTGGTATTAAGGTCCAAAGTGAGCCAAGAAAACATTACACCACCACAAACAGCCTGGATTGTTGACACAAGGCAGGTTGGGTCCATGGATTCATGCTGCTGATGTCAAATTCTGACCCAGCAGAAATCCAGAGTCATCAGACCAAGCTACGCTGAGCTATCTCATGAACAAAATGTTTCTGTTCACAAAAGTGCTGTTTACTGAATGTCTCTAGAGACTGTTGTGAAAATCCCATGAGATCAGCGGTTTCAGAAATACTCAAACCAGCCCACCAGCAGACAGACAAACAGAACAGAAAAATCACTGAGATCACATTTTTCCCCCCATTCTGAGGTTTGATGTGAACATTAACTGAATCTCCTGACCTGTGTCTGCATGACACTAGGCATTGCACTGATGCCATGCAATTGGCTGATTGGATAATTGCATGAATAAGCTGTCGTAACTGAGCAAAGACTGAACCCAAAAGCACGACTCCAAGAAGCAGGATCAAAAATAAAGTTTTTATTAACAAAGTAACAAACAATAATCACCCGAACAGGGAAAAAAGGCAAGAAAACAAAAATCCAAAATCACTCTTACAGAGGAAAACTAACTAAAACAGAAGACCACAACAGGCGAGGCAGCAAAGGTGCAGTAAAAAGGAACAAAGAAACAAAGTACAAAATAATACAAGACCTTGACTAGATAACAAGACTAGATGAGCATGTTCACTTGACAAAAGACAAACTGGCACAGGATAAAGGTAGAAGCAGACAATATATACACACAAGGTAATGGGGAACAGGTGGAAACAATCAGGGCGGGGAAGACAATCAGACTGGCAGGAAACATGAAGGAAGGGCAAGCATCCTGAAACAAGAAGAGATAAGATTTCAAAATAAAAGCAGAAATCATGAGACGACAGATACAAGACAAAAACATAACTTGACATTATTTACAAACTATGACATAAGCAGGTGCACAGGTGTTCCTAATAAAATGCTTGGTGAATGTATGTAGATAAAAGGCCTGGTTAAGCAGCCAAGTGTCTGGTAGAATTCAAAGAATTGAAGTTTAAAGGCAACATTATGTTAAGTCAGGATTAGAGAATGGTGTCTCTTGTTAAAGCCAAAATGGCAAAATACTGCTGCAAAATCAATTCATTCTAATGAAACTGCTGCAATTACTGGATTTGCTCGTGGGTAAATCCACACAAAGTTCAACTTTTAGTGAACTCTGACTTGCAAATTTCCACCATTGACAGTACTGACATTTGAGGGAATGGAGAGGTTGCAGAGGAAGAACAAAGAGGGACCAAAATAGAGGGAGCTAGAGTATCTTATCATAGCATATTTTAGCCGTGTTGTGCTATCCATTTTCAGTGTTCATATATAATCTAGTCAACCAAAGAGCAAAGCTTTTTAGGCAGCCATGAGACAGGTGTTAATGGCTGTGTGAACTTTTTGTCCTGTTGTCAACTGAACTAATCAAACCAGCTAACAACCTTCCTAACTGACCATCAGTTTGTTAGATCGGGGAGTTTTACTTCCCATCTTCTTTAACTGAACTAAAGACAAAACTTTCAGACAGTCTTTACTGTAAAGCATTCATCATGTTTCTTGCAGCTGGACACAATAAAAGTGCCAGAAATAGTTGTGTACAGAAGGGAAAAGTAAGAGCTTAAGAGTTCAAATCCTGCCTACTTCCTCACCTCCACACACCTGGTTAATCATGATTTAGGCATGCTTGTCAGATTGACCGTTTAGAAAATTTGCAGAAATTGTCAGTATCACTCTGCAATTCCAGTGCTGTAAATACGTGGGGGGAGGGTTTTCAGACATAGATCAATCATCTGACAAGGACTGCGGTTGAAGCTTTTAGTCCTGGGCTGCCTTGGGAATACTTAGCCATGTGTACTGTTAAATATGTCACAGACAAAGTTGGAGCCGTTCCCCCACTCTCCAATGACTAATGATTTAACATGAAAGGCCACCAAACATATTGTAATTACACAATTGGACCTTGTTATAGTTGTCATTACAGAATTGCCTTATTACACAGGTAGGAGCCTGTTGTAAAATGCGTTCTCCTTACCCCCTTTCTGTTCTACTTCCTTCATCTCCCTTTTATCTGCCGCACCCTTTTTCTCTCCATTCTTCCCTCCTTTATTCTGGCCTTGTCTGTGTCTTTTACCCCCTCTAACCACCTCCAGGGTTTGATTTTCCCATCTGCTGAGAGACAACAAAGAGGGGTTGTGCCCATTTGACAATGACAACATTAGGCACCAGTGAAATGACTGAACTGCAGCCCTCTGGCTACGCCTTCACCAAGATGCAGCACTGCATGCGCTTATGTGTGTGCAATGTTATTGTATCTGCATATTGTGTGTGTGTGTGTGTGTGTGTGTGTGCATGTTTGTCCTCCCTTAGGCCATCTTCTTCTTGGTCTTTCTCTCTCTCTGGGTGGTTGTCCTCCTGTGACAATGGCCCTCTTGACATCAGCACAATACTCTCTTATGTGTGCATCTACTGTCTAAAGATCTTCCTCAGCTTTTCAAAAGAGCGGAGTAACAGAACACACACAGCTAATAGGGAGAAAACCTGCTGATTTTCTACAAGCACCACACAGAGAGAATAAAAGACAGAGAAGTTTCACATGTATCTCAGATATTGTGCTGTTGCTTGGATACATGTATTTTTCTTTTTTTTTCTTTTCTTTTTAACAGTAGATGTTAGAGCACCATGCTGGAATATTCCACATATTGCACATGAAGGGATGCTATTGGTTGGCATCCATGCCTGCTGTGGGTATACGCACATGCAAATGTTGCACAGAAGCAGGAAAACACATGTTCAGGCTCAGAATAAAGACAAAATATCGTAAACAGCAGTGATAACGCGTTATCAGTTTTCACATGATGTGTGTTGTGCTTTTGTTTAAACGTATACTGTATGTGCTTTAAGTAACGTTTAACAGATGTTAAATCTCCACGTGACCACCTTAACAGAACCTGTCTGTAGTGATTTAAGGTCTTTTGTGTGCTCCATCTCTCCCTGTTAGAACCTTCCTCCACACATGAACTCCTGCATTCCACTCATTTCTTCGGCCATCCTTTAGGCTCGCACCATAAGAAGATCACGCCGACTGCCTCCCTTATGCGTATATTATTTCTTGCCTTTCTGCCTTCAGAGAGATTAATCTTTACTGTCTCTGTTGCTGTCCTTTTTCCTCCTTGGAAAGCTGCTGTGTTTATTTGACATGTGGCCTCACACACACACACACACACACACACACACACACACACACACACACACACACACACACACACACACACACACAAAAGCACTACCAGAGTTTGAATCAATTTAAGAACCACTTTCACCTTGGATGAGGTCGAGGTCTACACCAAAGCTGCGCTTATCTTTGTAAAACACAGTAATGTAGTCTTATCCGGTGGGGTGCTGCTTCAGTGTCAACATGTCTCCGAGACTTGAGACTGTGCAAAGAGGAGAATTATAAAAGATCCACTATGACGGAATGTGACTTTTCCTAATTCAGTTTCTCCCTCCATCTCCCTCTCCATGTCTTGTTCTTTAGCAAAACCCTCGCAGTAATCAAACTGGTTCAAAACATAATTATTACACTGTTCACCCCTCTAGCAGTGAAACTTAACTCATGACAATCTTCACATAGTGTCAGCAGTGATAGAGCAGCTCAGTGCATGTAAGGGCTCTCTCTCGCTCTCTCTCTCTTTCCCTCTATCTTTGACACTCTCTATCTCTGTTTCTCACACATTCTGCACAGTCAGTCGTCAGGCTGTCACCTTTGTTTGCAGGAAAAAACTGAACACATTTGTAGATTTCTCACAAAAGCATCACAGCTTTCTATCTATCTCATGTTCTTCTCTTCTTTTAGATATTTATGGTGTTGTAAAATGGTAGAAAAACCCCCCACAAAACACACACCCATTATTTGCTTTTGCTCTAAAATAAAACCCACCCACAGCAGAACTGAGCACGTGACAAAACTGGGCCAAACTGTTTACTTTAAAGTAGCAATACCACGTTAGCTAATAAATGAGACTAAGAGTCTATGTGGCTAGAAGCTGCCATGCTAGCGGCTTTGAGCAAAACACTAATGTCAGCATGCTAATGCACTCGCAGTGAAAACGCTAACATGTTGATGCTAAGCAAGTAAAATGTTTACCATTTGAACCACCTCAGTTTAGTGTGTTGACATTAGAATTGTGAGTACAACTGATGCTGATGATGATTTCAATATTGTACAGATCATTCAAGAGGATGACATTTGGATGATATTTCACCAAATGTGTGAATTTTGACTTGTTTCTGGCACCAAATGAAAAGTCAGGAAGTCACTAAAGCAAGTGAAGGTGTATGCAGTAGTTCACACTGTCACTGTTTTTTTTTTTTTGTCAGGGTGACACCACATATCTGTTGGTACTATCCTGTCACTGCTCGGATTTTGACTTCAAGCCTGAGTAAAGAGCACAGAGAGTGAGACTGAGATAGACCCACAGATGGTAATCTTGTGGGACTAAAGAAATACAAACCAAATGTTTGTACACTTTCTGCATTCCTTTGGGGAGAGTTTAATATGCTGACTGCATAAAGTATCAAGAACATCCTTCTAATATTGATTTGCTAGTGCAAAGGCAGCTGCATCTCACTTGTTTAAAGTTTAAAAATCCTTCTCTGACTGGGGGGGGGGGGGGGGGGGGGCTGTTCTTCTTCTCCTTTGGGGTTGGTCCAGTACAGGAGAGTGGCTTTTATCTTGGTTGATCGAATCAAATTTGTTCAGTAAAAGTCAATGACAGGGTAGCTGTTGTTAAGCTCTGGGAACGTGGTGGGTGTACTGGACAGGCTGTACTGGACAGGCCTACTGTCTTTGGAAGTGTAATATGTTTCAGATGAGGAAGAACTGAACTGTCGGTCGTTTATTCCACCACTTTAGTCCAGACTGAGAAGTCTGGACAACACTGGATTGCCGTGAAATTTGGTACAGATGTTCGTCTCCTCCTCAGGATACGTTATAATAACACTGGAGATCCCTTACTTTTGATCTGGCAGTATCACCAGGTCGGAATTTAATTGTTAATTACTTTGTCTAATACTTTGTTTCAGCACCAAATACCTGTCAAACTCATGACATTCCCATCAGCCTCTTTGCATTTAGTGTTAATTAGTGAATGTTATCATGCTAACATGCAAAATGAATGTGACAACATGGAGATGTGAGATGTCAGTACATTGTCATCCTGAACATGTTTACATGCCAGGGTTAGCATTCAGCTTTGAGATATACTAAGTTTCATTACAATCAGCATCTCAAGTATTCACCTCATTTGACATATTACATGACCTTGATGCTGTTCACGCTTAGCTAGCCAGTCTTTTTTTTTCTGTTAATTCCTCACTGTCTGTGCTCTTCTTGTGCATTTAGTTCCAGAGCCTGGGAAAATTGATCCATCACAGACTGGGTGTTTAAACAGTCAGTGTCAAAGCTTTTGGGAACTGACTGTAGGTTAATCATTGTTAAATCAGCTGGCAATACTGAGTCACAAAACAGGTTCTTATTTTTCTGAAAATGGCATGAATTAATATTTTAATTTGTCAAGGAAATACTTTATGAGATACACAAGAAAGCATTCTATGATCATAACCAAGCCCAAAAATAAGATTTCACGCCCTAAATCTAGCTAAAATGATCCCTTTTTCAGTGTCTTTGCCCAGAATGAATTGAAAAAGGAGATGAGACGTTCAGATTTTAACAGGCTGATATGACACTGTAATGGAGAGGAGAGAGAGAAAGAGAAAGACACACTGTAAGTAGGTTAACACTGGAATGGGGTCTTAATACCAAGATTGGTGATGCATGCCTCCCATTACAGCTCCTCTCCATGAGGACAAACATCCACCATGGGAGTGACTGTGTGTGCATGTGTGCATGTGTGTATGTTTGTGTGTGTGTGTTAACTATAAATTAACACCAGTGTGTCAATGGAAAAAACAAACAGTGAGTATATACACATGTGAGCTGCACATTGCAAGACTAGTGAGAAAAAGAGAGCCAGCTGCGCAGGGAAGGAGTAGTTATCATTATTAGTTTACTGAGCTCATATGTTAGTGTGTGTCTGTGTGTGTGTGTGTGTGTGCTGATTGCAAATTGATAATAGGAGGGAGAAAACAAACAAAATAAAAGCTGGCCTTTACCATACAGCAATGGTTCTCAAACTGGGGGGCAGGCATGGATGACCAGGGGAAAAATATGGACTGAAACTAAGTTGAATGAATAATATATTTATGTAGGAAAACTAAACAAACAAGACTTTGTTGGTGCCATTGCGCCGCCAAGGAGGTTATGTCTTCTCTTCTGCCTGTTTGTTGGTTTGCTTGTTTATTTGCCAGCAGGATTATGCAGAAAGTAGAGGACCAGTTTGCACCAAACCTGGTGGAAGTATGGGGCATGGACCAAGGAAGAACCCATTATATTTTGGTGCAGATCCAGTTAAAGGGGCAGATCCAGGATTTTTTTCCTCAACATTGTGAGATAGGGGAGGTTTCTGCATTGGCAGAGGTATGCACTTTACTGAGCAACATTCTAGTTTCACTAAAATTCAACTTGGATCCTTTTTCATGAATCGCTTTCCCTGTCATTGTTTATGATTGATAAAAATCATACACACAAGCCCCACGGCTTCTGAAGGAGGCATGTCAGGAAATGGGAGGGAAAGGAGAACCACTTTCATACAGTAGCATACACATATAGGACTGTTGCTGGTAACAGTGGAAGCAGGTTGGACCTGAATGCAGACACAAAAGTGGGCTGATGCAGTGACGGAGTTTTTAATAAATGAAAACAGACTTATAGGCAGATGGGTGGACAAGATGGCAACGGAGCAGGAGACCTCAGGCAGACGGCACACGGGCTGGAGCGCCAAAGAGAAGGAGACCTCGGGGTGGACGGATTAGAGGCATGACAGACAGGCTTTAGCAGCTCTGTAGAATGGCCTGGAGGCTGGAGAGCTGATAAGCAGGACATCTTGGGTGGACAGCAAGGGGGCAGGACAGAGTCACGAAACCAGTTCGGTGGTGTGAAGGCACGACCGCTCTGGTGGGAGGTGAAGAATGTAGGATCCATCTGGAGTGAACAGAGTTCTAGGGTCCAGAGGAGGCAACCATTGACACGGACTGGCTGAAAAGTGAAGCTGTGGCTCAGATGCCATTGAGACTGGCAACTGAAGCATTGGGCAGACAACCTAATGATCTAGCTGGCTGTCATCAGCTAAGAAGACAGCACTGGAAGTAGGCTTGTTGGCAGCAACTGAAACCATGGCCGACTGATGGTCTGGAAGGTCTGGCAATGTGTAAGCATGAACTATCAACTCCCGATCAGGACCAGGTGTCAGCCAGGCCACCCACTGGGAACCAGGGACAGGCTTAATGTTGGCTGATTCAGGAACAGACAAGACATCAACCAGGATGGTACTATCATGAAGAGGCTCAGTAACAGGTTTCACGTTGACCAGGACACCCTACTCAGGAACAGGCTTGACCTTGGCTGGAGTGGCCAACTCTGGAACAGACTCGGGAGCACTTTTGATGCTGGCAGAGACACGTCACATGCTGAAACCCCTGACCCAGGAACAGACAGCAGGTGTCCAAAGGTCTGGCTCAGGGTCTGACTCGGCATAGATTGAGGTGCTGGGCAATGGAGGCTCTGGGTTCCTGCACAACAGAGGTTCGGGGTAGCCGGACAATGGAAGCTGGGGTTGCTGGGCAGCTGTGTCTCTGTTGAGCTGGGCAGAGACCCACACTTCCTTGTAGCTCTAACTTCTAGATACCTCAGAAAAATAGACAGGCGAGTCCCCAGGAAAGGCAACTTTTCAAGATCCTCCTGATCAAGATTGGATGTGAGGTCAGCTGGCTCCGGAGCAGGCTAGATGCTAGCTCATTCACGAGCAGGCTGCAAGCAAACTAACCCAAGCCTTACCATTTGAGACACAGGCAGAGAGTTAGACACTGGAACAGGCTGGTGGCTAGCCGAATGGGAGACTGGCCAGAGTATAGCAGCCTAAGAAACTGGCTGGGAATCACTCAGGAGTGCTCAGAAAGTCTGTGATCCAATCTCGTATCATTCAACCACAGCTTGGAGGATCCTTCCCTATGTGCCACCCTCAAAGCAGCCTCATTGAAATCTCTACTAGGGGCTCTTTTCTAATGTCCACGTTGGCAGATGAGGGTATGAAACATCATAAATTTCTTCCTCAAAAGTAGTGTCTGCTGGGTTCATGGCTGGTTGCATCATACCATTAAGGTTAGCTGGTAACAGCTCAGGCAGAGTGGACCCAAATGTTGACACAAGGGCCGGCTGATGCAATGAAGCAGTTTTTAATAAATGAAACTGAACTTACAGGTATACGGGCGGACAAGATGGCAAGCAGGTATGCAGGGTAGGAGGTACGGACAACATGGAACAGGGAAAACACATGGGAACAGAAACAGATGATCTGACAAGGAACAAAGGGAAGTAACTTGTATACATGGTGAAAGGCTGATCAGGGAATGAGATGCAGGTGACTACAGGGCTGAACAAGTGGGAAAAGGTGTGTGGATGGGCGGGGCCATCAGGTTAATTGGAACAGGGAGAAACATCTGATGGTGGGTGACTAGAGGAAGGGCAGAATTGCTACATAAATCCTCAATTTCACAAATGTAACACTAATTTAAAACCAGTGGCTCAGATAACTACATTTAATGTTAAAGGGGTCGCTTGTAAAGTGAACCCACATCCCCTGTCAGTCCAGGTCCTCTCAGTTTTTTATCATTCTTTCAGCTCATTGTTTTGTTTTGGTGGCCAGCAACTTCGTTTTGATTCAGTTTCACTTCTCTCATCAGTGTTGTTTTGAGCAGCGGGTAAAAAGGACATTTTTAACTCAGTTAAAAATCCCATTCTGCTACCCAGAACCAGAATGGGATAGAGTTGGTGGATACTAAAAACAGAGCTAAGAGAAGAATTCAAGCAGCCAGAGACATAACTCCAAATGAAAGCTAAAGCTGTCTGCCAGATGGAATGAACTTATCAAACATAGACTGAGCAACTGGACATTGGAATGGAGAATTTGTTGGGAACGTGGTACACACACGCACACACACACTTAACACACACAAAGGGGGGGGCATCCCTGTTAACCTAATAACAGAAATAGGCCTTAATTTGGCTTTAGTAACCCACTTAAATATCAACATATCACACGTAGCGTGCATGACAGATTGATCTTGGTGTGTGTGTCTCAACTTTAGAAGAGCAAGCACACAGCTTCTTAAAAAAATACAGTGGCCCCTCTGTATGAGCAGAGGTCAAAGGGCTAAGCTTGCTGAGGACATAATTGTGTGACTTAAATTGGTGTTGAGACCTTATTAGAAAATAGTTTCAATAAATCCAGTTGCTGTCAAAGTTCGTATATGTGTTTCTGTGTGTCTGAATGAATGGAGTTTTTTAGGGCTGACGAGGAGGCTGATGGTCTTTTGTCTTTTGTCTTCAGTCTTACTAGATCAGTATTTTACTAAAGCAAGAAGAGATCAGTTCTTAATGCTTCCTATTAATCAGCACAAATCTGATATTTTCCTCTATTGTCACATGATTGGTAATGTTTTTTAGTTTCGCATGACTGCTGGTATTTACTCAGAGATGTCTACGTAGTATACAAAGGCAGTGTGGAATAAGTAAGTTATTTGGGGTCTGATCAGCAGACTTTTTGCCAAGATCATATCTTGGCATGTTCTTTGAAATGTGAGCCTCCTGCCATATTGCCACAGATTGTGCTAGACTACACCTGTGGAGCAGAGTGTGTGTGTGTGTGTTTCATAAGAGAGGAAGAGAAATGTGATAGGCCTCTCACCTCTGTCAGTTTACAGCAACAGTGGTGCGATTGTTCCCTCAGTAGATTACTGTGTGATATGAAGCCTCAGGCCTTCACAAGACATGTGACTCTTATTTGGTTGAGACAGGAGAGAGTTACACTGTGTCTCTCGCTCTTTTTTCTTCAGTGTTTTTACTGTATGTGTCTGTGTACTTGTACTTCTATCCTAGTGAGGACTTGTTTAAGTTATAGACATTACGAAGTGAGGACATTTTGGCCCAGCAAGTCCTCCAAAAAGAACGACCATATAGGTCGTATCTCCCTGCTCTCTGCAGGCATACCTGACCTCCACTGTCGTAGAGTATAAACACACAGTGAAGCTTATGTAATGATCACACTTTGTTTGGGTATAGGCACAAAAACAACTTCGTCTGGGTTTAGGGAAAGATCGTGGTTTGGGTTAAAATAAGGCTTTTAATATGGTTAGAGGACCTCTGTCGTCATGGTTACAACAATAAACATGCAGTTTGTGTCAAATAAAACAATGATGACTATTGGTTTCTTATGGGGAACAAACCAGCCATCCACCCATCCTCCTCCCTATGCGGTTTTTGTTGCTCTTTATACATTGTCACCTGACTTCCTCATTTGCTCCCGTAATGATTACCACCACCGTAAGAGGTCGCTTTACAATTAAACTGCTATGAGTCATAATAAGCTGCCTGCACCTAGGTGCTCATTTTTTAGGGGACAGTGTCTTTTGGTTGGTTCTCATTTTCTGACACAGGGTTAGGACTTGGCTTTAGGGCTCAGGTTAGAATTAGATTAGGGTTAAGGTAAGGTTTTAAGAGTTAGATATTTAGTTCTAAAGGTTAAGGTTAGGGTAAGGTGCTGGGGAATGCATTATGTCAGTGATGGGTCCCCACAAAGATAGGTGGTTTATTATTATTGATCTGTGAACCCCCACAGTGCTTGGCCTACTTGGCTAATTTGCCATGGTGAGGTGGACTCCTGGACAAACCTATGAAGCCACACAGTGTGAAAATTTCTTTTTGACTGTAAGAAAATTGTGAAGGTGGCACAAATAGACTCCTAATTTTACCAGTAAGACTGAGACACACTCTCACCTCCTGCATTATTTAAAAGTGTTCAAGAAGCACACTGACTCGACGGGTGGCAGGCAGGTGGCTGCTTATCCGCACAGAGGTGGTGATTCCACACAGCAAACTCACAGATGACATGGAGCTCAGAGAGATTTAGTGAGAAATTTTTAAACACTTCAACTAAAGTGCAGAAATCTGACTCACACTGCAGATATTAAGGCTGTTCAGACAGCAGCACACAGATGAAGCCTTGGGCTCTTTCCAGTCACCAACAAACCTGGGTCAGTACATGTTTGGATGCGACAGTTAATTTACTTTTCATCAATCTATCCATTTATGAGTCAGTGAAAAATCATTTTAAAATAATCCGTTTTTGAAAAGGGGGCATGGAATTGCAGCTGGGTATCCATCCATCCATGCTTCAGAGCATTCAGTGACCCTTTGCGTCCTGCATGGCATGTGTCTGTGGAAGTCATATGTTGGGAAGGTGAGCACTGAAAACTATTTGGTGAACAGAGAAGTACTGTTAGATGCAAGAACACGATTATCCACTGGCAGCGTTTTGTTGGATTCAATCATCCTATTTCCTCTCTCAGATACATTGGTAGTGAGAAAGCATCACACTCCCCAGGAGGAGATAACTTGAATGCTTTACTTTTCAGGTGGGAGCACTATTCGATCCACCATTTGAAAACCCTGTAACCTCATGTATTAGATATAGATTAGAAACCTAATTAAAACAATTGTATATTGAACCTTTTTAAACTTACTTTACAGAAAAAAGCAAAAAATTGCAAATGTAAAATTTTAATCTCTTCATGTGGTAGAGGACACATTGATACTTACTTTTGTTTGAAGTGATTTGATTGGTTGTAGTTCTGGTCACTGTTTCTCTGAAGGCCTCCTGACTGTTTTGTTTTTTTTCACCCATATGGTGGAACTTGATTGTCTAATCACCATCAGATGTGTTACCAGGGTGTGGCCTTCATAACAGTGCCTGCGTTCTACTAAGGCTGATCTATTGAAGGCCTGAGGGCCAAAACGTTATATGTCTAAATAAAGAAAATTACATATGGAGACACTTTACATATGGAGCATGCAACACTTTTTTTTTCTGCTCTCAAAGTAAAAAGTTTTCCCTTTTGTTACTGTGGCTGCATCGTTTTATCAAAACCATAAAGCAGCAGCACTCTCTTCCTTTGACAACACAATCACCACTCAAGCCGACTTAGTAGTTTTCTTTCTGGAACTTTCAGTCATGTCACATGGTCTTCATCCATGGATGGATTTTGCTCATTTGTTATGGAGATGGATCGGTCTTAAAAGTGCTGTGGGTGATCACGACAGTTACTGAGCTCGCACGTCAACAGATCTGTTTCCATGACATCTGAGCAAATGTTCATGTTTAAAGGGGTATTTAAAGAGACTGACTACAAGAAGATTAGGCAAAATTGAAGCAGCAGAGGCTGAGATATCCTGACTTTTAGTTCCTAGTGTGACTCTCAAACTCCAAAAAACGCTCAATCCTTTGTTACACCTGGTAAATCCCCATCTCTGTCAACCTCCATACACTCAGTTTGTAATGGAGGCTTTCTCCGATAAACGTGTTTCCATGTTAAAGCCGAAATGACCCTGATGGCATCACTGTGACATCATTTGGGTTATTTCTCATTCTTGTCAAAGCTCTTTCCAGCGCATTCATGAGCTGAGTAGTACTCCTCATGACTGGTAAACTAACCTTCACAAGAGAGATTGGTGGACTTCCCCTTTATCTCTGTACCTTTGCTCTCTATATATATAAACATTACTTGTTTAGAGCTGAATAAATCACCATATGCAACAAACTCTTTGCCTTCACTGTTAGGATCTGCTTGAGAGTCAGATTCTGTTTCTTTTCTTTTTTTTTTTTTTTTTTTTAAAGTACCTTAACAATCACAGAAGAAGCATTTTATGAGCTCAGTGTCTTCTTTAAAGAGTAATCAGTGTTGTTTTCATGTATTTTTCAAATTTGAACTGAGACTAAATATCACACCAGAAAATATCTTCTGGCATCTGGCATCATGAGAAACATTATTTCCAGTTTTACCTAGTTCTTAGACTGTTCTCAAGTCAAATAATGTCAGGGCTAATAACCCTGTGTCTCACAGCCCATTTGTGTCTTGAGTCCTTGGCACAGCGGTTGACAACCACTGTCTTAGAGGCTTCATATGGATGCTAATTGGAGCACAGCAGAGAATCAGGACATGTGTTGCATCCTCTCCTCTCTCCTACCGATCCCTTCTCTTCTCTTCTTGTCATCTTCTATTCTCTTTCTTCAGGCACTCATCCTCGGTTTCCACATCAGCTGATTTCCAGTAAAGTTTTTTCCGTATCTCCCCACTGGCTCCATCTAACATATCATTCCATCAGTTCATTTTTATCCCCACTCCTCTCCACCTCAGTGTTTGACCTCTCTTTGCCACCTCTTCCTACTTTATCCTCCATTGCTCTCCCTCTTTAAAGAGAGAGAGAGAGAGAGAGAGAGAGAGAGAGAGAGAGAGATAAACAGGAGTGGAGAACAGCAGCTTCAGACTGTAATGTGTATGTGGGAGGGCTCCGGTGTCAGTGAGCAATCCCACTAACGCCACCAACACTCATCAGAGGCCCCTGCATGTGAGTGTGTTTGTGTGGATTGTGCATGCTGTGCCTGCTGTGCCTGAGGGCAGGGAATTTTAAATCAGGCGTCCAAGGAAACTGATACCGCTGAATATTTGAATATTTATTCCTTATCAGAAGCTGGGATATTAATGAGGGAGCTGTGACTGAGCGGGTTACAGAGAGACAGACAGAGTCTCGTGGTCGGGGACAGGCAGATGGTCTGTTTACTCCTCTGTTTTCACATCTTGGCGGGAAGAAAGCACATGAGCTCAGCCTAGTGTTTATCCTCTGGAATTACATAAGACCATACACATCTAACAAGGACATGGTGATGTTATGATGGCAGCGTCTGCTCATCTGCATTTTTATGGCCAATTTTAAATAAATGCCTAGGACAGTTTTAGAAAACAGCTATGCAAATAGTGCAATGTTGAGAATGTTAACTTAGCTTGGTAAAACCACAAGCTGTTGTTTTTACACGTTAGGTTTTGCCTAGATTAAACACAGAAGACATAATGTGTTAATTAGTTAGCATTAAAGGATGTGGTAGATGTCTTTCTTTAAACCTTTGGCCAGGTTAGCTGCTTCCTCTCGTTTCCAGTGTTTATACTAAGCTAAGCTAAGCTAACATTTCCTGTCTGTATCTTTATATTCAAAGTGATATCAATCTTCTCATGTAACTCCTGGCAAGACAGAGTGTTAGCATATTCCCAAAATGTCGAACTATTCTTTTGAAAGCACCAAAGGGCACTAAAAAGGGTTGTATAACGTCTATACCGACGTCACAGCAACATTCAAAAGCCTTGATGTGTAACTTTTTCGTGACTCTTGGAGTCACAGGGTCAAAGAAACCCACATGTGAGACAAATCTTCCCTCACTTTATCTCCTTTAACATTCACTCTGTTGGCCTGTTCCCGTCTTAATGAAACAATGGAGCAGCATTACCAGCGGCTCATCCTTGTGATCCTGTCTCCCCGGGGTCCTGGTCCCCTTCCAGTGGTGTGTAAATGTAGGTCGACTGCGCTGTGATTTAGTGGGCCTGTTGTTTGTTTGGATGAGGCGTTTTAGTCGTGATGAATCGTCGACTCGGGCTCTTGAGCATGTTGGTTGGTGTAACAGACAACAACTGGAGGCACCTTTCTCAAGTTGTCTCTTATTAATGATGATAGACAGCCAGCTGACAGAAATCAGTGTGAAGATGCTGCAGCACGCGGTGGGAACTCCTCGAGTATCTTTCCATCCACCAGTTTTTATGCACATTTTCAGAAAAAAAAAAAAAAAAAACTTGAGCGGAAAGACCGGATATTTGAAGTAGAAATCTAAATATTGTGAAAAAGTTTTTATAGTAGGCTGAGGTGAAAAAGTTGGTGTATTGACAAACTGCAGTGAAAACAGACAGCACATGGTGTGCATGAAGCATGTGACTCACATGCATCAGATCTGTGGAGGGTTGAGGAGGCCATGTCCTTCCTTAAATTAACACATGAAACATAAATGCCATATTTTTACCATGTTTTCCACTGATACTCGTATAATTGTCTTATTTAATTGCACCTGAAAGGAAAATCAATTCCACCAACTGTTCACCTCTATGAACCAACTCTTAATATTCGCATAAGCATCGTAGATGGAGATGCACATTAATTTGTATTTTCATTTGCCAGTTTTCTGTAAATTTGGTTGAAATGTGGGATACATTTAACGCCTGTGGTGGAGCAGGATTTGTTTGACATTTGTGCTTACGGTTAGATGAGACTATTGACCCGACTCTCATGTCTGTACATTAACTACAAAGCTGCAGCCAGCAGCTGTCTTTTGTTTTTGTATGAATTAAAGTTCCAGTTTTCCAGTTTTTATGCTAAGCTAAACTAGCTGGGTGCTGGCTCTATATTTACTGTTCAGATGTGAGCGCCATCAGTCTACTCATCTAACTCTTTCCCAAAATCTCCCACTATTCCTTCAATACTGATCCTGCCATACTAAATGGTTTTTGTAATCATTTCTAGACATCTCTAACATTTCATAATAATCCTACAGGAACCTGGTGTGACTTTTGTCCTTCGGAAATTTACTATAGAATTACCTTTGTCATTTTGCAGGGTTCCTAAAGCATCATTTGAAATCTCTGCAGGATCTCTTCCCTTCCCTCGTCTGAAATCCTCACTTTGTCAGCTTGTTGTTCAGAGACCAAACATAACTGTACAATTTATCAAAATATTTACTACAGGCACCATTTCAAATTGCAGAAGGCTGCACTTTTTTTTTTCTCCTGGAGAAAGATGTTTCAGACAGCTTCCTAAGCACGATATTTTGATGTTATGCAGAATCTGTGGCCTGTAAACAAAGTGTTTTCAGGAGAGAAAACCATTCATTTTCCTCAAACTAAGCACCCAGGCATTTTCTGTGCATCTTTCAAAAGCTGAAAAAGAAAAACTATTCTGTCGTATCTCAGCCCATATCTCAACTACAATACTGAGCAAAAAGAAGTGGCTATAGGCCTGTGATGTTTTTCTTTGTCAGTCCTGTGCAGCCCAGAAGCTGCACAGGACTTGTTCCAAATGGATCAACAGACTATGATAGATTTTTCTCCTTGTCTACATTTCCATCCGCTTGTCCATTTATCCATCCATTCATTCACCCGCGTGCACGGCAGCATTTTCATCTGAGAAACGGCTGAAAGAACAAAAAAGAAGGAGAGAAAAAGGGCAGGGTGTTTGGAGCAGACTAGAGCCTTATCCCTCTGACACAAAGGCTCACGCTGATCCCTGGAATACAATAGAGTTAGCACCCTTGCACCCTCGGAGCAGGCAGCAAATAATGCCCATAATGCAGCATGTCTGTGACTGCCGGAATCCCCCGTGGCTATACTTGTCCAGCTTGTAGAGGACTGTGCCAGGGACGTGATGCCAGGCAACCGGCCATGATGCCAACTTATAGATGCCAAATCCTGGTACAAGCCACACATCACTCTTATTCCCTTTTTTCAGCTCGCCTTATGGACAGTGTGGGTGATGTGTTTGTGCCCTGATTCAACATAGGTGCCAGCTGAGCAAAGTGCCCTTCAGGTCTATATGCAGTGTACATACAGTACAGGTGCTCAAACAGCATTCAGACTCAGACTCTTCTCCATCATGCTCCGTGTCATTGTTCGGAATTGAGTTATTCAATCCGACCACGCTTGTCACAACAGTAACACGGCAGTGGAGCTCAAGGTGGCTTAGATGAGGCAGATACAACAAGAACAGTTTTCACACAAGTAATAAGTCCCATGACGATGCTTCCTAAATAAAAGAACAAGGCGCAGACGCGCACAGAGACGGCATGTTCACCTCAGCGTTTCCCCCTGCACTCCCCCGAGCTCCCATCATCTCTTGAAAACATCTCTGATGAAGGAAAACTGGGAATTTACCCACAGCAGAAAAGAACAATTACATCTTAGATTCTACTGAATAATTCATAAGTCATTGTTTGTGGGATGCTGCATGAACATGTGTGTTTGAAAGAAACCGGGCAATCCCTCAGAAACAACACAACTGTGCTAGATTTGTGGCCTCGAAGTTGTGGGATGGGAATTTCAAAAGACTCATAAACAGCTATTGGTTTCAACTGGGTCGAGTTCTGGTGGGAGAGTGCAAAGCTCCACAGCACCACACTGTGGTGAAAACAGAGAACAACACCGAGTTTTTCTCTTTTAATTCAAATATACTGAGCGACAGCAGCGTTTACACCAACATCAAAAGTATGACAAAATTATACTGGTTTACCCTTTGGCAGCAATGGCAGCTCACACATAACAGCCAGCCAACATATTCACTCATTACAATGTAAGCTCACAGATAAGCATACAGCGTGCAAATATAGTGTATGAAAATATACCTGGAGTTAACTGTGTCTAAACCTAAGAGGGGCGTGAAATTTAATATGTAGGCTTACATAATGTGTCTGTGTTTGTAATAGTTTTTATAGCAATGTATACAATGACACAGGGATCCAGGGGTTATATTTACTGTACGCCCTTGCTGGCATGAGGGACCACTAGTCTCGCCACATTTGGGCATATAAATGTGTGTGTCCTGTTTAAGAACTCCCACTGGTCTTCAGGCTGTTCATAAAACTGTTATTTAGTACAGTACACAGTGATGTATTCTTAGCTCTTTACTCTGTAAATACTCCATGGAGACTCTTGGAATAATAAATAATTTCACCTTTTCAAACACCCTTTTCTCAATTTAGAAATACAAAAAAAAAAGGAAGACAAAGCACCAGATCCTTGTCCAAGTTACTCATACACACAGAGATTTCATCTTTTCAAAAGGGACCTGATTGCTGTGATTGTCAGTTGCTATCCAACATTCACAGTCCTTTTGCAACTCAGGCGCAGACAGCCTGTATCACAAGCTAAGGCACTCAATTCGGAGAACACTTTAAGTGTAGAAGACTTGAATACCCATGTGTGTTTTCCTCGTGATATTAGAGCTATTTTTAAAACGGCTTATGACCGAAATAAACGAGCGTCTGGGACTGCTGCCGCAACCTAAAACTTTCTCCAATTTCTCGGTCAATAAATTAGGTGACATGGATCTGAAGGGCCAATATCAATTAAATCAGCGGTTTAGCCTAAAGTAGCGTTTGGATGACTTATAACATCAGATAAGAGTGTTTGTTCGTGTCACAGTCCCTTCCACATTTGCCACAGGCTTTGGGAGACATACCAAACAGGAATCAGGTAAATTCTCATACGGCCCGTAACATGGGTCTGTATGAAGCTCCTGTCAGTGGTTCCATAAAGAAACCATCCCCATCCAGCCATTCCCCATTTTTGGTCCTCTCGGCTTGTCTCGGAGCGTGTGCTCATACTCGTCTCTTCTTCGCCCTTTTCGTTCTGCCAATCACACGTTGATCTTCTTCAGCTGTTCGTAAGTGAGGAAGAACTGGAGAACGCAGAGTAAAGGAACACGGGCAAAAATAGAAAGAGCAGAAGAAGGAGGCATTTTGTTGAACAGAATGTGAGGCACACTGAGGCATTTTAGGCTTTTCCTGTACTTCAGCTCAAAGCCTCCCTTGTTGCCGTCTCCTTGTTACCTCAGCCTTCCCTGCTGGAACAAGTCAATAATCTCATTACAGGCCTTGCTGGAGCATGATGCGTATGTGTTTTTCTCTGCTCAATCATTTTTAATCAGGTCTTGGCCTTTGCAGGAAGACTTGTAGAGTTCACTCTCCACTCCTTCCTAACCCCCATTAAAGCCGCCCCCCCCCCTTTACGTCCTCTCCTCTCTAATCAGGGGCAGTGGGGTATTGAGGCAGTAGTCTCGACGTTACATAACAGAGTTAGCTAGCTTTAAGCTAAGCTTTCCTCCGCCGAAGCGTGGCTCGGAATGCTATACGTCACTAAATGCATAACAGAAATTACAACGTTTCCCTGCTGATTTCTCCAGCTCAGTACACATTGCATCACCTAGGATATATGTAAACAGACTGGTGCACTAATGAGATGGTTGAAGGATACAATGATGTTCCACGGTCCCAGGCGCAGCCAGTTGGGAAAGAAACCCTTGTAGAGGGCCATGAAACCCTCGGAGCGCCACGTCTGAGGAGAAAACAAATCTCTGTCTTATTACCTTCTGATAATTGTCCCAAAGTCCTCTGTGGGTGGTTTTTTAACTGTGACTGCAAATTCAGGGACACTGAGGTTTGATCTAGATGTTTAACATCGCTATACAATATTAATTATTAATCCTCACTGGAGGCAAAAATCAAACGTACACACAGGAATTAATTCATGGCAATACACTGATGATCATGATGTCCACAAATCAAATAAACGTTGTCTCCACACTTTATGAAATCAAACTTAATGCTTTTTAGGATCTTATTGATATGTATCTCCATACAACAGATGTATGCAAAAATAACAAAACTGTATTTCACTGGTTTACATTATATTATATAACACTTCGAGCTAACTCAAATGACCAAAGATCAACAGATCTTATATATAAGTAAATCCTGTAGGTCAATATGATTTCTCCTATGTCGAGGCATCATATTTAAATTTAAGTAGTTTGAGATGGTTGGCTGCTTTAAACGTCAAAATATTTCCATGGTCAGTCACAGATAAAAGTCATCAAGATGCCTCTGACTTCATGTGAACATCTGCCAAAACCATCTAAACTGCATCACTCATCACATGTTGATTTTCTCCCATCAGGAGTTTTGACTGACCTGCAGTAAACAGTCCAGCGTTCCCTGGTACAGAGCTCCTCCCCTCTGGTTCATCATTCTCGTCCGGACTACGTCAACTGGATTCGAGGCCAAAGCCCCTGCCAGACCGCACACAAAGCTGGACCTGGGGGCCACAAAGCACAGATTCTTTTTTGTCCCCTAATTGCGTCTTTGGTGTTAAACAGTCATTGCCATGGTGTGTGTGTGTGTGTGTGCTGCTGCCACAAATGTGAAACACATTACTTCCTGCCAGGCAGTTAACCATTAATAGGATGAATACCTATTGTGCCTTAGAAGTGTTGAAATGCAGTTTTGGTCAAATGCAGTAAGCACCTTTTTCTCTGAACAGAAAAAGTATAGATGGAATGTCCAAATATCCTCACAGCATTTGCTGCTATAAATATACACACACACACACACACACACACACACACACTGAGGGGAGCTTTTGTTGGCTGAAACACAAACGTAGCATTACTGCACCCCATGATATCCAGAAATACAGAGCATTTTGAGATGGCTGCTGCTTCCAATGCTGAGTATTATCTCAAATACAGTACAGTACAATACCTTACTGCAAATGCTGAGTGTGAACAGCAAAGAAGAATTAAACATTTGGGTTAGCTAAGCGTGCTAATTCCACCTCTTTTGTAATGGAAATTGGTGCAATCCTAGGCTGGGATTTGTGATTTTTAAAGTACAAAAAAAGTTGGACAAACTAAAAATGACTACTGGTCCAAACAACAAATTTGTTGTTTACCACTTTTCCAATTATAATCTTGTGACTTGAAATGTGTCTTGATCAGACAATCAATTTCCTGACATTAATAGCATCACATGAGAGAGAGAAGAGGGGGATCTGCAGGCTATTCTGCAAACTTACAAGAAGTGTGTGTACACGGTGTCCCCCATGTAACCCGACAGGATCAGATGCTTTTTGGTGATGTCATAGACCGGCAGCTCGACCCCAACCACGATGGCCGCCCGCTGAGCTGTTAGAGAGACACCCTAATGCCAAAAGAGGGGAGGAGCAGTGTAACATCAAACTTTGGTGAACTCTGAAAGCTGTGGGCGCTGAGGTCATTTATTGATACAAATTATGCATTGTTCAGGCTTTCTGTACCTTCCACAGTCCTCTTGTCCCCTCCTCTTGGTAGATGTTGATGAAGTTGCCCATCATACTGCCCTGGATCACATTTCCCTGCGCCTGCATGCGGATCTGGGAGAAAAGACAGAGCTAATATACATAAACCTGAAGTTGAGACAATGAAAGCATGCACAACCAGTGTGGAATGCTGTACGCTCACCAAAGCCAAACATGGGGGCGTATTAGTCAATCTTTCATTGGAATGCAAAGGCAAAAAAGTTAGTAAGGATTTTTGGCAAGCTCTGTGTCTTGCAGCAGTTTCCCTTTCCTTGCTTCCAGGAATTCTGCAGCCCAGTAACAACTTGTTTTCATTTATAATGGCCGCCGTTTACAGATCAGCCTTGGTTCGCTGTTAGGCTCTGTGGTGACTTGGCGGGCGCAGCTCGAACACACCGTGATGAAAACGCAATGTTCCGAATCTGCAGCCACATCTGTTCCACCGTTAACCCTTAACACAGAGACGGTGTGCCCAACAGAGTGTGGTCATAAGAAGCCAGGGAAAGCATTATGAGGGCAGATTAGCATGTGCACACATAATATTCACACACCCAGATCATTTACAGGACACTATGTTAAGGCTTTGAGGCTTAAGTCTATAAATAATCCACAAGTGGGGTCCTGGTAGCACAAAGATGCCCTTCACTCCACTAGGCATGCTACCAAAAGATCACACCTACAGCCTGGAGCTGTTACAGTCCCCCAGTTGTTGAAAAAAAAATTAACTAAGAACAGTCCTACTCAAGGCTGCGTGGGTAATTACAGCTGTATGTATAACAAACAATGCAAAGTTGAAAAGACACGGCTGTGTTTTCCAGTGAAGGATTTCTGCACGCCTTGGTGCAGTTCCAAGAAACTGTCAGACCTGTTCTACTGCTTTAAACTGCGATTTTTATGAGGACAATAACGAGATCCAACACAATCCTCCATGTGTGCATAAAGCTACCTTCAGCACATCCGTAGGGTTGGCGATGGAGGATGAGATTACACCAGAGAGAACACCACACACCACATTAGTCAGCAATGTCTCATCTGAAAGAGAAGAAGAGTAGGAGGCAGATTATAACTGTGAACAAGCAACATTTGATACCATGAATCTAACAGTCACAGTTTATCTTTACAGAGTTTTACAGAAGCACAGAACATTACAATGAGCTCTCAGTATGAAAATATGAGGAGACATATTTAAATAGGTCATACACACATCTGCACCTCCCCCTGTGACCTTCAAGAGGAATGTGCATGTGCAGATGAGGGAGCAGGGCCAACCCACCTAACTGTGTGTACAGGTGTGACAGAAAGAGACAAAGAGAACTGGGACTCACCCTCTGGTCTGTCAACCAGCAGTCGCTTAAAACTCTGGTATGTACCAATTTTTATGGTCCCATAGGAGGCCTGGCGCAGCATTGCAGGGGCTATTCTGTAAAAGTCAAGTTTATTTGTGTTACACAATACAACACATGAGGAAAAAATAAAGTTTTCAAAACGGGCAAATCAAAGACAGATCCCCCTCTTTAGACTGAGGAGAGTGCAGAAGGGTTTGGGTAGAAGTAGGTGGGACAATGGCTGCTACAAAAAAAAAGGAAGTGTACAAAAAAAAGGAAGTGCAAACATTTGAAAGAAAGTACAAAAGGTTTATAATAATAATTTATAACAGTGGGCCAGTAATTATCTACTTAATATGAGGTTTGGAAGGTGAAGATATTGAGACCACACACACACAAGCACATGAATCCACCATACTGACCCTGAATACAGTGCCCGGAGCCCCTCCTCTCTTCCTATCCGGGCCATAGCATGCAGCATGCCTCTATAGCGGATCTCTCGGTATTTGCTGTCGCCCACTTGGCCTTGGACTTGAAGACGCGTTTTGGCTAGGTCGATTGGGAAGGTCCCTGCAACACAATAAGCACACGGGACACGACCACATCAGACTGTAAACCACGACCAGGATTTAAACCATGAGCAGTAATTCTCGCGGCACGGCCTCCCCCCGCCGCCCCACACATCACTCACCGCATTCCGCCGTCACGGAAGCTAAACCGCCGAAAACAAAGGGCTTCCAGTTGACGTTGGACATTTTCTCCAGCTGTCTACCGAGGAACAGAGGAAAACTCCGGGCGAACCGGCGAGCAGCGGACACCAAAATAACGTCTGCAGCTAATACCTCAAAGGTGCATCTATGTTTCAATCGCTGCCGGTGTTGGAGGAGCCCGGCCCCGCGTCCCCTCCTCCTGCCTCCGGTCTTGGAAGAAACCCCGCCCCTCGCGCCCTCCACTGGCCACCGTCTTCACTCTCCCCGCCCACGGCCTGTTGCTAAGCGACCGTGTCAGACAGCAGAGTGGAGCCAAGTGGTCATTAAACTTCAGACACTGTTGCTCACTCTGATGGAAAACTTCCTCATAAAAAAAAAAACAAATTGAATTATTTTGTTTGGAAACATCATTCGTTGAAGGATTCAACAAAAAACTAATAAAATAAAATAAGTGGATGCAGTTATTCATCCATGTTACGAGAATTTCTGTAGGAAAAAAAGAAAAAAATGAAAATTGAAAATTTAAAGAATGATTTTGAAAACTGAGGGGGACGTCCATGGTGTAAATTGTGGTTTTGTTAAAGCCCAACATTCCCTTCACAGATCATTAATGGGATGTTTAATGTAAGAGCTAAAAAATATGTCCACATTAAATATCTGGTCTTTCTGTATTGGCCTTTTTCTTAAAGCATGTCTGATACTAAATGTCACTTAGAAGTATTCATGTGTTTAATTTTTCATTTGTTCATAAATTTTAAAGTAAAAGGCTTTTCATACCTAAGGTTGTTTATATCCATGTAAAACGTTTGGGCTGTGATATTTTTGGTGTCAGCTCCCTCCACTGTTCATGTCAATACAAAATCCTACATAACTTGCATGTATTCATCACAAGCCTACAGAGGAACTCATATTTATAGTAAATATGAAATGACCTCAACATGGTACATAATATAGACCATAACCAACATAAAAGCCCAGAACAAACTCTGATGCTTTCTTCTGCTGCAGACATTTGAACTTGTTATTATCTGAAACTTTGCATATGTCAGAACAAACATGTTGAATTTCATCACAAGTGTCCAGCTTCTCACACTACATATAAACATGTTATACAGCTGTACTATCATAAAAAGTCATTGGCTTTGTCTTTTTGTCACTACCTGTGCCTTATTTTGATTTTTTTTTTTACTGGAATGCTGAACTTGCAGCAATCAGTCTGGTACCTGAAACAAGGTTGACAAAAATGTCAGTTTTAGTCTTTTTGTTTAAACCTCAGATTTCAAATTAGTCTATCTATATCTCTGAGACTATTTTTCCATGTAACTTAAATGTGGTTCCCTGAAGTATGGACAGAGTGAGAGCTCATGTTGTCCTTGCTTCATGTTTTTCCAATAATAGAACTTAAGCCTGTGGTATGCATAGTTTCACATTTTCATTAGCTCTCCAGAACAGAAACAACCATAAGCTTAATGAACACATAAAGATGAGCCTACAAACACAGGTCATATAATATACAGTAAGCCCTGTAGTATGTCACTTACTACCTTTTCAAGAACTCTGTACTCCCATAGGCTAATGGGACTTGTGATCCTGGCAACAAAAAACAAAACAAACAAACTCTTTTTTTCCCCCCACTCCACCGAGAGGTCAAAGGTCACAGAACATCTGGAACTCACATGTGTTTCAGCCTCTTTAACCAAGGTGCAGGTCCAAAAATAAACTGTATTATGGTTTCACATTCACTGAGGGCGTGATTGGAGTTATGATCAACAATAGGCAGCACCGAATTAATTCATTTGAAGAATAAATAATAAAGGAGATGATATAGGATAAAAACCCAAATAAAATTAAATGACTGATGACAGATTTTTGTATTCATAAAGGAGGTGCCATCAATATTCCATGGTCATGTATAAAGAACATAACTACAGAAATAGGAAAAAGAGCACAGATGTTAATTGTTGCTTTTAGCTTCTTGTATGATTAATATGTATTCGAGAACTTTGGTGTTCTAAGCATGTTGGACAGTTGTAGATGATGATGCATGACATGTAAAGCAGGTGTATCATGACCATATCATAATCTGCTTCAATCATCTTCAGTCATCTCCACAAGAGTGCAAGAGGAGCGTGAGGGTGCATGTGGATGGCTCTGACCCTTAACACCATTAGTCTTAGGGCTGTAAATGTTCAACACAATCATGCAGAAAAAGGTCCATATTTTATCTGTACCTGCCTGGAGTCCACGTGGACAGCACGCTGGAATGTCCCATCAACATGGAGGCATGCAGATGTCCCTGTGCACGCTCTACGAGCCGAGTTGAGGTCATGCCGTCATCCTGTTGAGGTCATGCTGTCATGCTGTCATACCCAGTGTGCAGAACAGTTCAGGCCATGCATCCAGGTTGTTTCATTAGCATGCAGGTGAACTCACTGGAGGAAGCAGAGTTTGAATGAATGGTTAAAAAAAAATCATGGGCAAATCGTGTTATCATGGACACCACCAATGAACCTCTAACTGAAGAACTGAGAAACCAAGAAGCTCTAAAACAAGTTCAAGTGACCATCAAGTATGAGACTCATGAAAAGTTATTGATAAGCATCTTCAACTATCCGCTCATACCACCACTGTGTCCATAAGAGCATTCCAGATGTTGGTTCATTGCCACTATATAAGGATTATAAAAGTTAAAATCTTTTTGACTGTCTTCTTTAAAGAAACCTTGAATATTTCACCTTAACCATCACTACACTCTGTTGACTAAACTATACACACACCGCTTTCTCCTTATAGCCACCAATATGGCGCCTCTTCACTCTATCACTGAATCAGTACCTCATTGTGTCTTAATGGCAATGTCATGTGCTAATGTCACATTATGTTAATATCAAAGCAGGATGACTTTTACCATTCTGTCATTACGGTTTACAATACCAATAAAGACAAATACACACACACACATTTGATTACCTGCTTGGTCTGTGCCACCACCACAAACACAACAACACCGCAGCAGTGTGTAGCACTTATGTCCTGTTAGTATGGACACTGAAGCAAACTGCCACCCCGGAGTATCTTTATAAACAACACAGAATGAATTACAGTGTACCTCAATTTATATAGAGAATATCTTAGTAAAATACATCCACACGTATGCAACCATTTTGGTGCTTATTTGTTTGGACCCTTGGCAATAAACAAATTGCAAATCACAGAGTAAATACCAAGGCAACAGACAAACTAAACAGGAGAGAAACACCTCAAATCAAAGTGTATAATATCAAAATATAAAATGCATCCCTCTGCCACTAGAGGGCAGACCAACACCACTGTAATTTTCAGTACAGTGCTGAAGCCCATTGCACAAGTCATTGACAGCACTAACTAACAGCACGGTCTATTGTGATGGTGATCCAACCACTTCTACTATGTATATTACATGTAGCCCAATCAATCCCTGCTTAATGAGAGGGCACAGGCAGCAGGAAGTCTTTATCTATCTATAAAGCTAATTAGGAAACACAGATATGTTTGAATGACAATGTGAAGATAAACAACAGATAGTGACCAGCGACACAGGGGCGGTCCACACAGGATTTGTATGGATGACATGTTTCTCTGAATGTGAGAGGCTCTGCTTGTCAAAACAGAGATTTCCACAGGCAGAATATGTTGCTTGTGTAAATACCTCAGCTTCATCTTATCTGTTTTCTATCAACTTTGTCCTTCTGGTCTCAGCTTCTGGGAAGCAGTGGTTCTATTCTCCAAGACATTCATCTAGAGCATATTTATTATGATCATATGCTAGTTGTGTCGCTTGATTAATGGGCTGGCTATGGGTCAGTAACCTCAGTATGTCCATCAGTATATTATTAACGACCAAGGAGAAAGAGGAGGTGTGTGTATCGCTGTGCACGTTTTTGTGCATGCATGCAAGTGTGTGTGGCACGTGCACGGACAAATGCAACGCACGACATCGACCAACGGAAATAGATGAATGGAAATATTGCAGTTTTATCTGAAACCAATAAGCAGAGGGAAGTGTGGCGCGCCTAAAAATGGCCACATTTAATGTGGTGATTTGTCAAAAGGACCCTGAGAACAGACCTGGGATAGAAGAGGACCGGATATATCTGTGTTTGGTGGCATACAAAATGAGGAAGGAGAATACAGTTGTGTTATTTAGGAGAAGGAACTGAGACTACACAGGCCCACGTGACTTGTGTGCACAGTCACTTTCAACATGTATAGGTCTGGAAACAAAGAGATGATCCTCAGAAACATTTGTTATATAATTGTGCAATGCATACAAAAGTGGGGCACACATGGGAAAATCACTGCTTCAAAAATCTTAATTTCTTGTGTTCACAGCATTATGCACACAGAAAAACACACTTCGGTTTGTTTCATCCTTTGGCACAAAGTGCATTGTGATGTTATTGTGTCAGCTAAATAGGGAGCGCATGTTTTGTGCTCACCATGAGTGACTGCAGGAACATCGTACTAATGTCACTCAGCATCACTTGACTGGTGTTTTACACCAGCAAATCTCTGTGTAGAAAAATTGTGTGTGTGTGTGCATGTGTGTGTGTGTTACTGTAAGATATGACAGTAAGTTAAGGTGACTAGTAGTCACAAGACAACACAGTACAATGTGTGGCCCAGGATGTATGTGGACTCGATTAGAAAGTGTGCAGTTACATAACACTGTGCTGTATAACTGTATGAAACACACATACAAATTATGAACTGTGTCCTACTTTAAAGCAAATTTCCAGAAATGTCAAACTATTCCTTTAAGCTCATAAGGCAGGAATACACTGATGGTGTGACGCATATGGAAGTCAGGGGGGGTATTAAGGCACGAGCTGCCTTTTCATGCTGAAGGATTTAAACACCCACATATGTCCTACATAAAGGAAACCACGATCGCTCCTGCTTCTTTCCTACATTTTCTTCCAGAAAATAAACACAAGATGACTCAGAGAGAGCTGGAAATCCTAATTGCACGCAGTTATTGTTGATATACTGTAAAGAGATTACATGACCAAACCAGGCTTCCTGCCAATCAATAGAGTTACAGATTTTAAGTTTTTAAATTCTTGTCCCTGTGAGTGTGGCATTTCTTTAATGCAGCATTAAACTGAGCGCATTAAAATAGCTGTAATTACATCTCCTCAATTAAAAATAACATAATAAAATAATAAAGAAGATAATAAGTGCAAGGGGAGAGTACACTGAAGAACACTGGCTCTCTTCTTTCACTCACACACACACACGCACACATTTGTGTTGTTTTGGTGCCACTCTTTGTGGTGAAGTATTTTTACCCCCATCCTCAGGGCATCACTGAACTTAATGGGAAGCGAAGGCCTGTCCACTATGGTTAACGTGTGTGTGTGTGTGTGTGCGTGTGTGTGTGTGTGTGTGTGTGTGTCCTAGTTGTTTACCATGCCTTGGCCCTCTCACTCTGCTTCTCACACCCTCCAGCTCTGAGAACATGGACACATCACTATGACGATGAATGCGACATGCTGGATTCTGATTGGCTGAACATGAGCCGTGGCCTACCTGCTCCTCCAATCTGCATCCAGACTGTATGTGAGAGGTGAACCTCAGTTACACGAAACACTCACATCACAGTGATATAAAAATAAGACCCACATTGTCGTCACATTTCTTTTCCCATGTTTGCTTTGAATTTTTATTTTTACACCATATAAGGAATTCGCATAAGACATCGTCACAAATTCCTGTGAATCGCTGACACTCTACCTGTTTCTCTTCCTGCTGTCAACGTGCTTGAGTGGATTAATATTTGACCCTCATAAAGTACAGCACTTGAACACCTGCAGAAGTCAGCAGTTGTGTGTTTGTGTGATCATCTGTGGTTGAGATTTCTGCTTGTCCACTAAGCATCCTCCTTCCTCAGGGTTACTGCCCTGTCAGCAGGATTCCTTTATCAAGGCCTCCAAAGAGCTTCAGATGGAAGGTTGCTCAGTGAGAGAAAAATCTCGAAAGAAAGAAAGATGATGTAACTGACTGCTTTTGAAATTATCAGTGGAAAACAGGTGATGCGATACAGCTGGGAACAAACTGTCATGATTTCTTTAAGTTCTGGACAAAGCAATGTTTACATTGTCTGGATAATTCTGGATTTATCAGTGAGGGAAAGAGATGTGGATTCAAGAATTTTTTACTAGTAAATTGAACGTTTTTATGGAACAAAAAACATCAAGCACTAATTATTATTCTGAGAAGATTTCATTTTTTTTACATGTCTTAAAACATATCTGTGTGGGATCATTAAGTAATTGTTTAGTGTTTTAAGATGCAGCCACACTGGATCCAAAAACAACACGATTACATATAAATGAACTGGGAAATCACCAGCGTTCCCCAAAAAATGTCAATTGCCCCCTTCCAGTGTTATGGTTCTTCATATTGTTTGTCCAGCTCCAAAAACAAAATATAAAGACTTTTTTTTTGTCCAACCTTCGTGTTAAAGGACAAAGACAAAACTACAAAGAAAACATCTGATTTTCTCTGAGCAATGTGCTGAATTCTAAACAGTCAAGAAAGCCTCAAGGCACAAGAGACATTTCTAAATATTCTATGAACTGACCAGGCTGTGCCAACTAATTACACAAATTGAACTCTGAATAAACCTCACATGAAGAACATAGGCCATGATTCATTAAACATATTTATGTTTATTTGTCCACATATTTAGTATGTCTGATAACTACATTTTTGATAGACAGAGATCTTTCTGTAAACCATGTACTTTAAAATGTGGACACTTGCAGAAATGGCTGTGAAGCCAAATCAAAGGAGAGAAAATCTGTGGTTTTAACATTTTGTTCCCTTTCAGAATTGAACAGAGAGACAGATTCTTTTATTTCTTAGTGTATTTTCAGTGAAAAAAATCGAAGGCAATCACTCTGTTTCAGGGTGACTCGACACGTCTCACATAAAATCAAATGTCAGGAATACAACACATCAAATACTGCAATGCCTGCAACAAGATTATCTTCACAAGACGGATTGTGGAAGTATTACAGCAGCTGATTGGTCCAATCAGTGTTTTCAACTAAAGGTGTGTGTGATAATTGATCATCAACGAATGCGTGAAGGTGTGTTTGAGTTGCAAATTGTCTGATGTAGCTGTTTTTCATATATGAAGGGATATAACAAAGAGGAACATGGGGGACGGTCCAGAGTCATCTCGAATGCAGAAGGCCCATAATTCCTAGTGACGCCCCTGGGTACATTTAGAATAATCTCTAACAGTCCTTTGCTCCGTTTAGGTCTGTATTTAGAGCCATTAACCCAACGTATGTCTCCTCTTCTCCCACACTCCTTCACTCCGCTTCCTAATAGCCTGGATTAGCCACTGCTTTAATAGACTCATCCATCTCCTCTGTTTATTCAGTAGTTTCCCTCTCTCTCACACACACACACTTTCTCTCCATCTCCTTCTCCCTCCATCTCTCTCTGCTCATGGGCAATTACACAAACAAATGCAGTTTGTTTTTCACTCAGCAAATGAATGGATTTATCAGGCCATTACATTTTTAGTTTAAGGTCAGTTGTTGTATTATATCATCACAGAGAAAAGGTGAAGTCACAGTGTCACTCCTTCAATTTGCACAGTACATTAGCCATGCAGATATATGTAAATTCCTGCCACAGAGAGTGGCTTCTGATTGGCTGGAGCTTTACACCCCTGCAAAGGAGACTCAGAGTTTAAATCCAAATTTGCATAGCTTGACATGAAGCGAAGGGGGGGGAGTTAGAGAGGAACAGCTTTTTGTCAGCTGACATCGGCGTGTTGGCAGTCGTCAGACATACGTAAGACACCCAGGCACGATTCAGAAAAAAAAAAAAACATGCATGGGCGGTGCGAGCCTTGAAGCCTTGTCATGGATTTCTGAAGGGCAAGTCAAGGACAACCCCAAAGCTTCCTGAATTTTTTTTCCCACAGATAATAAAACATGTTTGACAATTGTCCGACATCTAAAATGGTCCCCCAAAATAAGATCCAAAGCGATGGGCAATATTTTGTTCTCCACTTCAGTCACAACATGCGGTTCAGGATATTTTTCTAAGTTAAACGCCACACAAGCCCTTCAAAATAAAAGCCATGATTTTGGAAAAAGTGCTTTCTAAACTCAGGTCACAGTAAAGCACTGTAGCAAAGTAGCTCCTCAATAAACCGTTGGGTGCAGCAGTGTGTGTGTGTGTGTGTTTCTACATGGTGTTTATTGATTAGCTGCCATTTCCCTAAAAACAGAAAGGAGCACTAAAGTATCTAGGATCTCACTCACATACATATGGGTTTGAAACAACATGTCCGACCTAGCATTACTGTAGGGAATGATGGGGGCGCCACCGACGCACACAGTTCAACTTTCAACTGTCATCCACCCACTGTTTCCCTTCCTCCTCCCCCGCCTGCCCACCCCTCACTCCACATCTCCTTCTGTCGTGTTTTCCTTTTGCTTGATTCCCTGAGGGGAGGAAAATTCCCCTTATCAGCCACAACCAGATGCAGCAGAGTGTGTGTGTGTGTGTGTGTGTGTGCGTGTGTGTGTGTGTGTGTGTGTGTGTGTGTGTGTGTGTGTGTGTGTGTGTGTGTGTGTGTGTGTGTGTGTGTGTGTGTGTGTGTGTGTGAGGATAATCCCTTGCCTTGCTTTTATTGGCTCAGCACTAACCCGTTTTTGGTGAAGCTGATGACTTGGGGTTTATTTTAGAAATAACAGTGTTTCATTCAGGTCGTGTCTTTTAAATGGCAAAACAGTCATTACAACGTGGAACATGTAAGAGTGGCATTTCAGAAATTTCATTATAAACTGTTAACTTTTGGTTAATCAGATTGTATTTGCATCCGCTGGCTGTATTATAGCATCAGTGTATGTGTGTGTGTGTGTGTATTGTATCAGTATAGACTGACTCACTGAGCTTGTCTAAGAACATTAGTGTCAGTTCAGCTCATTCTGTTTTTACCAACCTGCTCCTCCAGAGAATCTGCTCTCCTCATCCATACTGGTGAGACCCTCCATGTTATAAGTGTGTGTGTGTGTGTGTGTGTGTGTGTGTGTGTGTGTGTGTGTGTGTGTGTGTGTGTTTCCATTCCATGATTAAAAATCTTTTCATTCCACCTGCACGTGAAAATTAACACCCTTCACTTCATTATGGGATGATTTTATATGACCAATCACTGCCGTCATCAACATCTGAAGCTGACATCCATTGGCTGCAGATTCCGAGCTGGTTTGTGACTCATGCCTCTGTTCAGCATCTCGGCCATGATCACATGATGACTGCATGTGCGTGTGTCTGTGTGCAGCCCTATTTCCAAAATTGAGAAAAACGAAAAACTCTCCCCACCGTAGTTGCCATAGTAACCAGCGATTCGCTGCATCTGGCAAATTATAGGGTTGTATTGAAGGGCGAGAGGGTGTGTGTACGTGAGAGTGTAAAGTGTGTATTGCTGTGCTATGTGTGTGTGTGTGTGTGTGTGTGATTGTAGGAGAGTGCGAACATCTCCTGCATACAAAAACTGATGTCCAGGTGAAAATGAAAAGGAAAAATGGATGGTCAGTTATTGTTTTTACAGCCAGTCAATATCAGATGAGACAGTACGCACTCCCACACTCACACCAACACACACAAGATACAAAAACACACAGCCTGGGTCATTAATACCAGTTATAATACTTTAAAACTCAGACTGTGTTGAGATGCTGTCCTCCCAGACAGCAGCTCTCTCTACTGATGTTTATGACTTTGCTGTGGACGAATGAGCAGAGACAAAGACAGACAGAGACAGAAGATGTCTCCAGTGACCTTGCAATAACCTCTCATCTTCATCAGTGATGAAGGCTGTACAGGTGTGAAGAGAGAGAGCAGGGTTCAAATGATACAGCTCTCTCTTCCAGTTTGTAGCAGAGTAGCTACAACACTGTAAAAGAAAGGCCAAGAGGAAACAACTGTTCTCTCAAAGGTAAATACGAGCATTTAAGATTGTTTTTTTTTTTTTTAGCAACAAGCTGAATCAGACGTTACAGTAATTTATTCATCAGAATTATTTTTAGTGTATGAATTACTCATGGTTATTAGTAGAAGTGTTCCACAATATAAAAATACTACATTACAGGTAAAAGTCCCTCATTCAAAAATTTTACTTAAAGTAAAGGCCATGCGCCTCAGTGGTGCACACCCACTGATGTTTTCTCTTATTGCCTGATTAGATCTCATCTCAGAACATTGAATTGACTCCTCCCTGACTCATCTGCTGTTAGGCTCAGTCTTAGAATCGGGGCAGGACTCAAAAGCAGACCGGATTGCGGTGTTAACAGTCTTTATTCCAAAAGAAACAACAAACAAATGAGGTGACAAAATGGCAGCAGGTGGATTCCAGGGCCGAGGAAAAACGTCAGCAAGGATGGTGGTGAGTGAGCTCGGGGAATAGACCGGAGGATTCTGCAGCAGAGGAGAGGACACGGAGGTTAGTATGGTCTGGAGCAAGGAAACACAATAGGTAAGTAATCAGCAAAAGAAGGTCTAATGGCGTAAGCACAGAGGTAAGTCACCACTGGAGATGACGGAACAATCTGGCGATGGTCAATAGGAAAGCCGAGCCTCTTATAGTCTGGAGTGTAGAGTAATCACGCCCAGATTGCGCACAGGTGTGTGCACTCAGGTTGAAAGTGAGGAGCTGCCCTGGAATCCACACCTGTGAACACACCCACACCGAAGAACACACCCCCACACAAACACAGAAAGAAAAGAGAACAATCCCAGGGGCAGCCGGGCTGCCTCATGACATCTGCTGCACCTGTTAAGTCAGGAAAGCTCACACTTTTACATATCACTAAGTTTTACGTTTCCAGTTTTAATACACTTAACAGCCACAACATTAAAGCCAGTAACTGGTTTTAATGTTTCCTTTAATGGGACATATGAAAAACTGATTTGGATGATAGGTAAACTACTCTACCTATTTTGTCTCTCTTTGTTTCATTGTCACTCTTCGTTTTACCCCTATAAATCAATCTAACTGATGGGATCATCTCCATCTTGGATCGTGAAAATTTTTGTGGGATATTTACAAACCAGTGACAGTAAATGTAGACATGATATGAGCCACGCGATAGGCACCTTTTACCTGGAATAAATAGAGGATCAGCCTTGCCTAGTGTGGCTGCTAGCATTGCTCTATAAATCAAATGGGTAAATGGTCTGTAAGGTTTAACCACTCCCCGTTAGAGAGACATCTATGGCTGTCAGCAAGCTGTTTATTGGCATTAACATTAAGCTATTTATAAATACAAATAAAGTGTGAGTCAAGTCCTTTTCACCTGACGGAGTCTAGGACTGAACCAGACTTTGACATCTTTATTTTTACCGTGCTTTCAATTAACTGAGCGAGGAAAGAGAAATTCAGGGCTGTCCCGGGAGAGAGGAGGAGGAGGAGGAGGAAGAACAGGTGAAAATGGAGGAGAGAAAGGAGAAGTAAAGGGAGATGTGAGATGGAGAGCAGATAGAGAAAAGATGGAGAAGAGGAGGAAAACAGAGGAAGATGAAGGTGAATGATAGATGGATGTGTGTTTGTGTGTCTGTGCCAGAGAGGAGAGAGGTACAGAGAGAGGTACAGAGAGAGAGAGAGAGAGAGAGAGAGAGAGAGAGAGAGAGAGAGAGAGAGAGAGAGAGAGAGAGAGGTGTGTGAGGGCACCATTAAAGCCTTGTACTATAAATCTCTGACAGTGCGTGTGTGTGTGGAGATAACAGAGGGATGTCTCTCTCCATTCTGGCTCTGTCAGAATGATGTATGCATCCCTTTCTTCCTCCCTGTGAAATATTAGCAGGCGGCCCTGTGTGTGTGATCTCAGTCAGCATGGGGCCAACATGTTTGGTAATTCCTCACCTCTTATCAGCGCTCACATGAGGTATTGTAGGTGGGAGACTTGTGGCCGCCTGGGAAAAGAGGCAAAATGACCCAGAAACACACACACACAGACAGACGACCAGAGAACGGGCAAAAATTGAGGAAAGTCAGAGACACGGGAGAAACAGACAACAGCTGACAGTGACAGGGTTCTTGATCGAGGGCTACGTGCTTGACAGGTGTGATTGATCACATACCATAATGGCAAGCACATTTCAGTGCTCTGCTCTTCATTTAGCTGACAGCGTTTACTTTATGGCACCTTGTGTTATGGTATCATAATCATGCCAGTGCCACTGAAGCGCCCGAGAAATAAATCTTTATAATCTCTCCCCCACCACATGATGCAGCAGCTGAGCGGTTGCCGCTGCTCAGGCCTCTCTGTATCCTTCATGTGGTTTCAAATGGCCGCCTCGGCTGTCACTCAAGTTCCCTCATCATTCAACTGCGTCACGGACAGAGAGAGGGATAGATGGAGGCAGAGAGGAGGAGGAGGAGAGAAAGGAGGGAGAAAGTGTTCCTCTTCAGGTGAAACCTTGCCATCTCTCCTGTCACCCCATAGAGACCAGTGAGTGAAAGCATCCTGAAGACAAACATAATCATGTGAAAGCACCTGAAAATATGGGCTGGAATTCTAAGCATTTTTCTTTAAAGCTGCACTAATCAATAATTTTGTATATGCAATAGATGAGATGGCTGTGTAATAAGAAAGGGATTGATTGACAGATTGTTGTTTAGTAGCCAAAAGACAAAAAGAGAAAAAAAAATCAATTCATGCAGCTTTAAAAAAATATTTGCTTCATTAGCACAGTGAGGGTTTGATTTAATCAAATTTGATAGAAGCGGTGTCTCCGTGGCAACAGATGAATCTTGCTGTTTTTGACCTGCAGTGATTTAAGTGTTCAGCCTGTTGTAGTGATGTGTCAGTGTCCTGCAGGGTCTGTCAGTACACCGTGACATCACTGTCAGGTGTGTTTACAGGTGCACCAGAGCACACAGATACTACAATACAGAAATCTCTCAGTGTGAAATAAGCAGTACGGTTCCAGTTTTGGCAGACAATAGTATGTTCATATTGGCGTTTTAAAAATAGATAAAGAATAAAAGGTCTTCAGGACCTTTAAGGGCATGGGAGAAACCAGCCCAGTGGTTCTGGTTTGTGGTGCACTCTATCCTGCTGTGCCACCCCAAGCATTTCACTGCACCTTCATACCCTTCAACCAAATCTTGTCACATTTAAATGGCTCCCTCACACTTTGAAATGGAATAAATGAACGTGTATGTCTTTTTCAGTGGTTAACAGCTTTTTGCTACAATCATTTTTAAAATTTCTTTAATTGTTTAACTTCCCAGAACAGAGCATCTAATTCTAGACACCGGACTGCTTCTTGCTGGACAGGTTTTCTGTCGATTTTATGTTCTAGTAACGAGATGTCTAATTTTGTGGGCGTTTTTTTTTTCTGATCACTGCGTGCACTCATAAAGTGATTTTTTTGATCAAATGAGCCCATAGTGAGGGTTCGCTGACTGCACACATTACACGTTTGTTCATGGAAAAATCTTCCTCTATGGATGAAAGGCCAGCAGAAATGACAGAGGCAGAAAATGAAGCGAGGAAAAGACCGGACAGGCAAAAGTGAGAGGCAGATGGATTGAACGGAAGGAAGAGGTGGAATGAAAAACCCCCTGAAATGGGTGATGAGTTAGTGAGAGACAGAGATGGAGTGAGGAAAGAAAATGAAGAAATACAGAGCTGATGAGTGAGGAAATGATGAATGGGCTGAAAGAGAGACAGATGGGCTGGCTCCATCAGTGAGATGTGTGGCAGAAAAATGGGGAGATAAAGTAAAAGAGTGTCTGCAAAGCCAAAGATGATGATTGTGATGATGATGATGTCATTGACACACACACACACACACACACAAACACTTAATAAAGTGCCCAGAGGCTGGAGTCATCCTCCTCAATAGATTTCACATTAAAAGTAATGCATGTGTAATAATATAAATATTAGCAGTATAACCCCTTGGCTCATGTTATGAAGACACGAACAAGATACTGTATATATATATATACACTAGTGTGTGTGTGTGTGTGTGTACCAGCACAGTGATATTGAGATGTAAAATGAAAGAAGGAAAGAAGATAGAGAGGTTAAGACTATTTCCTGGACTTCTAAGTGGAGGAAATGAACTGATAAATGTGAATAAAATTCGAAAGTATGACCTGAGAGGAGAATCACAAGTAAATTCACGATTTCCTCGTCAGGACTGAGGACCCTTTATAAGAGTTTCTGCAGTAGCTGCAGGTCCAGTTATTCAGTTGTTTGAAAGTAGACACTCAGTGGTGGATGCAAGCGACATGAATAAAAGTTTATGTTGTCTAAAAGACAGAGTTTCACTATTTAATCATATTAGAAATATTTCTGGTTGAAACGTTTACAGACAACAGACCTTTAGTTTGGATGAACAGGATTACCAAACTAGACATGCTAGTTGAGGTAAATCTAAAGAAAACAAGTAAATAATAAAACAGGTGGATTGCCAAGAGTTAGATGAGAAAATGGATTAGACCCTCATGTCTCTATGATAAATATGAAGCTACAGCCAGTCGCCACTTAGCTTAGCTTAGCACAACAAGTAGGACCAGGGGGAAACAGTTTGCCTGGTTCTGTCCAATGATAACAAAATCTCCCACACCAGCACCACTAAAGCTCAAATGGTTTAGCTAAGCTCAGCTAACCATTGTCAAAATATTAAAACTTGTAATTTTTAGACATTGGTTTTTGTATGGATTAAACTAATGACATTTAAAATGCCAATTACATGTCTTCCGACCTGAATGACCTAATGTGCAGGTCATTTGTCCCTCCCTACTGATACAACCCACTGGAGTGTTTCCTGAGTGAACGTGCCCTGTGGTAACAGGAGATAAGCCACAGATAAACTGTTACAAATCACTCTTGAATATTTAATTTAAACATTTATAATGTGACAGTGCTTAAGGTTTGGTTAGGTTTAGGGAAAGATCAGGGTTTGGGTGAGTCCAGGTTAGAGGATCTTTCTTTTCATGGCTATAATACTGAACATGGTTAAGCTTACAGAACGATTGTGGTTGTGGTTGAAGGAAACAATGGCAAATGAACAGCGCTCTCCTGAATTCACACAGTGTTCATGCAACTTGTATTTCAAACACTGACTGAGGCGTTCAGGAGCAAAGTGTGATCGAGATCTTTCTTTCTTTATTTTCATTTGTGACTCATTTTCATTGTGGTTACATCACACACACTTTAATTAGCCTTACTTGGCCTTCATAATGGAAAAGTGGAATTTTGTCCAACAAATAAATCAATGCTTGTAACACCTCACTTGTCCCGTTATGCAGCCTGTTTGTGACGTCACCAACTAGCATTTGGTAACCCCCCTCTACCTTTCTCTGTCTGTTATACAAGATACACACATGTATCCACACTTACACAGAGACACACGCAGCCATAATGGAGCAATTATCCTCTCCAGCTCCGATCTGCTCCTCTGATTGTAATTTGCATTTATTATTAGCCTTCAGCCCGCCAGAGGCTGTGAGGCGTGAGGATGGATCGTCATACACCACATCACACTGATAGACCTGCACAGATGCTTCATAAACATGTGTGCCCGAGGACACAGCGACATGAGCCACATACTGTATACATACAAACCCACATACATGCACCAACGATGAAGTCATTATGACAGTGTGATGTCGCTTTGTTTTGTAAATGCTGATCGCTGTTAATGACGCTACAGAGGGACCAGTATGTTCAGTGGCGTTCCATCACAGAAATACATGCTTCACATTATGCATAGTGATGTCCTGAAGGACTGTGATGTGTCTTCCTGTCCCGTTTCTTGGTCTGCTGTTCTCTTTTGCTGCCAAGATGGCCTCAGGGCTCATCACATGGAAATTTGTGAGAAGCATTTGTGAGCCTCTCAGAGCAGGACACACAGTGCATACAACCCGCCAGCACCCTGAAAGATGTGCATGCTGGTGCTTACACACACACACACACACACACACACGTTCATACATGCACACAAAGAGAATGTGCTGAGGATCAGTGAAGTGTGAAATGATTCTGTTATCATGTCGTCTGTGTGGAATATATTCTCCCATCAACCTTCTGTGGCAGGTGTGCCTGTGTGTGTGTGTGTGTCTGTGTGCGTGCATTTTGTGGCTCTCTCTGTCTGTCTGTTGTTTGTCAGAATGGAGGAAGGGCTCTATTAAAACAACCTTGCTGTTTGACATTTGACATCAAGAGACTCACTCCTAAATTGCTGCAAAATCAGATCCCAAATGACTGAGTGGGTCAGGAAAGATGGTTCAGACAGAAGAACGACAGAAGTGAACTCTTTTACTCAATAAGACCTGTTTTCTTATTTTCCTCTTTACCTTTGATTGTTGCTCACTTAGTTGTAAATCTTTAAAAGGGTCAATGTGAAAGAATTGGCCAATTGTCTATTGCAAGAAACCAGGAAATGGTCTCTCCTCCCCCCTCCCTTCCCCTCTGCCATTAGGGCATACCAGGACAAATCCCAGTGGGCCGTCTCATCAGAAAATCCATAAAGTTTTTCAAGTTGTCGCTGTGCCTGTCATTCAAGGTGCACATGAGAGCATGCTGCGTGCATGTTCCAGGCCTGGGCTCACCAGCCAATACACAAACCAAGTTTAAACCCTCATCCTCACACTGAGCCGACGTTAGCTTGAATAAATCTAACCCCAGCATAGTGCAGTTGCTGACATGTTGCCAAACCTGCATGGATTGGGGGAATATTGTTTTCCACATTTGTTTACCTTGTAATCTGATCATGTAACTGGTAGGTTGTTGATGATTTTTACACCCAGTCTGCCCAGTCAGAAGATGTAGTGGTGGCAAGATGAGAGGATGAGCCATGATATGTTGAGGAACTTGAGGGAGAGCAGCTATAACAAAAAAATCATCAGCTGAGCTTGATGAAAGAGTGGAGGAATGTCACAGAGAGAGAGGACGGCTGTAACTCAGGTTTATATCCAACTCACATTTACTACTTCTTCATCCTCTCATGTTGGACTGATGGTAGACTGGACACTGCAGTGGCTATTATAAAACTGTTATTTCTCTGCATTCTGTTGAAAATCTGTCTGAATGTTTTAAACTAAAATACATACATACATAAATGTTACAGAGACAATAACATTAACATACATAACACACGTTTATCATGTCTGCATCATGAAATTCAATGAAAACATTCAGTACAGTTAGTGCATCATTCTTTTTAACAATTCTTTAATTTGATCTGATGTAGATGAAGAGTTTCTTTGGAAACTCTGGGATCTTCAGTACAATTTAAAATTTCAGTCTGTGGGTTTAAACCATGTCTTGCTACACAGAATGAGTTTGCAATGACTGAGCCACCAGAGGGTCAGTCAGGTTTACAGGATCAAAATGAACCAGTGAAAATACATCTGTTAGGTTTAGGTTTTAATGTTTAGAGGACCCAGAAGCAGACCACAGGCAGATGACAATTTAAGGTTGATTTAACTATCAACTATCAACACAAGGTTAGTTTGAGGAGTGGAGGCAGAGCGGAGTGGCTGGAAGGTTTCTGAAGGAGAAAGCAACAGAGAACAAAAGGCCGAACAAGAGATTCATTCACGAGCTTCGCGAGAAGAACTGTTTGCACAGCAGCGAGAGAGTTACCACTGAAGGTATGACAATCCAGCGTCGAAGTGAAGCCCTGCTCCGGCTTAAAAGGAGTGAGGACAGGAAAATGAGGTGCAGGTGTGCCAATCTCCAGCCAGCAGGAAGCCACGCCTCTCCACTCTAACAGGAAGGAACTTCCCACAGGAGGCAGAGGGAAAAAACACCAAAACACAAGCACACAGAAACAGTCCAAACCCCATAAACATAACATCAGGCTCAACATGTGGGTTCATGCCATCTTTTGCAGGCATTTAAGCCCAAAGCATCAAATATATCTGACCTCTGTGAATTACGCACCAGTAATTCTGCAAGAAATTAATAGGCAAACCACATAGAAAAGATTAATGAATGCAAAATGTTCACAAGAAATTTCCAGACTTAAGCAATCAATATCCTCTAGGCTGGACCACATGCACCCTGAAGACATTTTTCTCTTTATTTTTGTTTTTTTTTTACAAAATATATACAGGAATTTTCTTTGATGGCAGATTGAAATTAATATAATAAATGTACATTTTACAGGGACAACAGAATTTTGATGTGGAAAAAGTCATTACAAAATTCACCAATCACAAAGTCTATACTAGCTCCACAGGAAACAAGTTGTGCAACTGACATAAGGTCAAGTGTTATGCTGGTAATAAAGTCTGACAACAAATACATGATATGATAGTTTGAGTACTTTCAGAAGGATCACTCACTGGTATCTGCTTGTTAATCTTTGGTTCTTTTAACTTTAATCTAAAAGACATTGTCTTTGTAACATCTATTTCTTTGCTAGGTTTCTTCTGCTGGTGCTGTGACAGGTCAGACTTTTCTCTAGGTAAGATTGATTGCCTCCTCTCCACTTTTATACTCCTGAAAATTCACAGAGTCTGCACACAAGCATGCACATGTACACACTGACTAAAAAACACACATGCACACGGTTTAGTTGGCATGTTGGTGTGCTTGAGAGGAGGGGTCCCGAGGGAGCGCTCAGTCCGAGCAACTTCACTGCACTGCCTAATTGATGTGTGTTTCTGTGTGTGTGTGTGTGTGTGTGTGTGTGTCTCTGTGTATGTGTGTGTGTGAGAGAGAGAGGGAGTAGGGGTGATGCCTACACATTTAACAGTCCAAACTAACCTCACCTTTCTCTAAACAGTGCTTCATGCTCTGGCAGAAAATGAACAAGCCTGTCAATCACGTTCTACTTTAGGCTCTGCAGGAAGTCAGAGTCTTCAGCCTGTCAGACTGACATTTCATATCTTCCTGAGATATGGTATTTAAGACAGCCGTGAAACAATACCGCCAAGTGCTGAAGAGATGTGAAGCCATTAACTACACACACAATACCTCCATCCTCACACACACACACACACACATCGACACACAGATTCAAGACTGAGGGCAGTTCTTTCGATGTATGCGCAGCTAATGTAGCAGTTACAGCTACTTATTGGATGAAATATGGCTGACATGGAGGGTGGACAGAAACAGCTAGGCTATATGTGAGAAGGGCCTGGGAAAGGTACCTTTATTTTTTAGCTTAAACATAACTTTCTGTGCATTCAAAAACATTTTTGGTGGATGTTCTAATTCACAAATGAAACAACTTTGCACTACTGTTGCAGACTATATTGATTTAAGCACGCCATGATATCTCCTCAAATATTAAGACGTTGCATGTATGCAGACAGCATGATCAGTGACAAATTAATACTCATCTAAAATGAAAAACAACTACATATAATTATGAATCAGCTCACATTGTCTCTATACCATGTGCTGTCTAAGGATTATAGGACAAATTTCAGACTCTGACCTGTTGAATGTTTGTAATGGCAAATTATCCGCCAGTCTTTGAAGGCAGCATTGTGTCGGCGTTGCTCCGTTGCTACGGTGACGCCTGTTTACTTCCCAGTTGCGTTGCAGTTAGCTAGCTACCGCAACCATAAGACCAGAAAACCTGAGCTGACATTGGCAGAAATTGTCAGAAATTTCAAGTATAAGGACTAGAAGCTGCAAACACTATATTTTCCTCATGAGCAGGTGAGCCGATGTGCAGTTAGTACACAAAATACACTTCATGAAGGCTAACAAATAATGCAACTTTGCTCATAACCTAGCTAATAAGGGTAAATTGACTAAAAACTCCATCATTACCTGGAGCAACACTAGTCATGCTTTACACATTAATCAGTAATTCAGTAACATGTACAGATATGGGTGATTCTGCATAATGAGCCCTTTTACTTTTAATTTTTAATTTAACTATTTATACTTTATTTTGTGAAGATTTTAACAGCAGGACTTGTAGCAGTATGTCTACACTGATATTGCTACTTGTACTTAAGTAAAAGCTCCTCCACCACTGTCCATAGCTGCTGTTTTGTATTATTGAAGACATAAATATTTTCAAATAGACCCAAAGCTTACGTGAAAAAGGACTATATTAAAATAAACTTTAAATTGTTTTAATAAAGATACTGTAAAGATATCACATCGAGTTTTCAAGCTGTTGTTGGGACATTATGGGAAGATAAGCTCACTATAATCAAAGTGGAGTGTCACAGACACAGAAACTGACTATAGGAATATTAGTCCCTATAAAAATGTTTTATAATGATGCTAATTAACTCAGGTACAGTCACAATGGTTTCAGTGCTTTCTCTGCTGTAATTTGATGTCCAGGTTAGAGCGTGTGGGGAAATCCTCCACCGGTTCACAGAAACAGGTAATGACTGTATAGAACTTGTTATTTTATCATAACACTATCTGCATTATGTTGGCTTTTCTCATGAATTGTACAGTTCATATTCCTTGTTGCTCTTTGCAGTTGTTGAGGATATCCATATCTGCATATCCAATTAAAAACTGTATGAATATTCAAATTTCTTTGTCTTGTTTAATTTGTTTGACACTTTCCACCTGGATGTAGCCGGCAAAAGGACTCACCTCTGCTCATGCTAAGACCCACAAACCCAAAGGTAAGAAGTAATTAAGACAGCAAATCAGTGCACAGAACATTGCATCCAGATCCATTTTCATTTTTAAGACTGAAATGACACAGAAGATTTCACTTGAGTTCCATTCTGATGATGTTCTAGACAAAATGGGGAAAAAGACGGTCACCGATAAACCTCGGTAAGAAAATATCTTTCAGAGACATACATGTCTGTCGTCACACATCATGCTCATCTAGTATCTTTTTTTTTTTGCTTTCAGCAGGAGTCATCCTGTCCACACACTGCCTTGTTCTGTGCAAGTGAGTACTCTGAGAGAGATTACAGCAAAACTGAATTGACAGAAACACGTTTTGCATCACTACTATTCTTTACATTGTTTTCATTCTTTAGGTTTCCTGCCAGGAGACTCAGAAGGCCGGATCTCCAAGTGGGGACATGCTGAATACAGAAGGTATGAGGTGGTGGACTCTCTGAGACTAAGCTAATCCCATCTGTGCTATTTCGCATAATATTCATGATTAACATTAAATACTAATTTAATCTGTTGTGGCAAATGAATGAATGAATGAAATCCATGCAAGTCAAATTAAACGTCTTGTGTGTTTGTGCTTCTCTCGTAGCTTGTGCTCCAAAGGAATTTGCCAACATAACACCGAGGTCAGTGCTCAGAGTTTGATTTGATTTGATTAGACCAGTGAAACATCCCCCAGATCCAGATTTAAATCTCAAACATGAATCCAGGGCTGGAGAACGAGCAGAGCAGACCACAGCGCCCGATGAACAGCTGGAAATGAAGGAGCTGAGGAACACACAGCCGTCAGATTCAGCAGAAATAGGTAGTTTGCTGTAGAACAAAATGCAAAGTCATAAATGTCGGGAGAACAAAACTGATGACGACGATAATGGTTGCCAGGAGGAACTACGCATGCTCCTCCACCAGTTGAACATCTCCCCACGGATGAGGGGAGTGAGGAGGACAAACAGAATGAGGAAGAGGATGCTGAGGATGAAGACCTGAAGGCTCCCGTGGAGCTGCTACTCGAGGTAAACTGACCGAGGATCATCAATGATTCCACACTTCACGCTCTGTTGAGAGGAAAGCTTTGACTGTAGTTGGCTGGTTTTTGTGTATTTCAGATGTCTAAAATGTTTTTGATGCTTGGTTTTAGTTTTACTTTCAGTCAGCTTGCAGATACTTACGTGAGAAAAAAAATGAAACTCGAGTGAGGATGTTATGGTTTTCAGTTCCTCAGAGCTGTGATGGACAGGGACTTTCAGCTGGCCCGCAAGCTGTGTCAGATGAGTATGTATCCTGCATCCATCAGCCGTATGTCAGTCAGTCAGTCAATAAATCAGCCAGCGGTGACTCTTCTCCCCTCGTTCCAGTTCTCATCTATGAACCAGACAATCCTGAGGCCTCTGAGTTTCTCCCGCTGATCCAGAAGAAGCTGCAGGAGGGTGAGGGTCCCCCACCCCGTCCCCACCCATTCAGACAAACACAAACACTTCTGCTGCACATTTCAAAACATGCACCATGAATTTGTGAAATGCCTGTGTCCCTCAGAGCAAGAGGCAGAGCAGAGCAATGAGGAAGATGATGAGGAAGATGATGATAATGATGCATCTGGGAGTGATGAGGAGTCCTCTCAGAGCTCAAGCTGCTCCTCTTCATCTTGCTCCTCCTCTTCGCCATCAGATGAGGAAGAAGAGGAAACAAAAGCGAGCAGACACAAGCCGTGTCCTCCTTCTCACATTTCCCCATAAATCTATTGCCCCAGTCCAGCAGAGGTAATGTTCTAGGTCCTATCAGCTGCATCTTTGCCAGTAGTATCTTGTTACATTTCCAAAATTGTATTCTATATTTTAATCCACAGTATAAGTCTTTGTGCATTTTGTAGTTTTGACCGTTTTTTTCATATTTCACCTGCAGATAAAATATTTATTGTGGACAAAGCTGATGCCCTTGTTTCTTGGGAACATAAACTTAGAAATACAAGGTTATTAAAATATGAAACAAAACTTCTGCTGATATGAATCCAGTCATCTGTGGACCTGAAGAAGAAGATGTAAGGATTTAAGGTAAATCTAATTTCATATCCATTAAGAAATTCTGATTGATATCATGAGAAGCAACAGAAAGATTAAAGTCTCGACGCTGCGAGAACCGATTCAGCACTGGGAGGCAGTTTACCTCCTCCTTCAACATTTCACTGAATAACCAGCCTTCGAATATATTGGTTACAGCATATCCAACAAAAACTGACATTATTTACATTATTAAAGCCCCTGAAAACATGGCCTCAGATTTCCATTTTCTAAGGAGCTGGAGCCAATTCCAGCCAGCTTTGGGTGATAGGCAGGGTACACCCTGCATGTCTATCACAGGCCTGATATGTATGTGCAGACAAACAACCATACACGTTCACATTCACTACTTAAAGTCGCCAGCATGACTTTGGACCGTGGGAGGAAGCTGGAGTACCCGGAAGGAACAACAGAAGGCCTGGCCCAGACTCAAACCCAGAACTGTCTTGCTGTGAGCTGACAGTGCTAACCACTGCACCAATATGCCACCATAATTTAATATAACTGACTCAATATGCAAAAATCAGGCTAATTGGCAACAGAATGGAAAAATCGTTGATTTAACAATATCTGTACTTTACCTGCTGTGACAAGTCCAAATGTCTGCTGTGAGAAAGGTCTACTGCAGAGAGAAGTCCAGACACAACTGGAACCACAGGCTGTTGGTAAACTTGGCCACTGTGATGTCGCCATCAGTTTGTTTGTACCAGCAGACCACAAACACTGTCTGCTTTCAGTCGCTTCACTTCCTCTGTTCAGTTTGCCTTCAACATGTAGTGTGTATGCATTGAAATGGAAAGAGGCATATAGTTGAAAAAAAAAAAAAAACTTTTATCAAAGAGAATCATCTTCAGTAGAACTAAAACGGCAACATTTTCCAAACATTTTTGTGTTGTTGAAATCTTGGTGTGACTTAAGTGAACACAAATAAATGTCTGATTAATGTATATGGGCAAATCTACATTTTAAATCTAGGTAGTATGAGCAGCATCAATCCAGGCCAACACCTTATAACTCTGCTCTATTACACACACGCACACACACACACGTACAACTAATCCATGGTAGTGGAATGTTACTTTGAGTTATCGTCACATGGCACAGCTTCTCTTTAGCCATGCGTCTCCACGCATGGCTTGTGGAAAGAGAAAGTATGAGCACCATCTGATAAAGGCGGTATAATAATTTGCAGTGGCTGAATGAACATAATGGCTGGTCTCTGTCCATTCAGCGGAACGGTACACAAGCATGAGGACGACAGCGAGGACACTAAGGCGACGCCTGCCAGGCTGGATTCACTTTGATGTCTCAGTGTTATTGTCCATGTCAAGGTTATAAAAAAAAAAAGGGTGCAGGTCAGAAATTATGATGCATGCAGTCCTGTCATCTCATGAAGGTGAATACTACAGTCAGTGCTTGGATAGATGGGTGGATCGTGGATGGTGCATGCTGTTCTCTCCATCCTTTGGTGCCTTTATAAGAAATGTCTTTATTCTGGCTTAAATAGACACAGTGGAATGCTCTCCACGGAGCTTCCACAGGTCCATTTAAACGGAATCGATCAGAGATAAAGAAATGTGCTGAATGCATATCTGCTGTTACTAAAACCCATAAACAAACTGCGTTTTTCATTCCAAGGTCAATTTCTATGTAACCCACTCAGAACACATTTCCATATTCAAGTCTCCATCCTCCATCCTGTGACACCCACCCACACCTGGAGACACACACGCACACAAACACACACCCACGCACAGGGGTGGGTAGACGTCACTGGTGTTTTTCCCCTTTGCTTTTTAGGCTTCTTAAAGTGGCTCGTGGCTGTCAGTGGCACTCAGAGAAGCTTCATTAGTCGTCAGAAGGAGGCAAGGCTGTGACTCATGCCTGCGTGAAGAGACCAATGGGCAGCCGGAGCTTGAGATATAAATAACGAATAAAAAAAAAATATTCTTGAGGGAGAAAGGGTCACTTGCGCGCTGCTGGATTGGGATTTTATTAGTGCGCTCCGCTGGTATTCCGCCATCGCCGCCACTGGACTCTTTCTTGTCGTGCCTTTGGGTGGCAGCTGTAACATCTAGTTCTAGTTTCTCTGTTAGTCGACAACCTGTGCGCCCGAGAGCCGGTAAGATGCCTCCTCCTTTCATTTAAGCTGCTCCCTTCGTGTGTATTTCTTTATAGACACACAGGTGACTGTTGAATCATGATCTCGGAGTTATATTGGTGAAAATTATATTATATCAACAAGGAAATCTTTTATAATTTGCTGTGTCGTTTGACAGAAATTAGTCCCAGATGAGTGACGGAACGAATTCATTAGTTGTCCAGTCTGTCTGTCACACCACGGTGACATTGAGTGATGATGGTGTGGGGATATGCTTTGTTCAAAGCGCAACTTAATTGAAATGTCGATTGCTGAGTCAATAAGTGAATGACGTAGGTTATTTATCTGGACATTATAGTTATCAATATTTGTTTAATAAATCAGTCTTGTTTTAAAATGTGAACGAAACAAGCTTTTCTGTCATCTGTCCGTTTAATTTTTCTATGGCGAGAAATATCAGCTGTTGTGTTTGCTGTGGTTTATCACAGACAAGACTCGTAGGTTTTAACGCTCTGGTGTCGCTTTGCCCAAGACTGTAAAAAGAAAGAAAGATATTTCTGCTCCAATGAGCCACAAGAACTTGCTGTAACCAGGAAATCTTTCTCCTATATGTTCAGCTTCCTGATAACTTTTTTTCTTCATTTTCCATTGTTCTTTAACATCGACCATGTGATCTGGACATTGAATTCACAAAGAATACGCCTTTAATGCAAGAAATATCGAAGTCTGTCTGAAAAAAAAAAGAAAAGTACCCACACAGGCATAATGTTATCACCAAAAGTATTTATCCTGACGTGCGTCGTGCGCAAATCTCTCCAGACTGTGTGTCTTGGTTCAAAGCCCACCCAGCTATCCTTCGGGAATAAATCGTTCCTTGCGACGCACAGTGAACAACATCATTTTCTGATCATATCGTGGCCTAACAATTAAACTGACTGAAGTTATTTAGATGTATATGTCTATATATGTGTGTGTGAGTTCTGATTGGAGAAGCTGATCTGGACATTCCTAACCGTGGACCGTTTTGTTTGCAGTTGAATTATTTCCCAGCTGTGGATCAGATAACAGAGGACTGATGGCCACGTCCGAACCGAGAGCCACCGGCGGGGACCAGGACCCCAACTCCGCCAATTTAAGACCTCCGTCCTCAAGTAGGTCCTCACACTCCTTCCTGTGTTATTAACACCGTGATTCCGTATCGATCCCCGGGGGTAAATTTCTCGTTAGGACTGTTGCTCTCCGTGAGCGCTCAGGTTGTGCTCACGGAACAGCCCACTGAAGCTGACAGAGACTCGGTGCCTTGCTCAGAGACACTTCCGCAGGGCGATCTGTTGCCAACACGAGGGCTTAAACCCCGTTCACCCCCCACACACCTCTCTCTACCTCTGTCTGACTCTCTGTCTCCCTCCCTCCCCTCCTTCTCTGTCTGATAAAAGCGAGTCTCTCCCGGGCCATTTGCTGTGTGGGCTCCGTCGTTAATCATTCCGGTTAAAAACAGAGCCATCACAGCTGCCGGTCGCTGTCTGGCGGATCAGCAGTGGACCTGGCGCAGATGTAATGCGCCATTAAGGCAATGATATTTATATAATGATGTAGAAAAACGCTAGTGGGAATGTTTTTAGAATAAATATATATTTTGAAATGGAAAAATATTCCTGATTGGAATATTTTGGTCTATTTTCTTGCACCAGCGCTTCAGTTATCGGTGTTTTAACTGTGATTTATGGAATGATTTCCACAAATATTTCTCACGAAAAACAAAAAAAACTGAAACAATTTTTATTTATGGTGATTTATTCCTTTCATAATTCGTCTCACCTCGTTTTCCAGGACGTTTTCGGCCTTCAAGGCTGCAGGATGCACAGTTTACTTATTGTTGGACAAATTCTATGCTGCTCATTTTTTTTTTTTTTTTTTAAAGTGGCTCAACCTATTTAGGTATACATTAACCCGTGGGTTAATTAATCATTTTAAGCCTCTGTCGCATTCACAAAATCGACTCCATTACAGTGCACTTGAGCAGCCATCTGCAGCGCAAGGCTGGGAAATAATTACAGGTTTTTGTCTTCAGCCAAATGTTAGAGGAAATGGGCTACAGTTCCTGAGGGCCAGAGGACGGTTTCATTTCAAAATTTTCTCCTCAACAAATTAAATATTTTATTTTAATTCTTTTTTTAATTTATGATCCTCGGGTAACAATAAAAAATATATATCTTACAGTTATTGCAAATGTGAATTTGTCCTTATAAAAAGCCCATTAAAAAGAAGATGTTTGTTTTGTCTGACTTGCTCGTATACTGCTGCTGGATGTTGCCATTATCTCTCTGCCACGCTCCATCTCACGCCTGGCGGCTTGCAGTGTCTGTACGTGCGTGTGTTGGTGTGCGCGTGTCTCTGTCTGTCTGTGTGTGCGCGCGCCTTGGCCTCAGCCCCTCGAGCTGTTCTCCAGCCGAATGAAATTGCTTCAGTAAATTTAAATACTTGTTTTTGTTTTGAAAGTTTTCCATCAGGTACATTCGCCGCCTCGCTCTGGCTCTGCTGCCGTGCGCTCTGCATTTTATTCCCTCTGGCTTCTGCTCCATCTCTGCTCACGCATGCCCACGCTCGGGTTTGGTTTTGTGTGTAGTTGCGGTGTGTGTGCGTGTGTGTGTGTGTTTGCATGACGCGTGTATGTCTGAGGCGCTCTGTACTATAAGTTCCTGCACCAAGCCTGCTATGGACTTCCCGGCCACAGACATTACCAGCTCGCTCCAGTCACATACTGTGTTTCACTCAATTAATTTCTGCCCTCCTCCGTGAGCTCATTTCACGGGTGTTAATTCCAGTCCGCCCCTTGGCTGGGTGTGTGAGCCGGTGTGGATTTGCCGTGCGGGCCTCATCGATTGAACTTAAATCGGAAATGTTATAAGACTCATCCCCTTATGATCAGTGGGTGCTGTGGTAAATAAAAAGGTGGGTAAATTCTACGGTCAACCAAGGTAAACAACCACCATACGGAGCCAAACCATTCAGAGGCGCAGTGGTTAAGGCTTTGGAAACTCTCAAAAGACAAAAGACGACCTGCGTGTCCACGCGTCACACACCTGGCCAAGAGCAGCCGTCCGCATCACGCTTCCATCCATCACCCGCCTGTCCACGCACTTTCCGAGGCCTGCAAATGAGAAACTCAAACGTTCATTCTGTTTTAGCTTACGAATATGCGTGGATGCACGGATGCACACGGAAACTGGGGATGAAGATTTGTGGTAAGTTGCTTTTTGGGGCGGGCACAAAAGCCGCTTCCGCTTCAATTAACTTCATGTGTGCAATATTTTTTCGCTTCCTTTCTGTTTGTTTGTTTTTGACATCTCTGGAAAAAAAAGCTGTTTGGGAAAAAATGATTTTATGTGACATATCACCTCTATATTGTGGGTACTATGATTTCTTTCTGACGGGGCTGTATTGTGCAATTTTTGCATCTTTTGGTTTTAATTTTTCACCATGGAGTCGCTGTTTTTCTTTTTTTTTAATTATTATTATTCATTGTGAGGCCTTCTGAAATAGGCCGTGATAAAGGCTGTTTAGAGCGGGCCCATCCACCACTGTCACTGTGCGTTTCCATCTTCTAAAGGTCAGTGGACATTAGCCTGTAGGTCTGGTGATGAGAGCCCCGGATCAGTCCCCTCCCGACCGCCCCTGAACCCCCTCATGTCTTTTCCATTTCATCAGTGGGAGAAAAATCCACAAGACAAGCCTGGAAATATACAGTCCACAACCTCCCTTAAATTAAACAGTAAATAAAGGAGTATTTTCCTTTCCCATTCACAGATTTCCTGAGTGACATTTCTTTTAATACCAGTTAGTGCAGCCTCAGTGTCGGTCCCACTAACAGGCCATTTTACGGTGGAGAGCAGCGGATGTGACGTTGCAGGGAGGGTGTGTTTATTCCTCCATCATTTGAAGGAATTTGTTTCTTTCAGTAACTTGATAATTCACATTAATCCTTAATATTATTTTTCTTAATTTTGCATTGCTTCTGTGCAGTTGGAGATGAACGCATTGAAGATATGATCCATTCTTACAGGATATTATTGTCCTGTTTCTTATGGCACGAATCAATCAAGACCCAAAGGATCGAACACGTTTGATTGGTTATTGCCATTTCTGAGAATGAGAAATTGACCAGTAGATTTTGATTGGTCTTAATGACATTTTAATGGACTGGATTGGAAATGGAATTGATCATATATTTCTATAATATTTCCACATGTGGCAATGAGAGGGTCTCAAACATAGATTTTGAATATGTCATTTGGAATTTAATAAGCAAGCTATTATAGAGTTTCCAATGAAAAATATAATGACGTAATATTTTTTTATAGCTTACAGATGACAGCGTGACTTCCACATGTTTTGCGCTCAATTAGGCCCAACGCATCATCCTGCAGACATGTGAAGGGCCTGTATGCAGAAAACTGATCGATCCTGGAGTTCAAAACATACACTACAGGCCTTGCAGAGACTGGCAGACTGCTTCAGGGCTGTGTGCATCCTTCATTAACCCCTCTTTATGGGGTGTGTATTTATTGGCTGCATGGATCATCACCGCGGGCAGTCCTGCGCATTGAGCCGATCAGTCTGTGTGGACAGGAGGGTGCTTCCTGACCCGGGGTGTGGCTGTGATGTCACAGGGTGGGTCGGTCACCCTAACACACACGTGGTCCCAATTGCTTGTGTGTGTGTGTGTGTGTGTGTGTGTGTGTGTGTGTGTGTGTGTGTGTGTGTGTGTGTGCATATGTGGCCTATATAAGTTTGGTCCGCAAGAGAAAAGCAGTTCTGATGAATTGTGTTCATTAGGAGCTGACTTATGATGACAGATATTTTTTCAAAAGCTGCCATACCACCTACATATTTATCACTAGCATAGAATAACAGTAAATTCATTGTTTATCATTTGTTTATTTTATTATTATTTTTTAATTTGGTTCCATAGTTCCGTCTGTTTTGGTGTGTGTGTGTGCGGGATGGAGATGTTTGGCCATAACTCCTGCCCTCCGCCGTTTAACACCCTAGGGTTCCTGCAGAAGAACAACAGCCTGGATGAGAAGGGGAGGCTCGCGGGCCAGAAGAACTTGCTCTCGTGCGACAACAGTGACAGGGACGCGCGCTTCAGCCGCACCGAGACCGACTTCTCCAACCTGTTCGCCAGAGGTGAGACTTTCACACGCGCGCAATGCCGCGAAACTCAGCTAAGTAAAAACAAGCTAATGCTAATTTCTGAAGATCTTAGCGCGCTTCATTAGAGCCATGGTCACATTATGCTCTTTACTTCAAATTAAATTGACGTTTTATTCTGGCAAAAGCACCAAAAGTCAATTTATATTCCAGCAGCATAGGCTTTAAATTTAAATTCAATATCCACTATACCTTTCCCCTCATCTCTCAGACCTACTGCCAGCCAAAAATGGAGAGGAGCCTACCATTCAGTTTTTGTTGGAGGTGGTCGACATCCTCACCAACTACGTCAAGAAGACTTTCGACCGCTCCACCAAGGTGCTGGACTTCCACCACCCTCACCAGCTCCTGGAGGGCATGGAGGGCTTCAACCTGGAGCTGTCCGACCAGCCCGAGTCCCTGGAGCAGATCCTGGTGGACTGCAGGGACACGCTCAAATATGGCGTCCGGACAGGTAGGTCAGGGGCACCTTATACACTGGAAATAAATAACTAAATAAATAAATAAAAGGTGGTGGCTAACCTAACATGGTGTGATTTAAAAAAGCGGACTGCAACTGAGGCCTTTTGAATAATTCATATGGTGCCGTGTGTTATTTTAAATTTAAAAAGGACAGAGGGATGTGTGGGCAAGAAGGCAATTAACCTTTTACACTCTCAGTATAGAAAATATTCTATTTTTATCTTCAGACCGGGATGTGGTCATGAACACATTATTATACAAAACACAATATGATGTCAGTCTTCGAAAACGGCTTCACGGTAAATTTATGATATTTACATCTAATAGAAAGAAATGAGAAATATGATGATTTGTAATGTATTTATTTAAAAAAGTTTCCATCTTATCACTTTCATGTAAATGAATACTGACAGTTTTACTGTGTGAATTCAACATAAACCATTGAGGAGAAGCTGTTTGCCAGGTAGTGTACAGCTCATTACGATGACTGCCTTATTTATTGTCCCCCTGGTGATTCCGTTGACATCCTCCTTTTCTCTCCCCTCGACTTATTAAAGCAAGTGTCGCCTGAGGGGGGATCCTAACACGGGCTGTTACAAGCTGTTAAAAAAGACAACGCTCAAACTGTCCCTTGGGTTTTATATATAACACACAGGCTCTACTGTGCCTGCAACTCAACACCAATTTTCACGCAGAGACATTTTTTTTGTTTTGTGTTTTTTTTTTAAATATATTTTTGAGGCTGAATTTGGTGAAGTGCGGAGCTGGAGGAGCTGTCCGTGGTGCTGAAACACACAGCTGACTCTCCTCAGTTTGTTTGTCCTCAATATGAGATTTGTATTCAATGTTTTAATATATAATATAAAAGTAACTTAATATAATTCACATATTGGGAGTTATATTATCTTTATTTTTATCGTGTGAGCCGCACAACACTACATCTACAAGGTGCTTACATATCCATTACTGCATTTAGGCTCCAGGCCTACTGACTGTGACTGCATGTGCAAGCACCTTAGAGTCTAAATGGCTGTCATACAGCCTTGTTCCTAATGTAATTATGGTACACTGAACAGGCTATGTCAGATCCCTCAGGTTTCATGGTTGACCAAGGGAATACAAAATGAAACCCAAATGACTACGAACTCTGAAATGAGGAGCTGTTTCTTTGTGGTATTCATGTTATGTTTATTTTCAGCTTTATCCCGCAGGCCTTTGTCATCCTGTGTCTTCACAAAGCTTATGTACTCAGGGCAAGGCACACTTACCAGTGGCTGCCCTTCTTATTGCTTTCCCTTTATTAAAAAAAAACCTGACTCCCCCATTAAGACAGCATGTGTATGTTTTTTTTTATGTTTAGGTCACCCACGCTTCTTCAACCAGTTGTCCTCTGGTCTGGACATCATTGGTCTGGCCGGCGAGTGGCTCACCTCCACTGCTAACACCAACATGTAAGTCACACAGCGTGCTGCTCGCTTTGTTTTGCATGTTTGTTACATGACACAGTTAAGCACACAGGGGAAACACCTCTATATGTCATGAAAGGACAACTGAGATGTCCTGTTTGTAGGCCACTGGAAAAAGACCCCAGTGATATACAGTCGCTACGGAAGTTGCTTATGGTGTTCCCCTTAGCTCACTCCACCATTGGTTACAAGAGCCTCTGAGGGCAGTTATGTAAAGTGTTTGCCTTGTCCTGTTGAGACTTTGTATTGACAGACGGTAAGGCTGCCACCGTGTACTGTATATCGGAGGCAGCCCAGCCCCAGGGGTGGTTAGATTGCATATTGATCTCAGGTCACAGTTACATGGTGGCCCAGTCTGATAGAGGGCATGAACCACATCAACACCACACACTCTCAACACAGATCCACACACACAATCACTCACATGCTGTAAATAAACTATAACTCTGTGATCACAAGAATAGAATGAGAAACGTCATACTAATACTGCTGTACAATACCTGAATACAGAATACACACACACACAGTTGCACACATTGATGTTAACATTTTTGCTGTAAGTAAAGCAGGTTTCCCAGTATTTTTTTTTTTGATGAAGTGATCATTATTTCAGTCTTTAAAATGAAAAGAAGTTAAAAAAAAAAAAAAAAAGAAAAATAGTGAAAATGGTAAGCACAATTTTCTAAAGCCTAAAATGATATCCTGAAAATACTCATTTATTGACTCATGACAAAGACAAGACAAAGAAAAGTAGCAAATCCCAATTTAGAAGCTGGAACTAGGGAATGTTTGGCATTCTTATGTATGAGAGAGAAAAATCAGAGCATGATAACAAACAGATCATGACAATCACAATGACTCCAAAGCAAAATTTGCCAATTTAATTTGCCTAATATTAAAAAAAAAAAGAAAAAAGATTTTGCCTCGATTTTGTACATTGACATCCTAGAGTTTCATGGTGCAATCTGACAGCAGGACCTATGCAGTGCAGAGACCACACAGAGCAAACATTGGGAAGAAGACAATAGATTCCACAAATTGAAAATTCAGTTTTCACTAACTGCTGTGGCTGCTAACATTTCTCATAAGGATAATAAACCAAAAGCTGAAGGAGAATTTAGACATTTAATTTATCCCATTTCTCAAAACATTAGCTTAGGAAACCACCCCCTCACATGAAAAACTTTCCCATCTCATCTCCTGGTTGGAAGAATGCCCCAAGAGATGGGGCCATTGAATTCACACATGCTTGTGCACACTTTCATAATGACACACACATACACACACACACACACACACACACCAGCTCTGGCTGTCCCAGATACAGCAGCTAGGGTTTCCAGTCCATTGACTGCAGGCTCATTGAGAGCTGGTCTTAGCAGATAGGCCAGCTGGGCCCCACACTGACACACAATGTCCTCTGGCTGCACAGAAAAGCCTGTCACACTGTGGAAACTGGCTGCTGCAGCTCCCCGTGGAGTGCTCATTCTGGCTCTATTGTCCCTGTGGATACAGACTGACTCAGTGGTCCTTTGAGGGGCTGAGTGGAGCGTGTGGTTGGAGGGTCACAGGGTTAGTCACATAGAGACACACGCACACACACACATGCATTCAAACACTGACTCCCACACATTGAGTGCCCTTGATGACGATAATAAGGGCATTTAGGGGCTGTCCCTGGAGACAGGCAGGTGACTGAGGGGTAATTTTCACCCTGAAAAGACCAATGATTGGCTCTGATTGTGATAATGATCACCATTATTGTCATTACAGCGTGAAATGACTCACGGAGAGAAGGAGAATATTAAAAAGGTGCACCGGGTTTGTCCCTTTTCTGATCTGGTTGGGATGAATTTTTTGAAACCGAGACATCTAGGATATTAAATATTTTTTTTGTTCTGTACATGAACCACAATTCCAATATGTCAGAGAACACTATATTTCTGAAATTAGGGCAGTGGGAGGCTGCAGAATGAGACATTTTGTCTTCTTTGTAATTGTTGTCGCTGTTCATTGTCGAAGCCCAGCAGTCATAATCTGGTCCGGGGTGGGGTATTGACTAAAAGCTAATGTTCCAATCAAACCCATCCTGTGGGTTAGTCCAGGCATGATTACACAACAAAAATGTCTCTTTCATCTATTTTTCTTCATCTTTAAGTTTTCATTTCCATATTTTTTTGTCCTCTAACATGTCCTATTTTCTTTCCTCTCTTATTTTCTGCTGCTTCTTTTCATCTTGTTGTCTTGTTTCTTTTCTGTGCGCTTTCCTCGCTCTGCTTCCACACCATCCCCTCCTCTTCTTTTATTGTCCTCTGTCACAGTTTCCTTGAGTGTATTGTTTCCTCACAGCTCCCTCTCCTCACAGCCTTTATCTCTCCTCCTTTGTACCCAAACTATAAAATATTTCCGTCCTCATTGAGATACCTACTTGTGAGGAAAACGGAGAGGAGTGGAAGAGGAGAGGAGATAATGTTATTGTTGTTTTAGATGTAGATGGTGGCGGCTGATGAAAGTGGGGGAGTGTTGTGTAACTGGCCTCATTAGAAGCAGGGTAAACAGGGATCAGTCCTAAGGGTTTGAGTGGGAGTTGTCAGTTAGCAAACAGAGCAAAAGCTCAGGCTCATGCTCTATGTGATACATTTAACCTACTTTAGATTCACCAGGAGTTTTGTTCTTGTGTCGTCTCTGAAGCTACCGGTCATTTTATCCTTTGTCAGCTGAATGAGAGTTCGGACACACATCTAATGTTTTTAAAAGCTGATTTCCATCTCTCATCTTCTTGTGTAGTGAAGAATACTTTTTGTCTTTCAGTCTTTTCCTTTTTCTTTCTTGTAAAGACGGGATCACAATAATCACGGTCTCTTCCCCAGTTCCTGTATTTTGGGGCCAACAGGGGCCGTTATCTCCTTAAAACACTCTCTTCTCGTCTTTCTATCTCTCTCACGCACACACTTGCACATTCACATCCTCTCAGCCGTCAAATCAGCCTCATTCAGGCTCGCCACTGAGATTGGCAGGATTGACAGATAGCCATCAGAGCTTTGTGTGCTTTAATTAAACCACTGAGTGATTTTAGAAGGCATTTGAATATGAATGTTTGCTGCCCAACTCCTATCAGACACTTTTTTAATTAGCCCAGTCAGCACGAACTCCAGTTTGTGCTCTGTGGATGGAATTATACCAGAGCTAATGAAAAACCAATGAGAGTGTGTGCAAATGTGTGTGTGCGCGCGCGCGTGTTGGCGTGTCTGTATTTGGCCTTTCTAATCTGCAGTCGTGTGCATAAGAATCTTCTTTTATTCTTCTTGCTCACAAAGCTGCTGTTAATGACTCTACTGAATGACATGCTGTATTCATCAGTTCTGGGATTTGATTGACAGGTTCACCTATGAGATCGCTCCAGTGTTTGTGCTGATGGAGCAGCTGACTTTGAAGAAAATGAGAGAGATGATTGGCTGGCCCGGCGGAGAGGGAGATGGACTCTTTTCACCAGGTTAGTCTATTACAACAGCAACACACACACAAAGTGAGTGTGCGAGACTTTGGTAACAAATTATTGTGATGTAATTGCTTTTCAATAAAGATTAAGTTATCAAATTTATATAGTTGTCTCCATGCTGATACGTCTGTCTCTATTGAACAGGGGGTGCCATCTCCAACATGTACAGTGTGATGATCGCACGTTACAAGTATTTCCCAGAGGTCAAGACCAAGGGCATGTCTGCTGCTCCCCGCCTTGTCCTCTTCACGTCTGAACACGTACGTGACCATGAACACACGCACACACACACACACACACTCCATTTTTAGTATTCTAATAAAGTAGGCGCTATGCTTCATTGACTGTAGATTGAGGCCATTGAAGACGTCCTGTAGTAATCAGCAGGTCTATTTGAATGGAGGCAATGGCCATTTTAATGGATTCGTTTTGCTTTCATCACATCTACTTTTGTCTATAAAGAACTGCGCAGCTGACAACTTATCAGCCACTAAGACAAAGCTCATGTAGCAATTAGTTCACAAAATCTCCACTCTCTGTGAATTTAGCTGTTATTTCAAGATTCAGTTACTGACTTATTTTCCTAACGTGTCCCCTTCAGAGCCACTACTCCATAAAGAAGGCAGGAGCCGCTCTGGGCTTTGGCACTGAGAATGTGATCCTGCTGAGCACAGATGAGAGGTGGGGGATTTGCTGTAGAAATTTAAAGCCACAATCAGTATAGAAATTGTGTAAAAATAGTGTATATACAAAATATAGAGTCATGACACGCACTGCTCTGCACTCTTTCAGGGGGAGAGTCATTCCTGCAGATCTGGAGGCCAAGATCATTGATGCCAAACAGAAGGTTGGTGTCTTTCTTACATTTTATTTTGCTATTGTTGATTTTGATCTTTCTTTCTTTGTTTTTCTCTCGCTTACTAGATTTTGTCCTTCTGAATTGTACTTGTGGTGATTCTGCAGGGTTACGTGCCATTGTTTGTGAACGCCACAGCTGGTTCAACTGTGTACGGTGCATTTGACCCCATCAATGAGATCGCTGACATCTGTGAGAAGTACAACTTGTGGCTCCATGTTGATGTAAGTAGCTGACACTGGATCAGTTGCTGTAGTATTTTGACAGTGAAAGTACTGTTTCCTTGCCTGTGTTAACCTTATGTAACCGTAACTGTCTTATTCCTCAGGGAGCGTGGGGTGGTGGACTACTAATGTCCAGGAAGCATCGCCATAAGCTCAGTGGAGTTGAGAGGTTAGTAGACGGTGACAGATGGTGACAGATTGTTCTGTTGTGCTGTTCAAAGGAAAGTTTCAGTGAAACTACATTAGTACATTAACACATACGTGACACTTTGCAGGGCCAACTCTGTCACATGGAACCCTCACAAGATGATGGGCGTGCCTCTACAGTGTTCTGCCATCCTGGTCAGAGAGAAGGTACAGTAAAGACACACACACACACATTTTACATAGTGCTAACAAGCAGTGAGCAGAGGAGTTGATTGAAAAAAGGCTAACAGTGTGTGCACTTTGTGTTGGTCTGTAGGGAATCCTGGCAGGCTGTAACTCCATGTGTGCTGGCTACCTGTTCCAACCAGACAAACAGTATGACGTCACATACGACACAGGGGATAAAGCCATCCAGTGTGGTCGACATGTCGACATCTTTAAGTTCTGGCTCATGTGGAAGGCCAAGGTGAGATGGAGTGAGACACATACATCGACTAAATCATAAATGGCTTTTTAACCAATTTATAAAAATGTCTTCAGGCCTAACGGAATTGTCATGTATTTAATCATAACAGATGCTGTAGCTTTTTACTCAGTGTTTTTTGTTGTTAACCCCCCCCCCCACAGGGCACCATAGGCTTTGAGCAGCACATTGATAAGTGTCTGGACCTGTCTCAGTATCTGTACAACAAGATCAAGAACAGGGAGGGATATGAGATGGTGTTTGATGGAGTGGTGAGCTGCCCTAAATTTCTATTCTATCAATGTCATTTTGAATCACTAAGGAAAATTCAATATTATATCATTTTCATTGTTTTAAATGAAAAAAAAAATCATAGGCTATGTGTGTGTATTGATTGTTTTTATTTCTGTCTGTAGCCCCAGCATACCAACGTTTGTTTCTGGTACATACCGCCCAGCCTGAGAGGCATGCCAGACAGTGATGAGCGGCGAGAAAAACTCCACAGGGTACAACACCTGCCATTTCTGCCCATCAGCATTCACATTTACTCCTGTTTAATCATACAACCGATGGATAATGTGTTTATAAATATAATTCGTAGCTGGCTCCTCTTCAGAGATGCAAGACTCTGATTTGTCGTTTCTTTGTTCCACCAGGTGGCGCCAAAGATCAAGGCCATGATGATGGAGTCAGGGACCACCATGGTGGGCTACCAGCCTCAGGGCCATAAAGTCAACTTCTTCCGTATGGTCGTCTCCAACCCCGCGGCCACCCAGTCTGACATCGACTTCCTCATTGACGAGATTGAGAGGCTGGGTCACGACCTGTAGACCATCAGCCGCCTCTGCAGCCTGCCGGTCTTTTATCTGTTGTGTTTCCGATGCAAGTGTCAATGAGGTGAAACATTCACAGTGCTGCAGACGGAGTGATGATAGGACAAGTTTCTCTAGGATCGTTTCTCCAACTGAAGAGAAGATGAGGAAGATTTTGAGTTTTGAACTGTCCCACATAGTTCCTTCTATAGACAAAATATATGAACCGGTATCTGAAAGCTCCAGGTACAACAAACATGCTCTAATGTATGTGTGTGCTGTGGAATCTTGTTCTTATGTGTGTGTGTGTGTGTGTGTGTGTGTGTGTGTGATCTAGTTTCACGTCCAATGTAGTTTGTCTTTTGATGTGTATGTGTGTGTGTGTGCCTGAGTGAATGTGGTCAAACAACAAAAGGGAGAAAAGCACAGATCAAAATACAAAGTATCATGGATTATTCTGCTCTATCATACATTTGCTACACACAATTGAATCATTGGTGCTTTCAGCTGTACATATATTTAATCTTAGTGCACCGACCTACTTGTCCTGAACCAGTGCCCAAGCCTCTGAAACAGTGTGTGTGTGTGTGTGTGTGTGTGTGTGTGCAGGTGTATGTGGCACACTGAGTGTATCCTGTCATGTATTTTAGGCTAGCACTGTGTTGAAAAATAAGCTAATGTGCAAACCATAGGTACCAAGTGTGTTAAGCTGAGAGGTTTTAGGTAACCTCCTGCAAATGATCCACAGTCTGCAATATATTTTCCCCTGTAGAAGTTTAAGATTAAGATTTAAAATGTCTACAGCTATCCCAAGTCTGTGACAACTTTTAACCTGTAAAACGCTGGCTCGTTGTCTGTTTCATGCAATCATGTGATGCCCATATGTGTTTATAACATTGTTAAAATAGTAATATTTGATTATATAAGAACAAATATTTATTGCATTTTCACTGTTTGCAGATTCAGGTATTTTTTTGTAAATGTATCTTTATGTGTATTACATGGTAATACATTTGTAAATGTAATCACAGGAACTTGAGCAAAGTTTATTTATAGTGATTTTGTCAGCCAAAGAAAGAGAATCGGGAACAGAGCAATCCATTGTCCTTCATATATAACTTCTTATTTATTATAGGTGTTTGTAAAATGTTACCTATTGACCCTTGACTGCGATGCAATTTCTATAGTGTGTTTCTTTCTGTGATTGTGAGTCTTTTTGACTGAATGTTTTGAGATGACTGACTGGCCTTCTGATGAGATTAAGAATGAAGTCTATATAATCCTCTGGCAGTCGTGCTGGTTGTGAGAATGTACTCTCCTCTCGAGACTGGGAAGAAAGGATTGTTGTATCTGTCTGAATCCTAATGCATTTACTGTAATATAGTATATTAATTGTAATACATATTACTTGTATTCTCAGTGTTATGGGAGCTCAATGGAATATCTTATATAAAGAGTTCCTGTTTGTGTCTTTGCACAATGTTCACCTTTCTTTCTTCCATTGTAAATGGATGTGTACTATGGCAGTATTATATAATAATTATGTTAACAAAGTATTTATGGTATTTAGGGACCATATGTGAATGGCACAATTGCATAAATCATATTTAAGGTAATCTGTGTACTGTATGTGGCCAGTGACTCCTGTACATGAGAAGGGGGATGTTTCCCAGGAGGTTTTCAGTAGGCACTTTAACAGAATCATACCATCTAAAAAAAAAAGATCTTTAATAAAGTCTATTAAAGGAAAAACTGAGTCTGAATTATTGAAACACACAAAAACGGTCTCTCCTTCACTCCTATTTTGCTCTGCGGTTTCTCAAACTGCACTCTAATGAAGAGATTTTGTTCTATGCACCAAAATATCTCCCTCTGTCTCTGAACTGCCTGTATCAATAGCTACACACACACACAGACACACACACATATACATTATTGCCTCTCTGCCTAATCATCCTCGAGAAGGCTTTGTTTGGCCCCCAGCTGTGTGTCGGATTGGCTGTTCTCCAGCATGAAACCCTCCTCTCCTATCAGCTCTCCCTCTTGTTCATTTTTTCCTTTTCTCTCCCTTTCTTTTCTCCTCTCTTCATCTCCTTCATCTCTTCTCACCCTTACTCTTTTCTTTCCTCACATTTGCTCCTTCCTTCCTTCCTTCCTACCTTCCTCTCCTCTTGTCCTTCATTCTCATCTCTTGCTTTTATTCACCCACAGTTTTATGTGATTCTGCTCCACTATGCCACCATTTCATAGAGAAACAGAGGCATCAGTTACAGTGTCTCATAACCTTTACAGGGAGGGCATAAAAATATCTGAGGGAGGAGAGGTTGTGGATTAAAGCTTAAGTTCCACTCAAAGGACGGTGGTGAGACTATGATGTGCTGCCAGTGCCCTCTGGTGGTGACTGTCTGTCTGCACAATCATCCAAAGCACTATAACTGTATTTATATTAGCTTTGAGAACACCATCATATAACAACCTTATTGATAAATATGTACATAAAGAGAACATAGAACACAGACAGCATCAATGCAGTGTATGTCATTCAGTTGATGGGCTGTAGGTTAAAAGGACTGATCCAAACTGTAGCACAATATGTAACAAATGCCACACATGGGAATCTAAGCACCTGTCTAACATAGTGTAGCCTATGCTGAAATTGTAAAACACTCTCCTCCTCCGTGGCAAAGTGCAGCTCCACCCTCTGCCCTATATATCAGATGAAAAGCCTATATTATACACTGCAGTACAATAAAACACAAGAAAAGTAGCTTCAGGGATAAAAGATGACTGCGTTTTTCAGAATGACCTCCTGTATATTCGAGAAAAATAAACTTAACAAATATTATGCCAAGACAATGCAACCTGACCCTTCAGAAGCCCAGTGATTACATTTCAAACGATTTGCCTACCTCTATTTTGTGTGTAGGTACTGTATCCAGGCTGTGTAGGTGTGTGTAGAGTACACTTCAACAGTAGTAAGTAACAGAGCTCCCTGTAACTGCATTTGCAACTGTGGTGAGTTTGCGGTAAAAAGCAAAGGCAAAGGCCCAAAATTTTATTGATGGTTTTTACATTTTAATTAGCAACTTAGCAACTCTAAGAGATTGTGGTGCATCCAAACCAACGGAGCATGAAAACTGTTGCAGTGCACTTCATAACAAGCTTTGTAAGAAGGACACATTGGCACAGTCAGTGGTAAATGAAGGACAGATTTCTGTTAGAAATATAGGCATAAACATTTCAGGTTAAATGCTATGCAGAACTGGAGTTTTGCAATAATTCTTTCCAGATTACTATCTTAAAAAATTCAGACTTAATTTAAACAAATTAAACACAACCCCTCTGTTCTGAAAGTTGTTAGTATTAACTCTAAAGTTTTGAGAAATCTTTACATTAACGTTTGACTCTTTGAATAACAAGGAAACTTGCAAATTTCGAAAAGGCGTTATTTCCTGCCACGTAACGGCGCATGCGCACCACCCAGCTAGTCAATTGGCGACGTGTACCCGGTATCTGGAAGTGTTCAGGTATCTCACCTCTGCGGGGTTACGAGCTGCCACAAAACACCCAAAAAGCCTTAAAACAACGAAAGCATGGGAGGATCGCAGAGTGTGGAGATACCGGGAGGAGGCTCCGAGGGCTACCACGTCCTCCGGGTGAGTGTATAGCTTCTACATTCTGCTGTTAGCTTAGCATCCGGCCAGAGGCGGAGCATTCCCAGCTCTGTGTGTTGACGAGAGGCCGGGGATGTCTGCTGGGGCCTCCGTCTGGGTTAACACCAACACCATGTCAGGAAAATGTTGTGCGCTTTAGAGCTGAGTCAGTGTCACATAGCGTTTCTTGGTATTTTCGCATTTCTGCCTGTTGGCGAATTAACTAATTAAATATGCTTATTTGTAGCTAAGCACTAGCTACAAGGGCTGAAGCTAACTGAAGCTATGTACCTGCACTGAATGACAGCTGCCAAGCTGGTTGTTCATGCATCCATTATCGGACGGGTCCCTGTGCAGAGTGCTTCATTTACCTTCTGTTGCTAAATTTGAATCATGAAGGCTCTGGTAACGAGCCGGTGTTGGGGTCAGGGCTTAGGCTATGTTATGGTCAGACGGCACAGATAACAGGAAGGGGTTAGGGTTAATACCGGGTGCAGGTCTTTGACCAGCTCTCCTGTATGTCGGTCAGTTCAGGTCCAACCTGTTTATGCTGTATATACAGAGTATGTCTGATACTCTTTATTTACAAATTCAACAAAAAGCAAAAGGTGAGTGTGTTAGTCCAGCAGCCGCTCAGGTTGTCTCTTAATTTTGTGCAGGTTCAAGAGAACTCGCCTGGGCACCGTGCTGGTCTGGAGCCTTTCTTTGACTTCATTGTCTCCATCAACAACACCAGACTGGTAAGAAAACTCAGCAACTGTATCTGACAGGACCAAAAACACCTCATTAGGGACAGCACGTTTCACTGTTTTCTCCTCTTTCTTCTTTGTCATCCCATTTTTTCCTGCAGAACAAGGACAACGACACTTTGAAGGACTTGCTGAAAGCGAGTGTAGAGAAACCAGTTAAGATGCTGGTTTACTCCTCAAAGACCCTGGAGCTGCGGGAGTCCACTGTCACACCCAGCAACCTGTGGGGAGGGCAGGGCTTGCTTGGTGTCTCTATTCGTTTCTGCAGCTTTGAAGGAGCCAATGAGAATGTTTGGCACGTACTGGTAGGCAGCCCTGAAGTCTCATCTGTGTCCTACTGTTTTATATTGTTATGCAATATTTCCCTCGCTTATACTCCCCCTCTCTTTTGAACAGGAAGTGGAGCCAAATTCCCCAGCAGCCATTGCCGGCTTGCGGCCGCACACCGACTACATCATTGGAGCCGACACGGTTATGAATGAGGTAGTGTGTCAGCACTTTACGTTTTTGCTACTGTCACTGCTTCACATTCTCCACCTGGCAAATACCAGTGACTGTGTGTCTCCTTCTTGTGTCTAACCTCTCCGCCTCTTTATGTCTTGATCCCACAGTCAGAGGACCTGTTCTCTCTGATAGAGAGCCATGAGGGGAAAGGCCTGAAACTCTATGTGTACAACACAGACACTGACAACTGCAGAGAGGTAGTCATCACCCCTAACAGTGCCTGGGGAGGAGAGGGCAGGTAATACCCCACACTCACACCCTTTCAGCCTTTTAGCCATCAATAAGCACAAGACCAGGTATATTGAATTGCTTTAAAAAAAAAAATCAGAGATGTAGGCGGCAAGTCTAAGGTCAGGGCTAATCTCAGATGAATTTGAATGGAGACTGAGGTTTGTTATTGTTTAATTCTCAACAATATTTTCTCTCTTTTCCAGCCTTGGATGTGGGATTGGTTATGGATACCTTCACAGGATTCCCACCCGGCCTTTTGAGGAGGGGAAGAAGATCAGCTTCCCTGGAAATAACCCCAGTGAGCCTGTCAGTCCACTGAAGGATGGATTCACTGAGGTCAGACCACACACACAGCATTTATTCTAGGTTTCAGTGTCTTTATAGCACGACCCCCAGCCTCAGTTCAGTATGAAGACATGTTAAAAGTAATTGAAATACGAATACAATGACTTCAAATCTAAAAATCACCATTTGTTATCAGTACTTGTGTGTTACGTTGTGTAGTTCCCTGAAATCTTACCTCACCGTTCGCTGTGTATCCTTGAAAACTATAGTGCTTTATCACATCAGCTCAAACTTTACCCATCAGTATGCAGAGTGTGTGCATGACATTGAAAAGGTTTAAGTTTTAAATCTTTTTTTTTTTTTTTTTTTTTTTACAAGTGTTCACACTCTAAAAAATGCATGTTTCCTCATTGTGTATGCAGCAAAGCAGGCAGGAGGGACAGAGAGCAATGTTAGTCATTAGAGATAATTGCACATTTGGATGAATGTGACCTTATCTGTTTGACAGCAGTATCTTTTTCTCTACCTCCCTCCTTGTGTTCTCTCTTTTAACTCCTTCAGGTCCAGCTCTCAGCCGTGACCCCTCCTCCCACTGCTGTCCCCACAGGCCTAGAAGATTCGCTGTCAGGCCTGTCAATCACGGCCGCACCCACCATGCCCAGTGAGCTGCAGACAGGTATTTCATTGTGCTCATAACGTGAAAATCAGATTTGCGATTGGGAAAAACTGTGTCACACCCTGACAAACATTACACATCTACTTCACTTATTCTTGCCCAATGTGACGGTGCGATCCTCCTTCCCCTCTAGGTTTGCCCACAGTCCCTCTGCTCCCCTCCTCCACCAGCCCCTCCCTCAGCCCCCTCACTCCACTGAATCCTGCCACCACCAGCTTCAACCCTGCCACCACGCTACCAGGTGGGTGATTTCTCAAACATTCAAACTGTTGGTGTGGATTTTAACTCACTGAGCACAGCCAGTGTGTTGCCATCAACCACTATCTACCACTCATATGGCATTTTGTGTGTGTGTGTGTGTGTTTGTGTGTGTGTGTAGGTCTGATGCCACTCCCAGGTGGCTTACCTCCACTCCCTAACCTTCCCAACCTCAACCTGCCACTCCCAGACCTCAGTGCGGTGTCACTCGCAGGCTCCAGCACTTTACCGCCGCCTGTAGGAACGACAGGTAAGCAAACAGCCGTGCATATTTTCCAGTATACACACACACACGCTCTATACCAGGTATTATTTATATAAACAGTGTATGTTACCGGGGTTGGACGATAAGTCAAATGTACTGAATGTAAAATCTATACCATAATGTGTTGTTTCCCTCTGTCTCCAGCGGTCCCACCTCTGGCCCCTCTCCCACCCCTCAACTTGCCAGGTCTGGCTGCGTTCCCTCCTCTACCCACTATGCTGCCCTCCCAGCTGCCCCCTCTCCTGCCCCAGGGAGTGGCCCCTCTCTTACCCACCTCCGTCACCGCCGCTCCCGCCACGGTCACAGTCACAGCGGCGCCCGCCGCCGACTCCACAGCACCCACGGAAGCCGTCTCCACGAACGCCACGGAAGCACCGGCCCCAACGGAAACAACACTAACGTCGTCGTAACCTGGGAACAAAGACCCCGCTTGCCATCAAAACCAAAACACACACACACAACCGGTTTCTCTCTTTCCTCTGTCTGTCTTTCTCTGTGTTTTTCTATTTATTTGGCCAAGAGGGAGAGGCAGACAGCTGCATCAGTTCAGACACAGAGCTCAGCAGGCTCCAGTTAAAGGTGAGGAAGCTTATGTGGAGCGATGAAGGATGAATGGATATGAAAAATGGAGGACAGATGTAGACTGGTCTTACCAACACGTTTATTACCAGATTGCCGCTGAGCTTGCCTAAGCTACTGTGCGAGGAGGACGAGGTCTGCCCTTTGGTTTGTAGTTTGCTTCGCACTTCTGCAGTTACATCAAAGCAAAGAACTATCTTAGGATTTTCCCCCTTTCTGATCTGGCAGTCCTCTCTGTTTCACACTTAGGTTTTTTTTTATATAAACAGTGTATGTTAATGGGGCTGGACGATAAATTGAATTCACTGTATAACTACCCACATCACCGCTCCCTTGTCAAATTCCAGTCAGCTCATGGTCCAGTCCAGTCATTGAACTGGTCATACTGGAATTGAATAAGGATAAAGAAGTGGGCCGGCACAGGGAATGATCATGCACTGCTGTATTAAAAATGAATTCATTGTGTTATAGATTTTGGGTGTCGTTGTCCAGCCCTAACATGTAACCTTTTATTACTTAGTTAATAGACCCCCTCTGACCAGTAGATTCATTTGATTGCCGTGTATTAATTTTTGTTTCTCCACCCAGTGAATGAATCTGCATTATTTTGCACCACGTTTGTGTTTTGAAATTATTAGTCTGTCCCTTCTTGTATGTCTTCATATACAGCCAGAACTCTACAGTACACACCGTCTCTACCACACAGAGACGGCCACGGCCTGACGGGCCATGCCAGAAGAGACGGAGGTTTACAGTTACAAGAGCTGCTGAGTGGAGAGAGAGTGTGTGTTTGCTTTTGGGTGATGATTAGTCAGGTGAAACATGGCTATAGAGTTATTAAATACACAGTACGTCTCCTCCTGGCATGGTCGAAGCGAATTGGTAAGCAGAGTTGCAGTGATGCAGTACAGCCACAAGGTGTTGCTGTGACAAAAGTCTGTGGAAACATCTGAAGTATGCACAGTGCGAGCAATAAAGCCAAATTCCGTTTACGTGATGCCTCTTTGTGTCTTTATATGCAGTCTACTGTGTTTGTTGCTTTTCCTTTAATTTCTCTTTTACAGCCTCACCCCTAAACAAAAACAGAATGAGAAGATAAAGTTGTAATAGGTCTATGGAAAGCCAAAAGGGTCATATTCACTTGGTCAAACTTCCATCCTTCACACAGACTGGTGAAGAAGACAGGTTCAGTATTCACTCATCACCTTAAAATTTAAAAAATGAAAAATACAAAAACAGTAAAAAGCAACTGAAATTAGGTTGATTTGATTGGTTAATTGTAAATTTGTTAAAACCAAAAACTCAAACTCCGTACTCCTGATTTTCAGTGAGATGACTGGATCACCTGACTGACAGAGCTTGATGGGACAGAGGTCTGACCATTCTCACGCTCAGTGCTATTTAAATTTACAATTAGATATTCAGTTGCTAGGCAGATTCAAATGATTATGGCTATAAACTGGTTCCATACATCACACTTTTGACAATCCCAGATGTCTGGAAGGTGAGACTTTAATATATCCCTGCCTAACTGTTGCTGTGTGATATTATACAGTAGTTATAATAATTTGAAGTGTGATAACTTCACAGCAAATCTAGCTCTGTAATACTGCGAAATATTGTGACACATGGTGCCTATCAAGCCATGCACAAAGAATTTGAATATTCTAATATCTTCACACAGAAATCATCACCTTCCTCTGTGCTCCATCTTGTGTCAAACACTTGTGGTGAGGTTGCGTAACCCTCCACAGGAAATATGGGTCACACTGCAGGAATTTAGACTTATAAGGCAATCTTTATTGCATATGAATGACACGGCCTAGCGCTGCACCCCCACCACTAATGTGATCTGACATGTAGCTCTCTAATGGCTGTTGTTACATGTGTCTGCACACGGTTCTCATTAATCATGGGGTTTATGCACTTGCTGCTCGCACCCATTTCCACTGTTATATTGTCAAGTAGAAGAAACAGAGGGAAAAAAAAAAGTAGACAGGAGAGGGTAAGTTTGTTTTATGCCTTACTGCACTCAAGTGGATAAAATTACAATTTATCAAACTGGACACAGACTTTACCTGTTTCATTGCACTTCATCACTTGCTTTCATTTGGGAGCAGCAAGCTGTGAGAGCAGGTTCTTCCTGCAGTTTAATTCACCTGCCATGTTACAGAAACTACAACTGTGTGGGGGTTGTTTTTGTTTTTTTTTTGTTTGATTTAACAGCTCACGTACAGAAAATCAATTAAGACCGATTTTTGAAGCAGGCCAGAGCGCAGAGGGAAGATGACACACCCACAACTTGCACTTAACTGCTCCCACTTTAGTCTTTGATCGGACTTCTCGCCCAACAACATCTCCCTTTCTCGCCACAGGCGGACTTTTGGGCAGAGTCCATGTTGAGAGGAGCTTAAAATGTCACAACAACGTACAGATAAGTGTTTTATTTACAGGACAACAACATTTGGATATATCCACTTGATTTCTAGCTGCAGTAAAACATGCTGCAACACGGGCCAACCTGGAGCGTGCCCACTTCTACTGGCATAAACATGTGGGACCATTCCTCACTACACAGCGTACTGGGACTTTGCTCCATATAATGTCTGTTGGACTCTTACATGAAAGTAAAGTTAAAAAAAGGGGAAAAAAAAAACAAAAAAAACAAAAAAAACAAAAACCCATGTGGACATTTGATGTTGGTGGCAGAAGAACGTGTTGCACCCCCCTCGAACAGCACAGCAGGTGTCCCGTTTCAGAAAAAAGAGGCTCTGGAGAGTGTTCCTCTTAACACAGTTCAAGTACGCACATATGCGAGGCGAAAACCATTCACACGTTACGAACTAAAAAGCAACATTTATAGCAGCAAACTGAGAAACAGCTTTCAGAGGGAAACAAACTGAGCAAAGAGAGAGAGAGAGAGACACTGGGAAGCAAGGATAAGCCTCATTACTATATATTTGCTAGTGAGTAATGTCTCCTGCACATGAAATGTACACTAAACTCTGTGCCCCGAGTCTTTGCAGTACAGTAAACAGCTGATCCAGTCCCCTCACTTCAGGCAGGTTGATGGGGACATCTATGACAACACGGCGCTGTAACACTCTGCCCTTTGAAACATTTGGACTCTTACCTGAACAGCAAGAATGGATTAAGACAGATTCACACATCCACTTTTCTGGAGACCTGAACTGCTTTGCAACACAACAAAAAAAATGTGAACGGAGGATTTGACTACGGATAAAGTCCAGGACTAGCCCACGCTGTAGTACTTCATGCCAAAATCTGTGAGACCAGATGACAACGATCTGGACCGGAAGTGCAAATCAACCCCAGAGATTTAATCTGGATCAATATTTTTTTTTCCTTTTCTTTTTTTTTTTTTTTAAGTCAAGTCCCATCAAGGTTACAACATCACTTTTAAGTTAACCCCTGTTGTGTGCTTAGGGGCTACAAGGGGAAATAAATTCAATGAGGTGTAACCATCTTTTTATGCCTCATTTCAGTGGATTGCAGAGTTAAACAGGTAGTCCATATTTGACACACAGACACTCGAACCACCTCTGTACCACGCCCCGTCTGCTGTTGCCCGCTGGCCACCACCCTCGTTAGCAACAAGACTGTATCAGTGGCTTTATGTTGACACAATTCTCAGCCATTTTGTAAGGTACATTATAACCAACGTGTGTGTATATGTGGAGCTAAGAGAGGTGGGAGTGGACAGGACAGGCTCCTACAGCTGTTGAAATGTCTCCTAAGAGGGTTAATTAATAAAGTCCATAAACAAATCCACTAGCTTCATCGTGTTGCCTTCCTGCTCCGAACAGTGTCGAGCCATTCCACTGCATCTCTTTTATCTCTGCCCCTCTCTTTCCATTTCCCTTCTATTTTTCAGTCTTTCATTTATTTTCCCTTCCCCTGTCTCACACAGTCAAGTTCAAGGACACAACGCTGCACAGCGTATGTGAAGGGAGCATCCCCCCTCCCTCCTCTTCTCTCACTTCCATCTTTCCATTTAATTCTCTTCTGTTGCTAATTTATCCATTTTAGGAACAGCTCAGGTAATAAAAAAAAAAAAACATGTCCATTATCCTTCAATTCCAACAACCCCGCCTCGGGATTGGCTAGAGGGTCCTGTCAGTCATGTGAGAGAGGCAGTCAGTAGGTGGGGAGGGATGAGGCGGAGGGCTGCAGGGAGCCGGAGGAGTTTGAACGTCTCATGTGAGGGAGGAGGTAGGTGTCCGAGCACAGCTGGTGAACGTCGAACCTGTCCTCCTTGCGGTAGGCGAGACAGCGCCGGATAAACGCCTGCAGAGCAGAGGAGGACATTTTAGAAAATGAGCTGCAGGCTGTGTGTGTGTGTGTGTGTGTGTGTGTGTGTGTGTGTGTATAGACAGCTCATGTTTAATTAAAGATACAATGCAGGACAGAGAGACTACCTCTGCTTTCTGTCTGTCTGGTTGAAGAGACTGTTCTTTTTACAGTGACACATTAGAGTTCACTCAGATGGTCGAGCGTGTGCCAACATGTCACTGGATTGGCACGTTTTCTGACAACTCTGGTAGAAGTTAATAGTTCAATTATAGTGTGTGCGTGCATGTGCGACAAACCGCTGATATATACCATGAGATGATAGCAATCTGAGGCAGCCATCATTTTAATATCTCTGGTTGTATGAGGACAAACTGGGCAGGACCTTTAGATCAATGTGAAGAAGAACCTTGATTTTTGACTGTATTTAATGACACACATTCCCATGTGGTTATTTCCTTTATTCAGAGAATATTTACATTTTATCCGTATTCTTCTACTATGCAACATCTACTGTAACAATAAATAAGGTAATGAAAAATAATGAAAAGATGATATTTACATGGTAATTTTCAACCCATGTTTCAAGGCCAGAAGTTACAGAAATAAAATGAACTACAGGTGTCAAATAGATTTTAGTATCACAACTGCCCTTTTCTTCTAAGTGTAAGTCTGTGTGTGTGTGTGTGTGTGTGTGTGTGTGTGTGTGTGTGTGTGTGTGTGTGTGTGTGTGTGTGTGTGTCTGTGTCTGTGTCTGTGTCTGTGTTACCTTGGCCTCTGTGCTGGCCTGTGGTTTAGCAGGGAACTGGACCTCTGTGGCTTTGAGGATGGTGTTTTCCTGGAGAATGTCTTGCTGAGACTGGTTGTGACCAAACGGCTGGAGAAAACAAAAAACAAAAAAAAAAAAAACCCATTAAGATGAAAATAATAGTCCACTGCTTCAAAAATTAAGCCCCCATGGTTTCATGGATACTGAATTCAAGACAGGTCTATGAAGCACACGACTAATGTCTACACATCATTTCTTCCACATTTCAAAGCAGAGGATTAACGTAAGCCCACATCCTGTTTAAATCCACCTAGCATTTGTATTAATCTTTACTCTGTGCTAACACACAAATTGTGTAGTTCATTTGCTCTTTCCAGAGCTTCATGTGTGGTGTTTTAGTGTTGTACCTTGCGTCCGTAGAGGCACTGGAAGAAGATCACTCCCACAGACCAGACGTCCACCTTGTTAGAAATCTTGGGCGGCTCCTTCCCCACCACAAAACACTCTGGAGGGAGATACCTGGAAAACACACGCACAGAATGAAAATCCATGTTTAGTTTATACCATTACAGTCGTAGGAAAGGAGAAGTCAGTTCTCAAAAATAACTGTCACAATCCATGGCCCATTATAACGACAGTAGGAGATTTTAGAGTTTGCAATATACTATGAGGCATTTGTCATGGATACACGATGGATAACGTGTGCTGAACCTTTCAGACAGACGACAAACATGGGTTTAACCGATAATACGCTGTGTCAGTCTGAGGGTGCGGCTGGTGTGTGTCTGTGTCTTACCAGTAGGTACCAGCCCCCTGTGACGTCAGGTCCATCCCATCCACACCATAGTTATCATCGTCCATGATCTTTGACAGGCCAAAGTCTGTGATTTTGATTTCTCCACACGCAGTACCATCCACCAATAAGATGTTACCTGTGCAGCACACACAGACAGTGAGTGTTTGACCCGAGCAAAGCACTTAAATACTGAAAATAACAACAGGAGATGGAAACATTGCAAACAAAACAGTTCATGTATGTCAGTCCAGTCCAGTCCTAACATTTAACCATTTAACTAACACTTAACTTTAATGTGTAACTCATCTCAAAATAGAAACTGCTTTGTAATATTCATTCACTTTATTTTGGGGGGGGGGGGGGGGGGGTGTGACCCACCGGGTTTGAGGTCATAGTGGATGATGGGAGGTTTGATCTCGTTGAGGTAGCGCAGGGCGCTGACAATCTGCATGACGATGGAGCGAGCCTCCTTCTCCGACATCAGCTTGTTTTGTTTCAGGTAGAAGTCCAGGTCATTTCCTTCACAGAACTCCAGCACTGTACAGAACCTGGGACAGCAGGGAGGTGGAGACACAGACACAGACACAGACACAGACACACGGTTACATACAGGAGAAAAGGATCTAATTAATTAACTGACTGTGAACACACTGAGGTCCACAGTATTTGCAAAAGACTAACTGTCAGCAATTTATTGATCCCTAACTACAAAGCACACAGTATCACCAGCCTGGGAAAGTAACACTGGTACCAGTTTTCTTAGCTCCACTGGGTATCACATGCTTAATTGCCACTCAAAGCTAAGGGTTAACTCTTTAAAAATAACTTCCATTGTCAGGACATGTTGATGCTGAGTCATACATTTTCTTCTGTCACTTGCTTTTCCTATTTACTCCTTTTCAATCTGATAACACCCCTATGATGTTTGCTCTTACTTGTAGCTCTGACGTAGAGCCCTGAGGTATATATATATAACTCATACATTTTTTTAAAAATATTCACTGTGCAGGACCTTCACAAAGACTTGCCTCTTACTGATGCGTGACGTGCTGTTTAAAACTATGGCAAAGAATGTTTTTTAACCCAGCACTGTGTAATAAACAACCTCAGGATATGTCAACCCAGCAGGGCTGCAGCTGGCAGAGGTCAGAGGTGACTCACGTGTCAGTATCCAGGGAGAAGTAGTCATACAGTTTGACTATTCTGGGATGGTCCAGCTGCTTGTGTATCCGGTATTCCCTGCATGCATGCCTGGAAGAAAACAAATGTCAACGTAGCGTGTGTGTGTTAGTGCAGAAACATTTTGTCTTTGTACTTTAAAAGTTGTCTGTGTGGATGAGACCTACTTGTGGTAGTTCTCCTTTTTCTCCTCTCTCCAGTTCTTGTTGAGTTGGTGGATTTTAACAGCTGCGTAGCGCTGCTCAAACAGGTCAAAAGCCTGTGTGTGAGACAAGAAAACACACACACACACACACACACACACACATTAGTCTCTGAACATACTTTACACAGCGTGAGTATGGGAAATAACCAGTGCAGCACTACAGACATTACCTTATAGACTTCACTAAAGCCGCCCCTGCCCAGCAAGTGCAGCAGCAGATACCTCTCATTCAGAGTAGGATGGTCTTTAAACCTGCATGAGGAGCAACAGAAATGTTTAATCTATTCATTTAACATGAGGAGGAAAAGCTCCGGTCTGGCAAATTTAATGTTGTCTGACTGATTTGCAAAGACTGAAGACTGTATCGTTCTTCTGGATGATTACATCAACAAATTTAAATAATATGAGTCATTCTCCATTAATGAAATGTTTGTATTTCAAGTACATCTAAAATCATCAAACATTCAGATGGCTGAGATTTTTTTTAACTCCCAGCTTTAGGTTACTTGGCAGGTTATGGTGCTGTGTGTCGAGTGGACTTACGCTGAGCTGTCCTCATTGTTTATCCTCTTCAGCTCTCTGATGTGGAGGTTCCTCACCCGCTCCAACCGCTCCAGCTCTGCTTGAATCTCAGCTTCCTCCTACACACACACACACACACACACACACACACACACACACACACACACACACACACACACACACACACACACACACACACACACACACACCATGAGATTTATTATATTAAATTTCAATTCTTTTAGTGTCAAAATCCTTTAAAGCTGCATGTGGGAGAACCTGCTTCCTTTAACTTACTCTTTTACTGTTGTGATGTACATTTTAGCGATTTGATGATTTCATTAGTAAAGCTGAGTAACTTTTTGGTCATGGACCTTTTTCAGGCCATATTTTTTCTACTGACCTTCTTCAGATGTCCAAGGCGGAGCTTAAAGATCTCTTCCTGCTCGTGGTACTCAGCGAGGGTCAGTCTGCCAAAATACAGACAAGTCAAAACCTCCTGACAATAAAAATCCAAGCAAACACACTGCACTGGAAACATTCATTCTGACCTGCGGAAGATTTAGATCATCTTTATGACTGTATTTTTATATATAAAGTGGTAATAATACCGTAAATGTAAATAACACACAATAATTCCTGTTAGATGGCAGTTTCCTGTAAATAGCAAAGAAACAGAAGCCTGAAACAATAAAGACAGGGGACCATCATCCTTCACATCCTCTGTGGTCTAGCATCCTCCAGTTTCACACTGAGAGTATGTATTTATTTAAGCAAACTCACAGCTGGGGCAAGGAGGGCTTGAGGAAGGGGTCCGAGTCGTTGCCGTTGACCACCTTGGTTTTGCGCTGCTTGGGCTCAGATGTGGAGGCCACCGAGAGGGAGGGAGACGCGGGGTTCGGAGGCTTCCTCTTGGCCAGCATCTTCCTCTGTCGCTCTATGTCCTCCCTCTGCTGGTTGATGCCCTCCTGTTGCCTGTGCATAGTCGGACACACAGTAGGGAAGGGAACGGGTCATGTGGGCAACAGTGGAGCAGACAACAAACAGCTTTTCATATGTTTTCTCCAGGCTGTAAAAATGAGGATGCTTTTAATATTCACCCTTGTATTTAGGACCTTTAACATCATTTTTAATGCACTGCCCACGGGAAAATCTAAACAAAAACATAAACATGGGATTTAAAGCGATGCGCGTGTTTGCAATCACTCACTTGATCAGGTTCTGGAATGCATATCCATCGGTCCACTGCTCCGTGTAGGATGCTCCATGTCTGACGGTGGTGAAGTGACCGAGACGGAGGCGATCCTGCATGCTCTTCTCACGACACGACTGCTTCTCCTGGGTACTCTGCACAAAACCGGGCAGAAAGACACACACAGACACACACACACACACACACACACAATCAGAAATGATGGACAGTGGTGCTGAAGGTGTCCCCACAGCTGAGGGAAGAAAGAGTGTTTCTCATTTAGGTTTAGGATTCAAACTTAAAAGTAGTCATGTGACAGGCCTTCACCTCTACAGTAAAAATAAGCAGATCAAGGCAGATCCCCATGCAAAATAAAGTGGTAACAGGTGTATTTTTTTTTTTTTTTTAATTATAAAACTGAACACTCTGGACACATTAAAGCCCATTTGGGTTCCATTTTACACTAAATCCCATCATCACCACCACAAAATGATAGACACCTGAAGAAAAAAGGTGGCGAGTGTAGAGATCCAAAGATCTACGAACCACAAGAACGTTTTCCCCTCATTAGCTGTGGACCAAAGAAAAGCTAAAAAAAAAAACAAAACAAAACCAGAGAATATTGGACTTATTATTGGAAAGAGATACTTGTTTGCTCCCATTTCTATTGCAAGTGCATGTCTGCACTTCTTTGCCACCTTTGTAAGTAATGAACTTCAAATCTCCTACATGTTACTAACACATTACTATCCACATACAGTGGATTTCCAAAAACACATACCTTTTCTATTAGCAGTTTCTTGCTCATGGTGATGCACTTGTTGAGCCTCTCCTTGTATTTCTCAAGGAGTTTTTGCTGTTCGTCGATCTGTCTCCGCAGGTCACAGTTAGCCTGTCAAAGACAGACAGCAGGTAGAGTCATAACGCTGGGCGGGTAGTGAGAAATATAACACCTAATACATGAACTGACATCCTCTTATCCGATAATCCTCCTATGCACCTCTCATCAAAACACAGGATGCAGACACTGGACTCACCCTGAGCAGGTCATCTATTCGCCCCTCTTTCTTTTCCAGGTCCAGACTCTTGTTGCTCTCCAGAGCAGCAAGCTTTATCCCTGTTAACTCCGTCTGAGAGCACCAGACAGAGGTGTATTAATAAATGTACACCGTATACTTCAGGAATCATGAAAAAAAAAAAAGCATGTTAAATGAGTGTGTTTTCTGCGTGGGTCACATTACCTGGACACACTTGCTGGAGGAGGCTTTGGGATTGTGTTCCCCAAAACACAGACTCGTAGGAGAGGAGCTATTCTGCCGGATCTGCAGACAAAGAGGTGTTGATAAAGCTTGTTTTAACATGAAGACAGGGGTGCAAACTCAATTATGAATTAAAATTTAAAAATTTTATCTCACAACCACAGGGCCGTTTAAATTCAAACACTCACGATTGATCCCGGGGCAGAGTGAGAGTTCTGTGGAGAACGGCGAGCTGATGGGAGCCCTCGGACTGGACTGGAACCATTTCCACCCTGGAACTTTGCAGAGAAAACAAACAGAGAGACTTGAGGATCTGGTTCAAAATGATAAGAATCGTGACATATCAGGAGTAACATCAATTGTAATACTCACGTCAAAGTAGTCGCTGATCTTGGGTCCACGAGTGGAGGTCTTCCCTGCACAGAAATTTGAACAAAGGGTTAAAGCGAACTAGCAGTAATACAAGATACATTACACTGATTTTTGTACAGGTGTCAGTCATACCTTGACTACTCTCTGAATAGGTGTCAGCTTTCCTTTTCCTCCCTCTGGACGATTCAGAGTGCTTCTTCTCCGGGGTCTGTAAATTGATAGGAAATAGAGGAAGAAAAAAAAAAAAAAGCATGAATCCCCTGTGCTTTACCTAACAAAGCAGGATTCAGTGGAGGTGTTCAGCAGGAAAGAGCAGCAGGAAGGAGGAGTACATACTGAGTAGGCAGGGGAGCTCCCTCTTTTCAAATCAGAGTTCTAGGAAGAGAAGAGAGGGAAAGGTGGAGGTAGTGGGACAGACAGAAAGATGAGTGGGCAGCAAACAGAAAAAAAAAACAGAGCACCAACAACAAGCATCTGTGTCTATCTGAGTGATAAAATGTGGAATATTTAATTTCAGCTTCTCTGAACAAATGATGGCCACACACCGCAACAATAACTACATCTGTGTGTGTTTTACCTCTGACTCCTTGTCGCTAGATGAGCCCAGGCTGCCGTAGCTGTGGTTAGAGGACTCATTGGCCAGACCCTGCGCACAGTGAGAATTCAAACAAATAAGTGAACACATACAATATGAAAATAGCCAGCGCAGGTGTGTGGTGCTTTTGAAGTTCAGTGACCTTATGAAATGTAAACAACTGCGAAACAAAGCCTGCCACGTCTGATAGGAATCCAGATCTTCAGTTATTAGGTGTGGCACTTGGCCCTTTTCCACCACATGAACATTTCCAGGAACGCTGCATCCTTTTAAGGAAAACAGGAACTTTTACCTGCTTTTCCACCATAGGAATTCGGGTTCAAGTTTCACTTCCTGTGCCCAGAAAGTCCCCTGGCCCTGACTTGGCTGACTCTCTGACTGTCTAGGCACTATCATGGAAGTGTTAGTCACTGAAGTTAGTCACCTATGAACACAAGCCTCCAGACTGCTTCAACTTGTGTACAGCATTTTTACTGCTGCAAGCAAGCAAGCACTGGTTGTTGCTAGTATCATATCAGAACTTGGGAATGTAATTTCTAGTCATTGTCTTTTGTTCCCGCATGAGCTGTGTCTGTGTGTGGCGTGTGACGTATCTCAAAAATGAGGAAATTAGTTTTTCTGTGCAGCTGTTACCTTAGCACCTCCACTGGTGCTCCCAGTGCTGCCTCCCGTGTTGCCACTGACAGCTCCTGTGAATCTGGCCTCCAGCAGCTCCTGTCTCCTGGGGTCCAGGCTGTGCAGCTCCTCCATGGGGCCTGGCATGGGGTGGGGGTCAGCAGAGTAAGGTTATAGACGCTTACATTATCACCATTACTAATAAGCAATACTGACAAGCAGTGAAAAGAATCTGAGCCAAAAAAAAAAAACACATTCCTGCGACAAAATTGCTGGAAAAGAATAAAAATGAGCTCTATGAGAAGGAGCGGAGGACAGTATCTGGGGGAGGATTACAGAAAATTGGAGTGATAAGAGGATAAAAATAGAAAATGGATTTAACTGTAGGTGCAGTAGGTAGCTCTTTAAAAGATGCACTTTCATCCTATGATGGGAGATACTTTAGATGAGTGACACTGCATTTCTAACTTGAGCAGGAAGGTCATTCCGCCACTGGGGAGTCAGGAGGGAGAGGACTCAAGGCTAGGCGACGTGAGTCCACCAGTTTGCCACCACAAAAATCTTCAACCAGCCCTCCTATTTTCCTCATTACTAAGACCGCCACAATGGCCTCTTTGCCCTGTGCTAAACTAGTCTCTGACATTTAGGGCTCTCAATACCTCAGAGCACAATAACATCTGAGGTAAGGACACTGGAAGTTTTATCCTAAAGTAAAATCTTTTGACATGCTGCAATGTCAGTGAAAAATAGATTTGGACCTTTCAGCAGCTGTGTGTCTAATTTATATGCTACACATGTGCAACAATGTTCCGTACACTGCTGAAACAGGACACAGCTTTTTAGTTTTATAGGCCATTTAGGCTTCACAAAAGCCTGGTTTTACATTTAAATTTCCCCAGTATCTAGCCAGATATGTGGATGTCTGAGTGGTAACCTTTCACAGCTGTAAATCAGAACCACAATATAAATGAAACGACTCTTATACAAGCAGAAGGCTAAAATTTATACGCTGCCTGACTGGGCCCTATTCTATGACAACCAGTTTCTAAGGAGAGACACACACACAGGTCCTCTGCTCCCTGCTGGCTACTGCTGCTGCAAGTGTTTGTTTCCTTATTGGACATTTCCTGGCTGTCATCTTTACATAGCTTCTGGCACAGGGGCAAGCCCTAAAAGGCATAATGGACATTATGAAACGCTTGTGCAGTGAAACAGAGAGCACACTACCAGGCCTCTGTGAGGTTATCTAAGGACAGGGAAGAGAATTTTTTGGGTTAATTAATTTACATAGCTAGCGCTTAATATTACAGCATCATTTATGCCTCTTAGTGCACTAGTGTTAAGAGTCTCAAGTTGAAAATTTATTCTTAAACAATTTTCTCGGTACATTAATTATAACGCTGCTTTTCGTTCTTATCGACCTCTTAACACCATCGCTGTCGAAATATCTTTAAATGCACTGTGTCCTATAACTAATATACGAAGCTAGAGGATTAGAACCACTTATGATCAATGTTTTGTCACATCATATCCAGCAACTCAGCCATATCGGCGTAAATAACATCTCAACAGCATGTCGAAAACAATGTGGAAGAGCAGATGCCTCAGAACTGGCCATAAAGTAAAAACAAATCAAAAAGACAGGGCCTGTTTCAGTTTCATGGTAGCAGGGACATGCATTGCAATGCATTCATGGATGCATGCATTGCTACGTTGTTTAATATCCAACTAGATGCTGTTGATAGGAGGCGAAGGTTACAAACTGCTACAAAAACACCGCCACCAACAACAACAATTATTGCACCAACAGCTACGACTAGCAAGAATTCATGTAACCTGACATTCACACAAACAAAACAACAAGCTAGCGCTGGCTTTGTGCAAACATGATAGCTTGCTGCTACTTAGACTGGCCATCAACTGAACTGACAGCTGACGTTTGGCTTCCAATTCACGGCATCAGTGAACTTGACATCCATTTTTACTTCAAAAACGTTAGCTCGACACGGCCGAAATAATCCGCTTCTCCTGCAAAGAACACACTTTAAGGAGAATAAGCCTCGGTCGTGCACTTGGCGAGCTGATATACCTTCCTTGCTCTTTGCGGTCGCCGTTATATGTTGTTGAGAAATCGTTGGGGACGAGGAGAGCTGCGACCAAGATGGCGTCGCCTCCAAACTTCCACCACCACTTCCACTGTTACTTTGGACACTCATGAAGCCACTTTACCGCCGAGAGGAGCCAGCGTACACACTGCCGTTCGCGGAAATCCCAAACTTGCGTCCATCGACACCTGCTGTAGCCGAACAGCCCGGTAAACGAGAGTTAGTCCGTTTTTGTGTCGCTAGACGTCTCGCATTTTGCGACCCGTGCGGGTCTTGCGGAGGAGCGGCTTCTTTAGAGACTCGCTGAAACGGATCCAATGTAACCTTTGCATGATGACCGCACCGCGCGCCTGTCAGCATCCAGTTCGCGAGCGGAGCTTTGATTCTAGTAGGCGAGGCTATCGCGAGGCTGGCGCGCACCTAGCAGCGCGATGGGGGGATGGCATGACACCGACACAGACACTGATCTGGGATCATTTTACCCTCCTCCAAACTAGCCTTAGGTTGACTGGAAAGCGCAACTCGCCTCGACCTGAGAACAGCTTCTTGTTTTGGCGAAAACAACAAACACCCCGAAAAAAATGGCCGAAAGTTCCTGTCTGCTTGAGGAGAAAGAAGGAAAACAGAAACACACATACACTCACGCAACGCACGGGTGCACTATATGTGAGTGTCCGTGTATGTGTGTGTGTGTGCGCGCGCGCGTGTATGTAAATAATGCCAATTATATAAAAGATAGCAAAGATGCAAACGTTTTATGTGTGTATATATATAAAATGTATGGATATATGTGTGTGTATATATATATATATATACACACACATATATATAAATACACAATTTGTATGTGTGTATGTGTTGTTGTACCGTGTACAATACACTAGACATCAGACATGTACACTACTGTAAATGCATCATATACAGTGCATGTACAGTAGTCTACAGTATGTGCTTTGAATGTGCTCGTGCCTACGCTTGTGGGGTTTTGTGTGTGTGTGTGTGTGTGTGTGTGTGTGTGTGTGTGTGTGTGTGAATGAGTGTATGGGTTAGGTAGGGATGTGGTCTTGATGTACTGTTTTTCAGTCTTGAAATACAAGTTGCAGGGAGGGGGTGCAGGTGGGAGGATAGTGATGTGGTCTGGGCTATAGGGTCTTTTGTTCCAAATTTGGTGCAGTGCATCAAAATGCCTTTGCCTTCTTGTAGGGCAGCATACACAAAACATACACACACACACACATAGAGAGAGAGAGAGAGAGAGAGAGAGAGAGAGAGAGTGAGCATGTGTGTTGCCCAAACAGTAAAATGTTTGGCCTACATCTTATTCTCACATTCCTTTCTAATTTATTTAAAATGTAAATAAATGTATTTTTCATTAAACGACCTTTACTGAAACCTAGACTGTGTGTTAAGTCAGCAAATGTGTCTTTGCCAGAATGGAAAAGATAATTAACCTCCAGTAATTGAAAAGTTAATTCTAATGTAATTTGATTTGTTCAGATAAGCATGCAAAGTAATAGTAAGCACAGTATAAAAGGGTCTTTTGTCTGTCAAACTCCTGCTCCACTTGCAGTCATATTGCATCAGGAAACAGACTGAGGCACAAACGGTCATACTGCACCTCATATGCACCTGCCCATGGTAACCTGATTTTTTTGGTCACATGGTTTCCATGGTAACAGAGCAATAGTCTTGACAGGCAATGAGGAGGGTTGTATAAGCAGTCTACTACATTACAGTACTATACACACACACACACACACACACACAGTCACTCAGTTTGTGATGTCATTTCAGGTATGAAATTGGAGTTGTGTTATGAGGAAAGAGGTGACGGGTGCCTGATACTCAAGCAGCAGTCAGGACATTCCAGGAGCATCAAATGTCTGATGGAAAACTGGGAGTGTTGGCTGACATTTTGAAAAGTGCCTCCAGCTTGTGCATAAGACACACAACTGTGTGTCAACAATAATGACCTTTTGAATACTAATGATAAAAATTTGAAAATAAAGTGAAAATGCAGAGTCAAAGATGTAGACTTACAATCGCACAAGGTGTGATGCATCATCACTGTCTGAATATAGTTCAGATGGGAGAAGGAATAATAAATTAGTCTTCATGTATTGAAGTAAAGTATTTTTTATGAAAATTGTTTCACTTGTATTTTGCAGATGTCAGAAAATAAGCTTGAGTTTTTGACATGGTGCAAGGTCGTAAAATGGAGTAGTCTTGACAGGCAAAGAGCAGCGTATCATTGCATTTGTAATAATATTATGCATGTGTTATAGAAACAGAAAATAGTAAATTATATACATGCTATATACAGTTTTATAATACTCTTTTCCCTCTTTTATTATTGTTATTGGTATGAATGAATGAGGTAGTTACTTTTTGGTAAATGAAAAATGTATATGTGTGGACACAGACACAGTTGTGGATGAAATACTGAAGGTGATTACTTTAGAAAACACGGGCCTGTAGAGAGTAATGTGATCAATATAATAACAGGATGTTGGCAGGATTTTGTGACTGCAAGACCAGTCAGATAGAAGTGAGAATACACACTAAAGACGGCCCAATTAGTCATCTTTTATTTGGAGTCAAAAGTGTCTGATTCATACAAACTTCAAGGACTCAGTGATGATCTAATGGTACTTGGCAGGCACATTAGCAATAGTATAAATGCTAAATCAAAACTCTCACAGTGCACCTCAGGAAACAGCACGCTACTTGAATATGATTTTAATACCATAAATGCCCATGGCTGAGAGAACTAATTATTTATACTATTTCCGTATCCCCTGTCATCTCAGCCCTAACAGGCCTTCTTCACATCTGACAGTTTGATCTGTCACTAATCACATTAATTACAGATCCATTCCATTCAGGTGTCCCACTAAACCATGTAAGCATGTACAGAACCAGAGTCTGGGAACCTGGAAGGTGGCACAGCTAAATGGAAGGTGGCTATAATTCACATTATTAATTACACCTGTGTGGTTCCTGCACAACATGTCAAACGGCTGCTGTGAAAATCACTTATGCTCCACTTGACTCATTTCTCTGTTTGCTTTTGGCTGCTGCCTTTTTCTGAACATTTTACTGGAAAGGAAACAACTTCACTGTGTAAAACAAAACATGGCATGTTACAAACATTAACATTCAGTTTGGTTAAAAAGCAGATCGGGACTGCAGGAAAAACCCCATTAATCTGATGGCAAACTCCATCAAAGCACATACCGTGTCCCGTTCTAATGACCTAACATCCACTGTCCAAAAACACATCAATACAAATGTCAAACATCAAAACTCATTTTTTCTCATTATTATGGATTACTGTATTTTTTAAGTTACTGTATATACACCAAGATACATATATCACAGGGCCCAATTTGCTGTTTTCAGAAATATGTACTGTACATAGAAAATTTTTCTGAGGCACTAGTAAGCTTTCATAAATTTTAGATATGGAACTGGACAAACGTTTTTCTCACAAATGGTGGCTGAATGTGTCTTCACACAGGGTTTCACTGTCAGGTAAAATATATTGCTCAGTCTGTGGGGTGTTTTTTCAACATAATTATGGCATACATATACATAAGGCCTGCCTCTGGCTTAATTTAGTGCTGCTAAAATGACAAAATGATGAAGCAGGACAATGCATCTGGTCTTCTGTGACTGCAACAAAAATATCTTAAGACAAAGGACTCAGTGTTTAAGATCACTAAATTTACACAATTCTCAATTAATGTTCTAGACTTATAATCAAGACAAAGAATTTGAATAGAGCCATGAAGTTTGAATGTCAGTATCATGTTTAGTGGAAGTTAATTTGTATTAGGGATGACTCATTTAAAACATACAAATACATGAATGTAAAGAAATTAATCATGAGTACATATACACATCAGTTCGATCTATACTTCTATTGTCATTGAAGCTTCAAGAAAACATGTGGTTCCTCTGTTGAAAGGCCTGCCTCTGTCTCTCATACATGCTGACGTACGATCGAAGAAGGTCCTCCATTGCATAAGCCTGAAAAAGGAAGAAATGGGTGCGTTTGTTAAAAATCACAGATCATCAACAGCATATCGAATTAAATCTAAAGCTGGCCCCTCACCTGCGAGGTTTCACAGACGAAGTCGACTCCCCTCACCAGGGTGCCGATGGTCATCTGGAAGACGTTGCCTTTGCTGTAGGACTCTCTGATCCGGCTGAACGGGTGCATGACCAGCAGCTCCTAAAAGATTGACATCAAGATTAAGTTTCACTAAGATGTAATGATTTGTTACCAATAAATAAATAAATAATGTAATGAGATGAAACATGACAGACTAGAGTCAAACAAACAATTTACTTCCACATGACAAGGCTGATTATATCTTGACACTAATAAGGAAACAAATATACATACTTTGTCCTTTGGGTCTATTAAGCTGACACCTTGCTTGCTGATGGCAATCAAAACTGGATTTGGGTAGCTAGGTTCACACGTTTGCTGTAAATGAAATCACAGATAATATGACAAAACAGTTTCCTCAAGTTGTTGTCTGCCATCTTTGCTTTCATTTCATCCTGATAACTCACTTTAGCTTCGTAGAAGGCACAGCCGAAGGTTGGCCAACTTGAAATGGCTCTCAGGAAAGCAGTTTTGGCCTCCTGCACCGTGATGCCACTCTGCTTGTTGTAGGAGGAGATGATGTGCTGCAAGTGGAAGAAAAATACCCAGTGAACATGCCTTACACTGGAAACAGGTAAAAGCTAGCTCTCCTTCCTGGTCCCATTCCCAAATATCCATTTTCTTCCTTTACCTTCTTCCAGTCTTCAGTTGACATGATTTTTATCTGGTCAGCAGGAACCAGATCCCTCAGCATTTTGGGGATCATGACAAACTGCGACCTGTCTGAATCTACTTTGCATCTGAACAGCAGCCCTCCCAGGTTGATCATGTCCTCTTTGGTGCAATTGTGGTATCCCCGCAGGTACTTAGACAGCTCCTACATGGAGGCAGAACAGAGGACATGCATCATGACGACTCTGCATGAAAATGAGTAAAAAGCCATCAGCACGATGAAGAGTGTTTGGTTGTAGGTTGGATACTGTACCTGTGGGAAATGGAAGGTGAGGTCTGCGACCTGGTCTTTCCCCGGGTTCACATTGAACCAGAGCTTCCTCCTAAAGATCACCAGGTAGGCCTGGTTGACTGGGAAACAAAACCTAAATTATAAAATATGAAGGTGCGCTAACATAAAAACTGAAGGTGTTAGTACGAGGCATTACCTTCTTTCACTCTTTTTGCTTTCTTAGGGGTGATTGAAGTCTGCCTTAAACTGTCAAAGAAGTATTTGTGCTCATCCAAGCTCATGGTCTATGGGGGGGGAGGAAAAAAAAAAAAAAAAAAAAACTGACATGTTTTGCTTTGTATATCCCAATCAGTATTTGTGAAGAAGATTTTAAATTTACTGGAGACAAATGTCCACTTAAGCAACACAGAAATCAGTGTATCTTCATCTTTTCTGTCACATCATAATTAAACTAATGGCATCAAAATAGGAATTTGAGGAATAAGAGTATCAACCAGGCCCCACCTTGTCTGCTGTTTTCAAGTAGAGGCCATATCCCTCTGCTGAGCTGAGTTTGAGCTGAGAGGCAACACTCCAGCACAGGTCTTTGATTGTGGTTGTCGATGTTACCTCATATATCTGCACAACAGCAAAGACAGTAAGAAATCAAAACATAAGGTCTAATGATATCCAACTTAAAGGGATAGTTTGACATTTTAAGAAAAGTACTTATTCATTGTTATCACTAATCTAAGAGTGATATTAATCTTATGATAGAAGAATCTACCGAAAGAGCCAAAAAAAAAAAAAAAAAAAAAAACAACAAACAACCCCAAACAATACAAAGTGAGAAACAGCTAAGTGTAGTTTCAACTTCCTTCCATTAGTGGACAGAAAGACATAATACCAGTTAATATCAATGTCACAAGCAATTGTCCAAGAGCTAAAACAGCTCTGAGAGTCTGTAGACTAATGTTTTCTTAGTGTTAAGAGGAGAGTGTTGTGCCTTACATCACTCTTGTCATTTGGGAAATGGACTTTATGGAAGATCATGGTGCTGTTCTGTTGGATGGCATCCACTTCTACCAGATGGGGAGGAAGCTTCCTGGGCTCCTTCCTGAGGGTACAAAGTACTCAGATAAATTAAATTCACATACACACCCTGAAATATTATACATATCTCAAATAAAGCTTTTCAGATTGAATAACTTGAAATGGACTTGCTAAAATTTCAGGTAAAAGAATTCAGATAGTTTTCAAAGAAAAATATTTCAGAGCTATAAATTGAGTAGCATTTAAATTTCAACATGAACTATTCAGCAATTTAATTTCACAATTAGGTCTTGAGTTGCTGCTGAGATTCAAATGGGAAATTATTTTATTCCAGTTTTATTCCCTTAACCAACTTTGAGGTTGGAGAAATTGTGTTACACCACTCCGTCTGACTGCATCACACAGAATATTTTAACCAACAATTTTAGACTTGAAGTGTCATTACTCAAGAGAAGTACTATTCAACCTGTGAAAAAAGCTGTATAAAATCTTTGTAGGTTTGAAACTTTAACTGATGATGTCTAATGAAGGATGCTACTGCATTATGGGGGTCGCTGCAGAATTATCAGTTACATTTAAGACTTATTAAGACCTTTGTAATACCACATCAAATAAAAGTTAATACCTGTTTTCACAGGTATTAAAAGTTATATAATAATTCCTAATTATTTTATTAAATGAATGCATGATTCTAGATATGCGTCATAACAGAAAGATGGGTGAACCAATGAAAGATAATCAACTAATAAACCATTAAACAGTTCATTTTAAGTTTCTATAATGCACAGTTGCCCCATTAAGAGCTGCACTGTCACTACAATCAGTTTCTATGTCCAGCCTCACTTGCACATCTCCTGCAGCCTCTGCAGGCAGACAGCAGACAGAGGGTCTCTGGGCCGTGACTCCAGGAAGCGCTGAGTGTGTGCCATCAAATTCTGACTGGGTGGGAACAAGCCTGAACACAGCCACATCAGCTGCCACCCACGCTCCATGCTCAACCTGAGAGTGAAGGGGGGGGGGGGGGGGGGGGGGGCAAGAGGAAAGGGGAAAAAATGCACAGAAGATTGTTGATGTTGGCCTTTGATTTTTCTTTAAATTCTTGAAAATGCAACAGTAAACACTGAGGCAGCACCTGTTGTTGTTGGTGGTCATCTGTCTCATAATCTGGCAGTAGATCTCATCCTGCAGGGCTTCATGCTGGGTGGCTGGACCAAAGATCTGGTCAGTCAGCTCTATGGGGCTGCGAACATGTTTGATGGGGTAGTCGCCCATGTACTTCAGGATAGGTAGCATGCTAGGTCAAGGACTCACACAAACTATGTTAACACTAGATTAGGGTCCTTTATTATTTCATTCAGATGATCCCTTTTTTGATTGTACAGATTACAGACAAATTAGTGAATATTGTTGTAACAGATGTAAATTTGTGAAATAAGGGTAACAGAATACACACTGTCCAATTCCCTGTACATAAACCTGTGGTTATATTTAAAGTATTAAAGTATCCAAAAATGCAGGGAATAAGTGTGAACCAAACCAAAAACACCAAAACTTCCCCATCTAAAACAGGAAAGCCTTTTTTTTTCCATCCCCCAAAGGATATCAGTGAAGGCGTTGCAGGCCAGGTAGCTGAGATCAGAGTTGCGGACCAGATTCTTCATCAGCGGCTGCTTGAGCGGTTCTTTGGAACAAGCCCACAGCTTTTCCCTTTTGACCCCTTTGGATGCAGCATGTCGACCCACATCTTTACCTGCAGGTCTGTGACAGGCGGGAACCACAGTGTGAGCAGAGTAGTGAAATTAGTTGTTTAGTTTCGCTCTTATTATATTTAAAACAATCTGGCAGTCATTAAGTAAGTTACTCATAGAATATTATTACCTGAAGTTTTCAAGTGCAAACTCTTTTAACGAGACGGGGGCCACTGTTTCGTCTCTCTGTGGGGCGCTTTGTGCGGCTGAAGTTTTCCTCTGGCCCGGACTGAGCAGTTCCTGAAAGGTCAGAGGCATTTCATCAGTTTACACCACGTTAGAGGCTCATATGAATACATACAAATAAATCCACTGCTGATCCTACATCTGCATTAGGCAGTATTTATACATGGTGCGAATATGAACCACACAACTTAACCTGCTTCTAAAATCTAATATATATTGTGTACTTATTTCACCTGCTCATATTTACAGTATGTACCAAACATTCTTCACATTCACTCTATTCTGTTTGTATAGTTTTTATGATCTTACTACAAAACATTTTTTATATCATCTTCTATAACACATGGTATTGTGGGATATGAGGGTAACTCTACCAGCATTTCTTCAGTAGGCCTAGTGAGAGTCGGCAGAAACTGCACTACATCCCTATTGACTGCACCGCTGCTACTGGTCCGCTGGTTCGTTGCTTGGATCCAGCTCTCACTGGGGGAATATTCTTCATCTTTATCTATCAGCAGCAGGTCACCTCGCTTACAAACCAGGAACATGGGGTCATCTGTAGGAGGAGAGGGCCGGAGAGTTTCAGTGCATGTTTATGGGAATACGTTTTTGTTTTTCTTTTTTTCTTTGTGCTCAGGTATAACTATATACAGAAGATGCATTTTTAAACATGTTTTCTAATGTGCATGTGTGCGTATGAGTTTACTATACTGCACATGCTGTAAAGTTGTACCTGTTTTACTGGTATCCTGCTGAGCCACTGCATACACTGAGTGCTGTCTCAGACCTTCCAGGGTATTCTCTATGAGTGCAGCCATGTCCATAGACTCCACACACCTCAGGACAAAGTCCCCTCGGACTGTGACCAAAGTCACTGAGTGGGTACTGAAATGGTTGTCACTAGACAGATTTTAAAAATAGTAGAGTCTTATTTCTGTGATTTAAAAAAAAAATTTAAAAAATGTAAAAAAAGCAACCCATACCTCACATGGTGGACTTCCTTAACTTCTAGGTAAGGAAGCTCAAGGAGTCTCTTTTCTCTTCCATCCATGAAGAAGATGCCGCTCCAGTTTACAGCCACAACAAACCTGCTTTTGGGCAAAGGAGGTCCTGGGGACAGATATGGGAATACCAATGTTTCAGGAGCAGAGTTGTAAGTGGTGTGCCATTTCTCATAGTGTAATATTCATCTGCACTAAGCGCAGCTGCGCTAGGAATAAGGTTTTTTTTAGCCTCTTACAACTTAAAAAAAGAAAATATTTATAAACAATAATTCCAAAGCATTTTAGATCATACAGAGACAAAGAAATACGGAATTATATCAAGACATCCATGGGTATTGAGGAAATTTTATTTTGCATTTTAAAATACTGCATGTAAAAGCTGTATGTTGACTAACCTGACATCATTATTACTTCATAAAACTTGGAGAAGTAGAGCGGCCATTTCTGTCGGGCACTGTCGACCAGTTCCCCTTTAACACTTTCTGTGCTCCGCTTCCCGTTGACATAAGGACCCTGTATTGAAACCAACAAGTAAGATTTATCTTGAGGTGCGTCACCTTTATTGTGCTCATATGATACAGACATTTAAAAATAAATAAATAAAAATGTTTCAGGCTCTAGCCAAGTTTCTAAAATATATACAGCACCTCCTTTTGTCCCCTTTGTTTGTGTGCATGGCGCTGTACCTGCAGATGTGCTGCGCTGATGAGTTGGATCCATTTTGTCATAGACTTGTTCTCAATAAGTGGGGTGGCGATGCACTCCTCAACCACCTTCTTGATGTTCTCTTGGTTGTATGCAGAGCCAAACTGGACGTAATAGTGCTTTGCTGCCAGCTGAACATATTCATCCTCCTGAGAGATGAAACACATGTTAATTGGACACAGTTCACAGAGATTGGTTTAGCGTTTTTGTTGCTAGACATTGATATTTAACATGAAAACAGAAAAGGTGCTGCCAAAAATACTGATATTTACTACATGGAAGTTATAGTGGATCCCAACTCTGGCCTCTTTATGATTCAAGTACTGCTGGTATTTATGGTTGCTGTCTAATGAGCTATATGTAAACCTTAGGAACAGTAGGAAACAAAAGTTATAACAAGTGACTCTTGTTTGCAGTTTTTCTTCAAGCCTGTGTTGCCATTTTTTGCCACATGGGGGCAGCAGAAACAAGCTGTAAAAACACCACTCCCATATTATCACACAGTTTGCTAACATGGTGATAATATGGGAGTGATGTGTAGATAAGGAGCAACGTTAGCATTCATTTGGAGTTATGTTAATCTAATATTCACTCCACTTTGAGTTCCATTTTGATCTTGCACCAACTCTTAATATAAAAATATAGATTAAAGCAGCCTTAAGTTTCAAAATGCAAACAAAACTGATTACTCATGAGCCACTACTCAGGTTGACCATGCCAAGTTAATTCAGGCCACTAAAAGGAACAATTGCATTGGATTTAATATCCTTTTCCTGATTGGCCTTTTAAAGCGCTGCTACTGCACCGTATAAAAAGGTTGGTGAAACAGTACAGCGGTGCCAGTTTTGTGCATTAGGATTAAAGTTATGATGAGCGTATGGCATAGTTATAAGTAAACTCTTTCACAGCCAAGCCTCACCTTCTCACTGGTGTACTCTCCTGACTTGATCCCCTTGATGACCTGCCTGTAGATTAGATCTGTGCTGATTGGGTCCACTGAGCAGTCATGCCAGGGCGTGAACAGTTCCTTGCGGATGGAAAGTGTCCAGGGGGTGTCCTTCTCCTCTTTGCCCTGCCTCTTCATCTCTTGCTCACACTGAGACACCGCATCCAACACATGCTTCCCACAGCTGCCCAAAGACCACATCTGGAGATGAAAGGTCAATGAAGTTTTAATGTGTGTGGTTTTCTATAATTTTTGAACTAGAATTTAGCACCAGGTTCTGGATTTTTTTTTTTCTTTTTTTAAAATTGTGTGAGTAAAGCTGACCTTATCATAAAGGCTGATGTATAGGGAGAATCCATAGGTGTCTTTGAGATTAGTCTTATCAGCCACAGCTTGACAGACTTCAGCAGATGTGGAGGCTGATTCCAGATGTACACTGATGGTACGGTCGTCCATTAGAGTCACAGACACATCTATGGGCTCCTGGGACTTGGCAGCCTGTCAGTGGAGGAGAGGAAGATGAGACTGGATTGAAATCAAGATGACAATCCAATATTATAGAACTTCATCGCTGACTGAAGACAGCGATTCTGCTTATTTGTCACAACAGTTGCAAATCAGACTTGTAATGATCACAGAATATCCAACAACAAACCTGGACAAGGAATTACTGTCAGTGTCAGGCTACAGACAATAATGTCACCATAAAAACGGAACAGTAATGGAATTCAGCATTTTTACCTCCAGCTCTATCCAACAGGGCAACTCTTTTCTTTCTCCATTGGCTACTATACGACGCAGGCGCTCAGCACAATACACGCCATAACCTCTTGGGTCTCTGCGGACGAAACTCTCCAAATACTGTGAAGCAGAATAGAAAAGAACAGGGCAAACGTGATGATATGGACATGGAGAAAAGCCCCATTTCATCAAGCAGGAAAGGTAATTAACAAGTGGAATTAAAATTAGTGTGGACCCCTATGAACAATTTCAAATTCATAAAAAAAAAGCAAATCAAACAAAGAAATAAAATGGAGAGAAATAAAGTGAAATACAAAACACCCATTTAGCCACTATACAGGATAGGTGTGTGTAACCAAAGAACAAAGAAACTGACATCAATAATTGAATAGTAGCAGTTAACAGTATTATAAGTGCTGGGAGGCAGAAATTTATATTGATGCACAAATAAAGTATTCTGGATATTTGCAGTATAAGTACAACCAGAGCCTTGTTTGAAGGAACCTTTAAACCTAAATAGTTTCAGTTTTTATCCTGAAATTCATGGTTCTTTATAATCTCACTCTTATCTGATGTTTACCTACATTTTACAATGTTAATCTTGTGTTTTTGATCTTATATAATTTTACTACACTGACCATATAAAATCACCTGGTGGGTGTGACCTACTGGGTGAAGTACCAGGGTTTATCATCATCCTTTCCTTGATTATTTCCAGTAAAAGCACAGGCAACCCCTGACAGTGACCCATTGACGTTTGAGTTACTAGAAGAACTAACCTTTGAAAAAACGTCATTTTCTCCAAATTTCACCACACAGCCAACAGGAAAACCAGGTTGGTTGTAATGGAAATTCTATTGATTTGATCGACAAACTGTTGCGTTACTGAATGACTTGCTGCAGACTGACCTTCATGAACAGGTCTGTCGGAGGGAAGATCCCAAGACAGATGGAGAGAAGGGTCCAGCCTTGCATACGGCTCTTCTTGTTCTTGTTGTTCACCAGTTGCTTACAGATCTGGCAGTAAATCTCATCCCTGCACAGGTAGAGGAACATGAAAGAAAGGCAAAACATGGCAAATAAGAGATACAGTATGAGAAATGAGGGCAAAAAGATTTACAATGTGTTTAAAATGTAGTTGGATATATTTACAGACAAATTAAACACACACATATTCGATTAGACAATATATTAGACACATATCGGAATGATATAATGTAAATATATTAAAGCTACAATTAAAATATTATCCATACGCAGTTTACATTTTCCACCCCAGCTTAGATTTTTCCCAGTGTTCCCCTAATACAAATGTATGGTTAGTAAAACATATCTCCACTGTAAACACACATTAATATCTGTGCACCAGTTTTACCGTATATCACGTCTCGATAGACCGTATCCAATGATAATGTGCAGTTTTTCCAGGGATGAAAGAGGCCGATCCAGCATCGGACCTTCTCCAATCAAAACGTCCTCGTCTTCTGCCATGTTCTCTGGCTGGTTAAGACGACAACAATAACAACAACAATTAGCACATGACACACATGACACATACACACACTAATAATATGTAATAAATATTGTAGTGATGTGACCGACCTCCTCAGGAATAGCCGAGGCTCTTCTGTTTCCCCCTCCATGCTTTTTCTTGTTCTTCCTCAGTATTTTCTATTCAGAGAGGGCACGATAATTAGAGGGGAGATCGATGACTCATGTTTTACTTTCAGGCTGATCTGAAGCCGTTTCCAGTAACACTTAATCAGTATATTTGGTTTGCCACTATAGAACTTGCTGTGCACAGGTAGCTTTTAACAGTTGATTATAATAGTAATTATAGTGATTATAACACTATTCTAAATGGTTTCTACCTAGGTAAGGTGTAAACATGTTTCATTCCTATCATTATTTTCCTTAGAGTCGTATCTAATGGTTCAGATGCTATATCAGAGGCTTTTCCACTAACCTGACATCATTACACTTTTTTTTTTTTTTTTTTCATGAAAATAGCGAAACAATGCACTGTCACTGTCAAAAGAATGGCTTTCTGCAGTTTTGCTACAGATTTTCCTGGTATCAGAGTCAGACATCTAAACTCATAATGTAAAGAATGAGTACAGACTCATTACTTAAAATGGCATTTTCCATTAATCCTGTGTGGCAGTGAAATGTAGTGTTACTCTAATATTCTGACTGCTTTACCTGGTCAAGTCCCACTAGGTTGCTCAGTCTCCTTCCCTGCCTGTGAGGCAGATGATGTGAGATGGTGCTGGATGCTTGAGATGTTACATCCACAGGTTTTGGTTCTGGTATGTCCTCCATGAACCGCAGAATAATCCACCATACAGTCAGACATGCCTGGTGGAGAAAGAGAGGAAAAGAAACTGAGCGTGAGATAGAAATGTCTGGATTTGACAGTAAGAAGAAAGCTGTCTGTCTTTAACCTCTGGCCTCTTACCAGTGCATCACCCTCATCATCATGAGGCAGTAGGGGCTGCCTGAGTCTATGGGTGATGTGTGTGTGAGTAGAGCTGCCCTGGAAGTGAAGGATGCTGAAGTTGTAGAATGAACCTGAGGACTCAAAGGAGTGTCCCTCTGCTGGCTCTGGCGTGTCCTGCCTCTTCTTGACAGTCAAAATGGAGATCAGAGGTTCGTTCAGTAAATTAAAAATGTAAGATAAGAGGTAGAACATTTTTTTTAATGCCAATTTATCAGCCAACCTCAACTTCGTCTGACTCTACTGCTTTTTGTTCCACCACTTCCACAGCAGGTGCAGGCTGGAGATCATATGAGTCCTCCTCTGAATCCTCCACAGTGACGGGCTCCGGCTCCTCATCACTTTGCTGAAGCTCTTCCAGTCCCCGCTGAAGCACCAGGGCTATTTGCTCCAGGTTCTCTTTTTCCAGGCGTAAAGCTACGGCCTGTGATGTATTTATATTCAGATTCAGAATACAACACCCTACACTTTTTCTCCTTGACATTCATTATTTCATAGTATTTCTAGTTTCAAGACTTTCATCACTTACATCTTTCTTCATCTTCTCAGCTTCTTTCCTGGCCAGGAATCCTCTGGTGTAAGCCTGCAGCAGCATGATAGCCTCTCTCTTCCGCTTCCAGCCCTTCCTCATCTGGTAGCATCGTACCTACAATTTATCAGCATTCACTAATTATTTTATCCTTAATGCTTTTGTCATGCAAATTGACCTTTTTGCTTTTCCATAATTAAAAGGTAGAACAGGTGTAAAAGAAATTTAACATGAAAGTGCTACTAAAACTGATTTCCATTTAAAAAAAAAGCTAAAAAAAATTTTGTTCAGTGCATTTGAAACACATTAACATCTAAAATGAATTCCCCATGCATTGTAATAAATTTAATTTAAACACTTAAGTTAAAGCATATGGAGCAGAAAATTGTCATTTAAAAAAAAGGTAAAAAAATATTAAACATCTAAAAAACATTCCCAATACACTGTAATCATTGTAAAATCTATTAAACATATGATACAATATCTACATTAACTTTTAACCTGGGATATCTAAAAATGAACAGACACATTATGTTAATTCTATATGTTAAACTACAGTGTCTGGAGTACATGCCTGTGTCTGTATGGTGAGTGCTGCTGCTCGCTGTCTTTGGTACTGTAACTGGAGTTTTCGACTGCGGATCTTTGATGCCAGCCGTTCGTAGCCATGCTTGATCTGGTTGGAGCAAGAGAGGAAACAAAGGATAAAGTCGTGGGACCTGAGATAAGTCTCTTGTTATATAATTCAGGTTCATGCTCTTCACATTCTATAAAATGTTATTTAGCATCAGACCTTTCTTCTTTCTTTCCGTTCTCTGTAAGCTCTCCAGTGCTTCTGCAACACCACAGCTGCCTGTCGCTTCTTCAGGAAAGACTTTCTGGAAAAGAGATAAAGCAAAGTCTTTGAAGAATAAATAGATTAAAACCACTCAGTTCAAAGTAATACAAAACCCTGCTGTTATAGGTTGAGATAATGTAAACAAAGATAATACATTGCACCCATGGCCTCTTTAAATTGTCAGTCCATGATCTGTCTCATTTCCCCTTAATGCCACTCAGAAACAGCACCTGTCTTTGAGACCCAGCATGACCCTCTGGATCACCACAGCTATCCTGCTGAGTTCTTGCTCCCTCAGTCGTTCCAGGGCCGTGTCGTGGGCATCCTGAAGTAAAATTAAAAGAAACAAATGAGCATTTTTTTTTATTTGTCCAGGAAATCCTGGCAATCAAAAGCCATAATGTTCCAGGATTAAGTCACCTAAGCAACTAAATCATAGTCAACTACAGCACAGAGCACAAACCATGAAAGATGCTAGATGCTGTTCTAGTTCATATTACTGATACTTCTTCACCAGTGCCAGCTAGAAATGTTTACTGTTAATCTGCAGTCAATTCTGCTGCATCATAACATCTTGAGAAGTTTGAATTATAAGTTTTCTGCACCTTCAGGAAAATCTTGGTCCTGCCTACTTTCCACTTGTCCTTCCCTTTAATCACTGTCTTGCAGATGGCTTCGCAACAGGCAGCAGCTGTCTCCTGGAGAGACAGTAAAGTATTTATGTGGAGTGCTGAAGAGAGTCTAATGGCAGCCCAAATTCCTCCAGGGGAAAGACAGAGAGAAGTTGTTTATCCATCTGGCCATCATAGTACCATCTATTGTAGCAATAACATTCCAAGTTTCACAACTATGACAGGGATTTTATGAAACCAGCAGTTAACAATGTCAGCTATAGTCATCAACGGTAAAGCATCATGACTAACAGTTTTGGGGTCACAGACAGTCGTCTTCAGGAGCACCCTGTATCGCTTCAGGAATTCCTCAAAGGTGTGGCGAATTGGGTATCCCAGATTTCGGATGTGGATGGTGTCCATCATGCCGGAGTATCTCAGCTGACGCATACACAGCTCTCTGTCAAACATCTGGAGGAGAGCAGATTAAAGTGGATGTGAATATTCAGTCTGTGTGGAGCATTCATTAGGCATAAGGTTTAGCTTTATCTGAGCAGCATGCTAACCTAACAATGTTAACATGCTGATGTTTAGCTGGCACAATGTTTACCATGTTCACCCACTTAGTTTAGCTTGTTAGCATGCTAACATTTGATAATTAGCACTGAATTGTAGAATTGAGACTGAAATGTCATTAGTTGCAAATTACGAAATGCAAATTAGTACAATTCGTCCTGAGGGGAACATGAATGCATGTCCCAAAACTTGTGACAATCTAATAGTTGCCAAGACATGTTATTGAAAACCACAATCAATATAAATCAAGTGGTAGCAATAGAGGAAAAGCCAGTGGATCATCCTCTAGGAACTATGACTATCTCTTCAGTCAGGACCATCACAGAGCCACACTGCTAGCATGGCTTAAAAAATAAAAAATAAAAAAAAACACAGCAACAACAGTGAAGGAAGATAAATCGTAACTTTAAAGCGTGAGGAAAGCCTCCCAGTTATTGCCTCAACACTGTACTTTACACAGCACATTAGGTTATATTTTCCAGGAAATTTGCTCAATTAGTTTATGACACAAACCAGGAGGAGGTCATTGTTTATCCAGTGCAAAGGCAGATGGTGGAAGGCTGACTGGAAATTCACTTTACTGTCCTCTAACAGACGGACACGGGGAAGGTTTAACCACAGCAACACTTCTGCATGAGATGGAGTTCCTCTCATCTTCTTTGTTTATGGTATATAATTGCTCTGTGATACAGTTGTTTAAACTACTGCTGTAGTCGCTCATGTGATTCACCTCAGACTGCTTGTCATTGTTGGGTTTGAAACAGCGGATGAAGAAAGGCTGGCAGGCGGACAGAGCCTTCATGAGGGAGTCCAGAGACTGACGGAACTGACCGCTCAGCGTTGGCACTTGTTTACGTTTGTCATTCTGGACCTGCACAGATGACAGAGAGGAGACAAAACCTCACCATGCACATTCAGCAACACAGTGACAACTCTGACACCAATGTCCTTAACAGTGCAAGTCCACTGTTTTCCAAAGGAGACTCCAAATAAAAGTCAGAAAATAAGTGTCAAAATCTACTGTAGAACTGCATCTTAAGATCTTGTTTTCTGTATGTGTATATATATATATATATATTTTAAAAAAAGGAAAAATCTGCAAATGAGGTGAGATCATTTTGCTGCAGCTGAAACGTAAAAGTACATATGTTTAATGGTATTTACATGATGTTTTACTTGAGAAAAGATACTGTATATGTAGCAGTATGAAACTAAATGACATGCTGATGACATTATACTTTCATACCCGTAGAGAGCTCCTGGGTGTCATGATGACCCTCATGTTTGTAACCTTCACCCCATTGGATGAAAGCTCAGACTCAAATATCTGATGAAGCAGCTTATTGGTTGACATTTCAACCATCTTGATTATGTCATAACTGACAGCATCTCTGTTCTTTTCCAGGAACCCTAAACAAAAATAAATAAATTACTCAGTACCTCACAGCAGAACATTTAGTCTTTAGCTGGACTAATTGTAATTTGTTTGTGTACCTTTGGAGTCATAGTAAACGAGGCCTGCAAAGTGCTGAATCCCAAAGTTTGTGTCATATTCGCTCTTTGAGGCGATGTAGGTCTTGTTCCCACTGTGCTGCTGGTTCATCTTGTTCAGCAGAGTGACGTCTGAGCCCTGTAATCCACCAAATATCAATTAAAAGATTTTACAGCAAAAGGATCAAATGACACTTATAAAGCCAAAACAGAAGGCCACCTTTGGAAAGTGGCTCTCCTCATCAATCAGGGCCAGGAGGTTACAGGATTTCCCAGCCAGAAGCTCCAGGATGTTCTGATTGTCACTGTACTTGATGTTATTCCACACAATGTCCTCTTTCAGGTACTCCTCCTGCTCCAGCTTGAAGATGTGACCCACAAAGAACTGTTGGAGCTTCTCATTGGCAAAATTAATGCACAGCTGCTCAAAACTGTAAGAATGACACAATGAGAGTTGTTCAGGTTTAAGCTGTAGAGTTGTGAAACACTTATTGTGAGGGATGAGGGGAAAAAAAAAAAAACATCTGTACCTGTTTGTGTCAAAGTTCTCAAAGCCAAAGATGTCAAGCAGGCCGATGGACAGGTAGGAAGACTTGGTGCTCTTGGTCAGCTTCTTATAAATGACACTGTTGATTTTCCCAACGATCCATATGAACAGCTTGTTGTAGATAGCCTGGGAGTTGAGACATAGATTACAATTTATTAAGTCGTCTGAGCACGAGCAAAAGATCAAACTAAACTGGGGAATTTTAAGTTAAGTTGTAACTGAATCACCTCATCCAATTGCACAAGGATACTTCCTTATACTGTACAACACAGCATCCAACATTTACAAGGCAATGTTCGTCCAGGGTCAGGATCCAATAAGGAAATACACAACATAATGATTTACCATCACTGGCTTGGAGTCATTACCTTGACAAAGGCGTCTCTACAGTCAGAGGCCTGTTCAGAGCTGAGGGGTTTGGTCACCCTCTCTCTGTTGGTCATAAAGGAGCGGTGGGTCAAATTCGTCGCCAGAGAAGATGCCTGCACCTGCAGAGAGTAGACACACAAAAAACCCACAAAAACACTCAGTGTTATTTAATGATCACAAACAAATGATCTCTTCAAAAAAAAAATTAAAAAATTAAAAAAAAAAAAATTAAAAAAAAAAATAAAAAATTAAAATATATAAATAATTCAAAATTCAAATATTAAATTAGACCAATAAAAAAAAGGATTTTTAATAGAGAAATGCTGGCTTTCTGAAAATTAGTTTCATGTATATGCACTCAGTACTTGGCTGGGGCTCCTTCTGCATGCTGCTGGAAAACAAAATCATCATCTCCATAAAGCTTGCCAGCAGAAGGAAGCATGAAGTGCTCTAACATTTCCTGGTAGACAGCTGCGTTCACTTTGGACTTGATAAAACACAGTGAACCAACACCAACAGATGATTTGTCTCCCCAAATCATCACTGACTGTGGAAACTTCACACTGGACTTCAAGCAACTTGAATTCTGTGCCTCTCCACTCTTGATGCACTGACTCCAGTCTCAGTCCACTCCTTGTGTAGCTCCCCAAGTTTTTATTTTTTAAATGGCCTTTGCTTGACAATCCTCTCAAGGCTGCGGTTATCCCCGTTGCTTGTGCACCTTCTCCTACCACATGCAGATTTGTCCAAACTGTTCCACAAAGGGCTGTGTGGCTGCAGGTCTTTGTTTCAACCAAGCAGCAGCACACCAGACTTCACTCATTTAATCAACTGATCTCAGTCTTCAGACAGTTGATTGTTCAAACTGTGTGCTCTTGATTGGTTGCAACAAACACCTGCAGCCACACGGCCCTTTGTGGAGCAGTGATGATTTAAAGGCTGAGGAAACATCTGCAGGTGTTTTGAGTTAATTAGCTGATTAGAGTGTGACACCTTGAGCATACAATATTGAACATTCTAATGAAGAGATACTGAGATACTGAATTTTGGGTTTTCTTGAGCTGTAAGCTGTAAGAATCAAGATTAAAACAAATAAAAGGTTTTAATATTTCACTTTAGGTGTAATGAATCTATAAAATACACAAGTTTCACTATTTAAAATTGAACTATTGAAATGAATGAACTTTTCCACAATATTCTGATTTACTGAGCTGCACCTGTAGATGAGGAGACCCACCTCCAACAGTGATGCTGCCATACTGAAATGTTCCGACTTGCTCACATCGCTGGTTTCCAGGTTATCTTGAGTGGTGGCTGATGGGAACACAAGATCAGATGTAAAATAATAAGTTTATTTTGTTACAAAAGTCATTTTGAAAAACAAGCTGTGCATATTCAGTGTATTTAGATGTGTGTGTGTGTGTGTGTGTGTATGTGTGTGTGTGTATGTGTGTGTGTGGGTGGGGCGGGGGGGGGGGGTGGGTACTGTACAATTTTGAGGTGCTTTATTTGAGATTTTCTGCTTTGAGACAGAGCATTATATTACTGGAAGTATCCATTAGAAGATGGTGAACTGTGGCCATAAAGCAATGAACATGGTCAACTACAACACTCAAAGAGGCTGTGGCATTCAAATCATGGCCCGAAGGGAGCCAAGAAAACATTTCCTAACCATCACTGCACCACCACCACCAGCCTGAACTGTTGACCCAAGGCAGGTTGGGTCCATGAATTCATGCTGTGGATGTCAAATTCTGACCCTACCATCTGCAGACACAGTAGAAATCCAGATCCATCAGACCAGGCTCCATTTTTCCAGTCTTCAGCAGTGCAGTGTTGGTGAGTCTGTGCCCACTGCAGCCTCACATTTCTGTTCTTGGCTAACACTGCACAGCTGCCACATGATTGCCTGATTGGGTAATTGCATGAATGAGCAGGTGCACATGTGTTCCTAATAAGTGCTCAGTGAGTGTACTTGTTCTCCACTACATCTACTTTTTCTACTGCTAGTTACACCAGCTGCAGCTCATTACTGTGTGTCTGCTTGCTTTCAGTATTCAATGATAAGCTAGGATTAGAGCATGGTTGTGTTATCATCTTGGATGTGTACTGTGAGAAATGTTTGTTCTCACTCTCTTGATCTTAAACAAATTAACGGATTAACTTGACTTTACTGAAATAAAACATATGTGCAAACTATACAAAATGCATATGCTCACCCTTGAAGCACACATTTCCCAGGTGTAGTATGGCTGCCAGCAGCTTGAGGATGTCCTGACACTGGCTCTCTGAGAAGGTCAGGATTTTCAAAGCAGAACGAATGCGGCTGTAGTCTTTGGCATCGTCCCTGCCTTCACACACGATGCAACCACCCTACCACGCACAAGAGGGAAGATTTACATGATTTACAGTATGTGGACAATATGTACTTTGTTTAATGTGACAAAATTAGCTGCAGACAGGTCCTATAATACCTTAGTAAGGAATCTGTATTCCTTAGCATCTCCAAGCCTCAGAGTTTTCTTCTCCTCTGCTGTGATTCCTGACAGCATGCAATAAAACATGTGGTAGTTTCGCTCCTCCAGTGCCTGAGGTTGTGATGGAAGAATTAATAAGCATTATTGTTACAAAAAGATAAATTAAAGGTGTTTGAAAGGGATCACTGTTCTATCAGGGGGGGTGAAAATGAACACAGAAAAATGAGCTGGTGACATGAATGCTCTGCTTTTTCTGTAGGCCAGTGAGAGCTTGCTGCCCCTGTTCACACTGATAGCACGTTTATGCAACAAGAACGAAAATAGATAGTGCACCAGGCTTTTATAAGTTTACAGTGTAGACTTTCCCTCTGGAGAGATAAGAACTAGATTTGTTTGGACAGAACTGCCTCACCTGATGGCAAACACGAGACTTCTCCAGAAGATACTGCTCCACGCGAGCACCCTCAATCACTCCGTCCTCATTGAAGAAGATCTCCAAATATTTCCCAAAGCGACTGGAGTTGTCGTTGCGGATTGTTTTTGCATTTCCAAAAGCTGAATTAAACAGAACAGAGAAGAGTGAACACATGACACAGATTATTTTTGGACATTTAAGAGCTTATTATGTGTTATGTATGTCATTGCTGGATTCTAAAATATAATAATTTATATGCGTGGCATAGGCTCCTTTCTAAATGTGTTTGGTTATGTTTTAATGCTCAGATGAATATACAATTTTACCTTCTAGTATTGGGTTGGACTCCAGGATTTGTTGTTCAATCCTCTGTTCAGAGAACTCCCCACTGACTGCCGCCAAGTACTGCAGGATCAGCTTAGTGCTCTCCGTCTTCCCTGCTCCTGACTCTCCACTGAGAAACCCAACAACATTTATTCTATTCAGGACTGTCTACAGTCAACATTTAAGAGGCCATCACGACCTTTTCAGTGAGTTATTTATCCTGACCTGATGATGCAGCACTGGTTCCTTTGATGGCGTGTCATGTTAAAGTAGCAGGCCTCAGCGATGGCAAAGATGTGCGGCGGGAGTTCCCCAAGCTTTCGACCATGGTACAACCTCACCTGCAGGTTGAACAGCAGAACACGCACGTCAAACACATCACTGCAATTTTTAATAAAGAGATTGAACGTGTGCTTCTGTGATATATGTTTAATTCAAGCACTTGGCTGTGCAAAGTCTCACCTGGTCATTTGAATAAATAGGAAAATCCTTATATGGGTTCACTGCAACCAGCACCGAGCCTGTGTAGGTCTACAAAGAAGACAGTTATGACCAATTCGTTAAAATAATTTCCATCTTACATAAGTTAGTCTCAGTGTTTTCAAATGGGCCATTTCACTCAAATCAGAGGATTGAACAACAAATCCTGGAGTCCAGCCCAATACTAGAAGGTAAAATTGTATATTCATCTAAGCATTAAAACATAACCAAATGTATTGCAGAGTGAAAGCGAAAAGAGGTCACTAGGTCCTGACTAAGTGAGGTGCCCAAACACTTGCACATGCCACAACTGCTGTGGCTTTAACATAAGAGTTAATGCCTTTGCATTGTGGACATGTGATAAGCTTTTTACATTTCAGGACTCAGACTAATTGACTAGAAGAATATTTTGTATTTTGCATTGTGTGTCTGTGTGTGTTACAGATGTGCCTTACGTAGATGATTCCTTGTTTGTGTCGGAGCAGCAGGTTTCGCAGGAGGCCAGCCTCGGTCATGTCCCCCAGTTTGATCATGTCATCCACACCCTCCACTGATGTAGGATGCATGACCCTGAGAGAGGCTTCCTGCTCCTGGGACAGAGTCTGCTCCTGGGAGAGGTGAAAGAAAGAAATGAAAATACACGTTTTACTTGTATCTCGGGCTGAAAATGTTTTTATGATGCTTGTTGTGAAACAGCACTTCACTCTGCTCTGTAACTAGCCAGCAAAGGGTATTTACATTTCCCTCATCGTCCACCAGTAACCGCTGACCCGATGGTGTTACTTTGACCCTGGCTCCGATGGGTACCCCGATGACAGAGTCCACCCACACCCACTCCCCCTAAAAAAAAAAAAAAAAACAGTAAATTTACTAAGAAATACACTAACATTTTTGTTGTCCTTTGAAATACAGAATTTTGATGGTAATACCTTTATCAGTTTACAATATTTCCGTGAATGAATGACTGTAGGAAATTGTGACACAAATGAGTTACGTAGCGCTTTCTGGTAAGCAATATTCTTATCAATAAAATCCATGCTTGTAACTCCGTGGTCAGTACTGAGGGACTTCACTTCAGCCTTACCTTTCTCAGCATCACTAATTCTCAGCTTTTTCTTCTGCCTAAACAAAGAAATTCATATGATCAGTCTCCAAAAATAGCAAGAGAAGGACAAATCACGTTCAGCTACACTTTTTGGTCACAAGCATTATTAACAACTTAGAATGAAGGTTTTCTCTTTGTAGTGTTCATTACAGAGCTCACTGTTCTCACTGCTCTGTGCCACTTTTGTATGTAAATCAGTGACAATTACAAAGCATTTAATGTAACACAGACAAAACAATTAAAAGCTCCACCTTACAATCCTTTTAACAGTGATCTTCATTAATCTTCCCACTTTTCTGACCTGCCGAAGAGCTGCCGTTTGTCTTGACGCCTTCTTGAGACTGTCTCAGTGTGAAAGAGAGAGCACAGTTCTCCTACGACTGACACACCGATTTTATGACACTTTGACTTTGAACCCACTGTGATATGAAGGAAGAGGAAGAGAAACAAATCACTTACACAAGGGTGAATATCTGTCTTGTCATACAGAGGGAGTCTTCCTGGCCACGTTGATCTGTTTGGACTTCTTCCATCCTAAAATTTAATCTTGTAGTATTACTGCCATAGCCTTTATCCGTGTGTACAGTAGCGGACTTTTGTCCTGATGGGGAAATCTTAAGAGGCAATCTGATATAATAACTAATGCCAGTCCTGTTGTTCAAATATAATTCAGAAACTACTTTAGGGAGTTATCAGCACATCCATATATCGGTATTGAACAACACTTTATATAAATGTTTTTGATGTAAATTTACAAAGGTAAACCAGTGACCGTTAAAATGAATCTATATCCATGTAAATATGAGATCAATCATCTTTTAAACTGAGGGAGGGATTTCTAGCACCAGGAGACTTTATCATTCCTGTGTGACGGTTATCAGTTACTATAGGGATTCCTTGGTTGTGGATCATTCAGGTTTTCCACTGTCAGTCATGAACTTTACTGCCACTTTTCTGCAGTGTCAGGTTAAAAGTTGTACTTGAAACCGCAAGGGAAAGCTGCCACTAAAGGGGCAAATGTGAGTTATCTGTACAACTATAAACTAAAAGTCATTAGGCTGTGTGGGTTTAAAGTCAGAACAGTACAGCTGGCTGAGATGGGAGCCACTGCAGGTTGTTCACTGGCGTCAGTGTGTTCAGCAATGATAAGGAATTTCCTGCAAGACAGTTAAAGAGCAACAACAGCACAACAAACAGCAGCAGTCACTTCATGAGGGCTTTTGGAAGTGCTACGAAGTAATGTCCCAAAAGACAGTCAGGTCAACACTGTTCTAGTGACTACATGTGGTGACTGTAAAATTTTCTTAATGCTTTATCTGTTTATGACATTGTACACAAATATTAATGTCTTGTCTTTAGTCACCAGCCTGAACTTTGACTTATTTCTTAATGGCATCATGGAATCACAGCCTCTTAAGATGATAACTGGAGGCAGTTTGTGTTTTAAAGTGACTCTCAAGGGTTTTGCTGCGACAGCCCTAAGTAGTCTGGTAAGACCAGTAGCTCATGGTGGATATGATTAGCTGAGAGTTTTTGGCCTCACGGGGGCGAAAAAAAAAAAGTATGAAGTATGAAGCTCTGTAGAGCTGATGGAGAAATCTGAGTGAGGTGATAATTCTCTATGGCTTCATCACTACAAATGAACCTTTTTTAAGGTAAAATACTGGTTGTAGCAGCTTTAAGGAGACCTGAAATTTCACGACAGCTTGGCACAATGTTAGGTCAACCAGTCCTAAAATCTTTCCTTTTAAAAAGAAAAATGTTTGAGAAGGTTTTATTTCACCTGGTGTTAGTTCATTGGGTGTGGAATATACAGAACCTGTGGTTTATACAGGCAGAGCCATCAACTGTGACTTAACTCTAAATCACAATCTACTACATACTGCTAGACTGTGTTTATGGTCAATTAATTACCGACACTCCCTGGTAATAAAGTAGCCACAGATAATCTGTGTTGATTCACTGTATCAACTAAACAGGGGAGCGTACTGCCACAGCGTAATCCACGAGGAGTCATCAATGTGTCACCAACAGCAGGGGTCACTCACTAATTTGTGTTTGAGTAGAAACTGTGTTCCTCTCCTCATCTTCAGTGACTTTACCATCACTACCAAAATGTAGCTGTCAAAATCAGTGGGAAAAAAATGCACACAATTAGTAATTATTTTCCCAGTGGATTTCATGCATGTATTTATTTAGAGATGAAGACAACTGTCTATTGCTCTGTTTAATGGTTTAGCAGAGAACAAATGCATTTGATTACTGACCAGAATGAAAGTTACAGGTGACAGTACACTTTGCAAAAGATACACAGACGTTACTTAAATGTTTTTCAGACGTGAGAAACTGTTTTTTTTTTTTTTTTTTCAACCGATTCAACGTTTCACAAAAACACATTTACAATTACAACTGTTTTCAACTACTAACCACTTGCGGGTTTAAAAATACATTTAAAGCTCATGTCACATAGGGTAAGTCCACGTGAAACAAAACAACTTTAAAGCATTAGCTGGTCGTCTTTCAGAAATCCGCCTAACAAAAGGAATTTGATGTCCAACAACTGAACAAATAACTGTGCAGACGTAGCAGCTAAACTGTGTGACTACATGGCACCGTTCAATCAGAATCACAGTGTGTGACAACTAAAGAGGCACACGGACTCCTTTAAAGCAAAGATCAGACCCATATCCATTTTATATTGGTGCAGCTGCACTGACCACTGAAAATCACAGTTGATATTGATGAGGTCCATAAAGTACCTGTGCTGCACAAATCAAGTTTGAGAATTAAAAATAAAAATAATTAAAACAAACAGTTGGAAGCACTGTAAGCTCATCAGCCAACATAAAATTAATTAAGATCTTAAGGCCACCAACTATTTTCAGCAGCGATTCACATTCAAGTCACTCCCATGTTTTGTATTAAAAACAATAACAATGAGTTGCTAAATGATGAAGCTTTGGCCTCAATTGCACACCTCAGTTACTTCAGTTTAGACCAGAGTACAATAGGTAATATGACCCTCATTTTAACAGACTGTGACATGAAAGTCACCTGACGTGGCCGTTCACATGACTGACTGACACCCCGCAAAAATCCAAAATAAAACTCTTCCTGTATAAAACACAATAAATACACACACTGGCAATATAAAAAGTCATGGCTGACAACATGCCTGGTGGTATTTTGTTCCTATGCAAATGTTACTTTACCTGTTCTGTCAATCTGATGTAGTCAAACTTTTTTTTGTGCTATTACTGCTACACATTTACTATTTTACCCACGTAGCTCCTCTGCGACCCTCACAACCACCGCAGCCAAACATAACCCAGGAAGTAAAATTCAGTAGTGTGGTATACTATGTTGTTTGCTAACACAAATACGGGTCTCTCCTCTGTCTGGATTCAGGAAACCAGTCACTGGTGTTAAACTGAAAACAGTTAAAAGTCTGTTTTCACACATTACACTGTGTGCAACAATTACATCACATCAAAACTGACCTCATTAGGTCAATAAATGGACAGCAAAGTAAAACTCATTGCTGCCTTGGTTCTTTCACAGTCAGACCTGAGCCCAAATTCAATTTGAAATCCTTACTGAGGTACATAAAAACTCTGCCCTTCTTTCAGGCTTAAACAGATATATTGGTTTTTACTACTTTTTGTTTTAAACCACTTACTGTAAGTCCACACAGGTGATTTAGATGACGGCCAACCATTTTCCAAAGCACACCATTACAGACCTTATTCCTGTAATGGACACGTGGCAAGACTATAAATGTTGAATTCTGTAAATTATGGAAATGAATATAAACTAAAGAAAAGCCGGAAGAAAAGACGTTCACTGCTTATTAAAAAAATAAACATTAAAATATACCTTGGAAAATGAGCAGCAGTCATGTATATGTGTGTGTGTGTGTGGGTCATTTGCAGTAAGTGGGCTGAAACATGAAAAGCATGGAGTGGTCCTTCAAGCTGAGCCTGAAACTCAGCAGGAATTGCAAATGGAATCTGACTCTGATCTGACCAGTGACATCCTAGCTTACCACAGTAACAGTGCTTCTAAGCTACATGTCAAATCAACACTAAAGAAAATGTGCAATTCAAACTTCCAGTGAAGTGTCTGTGCGGCTCAGGGCACCGTGCAGTGTTTATGATCCGCTGTCGTCAGGCCTCTTGAGAACGGCGCTGTATTTCATCGGTGCACTGTCGGCTTTGAGCTGCACGTCCACCAACGTGAAGATGGAGACGACCTGTACAGGAAACAACAACTGATGAACATTGCAATTACAACGTCTGCCAAACTGCTTGGTCTAAGACACTTCCTAACCATGCTGATAATTAGAAAACACAGCTAGCTAGCTAACTCCAAGTTAGCAACCTTGTTTTCTCCTGTATTTAATGTTTTCATATATTTTTGCTGAGAACAATCAAACAAAACTCTAATACTTCAGAGGATATAGCACTAACATGAAGTTTGGTATTTCTCTGTCTCATTGCTTTTATATATTATCAAACCAGTGATTAAAGAATTAACTCCTTTGGTATTACTGTTACAGAGATAACATTCTGTGTATCTTTTGTGTACTATGAAACCTTAAATCTCTTTCTCCATTTGAATGTATATTAAATAACTTTTAACAACCTACTGGCAGGTCAGACCATAATTAAAGCATTTTCCGTGGTAGTGGTTCTCACCTGCTCTACTGGAGGTTTCTCTGAGTCCTCTGGTGTCCAGACCAGAGTCAGCTCAGATTTCTTCCCCACCTTACGATGGTGAAATGAGTCCAGGCCCGCGACAGACTGAAGGTGGAGACAAATGGTTTCAAACGGTTTCAGATGAAACACTTGACCTACCACTGTGGCGCTGACTCGTTGGACGGTTTTGTTTTCGTACTGTCAGACCATCACTCTCTGGACTGTCTCATTTCTCTCTCTCTCTCTTCAATGAGCTTTTTTCTTTCTTGTGAATAAAAGCGAACTTGCGTATGATGAATGACTGAGCTGAACTGACTACACAGTCAAATATCTCTAATTATGCCAACTGCATAATAAAGGAGCAAACAGTAAGACTTTTAAAGTGTTTCAGAACATAAAAGGTAATATCTAAAAAAAAAAAAAAAAAATACAATAAAATGTATGCACATATGTTGATAGAAAGTTGAAAGTATTGCTTTCTATAACTTTAGTTTAGTGCATCTGAAAAACTGAAAATACTCATCTGCTCAGCTTCGTTTTTATATATATAGAAACCATTAAACCGTTCCCTGTAAATGGAGTGAGTTGCAGCTGACCTTGCAGTAGATCCGTTTCTGCACTCCATAGCGGAGAACCAGCACATCAAAGGACTGATCCAACACCCCCATCACCATGGCCTCAGAGTCCAGGGGGCCACACTCCTGTGGAGAACAGACCAACCATGGCTTACAGTTTATTACGTTTTCTTTTGAGGAGGATACAAGATAAACTCCAACTCCATGATCGCCCAGGGTCAGAGCCACAGTGGGCTGGCAAAATTACTCTTCCGCAGAATAATATGAAATTGAAGAACTGGGGTGAAGAGAGCTAATCATTTTCAGAGAGAATATAAAACATTTCCTCACACTTTGAGATAAACAACGGAGGAGTGTAAAAAACCACCAGCAGCTGCACAGAATTTACCATCTATTTCCTAACTATGAAAGGAAACCCCACCAACAACAGACAGATTAACCGAAATTATTAAGACTTCAAAACAAAAGATGAACTAAACCCACATGTAAAACCCAACTTTCGTGAACAATGTATTTATGTTCTGTGGATATAGCAGAAATATATGTTTTCACTGGTCTCACTTGTTGACAGCATGGTCTCATTTTATTACCCACCTTTACAAACACTCCAAAGAAGAGCTCAGAGCTGAGCTCCTGGACTCTCTTTGACATCGTCTTCTTGTCATTGCAACGTGATGCCTGTTTGGACACTTCTTCAGTCGACAGCCCTAAGGGAGGCCCACACTCTGTATGCAAACATGGAGTGGACAGACATGAAGCTAATGAGTATGAGCCACAAAAAAAAAAAAAAAAAAACACAAATAATTCACATATATTATTGACAAAGACACACACAGCAGGGGCAGACAGAGGCAGGAAGTCCAGAAACAATGGCAGAGGCAACAGGACAAACAATGCATCAACTCAACGTCAGGTCTGAGGCTGCTTTGTTCTTTTCTGCATTTCTCTTCTACATCAACGACCAGATATGTCCTGCAACACAACTGAAGCACTGTCCGTACCAAACAAGACATTCTGTTATTTGTCTAAATGTGTGTGTCTGAGAGTAAAGAAGGTACGCACTCAGGGACGAAGCCAGCAGCCGGTGCACAATGATGTCAGCGTAGCGCCTGATGGGTGATGTGAAGTGTGTGTAGAGAGGAACGTTGAGGGCGTAGTGTTTAAAAAACTGCTCCTCCTTCAGAGCACCTGAGCAGAAGTACAATGCCATCTGGGAAACACCAATAACTCAGATTAATTACAGAAACTGATCCAACATATTCATAGTATATCATCTGGTAATTAAATATATCAAGTTATTCTTATTATAAGTTATTCTTATTCTTCAATTCAATTTTTGCATGTGTATTCCACACAAGGTTGTTAAATTAAAGTTCCAAAAGAAAAACATGAAATGCAGCATATTTTCTCCTGAACATGGCAGATGCCTGTCAGCAGTGGCTACAGGGCTCTAACCTGCATGGGTCTGGAGCACATGTGGGTGAGGACTTCTTTTCTGGCACTGGTGTACTCATCATCTCCGAGAGTGGTATTAAGACTCTTCTGCATGTTGGAGAAAAAAAAAAATAAATAAATAAAACAATTTAATCATTAATACTTGGTTATTCTTTTACATCATTTTCAGTAAGAGACTCAAAGGTTCTGTCAGTTACTGACTGAGCTTCAGATACACAGTGATATGCCTGAGAGAGGGAAACAAATAGACCATTTAAGAAAATTAAAGTAATATTGTACTTTTGAACTGGCTCACTTGAAGACAATCCTAAAGCTCAGCAGAGAGAACACACACCCTTTGGCCTTGTACTATTTCCATTTAGGACAAAACATGTTTTCTAACTGTATCTGAGAGATTAGACATCAGGCTACATCTGAATGAATGAATACTGACATGCAATGCTCCTGCAGAGGACAGGTCAATGTCGATGCCCAACTGGTCACACAGCTCCTGCAGCTCATCCACCATCTTGGCTTTCGGTGGAGGATGGCGTCTGAGCAGGGCCAGCTCAGGGAATTTGCCGTAGATGTGGTGGGCAGTGGCAATGTTGGCCAGCAGCATGAACTCCTCCACCAACCTAGACAGCAGAGTTATGAGTTAAAGGAGGACTGATGTTCACACATGTTTCCAGACTGATCAAGAAATACTTGATTGTCAAATACATGTGTGTTTTAGAAGAGAAGCAGACACAGATGCATCTGAGGAGGGTTTGTTACGTACTTGTTACTGTCTCTGTACTGGTAAACATAGCAGCCTTGAGGCATCATGCTCTCTTTGTCCAGGGTGAAAGACAGTTTCAGCTGAAACAAAAAAAAAAAAACACAATGCATTTATATAAAATAATGTTAGAAAGCTGGCAAAGTTAATTATCTCTTTTTTCCCTATACATTTCTTATTTCATGTTATTTCATGTTTCATGTCAGCTCCAATAATTTTGTTAAATCTCTTCCTATATTTGATAACTGTGTGCTCTCATTTTGAAATAAAGCAAACATGAGGAGTGTCAAAACCATCAGCAGCTGCTCACAATTTACCACGTCCTATTCCTTAACTATGAAAGGAAGCCCTACAAAAAACAGACAGATTAACTGAGATACTAACTGAGATACTAAAGGCTACAAAACAAAGGATTAACTAAAATGACAATTAAAAATCCCATCTACTCTGTGTTGCATCATTATAGTAACTTACGCTGACAGACAATTAATTGAGAGATTAAATCTAAGTGCAGATGATTTAGTGGATTACTACTAGTTCAACAACGTCGAATGAATTTGATTAATGTCTACTTGACAGTTTTTCTGGTTACATTCTTCCAATAACAGTCAGATTACACAGATTTTGTTATTATAGATTTTGAATTTATCCTTTTGCTCTAATTAGTAGCAGCTCAGACTAAATTCTGAAATGAAATTATTTTGCCATATTTCAAGACTAGTGCTTAAAATATTTTCCAAACTCTGAAAGTTTATGATACAAATTATGAAATTCATTTCCCACACTCAAAGAACCTGTACTGAAACCTCAAATAGGTTAATAATCATACTCTCTTTCCTTTGTTTCTGTCATGCATTGTTTACAAAAGACATAGGACAGACAGGATAATGCAGTCAACCACCAGGTATGCAGGACCAACCTGGTCTAGTCTGAGGGCTCCGCCTGAGAAGCGCTGAGCTCTGAGGTTCTTGGCAATAGAGTGCAGGTTGAGCACAGCCTGGTGGATCTCATCAATGGGGTGAACAGGGTCCACGGGTGGCAGCTCCTCAGCTGAGAACATCTTCTCAGGGGCCTCGATCATGCTCTGAGCGTGGTCGTATGACAACTTCACACAGGAGCGGATCACTGAGCGGCCAAACCACTCACTCAGGATCTGCGGGGTGGACAAGTGAGACAAAATGAACCAATGAGATGAATCAAGAAAAAAAAAATTAATAACTAAGACACCAAAAGCTTGTCAATTCAATTTCAACTTAATCATCCATCAGACCTCTCACCACTCTACACCTGTGCAACTCTAACAGGTCCATCAATTGTAAATGATCCTACCTTCCCCTCGGGTGTGATTTTCCAAATGACAGAGAAAGTGAGTCTGTCGGTGAGAGGGTTGAGACTGCACAGCTCCTCACAGAGCAGCCTGGGTAACATGGGGATCACCTGGAAAATAACAATACAAACAAACAAAAAAAAGAAAGAAAGATATAATACTTATTGAGCCACTACAGAGAAATCTGCAGTCACATCAGTCAAATGACACACTGACATGTGCAACAACATCTGCGAGGTCAACAAGTAGTTTGAAATATGATCCCATATGAAGCAGCTAATTTATTTTTGAAAACAAGTGTTAGGGAGTACTCACCTTCTGAACAAGGTACACACTAGTCGCTCTTTGGCTGGCGATGGCATCCAGAGCGTTGTTCTCCTCCACAAAATAACTCACGTCAGCAATGTGGACTCCCACCTCAAAGTTTCCTGTGTTAAAAACATCAAATGAAGACATCCTATAAACAAAACCTCCCAAAACACACAATCCTTCATTATGAGCATAAACCATCAAGTCTTCAAGTTCTTCTTCATCATCATCATCACTGAGCATCGAACATCATTTTACCATCTGGGAGCTGTTTACAGGACAGGGCATCGTCCAGGTCTCTGGCTGTCGCAGGGTCAATCGTGAAGATACACTCCTTCCTACAAGCAATAAACAGTTTGTCACTCATATGAAGGCTTGCTGACATTGGAGGGCAAAGCTTGAAACGATCACTAGTCCAATTATATTGTAAAGAGTATGAGGGGTTGTCACAGTCCTACCTCAGGTCTCTCCTGCTCTTCATCTCCTCAGGTGGGATGGTCCAGGGCAGGTTCTTGGGGAGGCAGTCTAACACCTCATCTGAGAACTCAGAAAAATCCACATCGTACTCTATCAGGATGCCCTCTGTCTCTGGCTCGATTTCTCCAGCTTGACCCAGGCTCTTTGCCAGTCGGCTGAGGGGGAAAATATTTAGACACAATCAGGATGGTTGTCCAGAGTGACACTGTTTACTGTATCGTGTATCTATGCACACCCTTCTGCGAAGTTGCTGTCAGCTGCCCAGTCGGTGATGCGACAGATGAATAGAGTGTTGGTGTAGTCGCCTGGACGGGAACTGAAGTCTTCGGGACAGTCGGCCAGGGGAATGTTAATCCGTGGCACCCGGTGGTCCACGGGGGAGAACATGGCAAAGGGCTTGTCTGGTAGGAACTTCAGGAAACCTGTCACAGCTCTTGAGTGTTTTTTCTCAACAATGTACACCACCTGACGGACAAACGCAGAGGATGAGGGAAGTATAGTAAGGAATTCAGTTCAGTAAGCACAGCAGCATCAAAACTGCTGAATCATTTCAGTAACGTTTGGGTTTTTCCTGCAAATTCTCTCATTTTAACCATGTAAAAATATGAGTTCTAAAAAATATGCTGTGCAGAAGAAACATAAGGTAAAAACACTGCTGAGGAACAAATGAAATAACAAGCAGAGCTGTAGTGGTATTAGAAGGCAAACTCTAGATCCTGAGGTTGTTTTTCATAATTTAGTTTTACACAGGGAAACTTGTTAGGCGACGGGTTAAGCACTCAGTGGAGTTTACAGAAAAATGACAGCCTCGTGTTGAGCAGGGAAGTCCTGCATTAGTGTGGTTATTTCAGTCTGGGCCGAGTTTTAAACAGTCAGTGGAAGGAAAGGGTTGAAAGAGAAAAAGAGTAACACATAGGTAGGAAGCTCACTTTAGCAGTCTTTTGGACTATTTCACCATTGGACCGTGGGATTGAGGGGTCTTCCAGAAGTCCCCCTGTTTCCATCAGATGAAAGGAAAAATAAATACAGATCAGCTGAACTACTGTTTTTGAGGACCGTCTGTGCATTGACATGCTCTTCAGAATCGTAAATATATATTCAAACCCAGTGCTTACTGACCATTATCAAAAATCAGCAGAGATATTGTATAATGGGATACCACCGTTTCTGTATTAATCATGATTTGCAGAGGCTGTTACATTCACTGCTACTTCACAGTACCTGTGTCGGTGATCGTGGTATTCTGAAATTTGCTGTTGAGTTCATCCTGGTCGCTATACTGGTCCTCCACAATAACATCAGGCCTCGGGGTGGCCTCTGTCTTCTTCTGCATTTTTTGCGCCATGTGCTCTCTCTGGGTCTCTGACTCACTGGCACCCTCACAGTCTGTATCTGACCTCACAACCTGGACAGACACAAACATGCATCACCTGTTTATCAGTCATCACTCGTGTGTTTTACTGTCTTATTGGAAAAAGGCTAAAACAGACCCTGTAATAGAGAGAAAACTTTGAAAATCTGGTGCCAAAGTTTAAGACATGGAGCTTGCAAACTAAAAGTACAATATGTAAAGATAGATGAGTGTAGTTTACCTTCCACTGCTCCTGAGGTAGGACTTGCACCACCACAATGTCTCCATTCAGAGCTCTGTTGCGAGCTACAATCCCATCCAGAAATATGTCCCGTGTGTCATTCTGCAAACATTCAAACGATGGTTTGTCTCTTGCCTTTCTAAATTCTGATGCAAACCTTTCAAGATGGATGTTAAGGTACCGACTAATACAATGAAATCACGTGCCAAGTTACATTCTCTATGCAGACATGCTACAGGATAGCTACCAGGTGTTGTGTAGAACTTAACAGACAGGTTAGACGGGAAAACATGATGTGCCAAATTTGTTAGCAGGACAAGATGCCTGAAAATAAGTTATGTTAACTCACAGGAGATGGGATGAAAGCTTCATGGAACTTCTTAGGGTTGATTCTTAATTGTCCCTGCAGAGGAAAATTTTACAATGAACTTGACTCTGAACACAATGACCCCAAGGCTGGATTACCAGAGACAGTAAAACAGGAACTGTTACTGTGTACCTGAATGAGCTCTCCTCTCTTAAGGCCTCTGGAAACCTCCTCTGACAACATGTAGGATTCAAACACTTGTTTCCTTGATCCTCTGCCTCCTTTGTTCTTACTTTTATCAGCAGGAGAAATGGTGGATGAAGCTGTAAAAGAAATAATGGATTTAATAATAAATTTACCTACACTGAGAATTAACATCTCAAAAACTAACCTACAATTTACCTCTGGGCTGCTGCGGTTTTTTGTCTATGTTATGAGGAGACTTGGGCCTTGACATCAAAGTGTCAACCCCAATCCTCTCCCTGCTTCTCTCCTCTTCTGGGTGCTTTGGCAAATTCTTTTTCTTCGACTTCATTTTCTCTTGCTCCTGTCCACTTGTACTGGCTTTCTTTGGAGACTGGGGAAGTCCAACAAAAGACTTGGTCTCTTTTGAGACAACATCTCTATTTGAGTCCTTGTTTTTCTTCTGCTGCTTCTGGTGTTTGGTCGAGTCATTAGGTGTTACAGAGCTGAACTCCTCCCCAGATTCGATGTCTCCGTCATGGCTGGTGGTGGTGTCCCTTCTCTGTCCCCATCGCTGTCTGTCACGCACACCTTGCTTCCTGTCACAGTCCTGCTGAGCATTTTGACTGCTTAGTTTCTCCATGTACAAAGAGAGTGAACTGTCTTCACCTTTACTTTTCAAGGAGGAGGGGGAGAAGTCACTGGAATCAGAGAAATCATTAGGCACTTGGTCCCTTTTCCGCTGTGGTATGTTCATCCTGTCACTCTGGGCGTTCAGAAGTGTGCTGGGCTCATTTCCTTCCCTCTGACGTGACAAGTCCTTTGCATATTGTTCCAGATACAAACTGAACTTGGCGCTGCGGTGCTGGCTGAGAAGTCTGGCATAGGCATCTTTCTGAGGAGGAGTGCTTGACTGATTCTGGCCGCGCTTCGGCTCTCGTTTCAGATTGGCCTTCTTCGACTGCCGAGGAGAATCCATATGGCAATCCTTAAAATACTATCTCTGAAAAAGAGCAAAGATCATCCTCTGTGAGTGCTGCCGTTCGAGGCAGAGTCAATAAATAGAACTTTCAGACAATGCAGTTTTAATTAAGCATCAAAGCTTACAATTCAGTGGTCTCAGAATATACAGAAAAGAGGAAGTCATTACCTAAATGAGGTGAAAATGAAAGCAGCTCTGCCGCAGCTGACTTGTTGCTCACTAGCCCACTCACTTTACATCATTTCAAACGTAAACATGAGTGGAAGTTAAACGAGATCATGTTAGCTAAAATTACATTACATGGCATAATGACTATACAAGAGAACAACGGCGGTATCATCCCATTGTCATCGCATTTAAAGTCTTTACATGTTCAAAAATATCATTGCTAGCAGCCAGCAGTTAACTAACGTCAGTTAACAAATATTAGCATCAGCTAGCAAATCGCAACGCCGAGTGCGTTTCACGTAACTGCCCTAACTGCAAGTAACCACTTGTCCGTCAGACAGACCACGACTCTGATCACAATAAACGACTCGAAAATATACGGACAGGCTGTCAAACTTCACATTTTCCACATTACCTTATTCACTCCGGTGAAAGCTCTGTTACTTAACTGTCTTTCAGGGCAAACTGATATCGATTCTATTCGCTTCCTCTTCTTCTTCTTCTCCTTCTGTGTTTCCGGCAGACGGGCTGCCCTGCGGCACATTGCTGCCCCCCACAGGTTGGGATTAGATTGCAGTTTGGTGTGACTTCATTTCCATAGGCGTAATCCTGTCGCGGCGCTGGATTCAGTTACTGCTTTCACAGTCCTCCACTGATTCCATCTTCATATTTACCCATCTTTGCCTAATCCCATCCCAGCCCACAGTGTCCCGGTCTCAGACAAGTTGTGACAACTGTGTGTCTTCTCTCTTTTTCCTTAAATAACAACGTTCTTTCTTTACACTGTTTTGTAAAGCAAAGTGTCGACACCTATTCTTTTCATTTATGATTCTCTTGATAATGTATTTATACTCCTGTATCCCAGTGAGCTCTCTCATATCTCTTCAGTGCCTGTTTAGCTGACATGTCAGCTGCCTCATTCCCTTCCACCCCCACATGGGGTGACACCCTGAGAAAACCCACTGAACCTCCAGCTTGTTCAGTTCCAATTAACATAATCAACAGCTCCACCACAAGGCCTGACTGGCCTCGGTGCTGGCATAGCTTGCATCCCCTAAGCGTCATCAGAGCTGAAGCCCAATCTTAACATATGCCTGCTTGCCTCAGCTTCACCTCCTCAATCCACCACAATGTCCATTTCACAGCCATTAATTCTGTTTTAAAGAACAAAACCCCCAATAAACCCAATGTATTTCATAATTTGCAAATCTAGAATATAAATATAAATATAAATATAATAATTTTAAATTCTCCCCTTGGTGTTGACTTAGTTTAATTATGTAGTGCTTTGGCGGGTTTGATCACCAAAATCCCACTGGAGTTTTTCCCATTTCTCCAAGTAAAGCTGGAACTGGTGTGGTACAGAAGACTTCATCACATTCCTGACCTTCACTCTCAACCTTTGCTCTCTGTCAGGTATTTCCTCAATGCTCTGTAGGCACAGTTCCTGTCTCCGTCTGCTTTAACACATGCTTTATTCCACCATGGGACACTTGCTTTCTTTGTAGCATTTTTCTTTATAGGCATGCATTCATAGGTATTACGCAATACCTGTTATGTGTGTGGTCAGATGTCCACTGACACTGAGTGACTAATAAAGCCAAATGGAACACAGTAAAGTTACTACAGGTGCTGTCATCGTTCCTGTGCTCACTGTGCATGGAGCAGCTGTATCACTCCTCTGTAGAACCTTTGAAATGACCTGGATGATTAGGGGCCCCAAAGCAACCTTTAGAGGGCAGCAACGACCAAATGTTTCATTCATTTGACTGCACAGTGACACACTGCTGTGTGTGACAGTTGTTCAAACATACTGATGAGAAGGACAGAAAGAAAGTAAACCAAATGTTCAGTCAGACAGAAATGTGTGTGTGTGTCTACAATATCTGGGTGTGTGCGTGTATAATTTTACAGGATGAGTATAGTTCTTAGGTACCTAGCCTGATAGATATCTACTTTTACTGGAGATTCTCTTGTTTCTCCTGACAGGCTGATTTCACACCTGTCTGTTCACGCTTGCTTCGCTTGCATAGTACAAGACAACTCATGAAGGCTCTTCCAAGCGCACACACATACACACGTTCCTCAGCGAAAATTCCCAGAGGGCAGTGGGAGTGCTTTTCGTGACAACACGGGCTACGTTTTATGTGTTCGGTCAGATGTGGCATTCAGACATCTGAGGGTATAATTTAGGTGAGGTTGTCATGTCTCACCTTGAGAGAGGCCGAGAATTTCTTGCAGCGCTTGTGCACACAGCGCTTGTGCGTGTGCTCACACACATACACACACACTCACAGTTGCCCTCAGTAGGAGGTGTGTTAAGTTATTTCAGAGCTTTGCATGGTGCAGGAGAGTATATATTATGCCTTAGCTTTAGTTATGATCAATAGGAGGAAGATTCTTTTAATCTGCATGTCTTTGGGCTGTGGCAGGAAACTGGAAGAAATCCACACTTACATTGGGGAAACACAAACTCCACACCACCACGGTAAAAGCCATAATTTTTGCCAGCACATGGTGAGATTCTGTTCCACCATACACTCAGACTAATTTTGAACACTGTGCTGATATTTGCAGATGATGAAATAGATTTTTTTTTCACCAGCATCAGTTGATAAACTGTCTTTCCTTTGGTAGACTATACCTTGGGGAAATTAACACAGTTACAGTTTTCAGCAGCCTTTTTCATCTTCATCTGGCAACTGCAGTTGATCTGGAAGCCAGAACATTGGCATTTAACAGAGAGACTGTTTTTACTGGAGAAAAGGAGGTCTGCACTAAAGTTAACAGAAATATTATTTTGAAGCTCACACCATTTCCTTACTTGATGGCCTGATTCTACTTTACACCACCGCAAAACTGGTCGATTTGCTTCACAATTAGTTCTGATGAGCAGCAGAACTTGAGCTACTATTTCCATCACTGCATCAATCCCATCATCAAACAAGCTGGTATCCTATGTTTCAGCGTGTTTACTATACTTCCAGCATCTATACAGCAACCAAAGTCTAAAAATAAATAACACTGACAGAGTTTTGACGCCACTGACGCCTTTTACAGGTACATCAGCACATCAGATGGAGAGATGTAGTTGCAAAGTGAATATCAGAAGGAGCTGTTATGTCAGTAAACTGCATCTGTGAAATGATCACCACAATGTACACTTATAAATATTCTACTCTTGTACTAGTGTGATATGGATCAAAGCATGACTCCATATAATGTGGAGAACATTTTAATCTTCTTGCTTCTTGTCAATAAATGCAGTGTTTTCCTTGGGGCAAAAACACACACTGTAGATTTTCAGTAAAAAAAAAAAAATCACACTGAAATTCATATTGTAAATTTTCCTCAGGTAAAACATCCACTGAGCCTTTAGTAACCTTCACTTTGACAGCAACTTTCAACTTTACTTTTTTTTAGCACAAATGCAGCTTTCTGCATGGGCACAGTGGCAGAGCTCAGTCCTGCGTGTGGGGAAAAAAAAAAAAAAACATCAGAGGAAATACCCTTTTGCTCACAGGACTTTTTTCCTTCCCTTGCTCTCTTCTGAGGTAATCTAAAGGAACCTCTGGGAGAACAGAGAGCGTGGGTGAAAGAACGGCTGGTAAAGCAGCCTCTACCACTGTTGCGGTTGTACAGACCCAAGTTTTAAAGCATGCAGATGAAGCAGCAAATAACTATCAAATATTCATCAGGCCAGCAGTGCAGCTTGTAAAAGAAGATGAAATAGAGGGGGCAGGAGCAGTCACTTTGTACAGTCTCTCGTCTCTTTCCCTCTGATTCTCCCTTTTGACTTGGTTCTCCCTCTTTTCCTCTTCCATCCAAATTCACCATCTCCACCACACGCACACCTTTTCTGATGGGACCTGGAGGTTGCTTTGTTTTTTTTTATTATATCAATATACAAAATTAAGTGTTGATATAGGTATACAGGATTTACAACTTCTTTGTCAGTGGCTATCCATCTGCCTGAAAATGTCTGTCTTTTGCATCATTACATATCAAAATATGATGCTGATTGGTGAGTGTGTGAGTGTAAACGTGTGTGAGTGGTGTGTACTGCAGCTTCAGTTATAGATACTGCAGGGCCAGGCTACCTTCCTCACCACTTGCTGCAGAGAGCAGCGGGCAGATTGGGGAGATCTCTGTGGTCTTCACCTTCCACTGCCATGGCAACGGCCTGCGACTCACCCCGGGCGAGCTGCACACACTGCAACGCCCATTTACAGTCTGGGGCTGACTTGTAGACAGCACCGGAGAATGTCAGAGTAAAGCAAGATGGACACACACACACTCAAAATGTCATTGAAAACATACCATTGCTTTGAGGGTGTTCTGTGTATTTAGCATCTTAGGTTCTATTAAGGAAATTAGACAGCAGAGAAACAGTAGACAATACTGTGCTTCAGGCTTTGCCAGGTTCCAAAATCCTCTGGAACATCTGGCCTGAGGAGATGTCCACATACTTTTGGCCATATGGTATACATAGAAACATACAGTGTATTGTATTCTGTTCTATTAGATTCACTGCCAGGCAGGTCCTCTGTCCTCATAAGTGAAATAAGTGAATGGCCTTCATCACCACCACCACTACCCTCACTTTTCTTCCAAACGTATGTGGACACACCACGTCCACTCATGTGTACTTATGGTCATGGGTTGTTTTTTATGATTTGGACCCTTAATGTGAGGGAACTTGACTGGCCTGCACATCTGGGGTAACATCACCTATAGGAGTAATGTTCCCGTGTCCACACACTTTTGGCCATAAAGTAATGCAATACAGCATACATACATCTTCCATATGTTTGTCTCTTTTTGTCCTCTCCAGCGCCATTCACACTATTTTCTTTTATCCTATTTTATTTTTAGATCCAGTATAATTGCCGGGGCTGCTCCTCCATCCTCATCACTGAAACCTCTCCACCACCACCACCACCACCCTCGCATTTCTTCCTAGTACGAGCGCTACTCTCCCACGCTCCGCCCACCTCGGGCAGACAGGCAGTGAGAAACAACCACACGCGTTGGTGGGCGACACTTCAAGTGGCCTATTAGGGTTTTTACTGGGAGGGACGCAACTTCAGGAACAATTTGCTACGTTCCTCGTCATCCTACTGCTCTCACATGGATTTCTCCTCCGAGGAGGAGTAAAAAAAAAAAAGAAAAAAAGAAAAAACAGATCCTGAGCACTCGGTTACAGCGTCGCTGCATGTGAATGGGTTGCAGACTGATGGGGAGTCAGTGCTGTTTGCTCATGAGTTAGGAGACTGGACAGCTGTTTGGATCAGATGGTGATATTGTAAAAACGGAGAAGAAGGAGGAGAGAGAAAGTCTGTTCCTTCTGGCGCGGACATAAGATGCACTGGATGAGAGGTGGAAATCCTTTATCGCTTTCAGCTTGATCATGGGTATGAAATTCAGAGCTTCCTCTGGTGTGTGCTTCTTAAAGTGTCTCATCCCGTGAAACGCAGAGAGCGTGGCTTTGGTTATGCTCGCCACACTTTGCCAAGTGCCCACGGTGTCTTCTCTGTGCCTGTGAAAAGGAACCATGGCTCTCCTGGTCGTCCCGCTTCTCCTGCAAACAGGGCTCGTTCTGGGATCAAACTACGGTTATGTGGAGTGGTCTGATAATGACAGGGACGATAAGAACCCACCGGTCTTCAGCACCCAAAACATCAACAGGGAGCCGCCCCATCACCCGACCTACTACTCGGTACCATCCACCGAGCGCACGGTGGTGGCGCACAAAATTGAAGAGGACCTGCCGAGGGTAGTGACCGCTTTCCTGCACACCGGGGACTCCTCGGCGCTGAGGCAGGTCAACTGTTCGCGGAGGTACGAGCTGAGTAGCCTGCGAGGCGGCCTGCACGTCGCCTCCCACTATTCCCTGCACAGCATCCTGGACACCGTAGCGCACGCCACAAACTTCCTGAACATGATCCTGCAGGCCAACAGGTCCCGGGAGCAAACCCTGCGCAGGGACATCCACTGGTACCACGCGCTGGTGCAGAGCATCCTCGAGGGGGACCCCAAAATCCACAGGGCGGTGGTGACCTTCCACGCGGACGCGCCGACGCCGGGGCCCCACGTTTTCCTCCAGGCGACGAGAACCGAGAAAGAGGTGGTGCTGCAGGACCTGTCCAGCTCTGCGCACCGTCACCTGAGGAGCAGGAGCCCGGAGTCCGACTGGTTTAATGAGTTTAGGGACGGGAGGAGACCACACTTGCACAGGAGAGTCCCGGAGGCATCGGGCGCCAAGCGTGGAAGTTACCTTCTGGACAAAAACCAGATCAAGTGGTCGGCACCTTACCTGGAGTGTGAACACGGGGCGTTTGTGCCCTATTGGCTGCTCACCTTGTCTGCTGGTTTCTATGGACTGAAGAACAACTCTGCACCGGAGTTCAGGTGAGAGGGAGAGTGTGTTTGGAAGAAAGGGCGGCAGAGAAAGAGATGGAAGATGCTGTTTGTGTTTGCTTAAATCTCTGACAGCAGAAACTTTTTTTTTTGTTTGTTTTCATAACGCAGACATAAAGTACTCATTGCATTCCATTAGTTTTAGGCTATAATCTTGAAAACTTTCCAAAGGGAGATAAAATCCATCAGTCAATTAATTTTGCCTTTTAAAATCAGTATACAGTCATTAACAAAGTCAGCAATCAGCCACAGCTATTATAAGTACCCGCAATGATTGACAATAACACACTCTGAGACTTAATGTAAATATGGATCCTCAAATGAAGCCTTGATGCCAGAAACAGATGGTGTAAAAGCCACTTCACAGACACAGGTAGACCTTCCTCATTTAATATGCTCGCCTGTCAAAGCACAGCTGTGCGTCTCCACTGCTGTATCCTCCAATCTAATGAACACTGCAGGCTTTACACAGCGTTTGAAGGGTCTGACATGAGCTGGCTTTAATGTGTGTGTGTCTCTCTCTCTCTCTGTGTGTGTGTGTGTGTGTGTGTGTACAGCAGTAAGGTGCATAAAAACACCCAAGGATCTCATATTTCAAGGCCCCAGTCCAAGAGTGTCTGGAAAAGATCAATTAAATCATGAATAAACAATGAAAGATCAACAACTGCAATATGAAGCCACTCTGAATTTCAGGTGCACTTAACTCCTAACATCAGTCTAAGTAGAGGTGTATCACACAAGATGTGCAGTTCAGTACTGTCAGGTAGCTCCTTCAGTAAATCTTCAGGAGCCCTCAGAAAACGGAGGTTTGTCCTTGACACAAATCTCTTTACCAATTTTTTTTTAGCCAAAATTGAAACAAAAGATTTTACTTACAACTCAAGCAAAATGTTTAGTAAAATCCACCTTGACCACAATAAGTGCATGAATAGGACAAACTGAATGGACTGAACCAACATTTTATGTGGAAGAACTGACACAGATGTTGCTCAGTGGTTTATAGGCAGCGGTCGTGCACTTGCAGGCCTCGAGCTGGCAAACACACTCGGCTGACGTGTCCCTAAGCAAAGTGCTGTGTCACTACCTGCACTGAGGGGACAGTCACAACATCAATATATCTTCCTGTGACGAAGAAGATGACTGTGGAGTTACCACAGAATCAGTTTAGTCAAAATCATCTTAGTTTTCAGCTTTAGCTTACATGGGAATACAACACATTTTCTTTTCAACAGCTCAAAAGTGAGAGTGTCTGTCTTGTACTGTGCAGTATCAATCTGCTGTAACAACTCAGACAATCTGTCTGTGATGTTCTGTTCATCTCCAAAAAGGGACTCCGTGCCTGTCTGGGATATTGCCTGTCTGAAACCATCAGCATGCCGCAATGAAGATGTTAAACCAGTTAATAGAAATGGCAGCTCCGCCTGTGTCAGTTGCCTAAGGCGTCTGATATTGTTAAGTGTCATTAAATGAGTTCAGTGAACGAATTCATTATTAATCAATCGACATGTCAAGCTCAGCCGAGAGGGTTTTGAGTGAGTGTTAAAAGAGTAGTGACATTTTACAAGTGACTGAGTCGTGACAGTTAGAAGGCTACTTTCACATGTGTATTAAATCCCATTTGAAATTCCATAAGAAAATAAAAAAGGACAGGAAAACAGACAAGAAACTCCAGTAATATGACATGCTTTTGTTGAGTCAATCGTTAACTAAAAATCTAAAGGGTGAGAGAACCGAGGTTGTCTAATGATGTCTGCTCAAGGGACATCTTGTATATTAAAATGTAAAGCAATATACTTTGACACATCAGTTTTTTTTCCTGAGCTTTCAGCCATATCACATGGTTTTCATCAGTGGTTTGCTCAATTGTTAGTGAGATGGATCCACGTTGAGTTTAGTGGCTGTTAGATTAAGCATGAAATTTCATTCATCATTCTAGTAGCTTAACCAATCACAAACTGTGCAAACTTACTAACTTTTTAGAGCTTTCACAGAACAGTATGTGAAAAAAGAGCCTGTAAACTGCTACAGATGTGAATCATAACAGCTACCGAGCTTGTATATCAACAGATCCATGTCCAAAACAGCTGAACAATCTCCCTCTGCTGATGAAGGCAATGTAAAAGCGTTTGAAAAACATCTAACAAGTAGACCTTGAGTTGGCATTGTTTTGTCAAATTACAATTTCCACGATCAAATATTAACTTTCACACTTATAGTAATGTTTGGCACTTGGTGGTGAAGTCAGCAGAGGGAGCCAAGGGAGAAGTTAGGAGGGAACATGTGAAGTAAAGTGGCTATTTAACACCAGCATGTCCTGTAGAACGATTCACTCTCTTCCTGAGTATTAAGATCGGCAGCAACCACACAACCAGATGCATGCTGTTCTCCCTTCACTCTTACTTTCTGTAATATGAGTTGTGGTCTGCAATTTTTCTGCAGGTTCCTCCACTCATCTCACGCCTGTGATGACACTTCTAAAAATAGAAGGTCGGTTGGCTCTGGATAGAAAGGCGTAAGCTGGTGTAGATGATAGAATCAGTTCCACCATGCTGTCCTCCTCCTACCCCAAAGCAACCTCTTCCTCGTCCAACCCCCCCCCCCCCCCCCCCCCCCCTCCATCAGCAGACTCCATGAAAACTACAAGAACATAAAGGACATAAAAGGTTTAAAGCATACATCTGTCTTTGTAAAGTCTAAAAGCTAGTGGCCACTGATAAATAAGCCAAAAACATGTTATCACAGCAGAAACATGACAAATGACTCAAATAAAATAAAACAAATACTGAAAATGCATCATTGTCCATGTAAAGGCGCAATATAAAACAAATGACAGGCAATTTATCATGTGTGCCTCTTGGACCACATGAAGAATAGGCTTGTTTTGGGGCCATACACCTTTCCTCTGCATCCATGTTGGTTCCTACCCATAATATCACAGCCATGCTTTTACTAAACTCTGGTCATGTGACCCGTTACACTCTACATTAAAATAAAACCTTACATAAAAGAGCACTATTTTAAAAGTGATTTATCTTAGACTTTTTTTTTCTTTTAAATCAGCTGCACTTTTTAAACATTCCTTAAAATAAACTGAAATGTGTCCGAGACAGTTACAAGTGGTGCTGTGAAGGGATTCGATTACTTCTGTTTGCCAGGATACAGCAGGTGTGAAGCCGGCTTCAAAGATGCAACAAGTTCCATTTTTAAATCTGGAGTGCAATAATGAGACATCACAGTAGTTACAAAAAACAAATGACACCATCACTCTGAACACTCAGCCTCCACCAACCTCATATTTGAGTTGGATTATACAGGAACAGCTACAGAATAGTTATAAGAACAAGTGAAGCCAGTGCTACAGGGCTTTGTACTGGATCAGCTGGTGGAAAAAGTGAATGAAAAGCTAACATGCTTACCTTGTTCTGTATAGCTCGTCTCTGTCAGAAAACAATAGGTGAAAAGTTGTGTAGTAAAAAGTAAAAAAAAAAAAAAAAAAAGACCACGGTTGAAGAAATCATTGATTTTTTTTCATTATTTTTGACAAATTATGATGAATATTGCTACGTTTTGGCACGATCTTAAAGATTATCAACAAGAACACCAGACTAAAAATATCACTGAGTGTCTGTGGCTCTCAGATCCCACATCTATCACATCTCTCTGCTATTTCTACTGCTTGTAGTCTCTACCAAGCCTTGACCTGTAAACAGAGAGTGGAGCACACACGCACACTCTGTCACTTACAGGTATCAACAATAACAATCCCTCTATTTTTTGTCTGGTTGTGTACTTGAGGACCAAAGTCTCTGCCATGGTTGTTTGTTCCCCTTCCCAGCAGGCAGATGGTAAGGGGTGTCAGGATCATCCACCAAACCTTGAAGGAAAGAGAAACTGTGAATGCACAGTTTGTACAGTGATGGAGGAAATGGGCAGGACTGGGTAAATCAAAGAAGACTAAATCTGCTTCACATATTTGTCAAAGACAGTCATATAAGTCGGGTTTGGTTCTGCACAGTAGATTATATAGCAATAACTGAAGTAAACTCAGCTCCGCTGGTTTAAGTCCCAGGCAGTTTTCCTCTAATGCTGTATTGCAGTCACATTCTTGAACAGTATTTAACCTTGTTCACTTCACAGTTTGGACCTGTGATGGCTCACTGCTGCACAGGCTAACAGTCTCCACATATTGAACTTAAAACTGCACCAACATCCCTCAGAGATGTTTGGGTCTACAAGCAGAAAAATAAATGTAAGGATTTTTAGGCTGGAAAGTTTTATAAAAAGGCTAGATGCCCCTTTCTAAAACATAAATAGTCAGTCTTGCTTATTCCTCTGAGCCATAGAGCTCTGCTGTTGTCTAAAAACTATTATAGCCACATAAATGAGCTACACTGTTTCAGTGAGTAACATATTCCTTCATTACAATGAACATGGATACTGTGGTTTATTTTGATTCAGTCCCACACACACCATCCTACTGCCGTGCTCAGCAGAGCGTCCAATGTGTATTAATCCACTGCTGGAAATTGTCCCCAATAAATGCACCATTTATTTTATGTTAGCAAACTCAGACAGTGTCCAGCTGTTTTGGGAAATTACAGTATATAGCCTTTTTTAAAAATGACGATATATATTTATGACCCAATTTAAAAGACTCATGGCTTCAGAAAGTGTTACGATCAATAGGAGAACATTAATACAGGACAGTGACTCAGAGATGGAACAGAAAAAAAAGAAGGTTTATTGCTTGGTAGAAGGGGAACGAAGGTAAAAGGTGGATGCAGACAGAAGCTGGTGGATGACGAGGCAGGGCTTAGTGGAGGGTGGAGGCAGAGCAGTGAGTGGGGTTAGAGGACGGACTGACAAGCAGGGAGATGAACAGGGGGAAGCAGGCAGGCGAGGCGTGGGGCTGAGGAAAGATGAAGATCAGTGAAGCAGAGCTGGTCTGCAGGCGTGGCAGTGTAGTGAGCAGGCAGAGAGACAAGCAGGTAAGCTGGCAGGCATGTGGTGATCGTGGAGCACAAGGAAACAAGGATTATGTCTGAGAACTCATGAGGGTTCAACTTAGAACACACGACTCTAAGGAACCTGAGCATGTGACACCAAACCAGCTGAACACAATGATCTGGTAAAGAGCAGAAGAAGAACCGGGGTAACTTTACTGCTGGGCTGATGAGTAGATAGATTGCAGGTGTGCAGGAAGATTGGCAATCAGGAAGAGAGAGAGAGAGAGAGAGAGAGAGAGAGAGAGAGAGAGAGAGAGAGAGAGAGAGAGAGAGAGAGAGAGAGAGAGAGAGAGAGAGAGGAGTACCACACCCACAGCACAGACACTCAGACACAGAGAGAGACAAACAGGGGGGAAGAGGAGACACTCGGGTTGGAGGAGGAAACACCAGAAACATGAGGAATAAACAGGAGTCACAGCTGAGACCGTGACAGAAAGAGTAACTAGACTTGGGACTGACAGGCTGTCAGTCAGAGAATATTGAGAGATGGACTAACACATTGTAAGTCTTTTTTTTTCAAGGATTCTTTGACAATGACAAAAAAATGTAGAATATTTCTGTCGTTTGTCCTTTAAAACTGCAATAAGTGAGAGACAGAGACAATAACAGCGGTTGTGACACATGTCCATCTCCACTTACACCATTAAATATTGTCTGGTGAGGACTTTATAAATAATTTTTTGTTAAATATTAAGCATCTGAGAAGAGAAGAACCAGGATTTAACAAGAAAAGAGAATGAGGATAAAATGTAAAAACAGACTTTTTATTCTTTTCTGGGAAGGAAACATTTATTAGGAAACTAAGGAGAAAGCTTGAGGTAGCTTGACATTGTATGGTGTTCCTTTGTGACCAAAACCACACAATCATTATTCTCAGGGAATCTCACTTTTGTTTTGTTTATTTCAAGAAGTAGCATAACTTTGATCTGCAAGTATTTGTGAACATTTCAACCTTGATTCTGATTCTGTTTCTTTTACCTTTGTCTCCCTCTCTTTCCTCATTACTCACCTCCGTCACTCTTAATTTCTTTCCCGTTTTCAATCTATTTGATTCATTCCTCTCCATTACCACCCTTCTTTTCCCTGCTTCTTCCACCCTTGACCTTACTTCCCCTGAGCGTCACTCTTCCTGTTCTCTTTAATTTTCCTCTCTTTCATTCTGGCCTTCTGTGCCTCTGCTTCTCCTCCTGCTTCCTCGTCTCTGTTACTCTGATTTGCTTACAATTTTTTCACCTCTTCTCCTCTCTTTCCTCTCTCACTTGTGTCACTTCTTCAACATCACTGTCCCTCATTTGCCTGTCTTTGCATTTGTCGTCTTTCACCACCTCTTTATTTCACCTCTCTTATATTCCCATGAAATTACATTTATTTTTCTACCTCCTTATCATTTATCACAATCTACTGACTCTGCAACCCTCTGCCCCTTTAAACTCCTCATCACTTCCATTATTTTATCTCACACTATTTCCATGCCCTCCACTCATTACTCCTCCCTCGTCCTCCTCCCTCTGTACCTCCCTCTTCTTCATTCCCTCCTGTTTTCCTCCCTCTTTAATCCCTTCTTTCCCTCTGACAGGGGTGTTGTTCGTGTGGATGTGAACCTGCAGGATGTGGACATTGACCAGTGCTCCAACAGTGGCTGGTTTGCTGGGACTCACCGCTGTAATCTCACCAGTATGGAAGTGAGTCTGCTCTACAGTATGGTTGTCTTCACCACAGTCTTTGTCAATTAGTAATAATTGGAAATTTATCTCATTTATTTATCTTTCTCATTTTATCTCGTTTTCTCCAACAACCACATCAAAGTGTCCTTGATCTGCTCACTCACTCTGAGGCTGTCTGGTTCAGAGAATCAGCCAATTGACTGATTTCCTGATGTAGGTCGTCTGTCCCTACCCTTTGATACGACCCATAAGACGAACTTCACTTGATATGTACAAATCTTGACCTGCTGGTAGCAGTGGAGGTAAAAATCAGAGAATCACCAAACTGATTAGGAGTTCTCCTTTGAGCACCATGAATATTTGCACTAAATTTCATGACAATCCATCCAGTAGTTGTTGAGACATTGCAGTTTGGACCAGTAGAATTACTATTGTTGTCATCATTTCTTGGTGAAATGTCTGAGAATGCAAAACCATAGGCTGTAGTCCACTGTCTGTGGATTTCACACGTCTGTGATGACAAGAGTTTGAGATGACGTTGCGTGTTGTGGCATCATAAGGGGACATGTAGTAGAGGGGTGCTGCATTTCCATACAGAACCAGCTGCTGCATTCCAAAATGGCTGCTGGTGCACACACTACATCTCCCAGAATGCTTTACCACTCAGACAGGTGAAGGTGCTTAAGCCACCTAATTACAGCAGCCCTGAGGGACTTGAGGAGAGAACAAAGGGAGCAGAGGATCAGAGAGCATGGGCTGGAAGGAGCTCAGAACTGTGGACTTTGAAGAGACAACGTGCACTCAGGAAAGTACTCTACACAGCTAAGACCTGTTCAAGTGACATGTGACACTGATAAAAAGAGGCCAACAGCCATGTTTTGTGAAAGAATATTTGGGGCTTCTGTTACATGTGTGAAGAAGTTTTTTTTCCTCCAGGATGTTTTTAGTTTAATTGGACTTTATAATTTAAGAAAGTGACCTGTTGTTACTCTGATCTCAGAAGAATAAACCGTACCCTTCTTTTGAACCTTCTATCTTTTTCTATTTTCCCAGTTAGAATTTGCACTGCCCCACCCTAGTCCTGCCCTGGTGACCTCTCATGACATTAGAGTGTGTATGCGTCTTCTCCATACCTCTGTGCCCGACATGATGGAACTGGCAGCA